>NW_026844214.1:4657141-5871370 GCF_029955315.1 Cylas formicarius | reverse complement strand
CTTAGGTCAAGAGAATTTTTTATGCTTTTAGTTCCTAGTTCGAAGCAAATTTGATGAGGAAGTGGGGTACTTATAGTTATCTGAGTGAACTGAAAACATATTTTTTATATTATGAATTTCTAATATCCTGTGATACATGTATACCGATGTGAGTGGCATAAGCCCAAGATTCTGAAACAGCGGTTGACAATGGTCTCTTTATCCTGCTTAGTAGCTCGAGACTAGATAATCCTTTCCGATTGGATTTTTCAATCGTCGTAACAAAAAGTTGGCACTTTAGAGACGCTTCACTAAATAGAGAGAGCCTATCATCCAGGACCACACCCAACAACTTCGCAGATCTTCCTTCCGAAATATTTACATTTGTTGAAAACACTAACAAGTGAGTTTTATCCTCGTTCTACCTTGTACATTCTACATTCGTGTTTGATGTTTTAAATGTGGAGTCATCTGCAAAATTAATCGCAGTCGCAGGGTCCATATGGTCAAAGAGATCATTAATATAAACTAAAAACAACAGTTTACCCATAACGGAACCCTGTGGAACTCCGTTCTCGCAAACTTTACATTTTTGTACTGCAAAAAACTGCTTGCTTTCTCTTTGGGAGATAAGAGGATAGTACCGTAAAATTCCAGTTGTTCCATTAAAATTGAACGACACAGTCAAATACCTTGGAGAGATCTCACAGCGTCAAAGTGCTATGCTCACCCCCCCTCAAAGTCCTCAACTATACCAGCGACTATACGTAATAGTGCTTGGGTGGTTGGTGGTTTGGATTTATCAAATTATCAAAATAATAAGATAATTGAGAATACATAAATTTTTTTCTAAAACTTTGGAAACTATTGGAATAATTGATACGAATCGGTAATTATTAATGGTGAAACTATTACATTGCAACATTCTTTAATAATCCTACTGTTCAAACAATAAAAGTATAAAGCTGTTGAATTATTCAAAGACATTAGGACCTGCTAGACTCAAATGAAGAAGCCAGAGAAATTTTGAATGAGCATTTAGGTTCAATCAAGTTATGCATCAAGTCAGATGACCCAGCAGGTATTTCATCCAAAGTTTCCAATATTTTATGCGCTACTGTAGTAAAAAATATGTTGAGTTCGTCAGGGGATAAATCTTTCGTAAAATTATATTTACATGTATTACACCTCTCGGTGTCAATTAATTGCCAAGAATCTTTGCTTTTATTTTTGGATAAATAGTTAATAGTGGTACTCCCTTTTGGATTTTTTATAAATTGAAAAGTCATCTGGATTCTTTGTAATTTCCGCTATACTACGAATTTTTGACAATCTATCTTGCATGACTCCGACACCGTCATTGAACCAGGAAAACACAGCAACCTGTTCCATGATATTCTTTACCAATACAAATTCCAAATCATTAACGTTGGTGCCAATGGTATTATAATTTACACACACACTCTATTTTCTTGTTCGAGAATTTCAAATTATGATTATTACACTCAATACGAATATTCTGGGCGCTATGATCTGACAAACAAGGATCGATTACTTTTGTGTATGTTGGTAATAATATTATCTAAGCAACTAGCACAGCCACTGGCCGCGCTGGTGCGTTCCCGAATAGTGGGCTCCAAACTGGGGAATTAGCGATAGAAAATCATCCAATCTAGAACTGGAAATAATAAAATAATTACTAAAATCACCCAAAACAACCACCTGTACACCTGTTCGATAAATATTGTTGATTACACTTTCTAAACTGTGTATAAATCTAAAATTACCGCTCGGAGAGCGATAAACTGTCAAACCCTCCATATTTGATAGTTGGCGCAAAATTCACAGTCAATTTCAGGGCAAAATTGTTTGACATCCAAAATTATATAATTTAACATTATTTTTTAAAAATATACCCACTCCTCCTCTCCGGTGATCAGACCTACAGAAACTAGGAATATTCAAAAAATCTACAGTAGGTGAAGTGAAGCAATATTCAGACAAACTTATGAGCCTTTAAGAATAACGTAAACCTGTCAAGTACGCCATCCAACCCTTGAATATTGTTGTGCAAAATACTGTACTCTCTATTGAGAGTCTCGTCAAAAGGAAGACTAATTCCTCGCAGTTGGTCTCTTCCGTAGATGAAAAAACTTATTTATTTTCGTGCCTGCCGTCCAGTATTTCGGATTCAGGTCTTCTGGAGTCAAATTGTTTGTAGGTAACCTCGGAAAATCTGGGTTTCTAGAATAACATGATTGCTGCGGTATTTACTGTAGGATTCATATTAAATACATGGAAACAGTTCAAATCTGCTGTGCAAGCCGCAGCGGTTGCACCCGCTATATTATTCTCTCCTCAAGGACTAAGAACTAATTAAATTGTTGCCTGCACAGTAGTTTAGTTGTCATCAACTTTTTTAAAACAAAAAATGGCTTTTTACAGTGTTGAAGAGCATTGAGATCTTCATATATGTTACATAAGAAATAAGAAGAGTTCATCATTAGCCATAAGAGAATATAGCTTATATCTCTCAAGATGGGTACCGACGAAACATATTTTTTCACAAATTGTTCGTGATCTTGAACGTGGAGTGGTAGTCAACAGAAGAGAAACAATTAGACGTTCTCGTGTATTTTAAAACAACGAAAATGTGCAAACAGATGCATGCCAACTTCTACCAGATATTGGTAAGACTAGTGTTCAAATTTTTGTCAGTTCAGAAATTAACCCAACATGACTTTCAAACAAGACTATTTTATGGTTCCCTTATGATTTTCAATGCGGCCGGTATGTTCACACTCATTACTGGTGTACCTCAAATGAAAATAGTGTAAAAAAAAACAGGGTTTACTTGTAAATATTTAAGTTTGTTTGGAGACCTATATATTTCCATTAACTGATAACATGCCGGACGATATTAAAGAAGGGATTATTTTTCAACAAGATGGTGCGCCATATCCAACGGTGATGCCTATTCCAAATTGTTTAAATCAACATTTTACATTTTGGATTGGTCGGTACAGGACCATGAACTGGCCAGCGAGGTGCCCAGACTTGACATCACTAGACTTTTTTTATAGGGCTGCTTAAAAAACGATGTGTATAAAAATAGGCTTAATAGTGTTCCAGACTTAAAAATGAGAATTCGACAGAGGTAGAAAGACTTAATGGAACAAACGGGGTTAGAAGTGCTATTGGTATAATTGAAACCACATATACTACTTGTATTGCCAAAGATAAAGGTTTTGTAGAAAATGTTTTCTAATTACTAATAAGTTCTATTTACTTGTATGTTTTGTAGATTTTATATTGAATATCAGTAATTAAAGTTTAATTAATAATAAAATAAAATACACGAGTTGTTGCAGAAAATTAGTTACAAGAAATAAATCCCAAACCAAATAAGAGTGCTATATCCATTAAAAAAAAAGTTTTTTGTTATTAGAAAAAACATTTTTTTGATGGTCATTTGTATCCTATATTTTCTCCATCGATAGGTCAAAACATTAAATATTAACCACTTCCATGGAACCAATGGAACCCTCAAAATGTGAGTTTAGACACCATCATAAGCTTAGAAAAGAAAAGAGGAAGCCCTTTGGGTAACTTTATAAATCTACTCACATATTGTTCAAATTTGACACTCGGAGAATTTTTATCAATAAAACGCCATGCTTTTCATTACAACAACGAAAATACCGAATAGGTAAGCCATTTCATCACACATTACAAACATCGAGCTGGAGACATCAACTATCGATCAGACGACGAACACTTTTAAAATTATCTTTAATGTTAATTTTATAATGCCATTAGTACACCATTTGGTTATTTTACAACATTTTTATCGCCTAATAACTATTTATTGTTGATTTTATAGTAGTCACCGGGCAATAAAATAAACAATTGATATATGCGCCGACGCGAAGAGTGGTTTTATTGAACGATCCTCGAACATGCAACAACATTGATGTGCTAAAATCAATTTCTTGTTAATTTTGTTGGGAATTTCGTCGAGTTCTTCGCACCATTGTGTCGAAATTACAGTAAAAAATACAACGTTAAGGAGTTATAACTTTTCTACTATTTTAATAATAATAATATTTTTTTCAGTCATGCTCAACTGAACCTTTTAACAAAAGAAAGACCTGAAAGAAATACTATTAGGGATTTTTTAAAGAATAAATCGGCGACGAATTCTTATTCAGGCATTACAGGGTGTTTGAAATATTATTTGATTTTGATAATTTTTTTGTTGAGCGCAACATCGCGGACAGCTCGCTTAACCATTACTCCTGTAAAATATTTGTTTATGACTCAACTTTGATAATTCTTTTTCAAGATTGACCAAAAATAACTAGGCCATTGACCAAAGTACATCATTTTTAAAGTTTTTATATTCGTATAGTTTGAAAAGACTCCAATTCCATAACAAATTGAATTGAATTTATTTTGCAAATAATCAATATGATCAGACTATGTTAAAAAAACTGATCAATTTGTAAACCTAAGAATTATGCCTAGTGGTTTCTCAGCTGTGCCTAATTTAGTGGTAATTATAATTAAATGCAATGCAAATGCAAAAATATAGTTATCTTTATCACTAACCCCGATGAGATTATTTCCACCTACAAGCAAGTTGGTATCATCCCCAAAATATGTTATTCGCAAAAATGATAAATGAAATTGGGCTATCTTGCGCTATGCTCAGACTATTGTCCTCACCGAAAGATAGCTACTGCCATTTTGGATTATTTTTATTTGTTATTTTCTTCCCAATGAAATGAATTTTTTAAGCAATAACTCCTTATCTATGCATTCTTATGATCTAGAAATATCCAATCACGTACCTAAAGCTATTCTTTCGCACTCGAAAATTGTTTTTATAAATTGAAATATAGCCGTTTCGGTTGATTTATTTTCCATATAACCATGCTTATAATTGTTGAGCAGAACAGTCTTTAGTTTTTCAAAGAAACTTCCACGGGCTACTCTCATACTTTTTATAAAACTTCTGTATTCCTCCTGCGTTGGTTTTTGTTGAGCCGAACTATCTAACGTTTCGCCAATCATCCTGTTGGCTTCTTCAGAACTTGACTGAAACTTTCTCGCATTTTACCCTGTAGCTGCTTTTATATTGTCTGAGGGGCGCGGAGCTAAATAAGGGACATAAACACCGTCTCGAATGACTGATGCCCATACTGGTGACAGGTAGGTAACCTGAGTCGCCGTTAAGATTGTTAGGTTGTTTATAGATTTCTATAGACTCTCGGGTATTTCGTTGGTAGAAGAATTGATTACATGCAAGAATTTTAGTTTTATCGAATAAAATTTTATGTCCGGTTACGTGATTATGTTCGGCAACTGCTGATGAGTTTATTTATCTTAGTCTTAAGGCTCTTTCATGTTCGTTGAGCCTAGTTGATATTTTTTGTCCGATCTCTCCAATGTATTCTTTGCCGCATATGCATGATCGAAGATGTTGAGAGATTTTTGGACAAGTGGTAAATCTGGTTTTCACATTATATTTCTTTAGAACTGTTGATATGTGGTCAGTGATGTTTTGAATATAAGAACGGACAACAGTGGCAACTGTGAGATTGCTTTAGGTTTCATTGCTATTGGAAGATTGTGGTGAAGTGTATTTTGTGATGAAACGTTTAATATCTTTTATGTGGAAATTATTAGAGAGAATAGCAGAGGTAAGGTGTTTTAATTCTGAGTTCAATGACTCGAGCTGAGAAAGGTTTTTGGCTCTGTAAACAAGAGAGTTGATAACTGATGATTTTTGGGTCGGATGGTGATGTGACAATGCATTAAGGTATCGGTCTGTGTGCTTAGGTTTTCTGTAAAAACAATGACCGAATGTTAGGTCTGATTTTCTATTGATAAGAATATCTAAGAATGGGAGGTTGTTATTAGTTTCTATTTTAATGGTAAAACGTATGTTAGGTGTTTAAGAAAATCTACTAACAATTCCTGACAAAAGTATCATCAACGTAGAGTTTCCATAATTTTGGTTTTAGATGGAAGGTGTCGAGAGCTTTCTTCTCAAAAGCTCCTATAAATATATTCAGGATGACTGGTGATAGTAGAGAACATACAGCTGTTCCCAACGTTTGTTCAAAAATTTGACCGTTATAAGAAACATATGTTCCCGACAACCATTTTTCAATTAAGGTGAGCAGGTTTGGTTCCAGATTCTCGGATTTTAATATATCTGTAATGATGGTGAGAGTTTCTTTAGTAAACTAACCAGAATATCTTGTGTATCTAATGTAATGCTTTTTATTTGTTCAATGTAGTGAAAGGAATTTAGTACGAAACTGTCAGTTTTTCCTGTAAAGGGTTTTAATAAGAAAGCCAGATATTTTGCTAGAGAATATGTTGGAGAACCAATGTTGCTGACAATAGGTCGAATGGGTAATTCTGGTTTGTGAATTTTTGGAAGTCCGTAGAGACGAGGAATTTTAGAGTTAGGAGGGGTGACAGATAGAGAACAAGAAGGCAACAGGATGATGGACGAAACGTTAGCTAATTCCACTCAACAAAAACCAACGCAGGAGGAATCCAGAAGTTTTATCGCCATCTCAAACATTTTAGAAAAATCGGGAAAATTTCTAATCCGTCCGATTCTTAAGTGGGACACACTGTATAAAAAAATTCCCAATAAAATGATTATAAAGTACACGCGCAAGCTTAAATGTATTGTGATTCATCAAGAACCGGACAATATAAAATGTTGATTATGGACCTCTCATCATTTGCGTTACGTTAAAAATAATAAAAATGGCAGTTTCCCCGTCCCTTATGCTTATACGCCATTCAATGATAATCCGACGCCATTGTGCGATGAAATTATAGGGTGTGAATATTTATGTTCGTCCACACACGACCGAAATTTATTCATCGGCAATTCTCCTCTCTGCAATTATGACGTTCTTAATTTTTCACAAACCCTGATAAATCTATCGCTGCCTATAAAGTTCCTCGAAATTTGTTTTGAGGACGTTGGCTCTTTTTACAACGTTATTTTTCGAAAGCAACGAAAAATCATCAAGAAACAAAAAGAACTGCAAGATGATGTTGAAGTCTTCCCGAGTCTCCCTATGCGTCGAGGACGAGAGCTTGCGTTATTCATTCAACTTCTACCGAATCGGCCGGATGATAATTTCACCAAAATAGTCTTGGCACGAGTGAAAGGTTAGCAAACGTTTTGCTAAAAATCGCATTTTTGTTACTATATTGAAATGAAATGCTACTGTATGTATACTATATGAAATTCCAAGGAGCTTAAGCATCAAAATGCATTTTTTATTTTGAGATATTTTTACTACCAGTGAATATTTCTGAAAAAACAAAATATAAGCCACTGATTTTTATGAAAATAAAAAATATTTTCGAAATTCTGATTCAATTTAGAGTAAGTTTGGTCTCTTCCTTTTTTTTCATACGACTGGCCTGGCTGTATTATTTTTTTACTCACTACTCTAAAATCTGCTAATATGCACAGATCACGCTTGCTGAAATTTCTAAAATTTTTTAATTTATTAAGTAATTTTAAGATTTTTTACAGTCCAACAGCTTCCACCGATTTAATGATAATAATGATAATGGAATTGCAACGGTCATTGAGATCAAAACCAAATTGATGTTTGAAGAAGTTAATTAATTTGGGCACAAAAAAAATAAAAATATCTATATTTAACTAAAACCACGATCGAACCAGCGACTTTCAGCGTGGCAGACACATGTTATTTTACCACTACACCAACATAGAAATAATACAAGTCTTCGTTTATTAACGTTTTTCATTCTGGAATTTTGATATGGATTATTTGACAATTTCAGTATTATTAAAACAGGTCTATTTAAATTTATAAATATTATTTTGTTCTATTTAAATAGCTCCTTTCAATACCACAAAGATAAAAAAATATTATATTTTCGAAACACTAAAAACTAAAACTAATTCTTTAAAAATGGTGTGTTTTGTTAGTGCAAATTAGTATTTAGCATTCATATGAAGTTTTTGAAATCAACGAATCTACACGATTAAGTTTGTATCTAAGTCAACTTAAGAAAACAGTATACAGGGTGGTCCTTAATAAATGAGCGCACAAAGGAATCCTGGATTAAACTCTTCAAAATCTTGATATTGATCCAAATATCGGTTAGGAAAAGGTCGCTCATTAGTGGGATACATAATTTTCCTATGGCTCAAGTAGCTTTTCAAATATCGACCTAAAAAATTGAAATTGATATGATAGAGTAATGATTTCTAGGCAAAAAAGTTATACCACATTTATTTCCATAAAATACACAATAAATCAGCAACAATGCCATGTCAGTAAGTTTTATTCAGAATTCGATTTCAGCATATGCTGCAATGACTAACGTATATTTTTATTATTTGTCATTATTAATTATTTTTTATTTTGATTTATTTATTATTATTTTAAAATAACGGTAAAATATATTTTATTAAGATTAATGAAATAGACTGCAATCGGCTTCATTAGAACAATTTCTTTTCCAGAAATTGTTATTTCTTTATGACCCAAGCAGTTTTTGATTCTATTTCTTCAGATAATATAAAATTATGGTGTGATCATTTTTAAAAAAAAATTATACCGTTTTCGGGATATTTGCATTCTAATTTCTTATTTGAAGTAAATCGCTGGACCAAAAAAAGTTCATTACGAATCTAAATAAAACATTTTAATGTTATTTTAAAATGAAATAAAAAATAATTTGAAGTGCCACAAAATATGCTCTATATCCTCAAATTAAATTGATGCCGGAGTTGAATGCGATACGGAAAATCGAATAATATACAGGGTACTTCAAAACAAGTGCGAAATGCTCAAGGGGGTGATTCCTTGTTTAAAATAAAGGACAAAGGACAACCAATGTTTTTGTTTTTTATCTTCTAAACGATAAATGGGACAATAAAATTATTATTAATAATAATTAATAATACTCCCGTACATAAAATGCATATTTGCCATTTCTACATCAGTGTAATTCGCCATTACTGAATTAGAACTCTTATTATTGAACAGTTAAATGATTAGATAATAAATTTTTGATTAAATTAACTGAGCAATGACAAATAAACCAATGACAAGTTCACCATAAAACTTAAAAAAATCGAGATTAAAATTGAATTTTTACACATCTGAACTAATTCTACAATATGGCACACATTACGTAAACACAGTTTTGTATCAATTATTTATGCTCACGAATCACACTACGTATAGGGCTAACTCACAAAAAAGACGAGCTGGTAATTTTTTTCGCTGATTGTAAAATTATTAACCGAATGCCCTTAATTAGTAACATTAACATTGTTTCCAGGGTTGGGGTTTATAATTTCATAGGTGCCTAAATGGATGTTTACACACAACGTTGCAATACCTCCTATTACGTGATTTATAAGGCTCGTTCACTTGGACCCGTGTATTATTAGCTTCCTACGTTTTGACATTAATAACAGTCATAGCCGTTATGGGTGGGGACTATAATAATAACGACGTAACTAATGCCCTGTGCCCTGTAATGTACGGCTATTTATTAAATCTGTGTCGCATTGTGCGGCACCATCAGCACTGATTTTAGTTCAAAAGAAAAAAAATCAAATGGAATTTCTTTTTGGAGAAGTTATCGAATATTTTAAGATCTTTAATTTTATGTGTCAAGTCATTCAAACATCACTGCCTACAACGGAAAGGCAGTTTATGGTTTTTGTAACAATAAAATGCTAAAAAATAAAATACATGTGGTGAATGTCAAGGATATTTACGTCCTAACTAAATACTGCTGGGACAGCAAGATGTCTTTTGATCAAAATAGAAGCATAGTTAGTAAAGACTTTTCCCCCTGGGGCCCTAGTTACTGCCTGCATTCTTCTTAGCATGCTATGGAATAGATCTTGAATATATTCTTCATGAATTACGTTCCACTAATCTTGTGCAGAAAGCGGACCCTGTTTTCTTGTCCTTGGAAAGGGATTTCTTTGTTGTATGCGGCGTTTGAGCTCCTCCAACATTTGTTCGCTCGGATTTAAGTCTGGACCACACGGTGGCCAATTTAATTATTGAATCTGGACCGCATCGATGAAGTTACTATGTCAGCTGAATGCGGGGGAGCGTTATCGTCCATAGTACGAATCTTTCGTATCCATTATTGATATATGGCAAAACATGCCTCCCTAAAATTAGTATTTAGTATTTTACATAGGAGGGTGTCTATCATAAGCGATACGAAGACGGTTAAATTAGAAAAAAGTTGCTAAATTTACTGTTTCATAACGTGTTGTTGAGAAAAATCAAAAATAATTCAAAATAATCAAAAATATTATTTAAATAAAAAAGTATTAGTTAACGAGATATAAAAAAGTAAAGGTCACTTTCTCGTTGCCACTTTTTGAGCTCTACAAAATAGCGTTTAGATAAATGATTATACTAAATAGTATCATGATTTAAGGTCAGGTATATTGCATTAGTTTAATGAGGTATTAGTGACTGAAATAAGCAAGTAAGTCCCAATGGCTTGTAATATGAAATTTTTCTTTTATTTTATGTTCGATTTATTACCATTAACATGGAATTTAAGAAATTCAAACAAGGCTCCATGCGAGTGCAAAAATTGGGAGGAATAACAAAAATTTTCATACAGAATAAAAATAATATCGTAATATTTTTTTGTTTTTAACATAAGTACAATTTATAAATTAAAAATTAGTTGAGTTTGATTGACTTAAAATATTTGAAAAATTTTATTCGTATATTTCTTTCTAAAATTTCTTTTAAGGTTAAGGTGGGTGATATACTTTTTGTCATCAATATAAAATATGAAAGCTACGAGTATTTTAAGCCAAGTTTAAGTAAATTTATGTATTTATGAAATATATAAATAAATTACTTATCTTAATTTTATATGGTAAATAACAGATTTGTAATATAATACGAACACGAAGTATTACAATACAATATAACGCAAAACAACGATTTTCATAAATATAAAATTTAACTTAATTCTAAAAGTCGGGACTTTTGAAAAACGACTGGTCATCTTAGTCTAAGGGAAGCCCTGAGTGGCGCTTCAAAACTGAGTGTTGTTAATGAAAAAACAATTTTTAACATCAAGAAAGAAGTTGGACAGAACAATGGCAAATTTAAAAATCCTACTCCATCAAAAAAGCGGTCAAGTCAGTCAAACTCTCACCATTATACATCTGAAGAAGGTTTTATGAGTTTACTCATTACGATTTTGTTTCCAAAAACATTTTGCTAACTTTAATTGCAATTTATAAAATTTTTCTAGACGATAACGATTTGCCAATCTTTTCTTTAACTACGTTAGGTAGATATAGGTTATGAATATGTGAAACGTGGTCGTATAAGTATAATGTTATTATTATTAATTAATTAATATTAATTAATTATTATTAATTAATTATTATTAATTAAATATCGCCAACAAAACTGAAATTACATCTATTTAGATGAGAGTTGGGTCGCTGTGGATCATACGCTTAATTATGCTTGGTGTGAAAATACCATAACACGTCGCTTTTTTAAATAATCTAACAATATGTTTTAAAGCACTGCAAACTACACTTTTCGTTCTGCTTCATGCAGGATATGTAAATGGAGTTCTACCCTGCACCGACTGATTTTTATTGGCAAAGAATAGCGACGCCGATTATCGTAACGAAATGAATGGCGAATATTTCGAGCAACGGTTTGAGAAGTTCGCTATTCTTCTTATCATTCTTGCAAATTTAGATATGTAGCGGCCTCATGGAAAAAGGCCGAAATTCAAGATGGTTGCTGGCAAAAAAACATTTTCTTTGACGATTCCTACTTGAAATCAGAGCTATTGGAAGTTGCCCACGCATACAGAAATGAGTATAATAAAACATAATGAGATAAAATATACCACTACTCATTTCGTTCGTGCGTTCGTTCCTTAATAAATGAAGCATTTCAATATGTTACTGAACAAAATTGGAGTAATTATGTGCAACAGTTCACCGATGTCGACCAAGAATAAAAAATTTCACTAATAAAAGTAGTATCGAACGTTCACGGAACGTCGTAATATATCATTTCTTGGTTATCTCTAATACTGCTTCTATTATACCTACATAAAAAAGTATTTTTAAATTAATTTTTATTTATATCTCAGAGGGAAAAAACGAAATTACCATGCGGTTTCCACTAATTGCTGTGTTTTTTTTACGCTCTTTCATCGTAGCTAAATACATTTATTATATTTCAGATTTTCGAGAAAATCATAGAAATAGCTGTTTTTGACATGAAGCGCCTCCTACCGACTCGTAAAAGAATTAATATCCTGAGATTGACATGCCAGTCGAAACCCCTATAAATACTCTTTTTCTACTCCCGTCTGTAAAATACCTAATTACCCACCGATCTACAGTGCGGGAAGCGTCACTTTACCACGTCAGTTTCGTTTCCCATGAATCCGAGCCACTTCTGACATTTCCGGGATTTTACCGCACGGATTTGGGGGCAATCGGATGTTTTCGGACATATTTCCCACGCTTTGAATTTGACGTTTATCAATTCTGACGGTCATGTCAGTAAATTTATTCGTGTTGTTTGGCGAAAATGTATCCAAAAACTGACTGTCATAGAAAAATTATAGTATGCAACACGTTCGGTAAACTTTTTAAGTCACTCGTTTATTAAAAACTCGCTCCGCTGCGCTCCTCTCGTGTCACATAAACTCGTGAGTCAAATGCCATTTACCGCACTTGTTGCATAATATGCTCATAATATACTATTAAAACTAAACTAAGTTTGTCGAGATCAGATTAGTCAAAAAAAAATAGCGCAAACAAAAAAAAAAACACTTTCCTTATCTAGGGTAGATTACGTTAAAACTAATTTTGATATAGGTTAATTTGGAATATTTTTGAGAAAACCCTTTTTTTATTTTACAGTAGAGGTTACGCCCCCCAGCGGCCATTTTATGAACATGAAAATAATTTCCAAAAATTTTTTCTGGGTCGATTTTCCTATAAATACATTTTTTTTCTAAGTTGTAGGACTAACGGTTCCTGAAATATGGCCGGCGTCCTTTATCAATGTGGGCCACCCGATACATACATAAATTAGGTACAGTAAAATATTGGGATAAAATTTAGATCCGAAAGGCGAAATTTGTTTGAGACCTGGACGTGATTGTTGCCCAACATAAGACTTCACACTATATTCTCAATGGCACTTGTATAATAGTGCTTACAGCCTTTCAAAACATTACAGCTGATACGTTAAGAAATATTTTAAATTCGACAGTTACGAGGTATTTACTAGGACTACGTAATTGATGTGTTTAATAAATTAACATGTCAGGTATTCTATCTATTTAGCTATCAATTCACTTTTTTTTTATTTATTATGTCAGCGCCTACTACGCTAAAACATTGAAAACTTAATAAAAACCTTTTTTTGTGATTTAAACGTTGTAAAATCATGTTGTATTGCTAACAAAAAATGCTATTTAATACATGGTGCAGTTTTTTCACGTAAGGTTGATGATGATTTACATTTAATTTTTAAAAAAATCAAAATAAATGAGAACTAAAAGTTCAGATTTTCACGAAATTATATATTATGACATGACAATTGTTTCGACAACACCGTGTCTTTATCAAATGTTGTCGAAACAATTGTCATGTCATAGTATATAATTTCGTGAAAATCTGAACTTTTAGTTCTTATTTATTTTGATAAATGGGTTTTCATCAAGTAAAAGCCACCTCAGTTCATTTTAATTTTTTATATCTCTTTAAATAACTCCAAAGTGATGGAATTTTTTTATTTACTCAAGAGCACGTTATTAACCTTTAAATTTTGCAACTTCTTTCTAATTTAACCAATTTAACCAATGATAAACATCCTTATCTTGGAAACACTGTATATTGAATTATCTCTACAATTATCGTAGCGGTGGTCCACGATTATACGTTTCCCGTAAAGACACGCACTCGCCACAGAAAATTTACGACACTTATTACGAAAACAACTGATAATTTGGTTCATAATTCGTAATTAATTAAATCGTTGCATATGATTTAGTCCCCCTCGTATAGGAATCGCGGGAAAGTTGATTAATACCCGTAACCACAACCCGTAATTACGCAGACTGCTTTATGCATCTCAGCTCTATACAACAATTTATTAGTTTACAACTTTGGACGTCCGTCAAACGAGATTCAAATGTTATAGAGGACGTAATGGTGGAATAATTTCACAAGTGAGAACTGTGAAGTTAAAATTAAATAATATTTTATTTTTTAAAAATCGAACTGAGGTGGCTTTTACTTGATGAAAATCCATTTATCAAAATAAATAAGAAGTAAAAGTTCATATTTTCAAGAAATTGTATATTTTGACGTGACAATTGTTTCTACAACACCGTGTCTTTATCAAATCACATTTGATCAAGTTAGTTTTTAACCGGGCTCGCTATCGAAAAACGCGGTACAGCCGATTTAGAGATTTTAACTTCCGCCCTGGGTATCTATTGAGGATTCTTTAAAGGTTTTCTTTGTAAATATGTAAACGGTGCACCTCAAGTCAACATAAACGAACCTCAGGTAAGTATTTGTCGAGCGGGAAACATAAAAGAACTTGAATGTCGTGTGGACGAAAACGACTATTACCCAATATTTGAACAGGTTTACGATTTAATGCCCATATTTACGGGTAATTAAAAGTGGAGTTGGTTGCGGTTTTTGACCAGACAAATGTTGTAATTACGGGTTTTCGTTTAAAAGTGGATATTTAGTTTTACCCATAGAGCTATTTGATAATAAAAGAGGCGTACTAAAGTAAAATTTGATACACCTCAGACAGCTTAATATTTTCGTAAACATCGCTGACACTAGACGCAGACTTGGGACATTTTCTTTTCAAGCAGCGGTCTCCATGTACTTGACTCGCATTTCTCCAAAAAATTAATGCGGTCTGGTCATATTTTAACAAAATACTGCAAAAAACTGTAAAGTTGACGAACTGTCAATAGCCATGTTGCTTGTTGAATGTCGCAAGCTCCTGAAAGGGAGCTTTGAAATGTTATGTGTTTATATAGTTTGTTTTTCCGTCATTATTTTTTTTCTATCCCACTGTGATCTGAATAATCAACTTCCGCCGAATGCATCAATTTTCAATGTACTAATTAAGACATTTTAAGATATGTATGATATCAGGTAAGAATCCCTTCATTGTACCGAGATAATGAATCGACTAAAAATCAAGTAATCCTTACTTTTTTAAACGTTGAAAGTTGACGTCTGTCACCAGCGCTTTTATTTGTGTACTTATTAGACATTTTTTTCTAGTTTAAAGAATTTTTTTTTAACGAAAGAAGAAGAAAGAAAATTATATTAATTGTTCTTAAAATTGCGAAAATTATTTAAACAGGTGTGACAAGGTTTTCGCTTTCATTATATCATTTGAAGTACCTAGTTTATAGTGGTATAGTCTGTTCATAGATATAAGAAAGTGACCAATTGCTTTTGAATGGGATTATCCAAGAGTGGTCACTAACATACAATGCAACAAGATTATTACCTAAAGTTTCGAATTTAAATTCAGGTAAAATTGTGATCCGTAATTGAAAATAATTTTATACCTACCAGTGTTTTAATATTCTTTGGTTTGGTATACTACTTAGTTTAAGTAACTGAAAGTGATCAAGATATAATACGGCGTAAAATTTACTAGTTCGTGCCTACATTAGATATCTTAATTAGGAGGCTTGAAAAAGACGAAACCGGTGTTAAATGTGGCAGAACTACCTTATGGAACTGTATTCAACACATGGGTTTTAGATTTAAAAAAATTGACAACAGGCAAGTTTTAATGGAAACTTTTAGAATTCGGAAATGGCGACTGGAATATCTAGAAAAAATTAGGATTTACAGAGAACAACAAAGGCCAATTATTTACTTGGATGAAACCAGGTTGGACACTTATGATACCCCGGAAAAGGGTTGGGTTGACTCAACTGATAAGTGTAAAACAAACGTGCCATCAAAAAGAGGTGAAAGAATAAGTATTTTGCATTCCAAATGGACTTTCTCTGTCTGCGAAAAACATTAAAGATTCTTCTCTGGATTACCATGAAGACACCACCGCTGATTTATTTGAAAGTTGGTGTAAAAACAAACTAGTTCCAAACATTCCTCCTAATAGCTTCATTTTAACGGGCAATGCAAGTTATCACAGTAGACAGTTGACTAAAACCCCTTCCCCATGTGACACAAAAGCAACAAACCAAAACTACATGTATAATAACAACATTTATTTTCACGAAAATTATACCAAAAAGCAATTAATTGAAGTTCTACAAAGCTTGAACCTACAAAAGGAGTACGTCTGTGATAATTATGCAAAAAATCTAGGGCATACAGTTTTAAGGCTTCCACCTTACCACTGTATATTTAATCCCATTGAACATGTTTGGCACCAACTGAAATCTGCCATTCGTCGTAACAATGTTTTTCCCCGTGTTAACTCCAATGTCCTCAAACTTATACAAACCGAAGTTTTTAACATCCTTCCACAAAGTTGGGCAAATTCTGTTAAACATATAGAAAAAGCAGAACAATCGTATATCCATATTGCAATCAATATAGAACAAATAATAATTAGAACAGGCGATGATAGCGATAGTGAGACTGATATGTTATGTGAATAATTTTATGTTATTTAAGTAGGTAAAAAAATAATTTGTAATTTTATTTTAGATTTAAACATAAATATACACATAAATAAATAAATATTTTTTAGTATCTTTCCTGACAAAACCCCAAATAATTAAATTCTAAGCAAAGTACAGACCTGTTCGGCCATATTTCATTCTTACAGCTTGCCCGGGTCTTTCCTTAATTCGTATCAGTTAATCACTTTCTTACATATATGAACAGCCTTTACCGTCTACGTTAAATCGAAAGGAATATACAAACTCAAAGCTTCTAGGTTACAGCAATTTTTGAAGGTTTGGCACAAAGAAACCGACACAAAAGTTCAACCAAATTTGTATTAGAAAACATTAAGAACCGAGAAAAGAATAGTAAACTTATGGAAGAACAAGTAAAATTTTTATCTTCGAATATAGTGAACAGAGATAAAAATTGTTTTGAAAAAAAATACAAAGTGTGGCATATATTACTTTTTATAAAACTTCTGGATTCCTCCTGCGTCAGTTTTTGTTGGGTCGAACTAACTAACGTTTCGCCAATCATCCTGTAGGCTTCTTCAGAGCTTCGCTGAAACTGGTTCGCATTTTACTGTGTACCTGTTTTTATATTGTTTGAGGAGGGCGGAGCTAAATGAGGGGCATAAACACCCTCTCAGATGACTGATTGGTGACAGGTAGAAACCTGAGTCGCGGTTAAGATTGTTAGGTTATTTATAGATTTCTATAGACTTCCGGATTTTTCGTTGGCAGAAGAATTGATTACATACAAGAATTTTAGTTTTATCGAATAAAATCTTATGTCCGGTTTGGTGGTTGTGTTCGAACACAACAAGCAGAGGAACTGCGATATTTATATTTTTATATATTTCAAATAAATGTTCTTATAAATTTATTTGTAGAGATTTGGACGAACGGATTAAAAATTAAAAAAACTGGAATGCAGTGTTAATAACCAAACTATAAATTACTTGCAAATTGTGTCCAACAGTGCTTACCAATACCAAATCAGTCCAAGCTTGTTCCATATGTGGAGTAACGCCTTCAACATTCATGGAAGGCGTTACTCCCAGATTCGGTACAATATTTATGTAGTCCATTAAACTATTGGAAAAGATTTTTAGAATTTTAGAAATTATTAAGTATTGCAACTTAGAGGAGAAACTAGCAAACTTTTCGGAAAAGCTAAACAAAGTTATGGTTCAAGCAATGACAGCAACACAACAAGAAGAACTTTTGAAAACCCAGATATTTTTTTAAAAAATCACGGGTATTTCGCTTCAACTTATAATAAAATTTCAAACAATTTTTATGAACAATTAAATAAAAATTAGGAGATCATCAATCTAGCAGTAAGTAGTTAATTTAACTAAATTGTTAAAAATGTAGTTAAAATTTACTGTTCCAATTTTTATAGTACACTATTATAAAACATAAAATAAACTATTTCTTTTGAAGACAACATATTTTTTAATACTTTACGTTGGTATTATTAGTTTTAAACAAATAAATGTGGTCATTCACATCATAGTGCGTCGCTTAAAAAAACAATTTGACAACAATCGATTATTTACCCAACACCACGAGGGTCAAAGATAAAACGTCGTTTTCGCCATTTTCCAGGAGATTATCTTCGCGAAAAGTACGACGGAGCAACAGAAGTACGGGTCAATAAACGAGGTCGACTTCAATTGCGAGATCCTCAAGTGAGCATCCCTACGACCTACGATCTTGTATACCTGGAAGACTCGCCGAACTATTGCGTCAAAGATGACATGATCGGATTACTGGGAACGCAAGGAAGGCCGTGCAACAGAAACTCACAGGACATCGACGGTTGCAATTTGTTATGTTGCGGTCGTGGTTATAATACGCTAAAAAGCGTGGTTAAAGAACGCTGCAATTGCGTGTTTAAGTGGTGCTGCGAGGTTCAATGTAAAACGTGCGTTCACTCTCTAGATCTGCACACTTGCAAGTGAAAGTCAACGCACTGACGGCCAGCCAAAATCCTCATTTGATTTTGATCTGTGTGTTTGTGTACATTGTGTAAAGATTCCGTTTCGTTTAGACTCGTAGAATACCGTGTTTATAGTTGCTTTTGGCGTCAAATGTGTAAATATTTATCTTTTTTATTTTTATACTTAACTTATTATCGCGCGTTTTCGATTTTGGGTCAGTTTTCAAAATAAGATCTGATTTTTAAAAACTTCTGTAACCCTGATTGGGGTAACTGTGGCAACGACTTACCGATTGTTACCTAGCATTAAGAAAGTGCTTAATGAGTGGACTGTATATTTTTTCTATCAGTATTTTATATGTTCTATCGTATTAGAGTAGGTATTATAGTAATACATCCTGCAGTATTATTTATCTCGTTTGTACTTGATATTTATTTTCTTATCTGTACGTCAAAAATAAAAAATTATAATTTACCCCCTCTTGGTTTTTTCTTTTGCTCTGAAACTTGCGCTTTGTTTTGCGAAAACGTATAACACTCACAATAGTCTATGGCGAAAACATGGTGTTTTGCTAATACTTGTCTTGACCAAGGGTACTAGAATCATTCGGTCCGAAATTGTTATAAACCGATGCGATGCCATTTCTATATTTCAACACGTTTCTTCATAAGCGATAATTTTTGAGTATTAATGATGATGTTTTTACAACGCATATAATAAAAGTTTGTAGATATATGGAACAAATTCGAGGAAGGATGATCTGGTCAAATTTAAAAGCAGAGTTTAATAGTTTGTAATATTAAGTCATGGAAAGTATGTTTAATTGTGACAGAAATGCGAAAAATCTTCGACGGAAGTCGGTAATGGGCGACTGCCTCAAGTAAATTTGCCTAATGTTATATTAATATGAATAAGAAGAATTTATTAAGTCAAAATCAGATGTTCTTTTTTTTTTTCGGTCAACCAGGTGAAGTGGTGTGCACAATTTTACCTCGGTCCGAGAAAATTTTCATTTTTTTGACGTAATTCTAGTCTTCAACTGAATTTTTCGGTCTGGGTGAGTTTTATATTTAGTCAGCCGTTAATATTTGCTTTGGTTTGGTGTCGCAGTTCGCAATAATTTAGCGCTTTTCATATCATGGCATGTGCTTCGGGGGGTAAAGACCCCCCTGATAGAAACGATCGTATCGTAGTTAATAATCCGATAGTGTTTGCAAATGATTTTGATTCCTTTCAAGCTCAACTAAACTTGTCCCAAGCTTCTACCTCCTCTAGCAGTGGTTATTCATCAGCCTTGACGCTTTCGCCTTTAGCTAAGAAAACAGCACATGCTATCGCTCAGCATCAATACTTCTTAGTACCCACTAAGGAGGAAATAGATTTATTGGAGACAGAGTTACAAAAGCTTAAATCTGTCTTCGTGGAAGATCAGGATGCCCTAAACGAAATTGCAAGAATTTCAGTCAACATAAGGAGAACACTTAACCGAAAGTATAAGTATGAACTTACAGACCAGGGACCATTTCTTATCATAATGGAGGGAATAACTTCTCAAGTTGGAAACATTCACCCGATGAATATTGGAAAAATTTTGCACAGAGCTGGAGTACAAGGTATAACAAAAATCAATAGAAAAGGGGCTAATAAAATTGGAATTGAATTCAGAACATCAGAGTATGCTAATCAGTTTTTGTCAAATGAAAGTTTCAGTTCTGCTAGAGGCTATAATAGGTACATTCCACAACGTCTTGTCACTTGTAGAGGACTAATCAAGGATGTAGGGGACCAAATTACGGAAGAGGATTTTTACTCAGAAGCGGTAGCTTATACAGGAGAAGGATCCCGGGCCAGGTTGATTAAGATATTAAATGTAAAAAGAGTCTTAAGAAGGAAGAAAATACTTGCTATTTCTGGTGAAACAGTAATGAAAACCATCCCCACAAACGATTATATTGTAACATTTGAAGGCAAATCATTACCCCAAACTGTAAATATTTTTAATAATGAAAGAGAAGTGGAAAAATATGTTAACCCGGTTATAATGTGCGTCAATTGTTGCAGATTTGGACATGTCAAAAATAATTGTAGAGGCAAGCCTCGTTGCGGTTTTTGTACAGAAGATCATCTTATGTTTGTTTGTCAAAAAAGAGAGCAAGCAATGAAAAAAATGAAATGCCCTGCAGATCATCTTAACAATCTGACTAAAACGTGTAAAATTCCAAATTGTGAAGTAAATCCAAAACCAAGCTGCGTAAATTGCAAGGGACACCACACTGCTACTGACTGGGGATGTCCCGAATACAAACGGCAAAAACAAATTAACGAAACCATGAGCTTCTACAACCTTTCTTTTTATGAAGCAGCTAAACTGCATCCACGGCTAATTAATGCAAACCAAGGCTTTACCCGAAAACCAGAAGATTTTCCTAGTTTAAATAAAAAAACTCAGAATAAACCTCCTCATCCAACAAGTCCTCAGGGCTGTTCCTCATATACATCAGTACTTAAAAGAAAACGGCCTGACACCCAATTTACCAAAGGGTATGATAAAGTAGCCCATGAACTAACTTTGTTACCCTCAAGTGCAAGAAGAAAAGTCTCATCTATACAAGTAGTTGAAAACTCGACATCAGAGTCGGAAATGGAAGTAACTCCTGTAGGAAATGGCTGGGAAGAAGTATGCAACAAGTTTGAAGCTTTCAAAAAAGACGTTATGTCAATAAAGGGTATGGATGAAAATTGTGTCAACAATATCAAACAATATTTTGGTTCATTTGACCTACGGAGGGGGGGCGGCTGCGATGGCAGCGGTTGACCTACAGGGGTTAGAAAAAGCAAAGGTAATCTTATCACTAGTTTTAATCTAACAGTAGTTTTTACGTAACAAAACTAAGTTTAAGTTTTAGTCACAAGCGTTTTATAGTTGAGCTATAATGAATATCGTTCACTGGAACATTTGCGGGGCTGAAAAAAATAAAGATGCTATCATTAGAGTTATAAGGGATTTTAAGCTACAGATCTTATTGCTCAATGAAACCTTGCTCAAACCCAACACTAACTTTAAAATATCAGGGTTCTCTTCTGTAAGAGCAGATAAACCTAATGGTGCAGATGGTATAGCAATTTTCTTGAAAAACAAAATAAAATATAATATCATCGACTTAAGCAGAATTAATATACCAGAGAGGTGTCAGGTTATTCTTGTAGAGCTTGTCGATTTTTTTATTTGTTGTGTTTACAACCCTCCAGATATTTGTTTGGTCAGGGCAAGCCTCGATTCAATTTTCGATCTAACCCGTAATAAACCCGTCCTCGTTATGGGAGACTTTAATGCCCATAATCCAATATGGGGTTCCCAGGTCAGTTACTCACGGGGAATTAGAAGTGGGAACATTCTTTATGATTTCATTAAGGATCACGATTTGTGGGTACTAAACGATGGATCAGCTACTCGGCTCACACGCCCAGGCGTACACAGCGCTCCAGATGTAGCTTTTTGCTCCCAGAGACTGTCTGGACTTACTGACTGCAGGGTTCTCCAGGATAGAGTGAATAGCGATCATTTTCCTATTTTGTGTATCATCGGAAATAACCGTTGCAACTCAGGTTCGACAAGAAACTACACTAGCAAATATAATTTCAACAAGGCAGACTGGGAGAAATTTTCTGATTTAATCTCCACGAAATTTAGAACTTCACCTCCTATAAATTATGAGGATTTTATGAATATAATTTTCCTATCTATTGCAGAATCTGTTCCAATGCATAAACACTCATTAAACTACGGGTTACCTTGGTGGGATAATGAGTGCACCAACGCTATTAAAAGGAAAAGACAAGCATTCAGAGACTATAAAAACAACCCCTCTGAGACCAACTTCCTGGAATCATTAAGAACCCGGGCACAAACAAGACAGCTGCTACGTAAGAAGAAAAAGGAAGGCTTTGTCAACTTTTGTGAGAATCTATCTCCAAATACTAGTGCAAAAGAAGTTTGGAGCAGTATTAGAAGGTTTGCTAAAGGTATCAGGTACCAAAATTATCATTTTCCCTTGAATTTCTCAATCCCACAAGATATGTTTGATCTTTTGACGCAACCTCCCTCTAGGTTGCCTAATATCCCCGAATGTCGCTTCTCATCAGAATATACAGAAGACTTCCATATCTCAGAATTTGTCGCGGCCGTTAAAGGTCGGAAGAGCAAGAGTCCCGGTGTGGATAAAGTACCTTTCAGTGTGCTCAGCCATCTCCCTGTTGAAGGAGCAGTCTTTCTTATCAAATTTTTCAACAAAATACTTCGGAGGGAAACCACCATTCCAGAGACGTGGAAAACCCAAATGGTGATCGCAATTCCTAAACCGGGGAGAGACCCCTCAGCGTTATCGTCCTACAGGCCCATCAACCTAGCTTCTTGCATAAGCAAAACTTTTGAAATTATGATCAAAAACCGACTGGAATGGTTCGTAGAGAACCAAGGTTTAATAGACGTTCGCCAAACCGGTTTCAGAAAGGGTAAGGGAACTTTCGACAATCTTGCAGTTATCTCCTCAGAGGTCCTCTGCCGTTTGGCTCGCAATCAACTAGCAGCAATGGTGACTTTGGACATATCCAATGCCTACGATAATATAAATGTTGACTTATTGACCTCGGTGTTGGCCAAAATTGGAATCGCCAGAGATTTGACTTTGCTCATTAAAGATTTTCTCACGAACAGGAAGATACAAGTTAAAGATCCATCTACTAATACATTCGTGTCAGGCAGAACCACTAGCAAGGGAGTTCCCCAAGGTTCCCCTCTTTCTCCATTACTATTTAATATTTACATCAATTCAATCAATGAAACAATTCCTGAGAACATAAGACTTTTACAGTTTGCGGACGATACCGCCTTGCTGAGTACTGGGACTGATGCCGAAACAATAGTGAACAATTTGAATAGAACTTTGCAAAATATACATATTTGGTCTTTGAATGTAGGACTTGAGATTAACCCCAATAAATCTGCAGCTATATTTTTTTCCAGGAAGAATTACAAGGTTAATTATCTCCCCAGACTTCACCTCAACACTCGAACCATTGCATGGACAAATTCCATCACATATCTAGGAGTGATTTTTGATCCAAAACTGTCATGGGAGCCACAAATTAGAAATATGATACAGAAAGCTTCAGGTGGGTTGAATATGATGCGATTTATAAGTAGAATCTGGTGGGGGGCACATCCCTCTACCCTTCTAACTTTTTACAAAGCTTATGTTAGACCCCATTTGGATTATGGAGCCTCTTTTTTGGGTGGTAGCTCAAGAAAGTCTATTGCTCAACTTAACAAAATTCAATTTGAGGCACTGAGAATAGCTCTGGGATATATGAAGTCCACACCTACTAACATACTTCTAGGGGAAGCAAGTGAAATGGATTTAGAACACAGAAGATACATGCTAGCGACTAAATCATTATTGAAAGCTGCCAGTTTAGTGGACAGTGAAACCTTAGCTGCGGTTAGATGGTTATATATCACCTATAATGAAAACTATTACTTTTTTCGGAAAAAGAGTATTCCTGCACTTGTGGATGCTTTTGAAAGAGTTGATTCACTGTTAGATACACTTTACAGGAGCCCAGTTTATCCCTGTTTTTCTTGCCCACTGCCGAACCTTTTAAGCTCTGTTCAAATCCAAGACTTAAAACTAAAGAAAGATAATAATAACTCCAAATTATTTGAAATTAAGAAGAGCGAGACTTGGACCCCAGATTTTCATTTAATTTTTACAGACGCCTCAAAAGATAAAGAAGGCCGAGTAGGTTTTGGCGTTTACAACTACAATACGAACCTTAAAATGGGACAAGGCCTACCAAGTGAACTATCCATTTGCTCTGCCGAGATTTATGCTATTGGTCAAGCTCTTGATTGGATTGAATTCAAGGACATCAACAAAGCAGTCATCCTTTCAGACTCCAAAAGTGCCCTCGAAGATATCAATAAAACTGGGATGGATGCAAAGTCTAACTACCTAACCTTGCAGGTTAAGAATAAACTATTTACCTTAATAAAAACGCAAAATAAGGACATCCAATTATGCTGGATACCAAGCCATACCAGTATAAAAGAAAACGATATTGCGGATCAGATCGCCAATGCTGCACGCCTCGAACCACAGGAAAATATAAAATTGAGCTTTAGGGAATTCTTCCCTAAATTAAAGCATAACATCTGGAATGCTTGGAGCGACAGATGGAAACATATAGGATTAGGGAAAGGAGTTAATTTCACCTCACATTATTCTACTCCGCCAACTAAACCCTGGTTTCATAAGCTCGACCTGAATAGAAGAGAAATTACAACTATGTGTAGACTGAGAAGCAACCATTGCTGTTCTCCGGCTCACCTAAATAGAATCAAAGTCAAACTCTCCGGAGACTGTGAATGTGGAGAACTGGGCGATTTAAGTCATGTGCTGTTTGATTGTGCTCTTCATTGGGAAAAATCACAACAGTTGTATGAGTCACTCATTAGTGCTAATTTTCCTTCGCCTCTGCATATTAATTCCATTTTATTTCACCGCACTCAGTTGGATTTTGCTGCTAGAATTGTTTGCCGATTTTTAGATGCATGTGGATTAAAACTTTGAATATTGTTTTCACATATTCTAATTCTTTCGTCCATTTTTTTTCCCTGTATAGCCGTCCAGTAGGATGATGGTATCACCCAGACCCTCTTTACGGAGGCATCCTTCATGGAAATAGTTTATTGCACACCACTACCGTGAAGCTGGCCGAATTGCCTTAGCAGCAGTGGCTAAATAAAGCGTAAATAAAAAAAAAAAAAAAAAAATCAGATGTTGGAGTTTAATACATTTTGTATTTGCGTTTCCAAGTAATGTCCTCATTTTCCGATTATTTTGAAAATTCTTCGATTTTCAAGAGTGTCTTATTTTATTTAAACGCGCTTCAGATATACGTTCACGATTCATTCGTTGTTTTGCGCGAACCTGACCAACTGACATCAGATCTTACAAACTTCAGCGAGTTTCAGTGCACGTTACTGAAAGTTTTTTCGGGCATACTTGGTTTTAATCTGTTGCTAATATTTATCGCTTGGAAATACTATGGACTTGATATCTACCAACGCTTTATAAAACCCAGTACGTATCTCCGTTTAATTTCAATCCATTCTTCATAAACAAATTTCCAGCTAGTATTCACGAAATCGAAGAGCTGAAAGCCAGTGTTTCAAAATTGGCACTTCCCAAAGAACATACGCCTCGAATATAAACCATTATGGCAGAAAAAATTAAAAAGTTTTTTCAAAAAAAGAAAGCAGATGCCAAATTTAAACTTGCTGGACCTGGTCATAAACTGAACGAATCTTCATCGACCTCTGTAGTGCCACCTCAAAAAATAAATACTTCAGTTCCGAAACGAGGCGAACCATCCGATGCAACTCGCCAAGCTGCTGAAGCAGCATTGGCGAGGTTAAGTAGTCAACGAAAGGACACACCTTTTAATACATCTTTAGCAGCAATTCAAGCACAAGTGAGGCGAGAATTGGAAGCGGAAAAAAAGAGTGCAGATTCTAATTTACCTCAATTGTCTGTAAACTCTAAACAAACTCAATTGGAAACATCTTCCCATTTAGCTGTAAAAGGTGCACTATCATTAAATGCAAGGTTTCGGCATTTGATTGCTAGTTTTAATTAATTTTAGGTGTTTATTTCAAGTGTCCTTTAGTTAGTGACGAGGTTTTACCAAAAGAAGAATGGAAAGTGAAAATAAAAGAATTTCTTTTTGAGGCTCTAGAAGAGGAAAGAGGTATTACAGCATGTTTAATAATACATTCCTGCAACTACAGTAGAACAAAGGTAAAGTTATTTAAAAAAAAAAAAGAATTTGAAATAGGTATTGGAGCATTTTTAATAGAGCAGAACAAAAAATTTTGTTTAAAGATATGTAGCATTTCAAATAATATATTCCTGCAACTATAGCAGAACATAGGTAAATTTAATTTCAAAAATCTTTTTACACAACGTCTAGATTGACTGAGTTTTTGAAATTCTTACTAATGATGAAATGTGATTTTTTAGGTTAATGATTGTGTAAATATTCTGATTCGATATATTGACAATATTATTGGTAACCCTACTGAAACAAAATTCCACAAAATTCGTTGTTCAAATAAGACCTTTACTGAAAAAGTACTTCCAATTTTGGGAGCCACTGAGTTTCTGTATGCAGCGGGATTTCGACAAGCAAAATTGGAGCATGATGGTGTTGAAGAGGAGTTCTGGTTATGGTCTCTAGAAAATATAGAAGGAATGGAAAATTTGGAGGTTAGTTCTAAATGATCTCTTTTATTTTTGGTTCAAATTTTTAATTTATCAGAAAAGGGAATCAGGGTTCTTAGTGGTTTCTTTAAACCATTCCCAAGAAATATGTGGTGTTGAAGTAACCCCATGTACTATTTTTTAGTGTTGGTTATTAGAAAAAATAAGCTAACAATACATGAAAACTATTTATTTCCTACAAAAAAATATAATAAATATGTAGGTGGAGATAGAATAAAAACCCAACCAAAGATATTTAGTTTGAATGTCATTTATAGTTGCTTTACTTGTTAAGCGAATTTTAAAAATAAATGTTTTTGGCTGTAACGGTGGAAGTAAATTTTAGAATTTGAGGGATGCATTAAAATCGGAAAACCGCGTGGAATTAGAACTGGATAGGAATCTGCAGGTGCTCTCACCAGCACAAGCAGCAGTAAAAATTGAACTACCCCAGGATTTTTACGCCATCTCCCCTGAAGAATTGAAGAAGGAACAACAGCTGAGGTATTCATTTTCGCAGTACCTGTAAATAATATTTTTTATTTTAAACAATTTGGTGTTTCAATTTTAGATCAGAGATGGCTGAAAAGCAGCTGCAGCTGAGAACAAAAGCGATGAAGGAAAAAGACGAGCTTCGCGAAATAAGAAAATATAAGTTCTCGTTGATCAGGATCAGATTTCCAGATGGCCTTTATTTGCAAGTGAGCCCATATAATTTTGATGAAAACATTTCATTCCACAAAAATCTGAGAAAATTGTTTTCTTAAAAAAAAATAGATGGTTAAAGTAAGGTTCATATGAAAAAAGGAAAAAATTCATTTTTAAAAAATTTTGTTAAGAAAATTTCCAGAAACTATGATATGATATAATATATTCAGTAATATTTTGGAAGGTGATGTTTCTCCCATTTGATCAAAAATTGGTTGACTTTTTTGCTAAATATGGCAGTATTGTTTATAGGGGTTGATTTAGCACCAACTCAATTAAAATGCTAATATCTTGAATATTATTTTTTCAAAGAAAGTTTCACAGGCTACTGTAATACTATTTACAGCCTGAGTCGGTTAATATTGTCTGGTTGCTTATAGATTTGTATAGATTCTCTGATTTTTCGTGGGTAGAAGAATTTATTACATACAAGAATTTTAGTTTTATCGAATAATATTTGAGGTCTGGTTTTGTTATTGTGTTTGGCAACTGCTGATGAGTTTATTTGTCATAGTCTTTCATGTGTTTTGAGCCTAGTTGATATAATGATCAAATTTTTGAACAAAGTCAGAAACCGCTATGGGTTCTCCACTATCACCAGTCATCACGAATATGTTTATGGAAGCCTTTGAGAAGAAAGCTCTCGACACCTTCCATCTAAAACCAAAATTATGGAAAGGCTACGTCGATGATACTTTTGTTATTTGACCTAATCGTCAAGAATCCCTAGTAGATTTCCTTATACATTTAAACTCTATACACCCTAACATACATTTTACCATTGAGTTGGAAAATAATAATAACCTTCCATTCTTAGATATTCTTATCAATAGAAAATCAGACCTAACATTGGGTCATCGTGTTTACAAAAAACCTATGCACACCAATACCTTAGTGTCACATCACCACCTGGCCCAAAAATCATCGATTATCAACTCTCTCGTTTACAGAAGTATAAAAATATCTTAACCAGAGTCGCTCCATACAAAATTAAAACACCTTATATTTGCTCTTCTCTGAAATAATTCCGACATTCAAGATATTAAGGGTTCACCACAACCTTCCGAGACAATGTTCATGCCCCCCCTTCTTTAGCTCCGCCCACCTCAAACAATATACAACCAGGTACAGGGCTGAATGCGAATCAGATTCAGTTAAGCTCTGAAGAAGCCAACAGGATGATTGGCGAAACGTCGATTCATCAACAACTGCAAAAAGTGAATAAATATAATCGGTTTTCATTTAAATATCGACACTCACCTACAGGGTTTATTAAATTAGACAGGCAAAAACCTTCTATCCAAAAGTTGTATGATCTTTTCTCATCTTCTGAACATACCAACAACTCCTTAACTTTTTAAAATAGAACACCCTGTATATTTCGACTTAAAATGAAATGAAAATTTTGAAATAACTCTAGTTTATTATACAAAAATAGAATTTAATGATCAATGACCATTATTCGTTTATGCAAAAACCTTCTATCCAAAAGTTGTATGATCTTTTCTCATCTTCTGAACATACCAATAACTTCTTAACTTTTTAAAATGGAAAACCCTGTATATTTCGACTTAAAATGAAATGAAATTTTTTGATATAACTCGAGTTTATTATTCAAAACTAGAATAATTTAATTATCAATGACCGTTATTGGTTTGGAACACAAAGACATTGCGTATAAGTTTTGATGGCTGTCTAACGCAAATTAAACATGAATATCGCCAATGATAATTAAACATTCTGCTTTATTTTGAATTAAATTTTATTTTAAAAGCAACAAACCGGCTAAGCCAAATACCGAAAAACTATATATTTTTTAAATCGGTCTACAAAGGACTCTCATCTTAAGTAGAAATATACAGGGTGTTCCATTTAAAAAAATGTAGCTGTTCATTTTTTATACGTTTGCGTCGCTCATTTGTTTTTATTGGCGCGTTTGGAAGATGATACAGAAAAAATCATACTACTTTTGTATATAAAGTTTTTACTTATCACACTTTAATAAACTGTGTAGGTGGGTATCAAAATATCAATGAACCCTTGTACATGGTGTTCCAAATTTGAAGAAGGCTATTGGGGTGAATGCGGAAATTATAGAGAAATTAACAAAACATCGTCAGCAGGAAGACTGTACAGGAGAGTTCTAAAATCCCGGATATAAGTAGGAGGTTGAGGAGATTGAGGAACAAAGTGGTTTTAGACTAGGAAGGTAGTGCACAGATAACGTATTCACACTAAAATATGGAGCAAAAGGAAAAACACTTGATGTTACTTTTATTGACTTGCGCAGCCTTTGATTCTGTTCCTCTTCAAAAATTATGAATTAGCGTAGAGGAAGCAGCGAAACCAGATGATAGTAATAATTGGAGACCACACCTCTGCAGTCTTTCAACAGACAAGAGGAGTGTTTGTGCCGCTCTAAAGTAGTGGAGTAGAAAGTACAGCACAATTTGAATATGGCTGAATAACAGCCAAATATACACTATTCTCTTTGCTGAGGACCGAGGTGTTATGGCTGAAGATCATCAACATATGACATACATGCTTAACAAATTAATGGAGGAATACAATCAGTGGGGTCTGGAAGTGAACACAGAAGACCCAAAAGATGGCTATAGCAGGTCAAGATATAAAATTAGAAAAAGGAATGACCAAAATTGTAAATCGTTTGGGGGAGAAGACAAGGACATAATGAAAAAATGGGCAGAGATAAAAACATGGTAACAACGTTGCACCCAATATTGCAAATAAAAAACTTAACAAAAAAAAAACTCTAGTATAGCCGCTTATGACATAGAGAGCGGAGATGTGGGTGGTATACAAAAATTTAAATCGGAAATTACTATCTTCAGAAATGAAGTACTGGAGAAGATATTGTAGCTTAACTTTACAAGATCAAGTCAAGTACTATCGTCGACACGATAAATGAAAAAGCTGAAATGGTACGGGCGTTTACGTCGAAGGAACGACAAAAGAATACCATCTAAGGTATGTCTATGAAAAAAATGGATAAACAACATAGTTCAAGAAATGGAAGAGTGCTGTAGGAAGGAGATTGGAAGGACAAGGACCCATCGCAAAGTTTCAGCAAGTTCTTTTGAATTTTTTCTTCGCCTTAAACACTTTTTTTCTTTAAACAAATGGCACTTTCTTATTGCAACTTTTTCTCCCCTATAAGTTCGAATGAGTTTGAAATATGACGTTTCAGTTTTCTTAAATACAGATCTGCATTTTTTTTTAATTTCGAAAGAGCTCGTCATTCTGAAAAAATACATGTATCACACTTAATGATTTACTAAACAATACTGCCCCAAAATTATCTATTTTAGGGCAAATTTACATAGTCGGCATAGTTGTTAATTATTAAGGTGCCAGTTACTTTTTACTGTTGTATGTATGTGAAAAAACGCGAATATTACATTTTTATTAAAATTCACATAGAAATTCCAGAATTACTAGTGAATTCTGGATCATTCGCATGCCTAGTTATTAACTGGACGGCTTTTACTTTTTACCGTGAAGTCTTTTTTTTTGGCTAGTGTCAGTTACCAAAGCGAAATGTAATTAAAGCCCCCATTTAACAAAAAGACCTTATTTTTTGTGTAAATTAATGCTTTAATGTCAATTTTGGAGAGTTATTGTTTAGTAAAAGGTGTGATACATGTATTTTTTGAGAGTGGCAAGCCTATTGAAAATATTTTTAAAAAATACAGATCTGCCTTTAAAAAAATACTAATAATGTCATTTTATAGGGCAGAAAAAGTTGCAATGGGAAAGCGCCTCTATTTAAGCGACGTATCTCTTAAAGTTTGCGATATCCCTATAGTTCCCGTCAAATTTGGGACAACCTGTACATTGATTCTTTACTTTAGTTAGAGCAAATTAAAAATTAAGCTTTATCTTACTTTGTTTTCTAGATATGGAATAATTAGGCACTCGGCATAACTGACGTTTATAGTGCATTTTTTTCATAAAATTACTTAAAATATTGTATTTTTAAGCATGCTGCTGTATAGGTGTTATCGTCCGGTCTTAAATGAGATCCCTTAATTTTAAGTTGATTTAAGTGGCTCGTGTATTTGATATTTGCGTAAAATGTCAAAGTGTTGCGTAACTAGTTTTCAATTTAAATTGGTCTAAACTTTTTAACTTTTTTAGGGTACATTTTTCGTCTACGAAAAATACGGCGACGTGATCGATTTTGTGAAGGAGAACTTGGAACACGAAGGCCTTCCTTTCCTACTGGCATCTCCTACGGGCCTTAAACTAGAAGAAAAGGATTACGACAGTTCACTGGCTGAATTACGACTGGTTCCTGCTACAATACTCATATTCGAGTGGGATCCTTCAGTGAGCGAAGAAGTAAAAGCCTCCGGTAATATTACTTACCTCAAACCCGAAGTTATGATGTTGATGCAAACAATTTAGTTACTAGATATATATGAATTCCAAAGATTTTTTTCATCTATTAAATTGGGCATTGCTCAGTTGCATATTAAGCTTTTATTTATTTAGCGGTTGTTGTGTTTGGCAAAAATTACAATAATAAAACAGTCTCGATTAAGAAGGTATTAATAGAATTTAAAGAATTTGATAGTTGAGCAAATTTTTTAGTAGCTGGCCCCACAGACAAGGGTTATAACCACTTTCTATTTCAAAATCGTTTCTCAATTCACTGCTGTGATAAATTGCGTTTCAGTTGTCAGAAATGTATATTCCCGGTGTCCCGTAATTATCACATCAGGCCATAACTTTTTCTAAAATCATTTTTTTAAAAAACATGATTTGTAGCGCAGTAAGCAGTACCCTATTTTCAATCCTGGTGTCTTTTTTGACAGGAGTACCACAAATGGAAAAAGTATAAGCATACGTAGTTTTATTTCAAGGGATTTTTTGCAGGTTTTTATTAAACTTTTGCCTTTATAAATTTAAAAAAAAGTTACGACCTGTGATGTTAATTATACTAAAATTTCCTTATAGAACCTATACAACAAAAATATTTTAATCTTTTTTGTGATCCAACGGTCCACACCATTATTTATTTACACTTATTGATAAATATTCGTATTTTTTGCGCCACATATTTTCTAATAAGCACTGCATTATAACCGTAGACACATGCTCAAAATCTGAACAACCAGTTAAATGAAAACTAGTTCGAAAAACAAATAAACCGAGAAGAAGTACAGCAAAAAAAGAGAAATATCAGTTTTTTGCTTTTTTCGATTTTGGGCATGTAATAATTAACGGACGTATAAAGCATTTAAAATGTTTTACAGACTTTTAAAAAGCTCTAAATGGAAATGCGTACGGCTATATGAAAATATATTCTTTAATACAATTATGTTGTTTTTCTGAATGCACCAATTCACTTTTGTTTAATAAAATCGAAAAATACAATTGGTTAGAAGGGAAAATCACTAGTGCAATCTGCCCACAAATCCAATTCAGACAACACATATATCATGTGTCCAAAACAAAAATGCACTGCAAGGAGTTCCCGAGAAGGTGGATTGTTTAGTTAGTAATTTTTTCTCAGTTTAATTCACATTTATATAACTTTTTCTCCAGTACTGTCGATTTTTTTTTTTTAATATATGGATTCTAGTTCTGTAGGTATATTTTTTAGACACTACTTAAGGGAAGTACTTCTGATTTATTGTTGTCTTCTTTTCAGTGGCAACTCTAATAAAGAAACTTATAAACTACTAAAACTAATAAAACCAATTTAAAAAAATATTTTTGTTATCAAAAAGAGGCATGTATTCTTTAATTCAGCTGTCCAGCTGCTACAAGAGGACACACTAGATGGCGAGGGACAAATCACCAACCAAAGCTGGTTCACCAGACTCCTCAGATTTCACGGATTTCACAAAGATTTCTTTTCTTTCTTTCTGTGATATTTTTGCATTTTATTCCAGAACTAAGTGAACAATTTTTCCTATATTAAATTATTTAAGGACCAGGTTTAAGACATTTAAAAACAATTTTTATAATTATGAATATATGTTGATGAAAAATTGCAATGAAAAAAGTAAATCATTTGGAATCACTGGGTTGAGTGAATACTCCAAGAAATCTAAATTAAAGATCCCACCAATAAAATTCATTTAACGTAACTGGTTATGTGCCAACCAACTTTTAAAATATTGATTTAATAATTACATGTTGGCGTTTTTTTTATTATTTAAAGATGCTTTAATTATTGCAAAGAAATATTTCACGGATTTCACAGAGCTGGTACACCAGATTTCAAACGTGATTTACCCCTTACTGTATATTAATTAATTTTATGTTGGTCAATAAATTTGGCAATACTTATCTTAAGGTGTTTTTCAACTTACAGCAGCAGTCGGAACACCATAATAGCTAATTTTAAAACAAGTTAGCAATATAAAAAAATATTTGGGGGTAAAAAAATAAGACCGTATTTTCGACAATTTGGCATAAGTTTTTTTATTTACCATTTTAATAACACAGTCAAATCTTTGGTTGATTTCTAGTGAGATCACTTTTTGATTTTGCAACATTTTTTTTTGTTTGATAAGAGCACTGACATTGGTTTAAGAAAAATCTGCATCACCACTTTTATCTGAGACCCTTCACTACACAAACTAAGGTTTCCCCCCCTTTACTCACTTTCAAAACAAAAAAAAATCAGAGGATTCTGCTGCACTTTGCACTAAAGGAACTCAACGAAACAAAACACTATTGCCAGAAAAACTTTTATCTATTTCCACTACACTACAATAATTTTCCATCCAAGTGTTCCTATATGACCCGCTTAGCAAGATACGAACTAGTCAGAGTACATTATGACAATTTGTTCCACCGTGAGCTCCTACCACTATAGATCACGAGGTCTGTTTATAAATTTGCGACTCATGCGATTAAAGTTAAATACACGAATATGAATTTTTCGCACTGCGTTTAATGAACAGTTCTTTCACATCCCTTAATGTCAAGGAACATCCACGAATAGTACGATGAAAACCAAAAACCACTGAATTCAAGTTGCGCAAACCCAATGGGAAAGAACTGCAAAGCACTTAGACCATAAACACCACTGCCTGTTACGTACATGACAAGTGTTACACAAAATGAAGGGCCTACACAAAAGTTACTTATCGTTGATCTCCGATCTCCTGAAATAAAGATGTTAATGTAAATATAAAAAAAAATTAAATAAATTTGGCCCACAAAGACGCAAACACAAAAAAATAACGTGAGATATTGCGGATATCGGTGACAATAAAAAAATGTGTACTATAACTAAAAGCTGTCTCAATAAAGTACAGTCATAAAGTAAAAAAAAAACGAAAAAAAATGTATAACCACGATGTAGGAAACGTGCAGGGTGCTGTATCACAATTTGACGTCGACAAGTCAAATTCGAACCCAATAATGGCCCAAGCCAATTACTTTTGATTTTGTAACCATTCTCGGGGCTTTTAAATATACATGAACCTGTATCAAAGAAATAAATCGCGAACAAAACCTCAATCCGCTATATTAGTGATGACGTAGTGTGGGTCATTTTGGTTGGCAACTGTCAACGTTTGCGATCTTACTTGCGGTGGAAGTTTTTTACCGTTGCCGCAGTTTTTAATTATTAGAGACTATTTAACGAGCCAAATCAGTTTTGATAATGAATTTTCTGAAAAATTATTGGGTCTATTAATATTTAAAGTTATTTTTAATTAAAGCACTCTCAACTCGTTGTTTTATTTAAAATCTTAATATTTCCAAACCAATAAATGAATAGTAGTACACTGTTGATAAACGGATCACGGACTCTGTTAAATAGTCTCTAAATCCCATACTTCGACATCACACTAATAGAGCGTATTCGAAAAGTACCCCAGGAGTGTAGTAAAACATTTACAAGGACAACCCAAAAATTAATCAAAACGTTCTGGTAATAACACTAAAATAAAGAAAAATGGGGGATACTTTTTCGAATCGGAACGTCGGCCCCTTGACATTAACCTATATCATCCACGTTATATATGACTATACCTTATGCAATACCAAATAATCATAAATGTGACATAACAAAAATTAGGCAGTACCGCCACGTACCACTACTATAATCAGATGATCTTCCTTGATCGCCTCGTCGGATAAGTTGGGACAGGAACGCTTTAAAAGCTCGGTAGAAAACGGACACGGGGGGAACGAATAGAGCACCCCCGTCGCCTCGGTCTCTTTATTTAGCAAAGAAATCACGCCGGCCGCCTCTTTTTGCTTCAAATAGGACACCAGATTCCTAAGGGGCCTCGTCTGGACCGACGCGTCCTCGTTCGACACCGAAGCCGTCGACCCCGCGAGGCCCAGGAATATGGCGTGCGAACTCGCGCTCTGTATCCTCTTCTGCACGTCCTCCAGCTTCGGCTGGTCCAACCTCAACCTCTGCGTGATCCGCAACTGATGTTTACCATCCTCGTCTTTCATGAGACTCTCCACAATGTCCGTGTCGCCGTCCATCAGATGGAATTTGGCGGGAAATAGGGAATTTTTCAAAATCAAAGCTCCCTGCCATACCGTGGTGCACTTTCGCGCCACTTCTGGCAACGTGCGACTCGAGGCCAACAGACCGGCCCTTCTGGATCCACTATCGGAATCGGAATCCGGAGATCTCCTGGGCGAACGAGAACGGGACCTATCCACGCGCGAGCCGGATCTTCTGGGAAACTCTCCCTCTCGGGCTCTGGCCCACTCTTCCTGATCCTCTGGATAGCGGTACGGACCTCTGCTACCCGCCCTACGTTCAGGATACGCTAATCTGTCCCTATAAGCCCCGGCCCCGTAGGCCCGATCATAATCATACTCATAATCCAGACGTCTAAATTCGTCGGCGACGTCGCTGTAGGGCGGTTTCGGACGGTAGGCGACCCCGGGCGTGACGTCCGCAAAATCTGTTCTAAGTCTCCTATCGGGGCCCCCTAAAGGAAAACCCCGCATTTCTTTAACTGCGGCCTGCGCAGCATCGATGCTGTCGTACAAAATATAAGCCTGATTCTCGCCTTTGCCATACTCAATTTTTTTTATGGCCCCGAATCTATCGAACTCGCGTTCTAACTGGGGAATCGAGGTCCACACTCCCAAACCACCGACCCAGATCCGCGTTGTCGGCGTGGCCTTGCCGTAACCTATTTTGCACTGGAATTTTCCTATGTACTGTCCGGACAGCTCAACTTTGGCGCGATGCGCCATGTCCAAAGTGTGGAACCGTACGAAAGCGAACGCGTTACCTGTACCAGGAGGAGGTCTCTTGATATCTATGTCCTCCACTACTCCGTAACGGCCGAATATCCTTCGCAACTCTTCTTCTGTTATGTTGATTTCCAAATTTCCGGCGAACAAAGTCCGAGTTGCTAGCGGATCATCTTCGGGCTGAATATGGTGCAGATAATTTGGAAACTTATCCTTTTTGTTTTCGGTTTTTTCAAATTGCGCACGCGGCACTGTATGCCTTGGGGGACCGTAGCTATGCGCGGGCGCCATGTGAGGCGGACCGTGATGCATGGGCGGTCGAGCCAAATAATCATGGTGGGCAGCCGGCAAAGCTTCGCGTCTATATTCCCGGTGGACGGGTATTCCAGGAGGCGGGCCGTAGGCCCGGTCGTACCGATCGAGTGGCCTTAATCGTTCGGGTGACCTCGCGTAATAGTGCCGGTCATATTCCGGAGTGATAGACCTAGGCCTGCCACGGTAAATATCACTCGAACGCGGCACTTCGTAAACGGCTTCTACCAACGCGACCTTATCGTAAATTATAATACGCGGTTTGCTGTGTTTCGCGTCACGTGCGTCTTCGGGGTTCCGGAAACATACATACGCCACCCTCTCGTCCAGATCGTGAGTTACTCTTATGGTAAGATCACCATATTTCTTATATTCCCTATATAGAGTATCCTTTATCACCTCATCGCTAGCTTTGGGATGAAGGGCGCTGACGCAAAGTACTTTGTAAGGATAGGATCTCTCGGGTGGACGCATATAATCGTCACGATGGGGAGAGATATAGCGAGGTCGCGGACTCGGCGAACGACCGCGACTTCCGCGGCGCCGAAGTCTATCGGGCGTGATTCTTTCGTCTGAACTATCGTCGTACCGTCCCATGCTCGATCTCGATCGCTTACTTCTTGGAGGAGTGTCTCTATCACTACTTCTTTTCATAGCAGTATTAGGAATCCTCACAGTAATTCGGTCCTTTCCAGTGATCATACGCACTGAACACACCAATTAACGGACAACACAATGGATGACACAGCACTCCCTTCCTAAAAACACAATGCAAAACACTAGCTATAAACATCATATCACCATTAAAACTATACTAAAGCAACAATAATAAAAAGAACATACTTTACAAACTACACAGCACTGGGCAAAATAAAGGTTCTTTCAAAATTTTCTCAAACATTCACGAAACGCCAACCATTCCTATCGACTAAACAAAATGGCTGAATGCTCCCGTTGCCAGAGTTTCGAGCATTGAATAATATCCGAAAGCAGAACCACAGACGGTAAATACGCACCCATAGTTAATACCCATCTACTATGCGTTCATCAATCCATGTGACTGCGTCAATACAAACATTTGGTATTAATTACATTATACTGTATTTGACTTTTAAGCAAAATTCATTGCAGAAAAAATCCAAAGATAAATATCTAATGGCTAAGGTAAACAAATAGCTTATAAAACATCGAGCGCAAGTTGACTAGGGACGTCCTTGGCAGACTGCCTAGTTGCAAAGCCAAAATATTGACAAGAAGACTAGGGACGTCATCCTTACCCGTAGCCGCTAACGTTAAGTTGGCGAAAATAAATCGGCTAATTAACTATTATATCTAATTTATTATGTTAAAGAACAAGATTGCCTTTAGTAACTTTTAAAAAATGTCCACAGATTACAGTAAGTTAAAGCCAGTTTTAAAAAAATTGTGTCTTCCATTAGAGATTGCTACATTAGCTGTATTCCAAACCAATTCACGTTATACGAAGTTCTAATTAATATAAGCTTGTTTAGTATGGATGACGGAATTTCGTATTATATAGTAGATATCGACTTGAAGTACCTTGCTGGACGGGTGTCAGTAATGAGAGAGTGTCTTTGATGAACTTGCCTACCTTTGGAAGATATCTTAGAACAGTGTTCTGTGGTGACATTCTGTGGTGGAGTATAACCTCCGCTCTAATATCGTTTCTTTTTCGTGCGGTTTTTGTTCCGCAAGTGTTTAGTGAATGTTTTAAAGTGTGCCGGTCCCGCTGTTTTCTGTGTTCACGCCGGTTGGATGCCGGATGAGCCCGATGGTCAGGCGTGAAAGCGGAGGTAATCCGTTTTTTTTTTAGTACCGGTCAGAATCCTTTTTTGAAAGCCGAGAACAAATGTTGGTTATAGTTTTTTTTGTGTTGATCTGTAAGTCGGTAATGCGCGAATGGCCATGATAGTTCACCATCTGTCTGTGAAAAGCAAAAGAGACGAAGGGTTCTGTGATATGGCCATAACCAAATTTTTACGAAAATTCTGATGGTTATAATCAATATTAACTAATAATATAATGTCTGCTTTAAAACGTGTCCAGGTTAGTCCTTAATTGATTCAGAACTGGGTTGATTGTAATTTCATTTTTTATCAGCAATGGGCAACATTTGCAAGAATATGGCACATATACGATGCTGCTTGGCAAAATCCCTTCCAGTCGGCGAAGGTAATAAAAACTTTTTTAATGGGCTTGCACAAACCCATCTACCACCCCATGAGTAAGTCAATTTGTTAGGAAGACGGCAGCAATATTAATCTTATTAATTGTAGATGATTGTGGGGACCATGTAATTGTTATCAATAGTGCAGACATTGCCCTTCCTGGTGACGAGTGGAAGAAACGCGTGTATTTTCACCACACAGGTTATCCTGGGGGTGCGTCGTGGACATTAGCTTGGGACTTGCACAGCAAAGACCCCACTATGGTTATATTAGCAAATCCAAATATTTTCATATGTAAGCTGTTGTTCATTGCAGGTACTGAAAAAAGCTGTTTATAACAGTATGGATGGAAATTTGCAAAGGCGTTACACAATGGAAAGGTTGCACATTTTTCCTGACACAAATGTCCCTAAACAATTGTTGGGTAATGTGTCGAACCAAATAAAGCAACTAAGACCTGTTCCTAAACGATTGGATCATTACACTGAAGACGAAGTAACAACTTGCCCTAAAATTATCGATTATCCAAAAGACTATGTTTATAGATAAATCATTCTAAAATAAGCAGTGAAAGTATTAGAATATCATACTAACTGACACTGTCATTGTACTAAGTTTTACATTTCCCAATAAATCATGTTTCCTTCGCTATATTTCCAATTTTTTTGTGTCCAACTATTTATTTTTTAATTTAATAGTTCTCCTCCAATTCTCAATGTCTACATGTCTACTTTATTCTAATAAACATGGTTAAAGTAGGTAAACAAAATTACACTGGACCACTGTTTGAAGAAACTAGTGCGTTCAAAACATAAGGTACCAAATAAAACATTATGTTGGTCTATACGTTCAGAATTTGTTCAAGTGTATTGTGATAATTACTAGGCTATACTCATATAATTGTATAATTAGATAAATAAGTAGCATCTTCTCAAAATAGGTACCTACCTCTTCTAATTTCCTAGATTTGGTTATATTTATAATCACTAATAATTATTATTTCATTAACATATTGGCAAATATTTAAAAACTGGTTTGAAGGCTTCTTTAATGGTGATTGGTAATGTCTCTTATTATACTAGAAGAAAAGTGCATAGTGCTTAAAACCGCATGGCGATATCTTCACTACCAACAGAGATACTGAGATATGAAAATTTTGGTTTCGGGTAAAAACATTATTATGGCATTTTTTAAAGGCAAATGCAGTGGCGTACTCAGATTTTTCTACAGTCTTTCGTTTCTTCATAAATGAATAAAACTTTATTTTGTATGGCAGTCATATTTGGCTTTAAAAAAATGGCTGTGTCAAGCCCTTTTCAGCGATATAGATTTGTTAGTATCTGTGATGAAAAAAAGGCGGAAATAGAGGGCATGTTTTATTTGTAGATTAGTAGGTCGTGCACATAGCTGTCAATCTCAGTTAAGGACATAACTATTCATTTTTGTTACCAAACTTGAACTTTTAGTTCACTTAGTAATTTAAAATGTACGAAAATTATGAAAAGTTTGATGTGATAGTCTTACATTTTGTCAAAAGAAAACGCAGAGGCAGACATTAATTTTCGATTATCTATTGTTTGGAGTGAAGAAGCGAGAACTAACTGTTCCGGAATATTTAATAAATACAATTAGAAAGAATTTTTTGAGGTGGATTTGTGGGACCTTATTTTTTTACTGAAAATGTGACAGGGGAAGGTTATATAAATATTTTACGAAAATGTGTTATTCCATTTTTGGAAGGCTTGCTGTGAATTCTTGGAAAAAGTATTTATCAGCATGATGGTTGCCCGGCGCACGGATTGTAAGTAAACTTTTAAATGAAGAGTTTGGACAATGTTGGGGTTGAACTAGAGGCAGGCCCCATTCTGTTGCCCGCGAGATTGTGACATAAGTCCCGTAGATTTTTTTTATGGAGGAGATTATAGATCTTATATTTGAAGAGAGAATTTTACAAACCAAAGTAGAGTTAAAATAAGCCACTGAAGAAGCTTTTGCTTCCGTCAATCATATGAAGTTAGTGGAAACGTGCGTTCATTGTATCGAAGACGACGGCGCATGAATATTTACATTAAAATGTTTCAATATGATTTATGTAAAAAGTTTAATTTCAATATTTTGTATTCTAATATTTATTGTTTTATTTATTAGGTTAAAATGGCTTTAATTTTATTTTCAAAATCAGAAATATTAAAAATAATAATTAAAATTAAAATATTTTATCTTAGGTTTTGTATTTTTCACTTAAGTTATTCTAAGTAGTTATTCTAACGCGGGACTGTGACGATTCAAGGTCACTGATGGCATGTTCCATCAGCAGTGTACCAAAGCTAGTTCTTCGTAAGGGGTCATGTAAGAGAAGTAAAGGTCACGCCGAAGAAGTGGAGACTGTCACCATTAAGGTGTATTGATTTTAAAATTCTGTTTTCCAAAATTTTTATTTTCTCTTCTTCCGAAGCCGGCTTGAATTTTTTGGCCGGTACGGGTTTGTCCTCCTCTATGGCAGCCGCATAAAAGTTGACGTCCGAGAATTCACGCATCCCCTTCAATAATAATTGGAATTCTTCCTCGTCATCGGCCGCCACTCTCAGGCATCGGACGGGAAGATTTTTTTAATTTTCCCTGAATCGTTTCATTTTTCGGTGAATATTTTAAATACAAGTGAACTCTCTTGTTCACAATCTTCACCTCTTTCCTCCCATACCTATGACAATTTGATAGATTTTTAGTGAATTATGAAAAACAAGGCAATGAAGGTGACGGATTTACCTGAATAAATTTTTTTAAAATACCGCCAGCATCTTGTTGGAAAGTCTGGCGGGATCGGTTGACTCAAAAATCAATGTTGACGGAGTGTCTATATCTTCTTCTTCCTGTGCCTTATCCTCAGTGGACGTTGGCGATTACTATGGCCCATCTGATTTTATTTGCTGCAGCCCGAAATAGATCCATAGATGTCATTCCCGTCCATTGTCTTAGATTTCGCAGCCACGATATTCTTCGTCTTCCAGGACCTCTTTTGCCGTTAAGCTTGCCCTGCATAATAAGCTGGAGTAGGCTATATTTCTGGTTTCGCATAACATGGCCGAAGTATGATAGTTTGCGTTCCTTGATTACGTTTAAGACCTCTTTTTGTTTTCTCATACGCTGTAGGACGGCTTCGTTGGTTACGCGGTAGGTCCATGATATTCTAAGCATGCGTCTGTAGCACCACATCTCAAATGCTTCCAGACGTTTACATGCAGCGTCGGTTAGAGTCCAAGCTTCCACCCCATGTGTTAGTATTGAGAAAACGTAGCATTTAAGAACTCTGACTCTGAGGTGTAAGCCTATATTTAGATTGCACAGCACGCTTCTCATTCGGTTGAAAGCTGTTCTACCCTTCTCAATTCGGATCTTAATTTCATTTATTTGTTCCCATTTATTGTTAAGAAATGTGCCCAAGTAGTTTATCGATGTAACCGTTTCTAATTGGGAGCCATTTGCATAGTGTCTATATGCATTTATTTTTTTAATTATTATCTATCCTAAAATTTCCACTTCGTCAGCACGAAAATAACACAGTGTATTCATAATATTAAAAATGATGTAGGAAATGGTCAATTCGGGATATTCAAACAAGTCCGAAACTCAACAATATACTGACACTACAAAACGCAACATGAAAAAAGATGAATCCAAAAGTACAAAGTAACCACGCGCCTCTTATTCTGACATAACCTTCTTCTTAACTAGACCCTAGTCTACATACGTTCCTCGGACCATAGATGTAGCAAAACATAATAGTTTTGACCCTAACCCCGCTATCCGATAAAAGCGGTAAAATTCTAAAAGTGATATTATTTATCACATACGCGTCTATTAGAATAGACAAAAAAGTCTGCTGCGTATACGTAAAAATGTCTGAAATCAGTGAGTTGAGTGAAAAAACGCTGGTGAAAATTAAAGAAGTTGGTGAGTTAATTAAAAGAAAACATGAATATTACAAGTGGATCAAATTTCTGAAAAGAAACACTTTAATTTTAAAAAAATATTTAAAAAGTGTATCGTCATCTTCGACAGACAGAAAAGCGGTTACAAAAATCGAATCAAATTTAAGTCTTTTTAAAAATTTCAAAGAACAATTCAAACATCATAAAAGAGTTAAAAAAAATAATGCAACATTAATTCGGGTTGATAACGAGTCTTGCTTTAAAAATCGTATTAAAACGGGAGCAATAGTTAATTTAGATATTAAAGATCCTACAATATTTTTTAGCAAGGCGTCTAGATCATTCTCTTGTCAAATAAAAAAAGCCCTTCGGGAGTCCCTAATTAATGTTAACGTAATATTTCTTGCAGATTTTGTAAAACGGCAAACGGGCGAAACCGACGTAAAACATTTTTGCACCAAAAAGCGCGTCATCGACCATAATACCGATTTGAAAGATTGTTTGAGCTGGTTTTGTCGACAATTAGAAGAACTGGCCGTACAATTAAATCCTATATTTAACAATGCTGTTTCAATGACACCTTTGACTGAACATGAAAAAGAATCATTTCATACATCAACCACATGTCACATTTGTTCAAAACCATTTACCGAAAATGATTTAAGAGTAAAAGATCATTGTCATTTCACGGGAAAATATCGAGGAGTTGCTCATTCTTCGTGCAATCTTAGTGGTATTTCATAACTTAGGATACGATCTACATTTTTTTTTATTAAAAACTTGGCAACTGAAATTCCCGGTTCGGTAATATTACTACCTCGTAACAAAGAAAAATATATATCGTTTACAAAATATATCGAAAACACGAGCGTTAATTTACGATTTTTGGATTCATTCAGATTTATGGCTAGTAGTTTGGATAAGTTAAGTTCTTATTTAGATCCTAGCGAAAAAAACATTACTAGAAGTTTTTGCGAAAATCTCGAAAAATTTCAGTTGTTACAGAAAAAGGGAGTCTTTCCGTATGAATATCTAGATGATTGTGAAAAATTGAACGACGTCGAATTGCCCCCGATTGAAAATTTCTATAGTAAAGTATTACGACAAAAGATTACGAGCATGCCAAAAATATTTGGGCAACATTCAAAATTCAAAATTTACGCGAATATATGGAATTGTATTTGAAAACAGACGTACTTATTATTGACGGACGTTTTCGAAAATTTCAGAAATGTATGTCAAAAAACGTATGGCTTGGAATGTTTGAAATATTACACGGCACCGGGTCTGGCATACGATGCATGTCTTCTTATTTCAAATGTTCAACTAGAATTAATTACGGACATCGATCAATTAATGATGATCGAAAAAGGAATACGCGGTGGAATTTCACAATGCATTAACCGATACGGAAAGGCTAACAATAAATACATGGAAATAATCCAGACATTCCCTTCATATTTAATGTATTTCGATGTAAATAACCTATATGGAACTGTCGTGTTGGAAGCTTTTTGTAATAAAAGAGAACTCCACTAAAAGTCCTTTATTTAATCTGCGTCATGAGGTTCCGAGAGTCCCACATTCTAACCTCTCAAGACCATAGAATATGAACATCACAGACCACCGAAAACCCTGATGCAACAGGAACGGCAATGAGACTACCACTACCGACGGGTGGGTTCCAATGGATTGATAATAACGCATTTTATTCTATCATAAACACGTCGGACAATTCTGACGGGTATCTTCTTGAAGTAGATATAGATTATCCTACAATAATTAAGGATGTCCACAAAGATCTACCTCTATGTCCGGAACGTATAATTCCACCAACGGGTCAAACAAAACAGCCGAAATTATTGACAACATTGTTTGATAAAAAAAACTACGTAATACATTATAAAAATCTCAAACAGGCTCTTCAGTTAGGTTTACGCGTTACAAAAATTCATAAAATATTACAATTTAACCGATCTCCGTGGTTGAAAACCTATATTGACCTAACCACACACTTGAGGCAGTAACGCAAAAACGAATTCGAAAATTTTTTTTTAAATTAATGAATAATGCCGTTTTCGGAAATATAAAGACGTTAAACTGGTAACAAGCTGGTCGAGACGATACGGTGCAAAGAGTTATATTTCAAAACCAAATTTTCAAAGCTTAACGATTTTCGACAATGACATGGTTATCATTGAAATGAAGATATTGAACATTAAATTTAATAAACCCATTTACGCTGGTTTTAATATTTTAGAAATGTCAAAAACATTTTTATACGATTTTCATTATCATTATATTATACCAAAATTCGGCAAGGATGTAAAACTCTTGTATTCAGATACAGATTCATTGACGATATTTATAAATGTATTCGAGAAGATATTCATAAATTTGACACTTCTGATTGTCCTCCCGATAACATTTATAATATTCCTTTGGCTAATAAAAAAGTTTTGGGATTGATGAAAGACGAAAACAACGGTAGCATTATGCACGTATTTGTCGGGTTAAATGTAGAACGAGAAAAATCTTCTAACAAAAAAGAAGTCGAAACTATTAAAAAAGTCAAAGGTATTACCGGTTCGTCATTAAAAAGAATCACTTTTGAAGACTATTATAATTGTCTGTTTGATAAAACTCAAATGTATACCAACGAACATCTGTTTCGTAGTAAAGGTTTTTACGGTAAACCAAAGGAAAATTGTTTTAACACCGTATGATGACAAGAGAGTGGTTAATTATATATTTACTGATACATTGCCTTGGGGATATAAAAAAAATTAAATTTATGTTAAAAAAATATTCACTTGTTTTATCATTTTTGTTTTAATTAATACAATTTCATAATCAGCAAAAACTCAACAACAAGACAATATTAAAAAGGTAAGAACCTATTTGTTTTCTGTAGTCATAATTTAATACAATTTTTTTCTCGCTGCATTTTAACGCCGAGTCACTGAAGATATATATAAAAGGAACAAGTTCTTGGAGGAACATTTCAATCAAAGACGACGAAGACAAGGACACACACTATATGATGTCCACCCTAGTTCGATACGTACCAGTTTTGTGTAAAAACTGTGGAAGACGCGACGTAATGAAACAAAGTGGTATCAAAAATCAGATAGCATTCTACACCTGTGATGTGTGCATAAAAATCAGCCCAGGGAAGAGAATTGAAAAAATTGCAAAGAAGTCCCAAAAAAAAGAACACGATTCAGGGGATTTTTTAAAATTGGATCCAAGAGATTATTTTTACGATTTAGAGGATTTTTGAACTTGTACCCAACAAACATATTGTTTAATGACGGAAATAAAAATGATTAGAAATTATTTTGTTTTTCTATTCAAACTTATCAATATTAATATTTACGTAACCTTTCTGACACGTAATTCGTGCAATTTGTTTATCTCACAATTTATACAAGAATAGACAAGTCGGCGGACGCGAGTTTTTTTAATCAGTGACCCACTTTTTCCTCTAGGGGACGTGCCAAAAAGGCACTATGACGTCAAAAAATGTTTTTAATCCGTGACTTTTGGTAAACTGCTGATGGAACATGCCATCGGTGACCTTGAATCGTGGCAGTCCCGCGTTAGAATAACTACTATTCTAAATTTGTCTTATCTTTTTTAAAGTTAGAGTATTTATTAAATTATTTTAAGGGTTTCTATGTGATGTTTTTTGAACACTATACACCGTCTAGTAATATGTATACAAAAAGTGCCCTATATTTCCGCCTTTTTTCATCACAGTTACTAACAAATCTATATATATTTTTTAAGAGCACAGCCAACTGATTGCCATATACAATAAGAAAGTTGTATTCATTTATAAGAAAACGGTTAACTGTAGAAAAAATCTGATTACGCCACCGCATTTGCTTTTAAAAAATGCCCCAATAATGTTTTTACCCAAATTCAATAATTCAATTCAATGATTTTAATATACAGATAATCTTTTTAAAATTTCATTAACCATTGTTATTTTTACTGCTGCAAAATTTTCTAATATTCTTTTTGAATGAGGACTTTCTTTACAAACTTAATCCCTCCTCGATTTTTGCTAACTGTAGTTTAGGCGGTATGTCATATTTAATATAATACCATTCTTTTGATTGTTTGAGAACCTCTGGACCATGGTGATACCGGTCATGATAAAGGTTTAAATGGGCAAAAGAAACTCTTCTGACTCTTTATCGTTATATTAGAACAAATAAAATATTCATAATAATAAACAAAATTAAACTCAACTGTTGATATCATAAAGCTCTGATTCATGCGCATAGGATATGAAAAATATAGAGGAAAAACTATAATCAGTCTTCGATATGCAAGTCCTTCGCCAGTGTAAAGGCCGAAACGTGCATCATGTACTGCCTATTCGCCTTGAAATTTTCCAGCGTCTTTTTCCTCATTTGTTCCCAACTGAACATATCTCTATACAAAGGCCTCACGAACTTCATCCTTCCAATAATGTTGATCCAACTGAATACCGTATCGACCTTCTCCTCCCAATGGGACTTAATGCAAATCCTCAGCCATCTGAACTTAATTTCAGAATTTTTAACGCCATCGAAAGAGAAGACGTCGTTCAGAGCTTGCAGCTTTACGATCGGTTGGGCCGGGGCTTGTAAAATAACTTGAAGGAGATATATTAGCTGAGCCGTTCGAAAATTTTCTTTGTCTTTGGACGTTATCGGTATCGACTCTTCGCCGTTCCAGTTGAGGAATTTTTCGGCTACTTCGTCGCACGCCGTCGCCAAAGATTTATCGTAATCGGGAATGACCGGAGGCATTCCCGGACTATAGAGCCAAGTGTCCCAGTCGATTGACGAAATGTCCGTTTTTTCGGAAAAATAATTTTCGAAAAACGATTTGAAATCGCTCGTCTCGATCGATTTATATTTGAACGTGTCGAAGTAAGTTTTTAGAAACGGTTCGAAAACTTCTAAAACGAATCATTGACCATAGGAACGTTTATGTTTGCGCCTAAGTTTTATTTATGCTCACCTGGACCGCCCACTGTAGCTTCCAAATACCTGAGGAAAGTTTGGCCCTTCTCGTACGGTATGATGGAAAAAGAATCGTCCGGATGGACCCCTTTGAGGTTTAGTACCAGTTGAGTTAAAGGATTGGTTTTCCCCATACGATTAACCTGTTCAAACATCAATAATACCTGTTTATTGGCGTTAAGTAGACACAAGTTAAGAAGAAAATCCTCTATCTAACAATTATAAACGAAACTTTTTTTCCATTTTGTTTTGATGTGTCAGATTAAGCAAGACTAACAGACATATTACTTTTGCGTTGATATTTAAAAAATAAATAAATACCCCTAGTTAACTTTCCAAAGACCAAAACAAATAATTCAATGTCATTAATAATTAATGAAAAAAGAGAATTTTCCAGTTTCCAAACAAATGATTTTTTAAAATTAAAAACCCAGGGGAATACACAGGGAAATTGCTATAGAAAATTGAGGTGCTGATATCATACAACTAGAAGGACATCGTGGTTGGAGTTTATCTGAAGTTACTTAAGCTACATTGATGATTCTGTTCAAAGTAAAATTAATATAGCTGAAAAATTCAAATGCCGGTATTGTATGACAATATCAACAGATAATTTTGAAACAGCTCGCATGAAAATAAATAACACCAATAGTTGCTATTTATTGCCGTTTTCGAGGTTAGCTCAAGAAGTTATTTTAAATATGATACTGTGTATATGTATTTTTATTAACTCTTATTCATCTTATTTTCAGCTTTTAATCATACAGATACAAATTACCAATTTTGTTGAGCAGTAAACTATGAACAATGAAGAAAACATGAAAAAAACTGCTCACCTATTCGCACACTTTTGTAATTATGTGCATTGCATCTAAAATCATTATATTCTTTGCTTGTATGAATTTAACGAGATCTAGTTGGCAATCATAAAGCAAAAAAATAGCAAGGACTTCGGGAAATAATTAAAGTGAATAGGAATATTAGTGCAATTTTGTCAACGGCTTAGAAACTCTATGCCCACAACATGATATGAGGGTATTAAACAAAATTAAAATATTAGATCTGTTTTTAATTTCATAGGATATTAAAAGTTTATTCACCACAAAATATATTGAAATGGCTCTATTGCATTGACCACCACTGTATAGAAGTGATACTTAAAAACCCAACAATAAAAGAATCACCAAAAGACAGCAGAAAAAATTGAGGTCAGAAAGTCAATGTTAAAATAACAGCAAAGCAACTCTAGAATTTCCTTATATAACCAAATGAGTGTAGAGCTGTAGAAGTCTTCAACCTTCTTTTGCATGATACCCGGGGCCATTCTGACATAAACAATTGAAATTAGGTATTAAGTTATCTTACTGGTATCTAAGTATCCTGTTATGTATATCAATGTTGCAGTTATATTGAAAAGTTTTCCTTAATATAAAAAAGTTTTGCAGAATATATTCGCTAGAAAAAACCAAAAACCTCGACACTCGCATTGCCCCATACTAACAAAACGCAGCTCTGATTGGATTGAAGGAAACATACATAAATAGGTTTCATAGCCGAAAAAGCAATTTAATATTACGATCCTGCTTACATGTGCTTCATAGACTTGTCTTTGATTGAGTCAGATTAGAAGATCTTAGATATTAGAACTACGAAAAGAATACCAGCGCAGCAGAATGATGAAGATAATAAAAGACATTAACACTAACAGTAGAGTCAAAATTAAATTCAAAAATTAATTAACATTGGATGTAGATACGTCAGGGAGTTGGCCTAAGCCCACTCTTATTCAACTTATAATTCGATAAAATTATAGGAGAAATAAAAAAAAAGAAAAAGAAGAAAGAAAAATTGATAAAGGCTGGGGAGAAAACATAAAAATCCTGCGTTAAGCAGATTATGCAACCCCTAAAAACAATGGCGGAAAACTACAATATGCAGTTTTTTAAAAGATGTTATTTGGAGAAACAAAGATATGAGGATTGGATGGAAAAGTAGGAATGTATATACGTCATGCGTAAGGCTCAATAGAAACGAGAGCCGACAGCAGAAAAAAAAAGATATATTTTTAATATCACCTATTATTTTTCATTCACTTAGTGACAGTTTTCATCAATAATTATCCTCTCTGTAAGTCTATATGATGCACTTGAGTTGCATTGTCATTTATTTTTCTGTAATATTTGGAAAATCCAGCCTTGTACACTTATGTTAAGCCCAAAATAATATTTATACATTATACAATATATGTTTAATAACCTTTGAACCTTTTGATATAAATTTTCATTATAGAGTTTTTTAAATGAGCACTGTAATATAGATCCTTTTAACTTAAATTTAATTCAGTTTAACAACATTATTAAGAGTACACTGTAGCTCAACATTGGAAGTCGGCAAATATCTAGATATATTTTTGCTTTTCTATTATAATGTTATATTATTATTTATTTATGCCCATAATTGGGAAATCCCTAAATTTTATTAGAAAAAACTCTTTGCTTGTCTATTACCTAGTTGGTCTGATTAGGTCTGGCACCTCATTCACGGTAAAGCATTGATTATTGACGCTAATATATTGCTCATCTTTACCATAGAACTTGGGTCATTATTTTTTTGAGTCACGTTAACAAAGAAAATTTTAAATTCGTTCAATTAAACTGCAAAAAACATATTATAAACGTTAATGAAAAAAATACCGTTTCTTCCAATTCGCTGACGTGAATGTAAGCCTCGAAATCCTGGCATTGGGGCGATTCTAGTCGGCCTTTAATCTTGCGCTCTATGAAATTGGTGAAGCCCTCATTCAACCAAAAGTGTTCGAAATTGCGATTGGTTACTAAGTTTCCGGTCCAGCTATGAGCAATTTCATGAGCTACCACGTTAGCCAGACTCTTATCGCCAGCCTAAAATGTACCTTTGTTGTTATAGTCAATGTTCGACTGGTCAATTAAATTACCAATAAAGTAGGGGTGACGAACGTTAGACATGGGTTTTCCATGCCCCCGTAAGGAAAACTTGGCGGCAGTACCAGCAAATCGTATATGCCCCAAACATAATCGCCGCATATATCTTCCGCTGTTTTTAACTGCCGTTCCGTCTCTGAAAATTCATAGGCGCATTCTTCGATAATTTCTTTTTCTGACCTAAATAAAAAAATAATATTACCAAGTCTGCTTTGAAGTAGTACTTACCAAATATGCGACCGTGGACCAATTTGCCTGGATTGCAACACTCCAACGGCCAAAGCAATCAAATACGAAGGGATTGGAACCTTTTGAACGAAATGGGACAGCTTTCCTCCGTGTAACTCTTTAGTGCCGTCTCGAATTGCTGACATCAACACCGTAAATTCTTGGGGAGCGGATATCTACAAAATTGAAACTTTTTCGTTAGAACAGTTGTGATTTCAAAAACTCAAAAACTTACTGTGGCTGTATATGGGGTTTTCACACCTGGCGTGTCTTGACATGGTATCACTGATCTGGCATGAGTTGGCTAAAACAGAAAAAAATGGAGGAAAAATGACAATAGAAAGAAGTTTTGTCAGAACACAATCATATAATAGATTACAACTTTGAATAGCAGGTGTCCCACGAAGAGCAACGAGTTACGGAAATAGTCGCCAGAGGGCGTTATTGTCATTTTCAATTTAAAAACTCGTTTTCTGAAAAATTTTCTTAATATTAATAACACTTAGAATGAACACTGGTTTAAAGCTCTAAAAGGAAACTTGGAGTCATTAAAAAGGATTTTTCTCAGGTTATCAAAGGTGTTCTGATAGCAATTGAGTACCCTGCCACCAGATGGAGCTTTCTGATATAAAGGCAAAAAAGTTAAATGCTACGATATTTGTTGTTTACCTCATTAGTTAGTCAAACAAGAGCCCAAAAATCTAGTGAAAACCGCTTTTCAATATCTTTATTCTAACCTAAAATATGAATAAACGAATTAAAAACTCAAAAGGAATTGACTTTTGCTAAGTATCTTTTGGATCTCCAGACCTCACTGACCACTGGGGTAGAATAAAAGATTTTGTTTATGAAACACGTCCTAGTACCCTTGAAAATATGGTTGGTCGTATTCCAGATGCTGTAGCGAACCTTTCAAGGGCTGAAATTAGTACAGCGGTATTAAATACACGACGCAGCATTAACACCTGGATAGGAAATGAAGGGAGGCAATATGAACACTTATAAAGTCCTTTGAGTTTCGTTCCGTGTTTTATCGTTATCAATGTTTAGTTGTCGTAATGGTCTGATAGAATTATTAATTTATAAGCGTTGCGTTGGATTAGGATAAAGCTATGGAGATGCGGTTTTCACTGCGTCGCTGTTTGACTACTTATCCATAAAAAAATCATATCGTATATAATTTTTTTCAGAAAATATATTTTTCTGTGCTAGGATATTCAATCGCAATCATCTCACTCATAACACGTTTGATAGCCTAGAAAAAACCCTTTTTAACGGCTCCAAGTCTCTTAAAATCGATTAACTAAAACTAGTGAAGAAAAGCATATTAAGAGAAGTGTCTGGGAGAAAGAATGGCTAATGAAGAGAAGCAAATACTCTCTTTTCCGAGTTAAAGGTTTTTCCTACCTAAAGATTGGCACAAAGATTTGAGAATTTACGAGCAGTTACTTAAAGTTATTGTCATTGGTTGCCCTTTTATATTAATATAATGCTTACAGCAACATTAAGGAGGTTTTTGGCTACTTGAGGCTCCAGACTGCTTTTTTATGGTGTCATGGTATTTCTTACACTTTGATTGCTAAAAACAAGGCTCACTTTCAAATATTTTAATAAAGTTGTCCAAAAATGCCGATTCATATTTGCAAACAATCAGGTGCGCAAAAGAAAAGTGATAAACATTAAACAATAGTATGTCTGCACAGTTATTCAAAATGGTTTTTCAAATAGGACTGCGCAGTAAAAACCTTGAGTAAAAACTGTATGAGATAGAGTAAACAGTACCAAACAAAAAATTTGTTGAATTAATTTCAGCTTTAACTAAATATCATTTAAGTAAGAAAATTTTGCAGAAAACAGGTTTTAAAAGTTCGAGATGGCAATAACGCCCTCTGGTGGCCATTTCAGAACTTTATAAATAATTTTTCCAGCATTTTCTCTTGGCCGATGTATAACAAAACAATGTGCGCACTAACTTTAAAAAATATAAGATGAGCATTACAAGCATTACAAACAAATAAATAACGAACGACACTTTATAAAATCAAAAACATTCACTTTGAAAAGAAAACCTAGATAATTTGAATGCTCTGAAATGAAGGCATAAGTACCTCCCTCACTGATAGATTTCAAACTGTCAAAATAAATAATTTCTGTTCCAAAAATTTTCCTAACCGCTCTAACAGGCAGCTAACCTAGGCCCCTTATTGTTTTTAATATTTATTAATGACGTTGCTGAATATTTTTAATCTTCTTTATGTTCCCTATGTTTTGCGGTTGAACTAAGACGCTATCGAACTAAACTATTTGCTCTCAGCATGAATGCCTTAATATTCAATCTGAGCTGGACAAACTTAGAAGATAGAAAAGTGTCACTCCATATGCTTCACTAAAACACACAATATAACTGTGTTCAGCCATTGCATAAATGGCTCTCTACTGTCTCAGGTGACAAACGTCAGAGATCTTAGAGTAGTAATCGATTCCACTTTTATCATTGGTCAGTCACATGGATAGAATAGTTTCCAGAGCGCTAAGTATGCTTGGCTTCAATAAAAGAACAACATCAAACTTCACAAGTATTTCTGCTCAACAGTCTGGAACCTTCTTTATACAAGTCATATTTATTGTATTGCTTTCTTCATTGATGCTTTGTTTTATCTTGCTTTCTTCATTGATACTTTGTTTTATCTAGAAATACCAGATTCCTAATCGTATTTTATTGACTCTTTAGGCCACGAATATTTACTTAAGTCGTGAATACCGTGTGGCAGGAATGGCTAACTCATATTCCAATCACCTTGATTTTATTTACGTCAGTTTTAATAGTTGTGTGAGTCTCTTGAATAAAGTCTATAGCAATTTATATTGATACTTCTGTTTTCGTTTTGTAATTGAGTTAAAATGGAATAATTGAATGAATTATTTTAGCCAATTAGTTAGTGGGTAAGGCCAGTTAATAAATAAATACATTTAAAATTCTTTCAGGCTGTAGTAAGCATTAGCCAACGCGAGCCTCTCTTGATGTGTTTTTTAAATTGCTGTGTTGTTAAATTTACAAATAAAGTACAAAACTCCTCAAACTTAGATAAAATTTATAACCAAACCGGCCAAGAAAAAATGCTCTAAATTATTTTTAAGTTTCTAAAATGTCCACCAGGTGGCAAAATCACCTTGTTTAATTTTTTTTATTACCTTATATTACAGGCATTGGATACCTGAATTAATTCGATTGTTTTTTCGTTAAATAGCATTTACGCTATTTTCTAAGGAAATGTGGTTTGGGTGTTTTTTGGAAATAAATCTCAATAACTTCTGAATGGTTAAATGGGTTGAAAAGGGCTCTTTTTATACCATCAACCCTGGTCTGAGCGCATTAATTTCAATAGCTTGCCTCGCAGCTAAATGGCGGTTTTAAATTTAAATGCAACGATATCACTTTTATTTTATGTTGATAAATCAAACTGAAAACCAGTTTTCAGTTAAGCTCTGAAGAAGCCAACAGGATGATTGACGAAACATCAGCAAGTTTGATTTATCAACAACTCCCGCTATAGGAATCCAGTAAATAGGAATTCAGTGGCCTGTGAAACCGTCTCTGAAAAAAAAACTCATTCATTATTCATTCATTATTAAATCCTAAATTTTCAAAATGCAGCTTAACCTTGAAAAACACAAATCAAAAATTAAAGGGTGGTGTTTACTTATCACTCATGTTAAAATCGTGGCCATTTATAGTGTATTTTGGTTGCTTCATTGGTAGGAAAAAAAAGCCTTCTTCACAGTAAAAGTGTTTGTCATGTTTCATGTCTATTTTCAAATAAATAAAAACGCAATTTCTTCTTTTAGAATTTATGCAATGGAGAATTCTGCATTAAAAGGCAAAAATCTTAGTGTTTTATTTGTGTTACGGTTTTTTGTTATTGTAATATATTGTATCGCAATATTCAATCATACGGGAATGATGATGAATTATAGTTAATGTTTTAAATATAATGTTGGTTAATCGGAATTGACCGGTCTTTTTTTTTGTGTCAATTGACCAAAATAATTTTAAAAATAAAATAAAATTTATATTGTGCTTTACGTTGACATCGCCTCCTTCTGAGAACTTAATATAATCGCTAAGTATGGTATTCGGGTTTTCCTTGAAGAGGACTATACACTCAGAGAAAAAAGTTGTAAAATTAAAAAAACGCTAACAATTTGATCAAAATTCAATATTATTTTGCTTCAATGGTACTTTTTAATAAATCAATAAGATGCTATATGATTCTATGTCTTTTGAAACTAACATGTGTATGATAATTTTTATTATTTTATTCTTATTAAAACAAAAGTATTATCTCCTTTTGGATTGATCCTGTACTGGTAGGTTTTACTTCTTTTACTGATATTATATGATAAGTAGTAATTTTTGAAGAACATAATTATTCTTTGAAATGATGTAAAACGCCCTCCTGCAGCGATACATGCAGTTTAAATAAAACCCCTCAGGGCAGAGTTAATGGCCTAGGAACAGCCCTTTTCAACAACTTCCAGTTTGATAAAATCCGTTCAGCTATTCTGAAGTTATGGATATTTATTTCTAAAAAGAATCAGATTGATTCCAACTTTAAAAGGTGTTTATTTTAATTATCTGTATTAAAATTATTTCTAAAAAACGGGATTCAACATAGAAGCATGTGGTCACGTCCCAAAGTGACCATTTTAGAAACTTAAGAATAATTTCCAGCATTTTCTCTTAGCCGCTTTAGTTATAAGTTTTTTCACTGCAATAATTACTTTTCAAGATAGAGCCGAGTGCCCTTGTTCATAGGTCACTAGCTACAAAGTCTATTTTTTCATATTTTTATATTTACTGCACAGAGATTTACCTGAAATTGACTAAACACATATGGATGCTTTTTTCCAGCAGTAGCTTTTGGTGAAAGCCACTGAAGACCAGTTGCATCAGGTCTTGTCTCATACTGTATACCAATTTTAAATCTAAAATTGAAAAAAATGTTGTTGTTCCTCTAAAGATTAAAAATAATCTTACATCTCTCTATCTGTTTCAGGCAACTGTATGGTGAATTTTGATCCATAATCAGGCACATGATCTGATATCTCATATTTCAGTTTTTCATCTGTTTCAGCATTGTAAACAGATGCTATATTCAGCTTAAGGGCATCTAAGACCTATACAAGTTGCTATATTTGTTATACCAGAAAAATACATGGAATATTATTAATTTTTATCTTACCACTTCTGTAACACCTTCCGAAACCTTTTTTACTGTTAGTTCAACACTTCCGGCAAGGATCTTTTTATCAAAATTAACATTCAAGTTTATTGCGATGTTTGTGACAACTGCAAGCTCTGTAATTAAAAAGCTGGATAAAATTTTTAGAAAATGGATTTGTTATCTGTGATAATCACAGGAAGTGACTAGCAATAAATAATATAACAGGTCTACTACAAAAATTATCAACATTTTTATAGAAATTTACGGATTTTATTAGCCTTTTAATATCTAAACATCGATATTAGAGTGATAGGATCATGGTCCCAGCCCAATGGCTGTGTGCAATAGTAATATTTAAATTTTTTACCAGGGCGTGAAAACGAGCTCGGATCTAAGGGACTCAATTCGGACTTCTCCATAACAAATTATCATTAAACACTGGTTATTACTCCAATTTCTTTTTAAATTAATTTGAAAAACAACGGAAATGAATGAACTTTCCTAGGTTGTGGGTTTAAAATAAGTCGCCAGATGACGTTGTCAAAAACAACTGACAAAGAACACACATTTGAAACGGTATATGATTTTTTTACATCGTTAAATTTTTGAACTAGAAAATAGCAGTAACTCAAATAAACTTTTTAAATATCTTTTACCTTATACACTTGGATACAAGTTGCACAAAGTTTTAACTAAATAATTTCCAACTAGATTTTTCCACTTAGATTTAATCCTAGCTTAACAATTCAGTTTGTAAAACGAATGCTACTTATTTATTAACTTATTAACCAAATAATAACGAAAACGCAACCCAATACGGTCGCAACGATAAGGGAGAAAGGATACGAATGCATGAAGACCATATTAAAAAATTTACTTGAATGAATGGCCAAACTAGATTCTAAAATTAAAAGAAGAAAATACCCTAGACGAGAGGTGGGTAGACAAATGATTGTGGCACAGATGTTCAACCAGTAATAAGGAAGATCCCTGCTGAAATTATAAAAGTTCTTGTTTTGGTTAAAAATTTTATAAACACAAATTGGTTTAAGTTTTTGATATTTATTTTCTTTCGCATTTTGATATAATTATGTATGAGGCACAAGAAATTAATGCAGAACACAAAGACCTTATCAACGATGTGGCTTACGATTATTATGGTACTCGCATGGCCACATGTTCTACCGATCATTTTGTTAAAGTATTGTAGATAGTTGCAGGTTTTCGAATAGAGTTTTTTGAAATTTTAATTTCAGGTTTGGGATCAAAATAAGGAAGGAAAATGGACGCTAACTTGCAGCTGGAAAGCGCACAGCGGGGCTGTTTGGAAAGTTACCTGGGCTCATCCGGAATTTGGGCAAGTGCTGGCCACTTGTTCGTTTGATCGCACGGCCGCTGTTTGGGAAGAAATAGGTTTCTTTTTAACTTAAAGCAGCTTTAAACCTATATTATGCATAAGGAGCATTGATCCAGCATTTGAAAAATATATAAAAAATATTTTCACTGACAGTGATGTTAAACTTTAACTTACCTCACTTAACTTTTCTTTAATATTTATACATATTTTTAGTTGGAGACCCTGGACCAGGCAAAAGAGGCACTAGGCATTGGGTCAGACGAACAAATTTGGTTGACTCTAGAACATCTGTCACTGATGTTAAGTTTGGGCCAAAAAATCAAGGACTGCAGTTGGCAACATGCTCTGCCGAAGGAATTATAAGGATTTATGAAGCTCCAGATGTTATGAATTTGAGTCAGTGGACCTTGCAACATGAAATACAATGCAAACTGTCACTAAGTTGCCTTTCATGGAATCCCAGTTTATCTAAGTAACTAAAAATGTTTCAAAGATTATAGAAATGCAATAACAATCTTTTTAAGGTTACACCCTCAGATGATAGCTGTAGGTAGTGATGAGGCCAATCCGTCTTTAGGTGGGAAAGTATTTATCTATGAATACAGCGAAAATTCAAGAAGATGGATAAAACTAGAATCTGTTAGTAGTATTACAGATGCCGTGCATGATATAGCGTTTTCTCCCAATCTGGGAAGGAGTTTTCACATTTTAGGAGTAGCTACCAAAGATGTCAGAATATTGAATTTAACACCCGTGGAGTAAGTATTATTTTTACTTATGATTAGGGTTGATGTTAGTTAAAATCGAGGTTGCGCTAGGATTACCAAACAAAATTTTTAGTATCGAAAGCTTCTAGCATTGAGTGTCCTGGAGAATTAATAAAATAATGTTCTCCAAATTTGGAACACGGATCAACTTTAAAAGTGGTGAAAATTTATGTGTTTGGAAAGACCAATACTGCACCATTTTTTAAAATACATACTAATAAATTATAAGTATATGACTGTAAGGGAAACCAAGTTTCAATCATCAATACTAGCTTAGGAAAGGTGAAAGATGAAACTTTCACACCTAGTGATTTTGTATAAATTATTATATTATATATACAGTGTGGTTAAATTAAAAAAATTAAAGGTGTTGTTGAAAAATCTAAAACATTCCCATCACTTTCGAAGATAAGCCCAAAAAAATCAAAAATTGTTGATTTCGTTTTTTTTTGTAATATTTTAAGATATAAAAAATTAAATGTCATTTTCTCCTTGCCACTTTTTGATCTCTATAAGATAGTGTTGAGTGATTTTAAGTAGGCCCCACTTTTGTTTCGCCGAAATCATCAACTTTATTTTTCATATGGTTCATGAAATAACTATACCATGTATTAAAGAGCATTTTTTATTACGAATACAACGATGTATGACACAATATGTTTAAATCACAAAAAAGAGTGTTTAATAAATTTTCGATGTTTTGGTCTAGTAGGCCTTGAGAAAATGTATAAATAATTTTCTTGATATTTTGGTGCATGCCGTTTTTTAACGTTGTTTCCTCTTTTTGCTCTTGGTAATAGGCACTGACATGATAAATAAAGGAAAAGGTGAGATGATACCTAAATAGGTAGATCATGTCACATGTTAATTCTTTAAATGAATTCCTTAAAAAGAAATTACTAAAAAATACAATTAAATTATATAGAATGTTTCAAAAAATGAGGTGTAGTACCTAGTAGTTTTTTTTTCTTTTTTCGGTATATATAGTAACAGTTAGTTTGTAAATATTATATTTGATAAAGACACAGTGTTGTCCAAAAAATTGTCATGTAAAATATATAATTTCGTGAAAATCTGAACTTTTAGTTCTTATTTATTTTGTTTAATAATCAGTACCGGTAAAAAGTTTACCCAGCGCAGGATGGCCAAAAAGTGCTACAAGTGAAAAAAACAATTAGATGTCCTATTGCAAATAGAGGAAAATCCGACAGTAAGCACCAATCGGTTAGCTATAAATACCGAAATTTGTTAGCAATCAGAGAGATCAGTTTTGAAGAAAAATAAATTAACGCCATACCGAATTCGTCAAAATCATGACAATATAAATTGAAATCCGTATTTTTCACGAAAATTTTACTCAGCGACGAAGTTACTTTTTGCTCGAATGGTCCAGATAATAATTGGGTAATACCATCTTGGTCCTTTTTTCATTGAGTATTTGGAGCTTATTAGGGACCGCATAGTACTTACCGTGGTGCAACTAAATAGGAATTTACAAGAACTCTGGTGCTCCCCCCATTATTCACGAGGCGTCGTGCAGTTTCTGAAGCGTCAGTTTTCAGAGTGATTGATTAGAAAACGCGGCGTTTTAGAATAGCCGCCTCATCCCCAGATGTGAGCTCACTAGATTTTTTTGTCTGGGTCATTCAGATATCTACCAAAATCGTCCAGACATGCTCTAAGTTGTGTGTATGGTAGAATCTAGACCAGTCCCATTCTTGGAGAACGTGTAATGGAAACAAACTAAAACATTCAGAATTTTGGAGGTTTTTGAACATTTGGAACACAAATAATCGGCGTCGAAAATATATATTTTTTATTTTGTCTGCCCGTTCTCCGTCGACGCACCTTAAAAACGCGAATAACTTCCGAACGACTTAAGCCAGTGCGCTGAGACTTTTCTCCTTTGAAACGGTCCACGAGTGGCGTCCATCATTTTTTTGCGATTTTCCTCTGTTTTTCGTACATCGCTATGAAACACCATAAGTGTCCGAAATTTTTAGCTATCGGTTTCAAAATTGGCGCAAATATAGAGTTTAGTTCCCTAACGGAACCCATTGAAATGGCGGGGGGTATTTTTAAAAATTTAAAAACCGCATTTGCAGGGTCTCGAAAAAAAATAATTTCTCAAAAACGGTATGTACGATCGAAAAAATTCGTGAACCAAACGACGGACAAAAAATCTTTACTCTTGATAATTTTTTAAAAATGTACAGAATGCGTCGGTAATTTGCAAAGAACTTGGAGTCCCTTTGTAATGATAATTGACCATAACTAGAAGGCGGTGATTCTGTTGTCAGTTTTTTTCACATGGCTATATAGCTCGTATAGTCAGCTAAAAAGTATTTAAAATTTTCACACATTGTACAGGATGTTCGGGCTATTCCGTGCTATACGTCATAAAAACGTCATATCATGTAGCTATCGGCTTTAAATTTGGCAAAGAAGTAAAGTCCGTACCCACATCTAAACAGTAAAATTTGAGCGTAATCAAGTATCGCCAAATATTTTTTAAAAATTTATGAAAATTTTTTTTACAGAAAAATATGATTTTCTCAAGAACTATTTAACCGATCGGCAAAATTTTAGAACCGGGAAACGCGGGATACCACCCGGTGTTATAGCTTTCATTTCAGGCATTTTTTCGATTATGTACAGGATTTTGCAATTATGGACAACAATCTAAAAGACCATGAAAAAAATATATTGCATGTAGACTACAATAATAATTATTAAAAATTGATTTTGCAAAAATGCACTTAAACAAAGTAAACTCTTGTAGGGATGAACAAAATGCCCAAACTGGTGGTACAAAATTGGATATTCAGACTGTGGCGCAGTTTGATGATCACAACTCTACAGTTTGGCGAGTATGCTGGAATGTTACTGGCACAATCCTCGCGTCAAGCGGTGATGACGGATGCGTTAGAATGTTTAAAAGTAACATATTTTTAATTGTTTGTGTTTTATCATATTTTATTTACTTTTTCAGTGAACTACCTTAATTCATGGAAACCAGTGACAGCTTTGAAAGGAGACGGAGCTCCAGTGGTAACAGAAGCGGCAGCTTCTGTTTCTCCAGCTTCAGCCGGAACTGTGGCATCTGTCGCGTCCCAAACAGCAAGATACATAAAACTAGGGGCGATTTCACAGGCGAGAGATACTTGGTACTAAATGAGGACCATTTAAAAAATAAATTAGAGATTAAGTATTATTTTTTTATATTAAAATGTAGTTTTCGTACAGTGCGGTAGTACAAAAATTACCAAAACTTCAGTGACATTTTATTTAATGCCCTTTCTAGTGTTTTTTGATTCAAGGACAGAAATTAAACTTTCCAAAATCCTGGGAGTGCAAACGCAAAAAATAGTCTAATCCATTACTAATTCACAAATATAAAATCTACTTTTTCTTTTACTTTATTTACAGTTGACTTATTTAGTAGTTGAAGAAATTTTAACTGTGGTCGGCAAATGGCAACCAGCTGCACTGTGTCGCTAAACTGCTATAGTTATCCGATTGACCCACGAAATTATTGAAAATAGAAAAATTGTCCTCATATGAAACTGTCCCTTTTATATTTTATGAAAAACTCCGTGCGTAAGTAAGTATGAAATTCGCAATGAGTTTTTTAGTTTCTCTTTCATTTTTGAACTTAAAACATGAACCGAACAATTGTGTCCTAAGCATAATTAAAAATGATAAACATTTTAAAAGCAGAGGTGTTCAGAATTGAAATTTAAATATAACTTAAAACTAACCTCGGTGATGAATGGTCCATTTCCCATAGTCCATAGTCTCATTAAGTTATTTAAATAACATTTGCAGTTTGGTAGTGATTTTCTTTACCATAAAAGTAAAACTTTTTTTAATTAATTCTAGATGGACTGCGTTATAGTGCGGTTGATAATTTCAGATCAACTCTGATTGATTTACGAACGATTTTATATTGTTGTGCCTTTATAGATTCTTTCACAAACCTTTATTTGCAACCAAAAAATAACTTAAAACTATACGCACCGTATTCCTCGATGGAATTGTCAATCTCGGCAGGTTACTGTGACGCTCTCTAATGGCAATATTTTGAGCTGTGTTTTACTTTCGCCCTTTCGAACGTAGAGGACGCGGTAGGTATCGTTTCAAACCTATTTATATCCGCGTAATGATGCTCTCCTATTATAACTAAGATTTAGTGTATATTTCGTAATACATAAAAAATATCGTTCAATTCGTTAGATAGATTTCAACTAAGCATAACTGTAATATTTCCTGGAATAAAAAAAAAACAATTCGTTTCCCATGCACATTACGCCAAATGCAACACCTTGTATTTTAATGCTTTAATGATTTAGTGCCTTTTAATGAAAACGTAAATTTGTTAAATTTTTCCGAATAAAAAACAATAAATACGAACACAAGGAACGTATTACTTTATTAATTTTCCAGAATAGTTAATAACATGCTCCACTTTAATTATCTTGCCTATAGATTTAGACGTGAAGATTAAACTTTCAATCTATTGAGGTTTATCGTGTAAGAAATTGCAGCTAATTGGAAAACTAAAAGTTACCAAATAGAGACACTTATTTCTACCTACTGCATGTAATTACGACAAGAATTATATTTTGGCTCTTTGTCTAAGCTTTGAACATTTCTATATCAACTTCCTCTCCCTTGCGAAATATATTTTTTTTACATTTTACCTTTCAAAATTTAAATTGAATTGAACCTAACGTCCCGCGCGTTTTCTATTTTCATGAGTGAGTGGACACACTAGAGGGCGTTGAAACTCGTGTACGCTTTTTAACATTGTCACTAATGGGAGCCTTCAACTCTATCTTATACTCTTTGCCAAGAGTATGGCTCGTTTTCCCAGAACATTCAACAAGATCTAGAATTTTCTGAGAAACTATTGCCATAACAAAGCCCCATCCGTATACTCATAAATGCAAAATGAAAGTGGTTGTTGTATAGTAAAATTGAACACCGAAAGGATTTTTATTCTTTAAGATATTGTTTCCTATAATTAAGATTCCGTTTTCAATAATTCAAATCCTTTTTAGCGTCATTATAGGTACCGGGTTAGTAAAAAGTACGAGCACGTTTAAATATCTCCAAAACTGCCAAGTCTGGAACGATGAAATTCCATACCTGCGGTTTTTTGAATATACAGATTTACCACTTTTACTTTACACGTCATAATTTTATTATTTTATTATTATTTTAAATGGAAAGTCCAATTTATTTTTGTTTGCGCTCTCAAATTATGTGGATTTAATAACACACACTGAAGCGTTTTATTTAAGAATGATGTATTCAATATTGGAATTTTGTATAAGAAAACTGACAAAATTCATTCTACACTTAAACTACTTGGTCAGCCATTCCACCGCGTGTTTTTTCTAGTCAGGTAGGCCAAAGAGAGGTATTATTATAAAACAATACATGTAGTCCCATCTATGTGACAATAACTAAAACACTCGTATCAGATAATGTAGACTTCTTTAACACAAAGCAAATTAATTGCGTTCTGCACTCATACATTCAACATGCGCAAGTCAAATTGAGTAAAGTCTCATAATTTGAAAATTTTGTTTCTATTAATTACCCAAGGTACTACAATATCGCTTTTTATAATCTAAAATTTTGTAATATAATGAATATCTCCAAAACTGCAACATGTAAAATTAATTTTGACAAATTAATATCAATTTAATAAAAAATCTTAGAATTTTGGAGGTTTTTGAATATAGGAAACTTTAGAAGTGAAAGGTTACTAGAACTGTAACTGTAAATCATTGCGAAATCTGACAACATTGCTGTTGACTAAACTTATTGCTTTCACTTATTTTTAATTTTGACTCAACTGTTTAAACTTGTTTTTTTTAACACTCTGCTATAGACACAAAGTGTTTAATTTTAATTATCAATTTAAAATTAAGTTTCATTAATAATTAACATAATTTTATAAGGTTTGTAATAACATAAGATTTATTTCAGATTCAAAGTTTTAATTTTATTTTTTTATGAGTCGTATGACGTTTCACAATTAAGAATTTAATTTCTGCCATCTCTTTCTGCTGCTTTCACTCATGTTAGCCTAGAATTGGAAAAGGTTAATTAGCATTTAATTTTGCACACACATAAGTTTATTTTGCCATGATATTAACTTTTTCAAATAAATTATGTAATTTATGAAAAAAAAAACGTATTTTCTATTTGTTACTCATAAAAATCTACAAACTTATGGATATTTGCTCTGTATTTGAAATGATTAATAATAAAAGATGTATAGGGTGTTCCATTGAAAAAACAGCAGTCTAGTTGATATATCAAAATTTGTGAGTTTCACAGGAAAATTGACTACGCCACTTGTAAAAAACCCTATCCATAACAGTTTTCACCTTTTTGATAAGTCTACGCGTAACCGAGCTACAAAAGGTGTCCAAAAATGAAAAATTTTCAAAATCACCCGTATCTTAGCTATAACATTTTTGTTTTTTTCATTTCTTGAAAAAGCAGAGTTGAGTCACGTAAGCGGCAAAAAGCCAACTTTGTTATTTAAAATGGGAGACAATGTATGTAATATTAAGAACTTATCTAGTCCTAAATAAAAATCAATATCTTAATTCACAAAGTGGATTAACTAATTACAAATTAAAAGAACACTCATCTTGGCTTCTTAGCCCTAGAGGCCACCAAAGGAAACCACAGAATATGACTGGGACAATACAATCATAGTACAAATTACCAGGGAATACAATTCTTGGAACACGTACCTTTTTACTATATTATACACTATACAGGGTGGCCGGTTTAAGAAGCTTATATCTTATCTCGAAATCTATGAGTATTATGAAAATAGTTTGAAAACAAAAGCTATTTCTAGTAAAACGATCTTTGTTTCTTTTATATTATTTCAATTCTCACTTAATTACATACAGGGTGGTCAAATGAAGTTACAATTTTTTAAATGTATTTTATTACATTTTTAAATACGAATAAAACGATATATGTGTAAATATCTAAGTATCGGACTAATACACTGTTATTAGCGTTCGGGATTCAGGTTATGTGGGAAATGTTTTTGTTATTTAATTAGTTTTTAAAACATTTCTCTGTTTAACATGTTTTAGAAAATAATACTTTTTCTTAGGCAATATTCAAAATTGAAATATGTTTGATCATGATATTTCGCAAAATGTTACTTCTCTCAATTTTTGTAAATCAAACACCCTGTATATTTTTTCATTTTTGGATAGCCCTTTTAATGACGAATTAATTAAATTGCTTAGCTTTCTGGCTTAATTCTAATATTTTTTGAGTATGTATCTGGTTATTTCAATAGTTTTAGATATTATATTAATTCTTTATTATAAATAAACATCATTTCATTTAATCATTTCAATTTAATTTGATTAATTTAATCATGAATCGATGTTTACAACAACAAACATTACAAAACTGAAAAAATATGCATTGCTGGAGCTCTGAAGATAAACTGTGTGAATTTGATACACATACGTAGAACATCGGTTAAAGTGTAGTGTGGTATTGACAGCAGTGCTATTTTTAGATTTATTAAGAAATCATATTAAGCATCTTATTCGGAATACTATTCCTGAAATAGAACATCCAAATTTAATTTGGTAACTTATCATCGAATTGCGAAATTTTTAAATGGAAATTTTAGACAATGGATTGGGTACAATGACGCTATCTGGCAGAAAAGGAGCCCGGATTTTTTGGTGGGAAACTTTAAAAGAGATAATGTACATAAATAACTGCATATAAGGTGCTTTGCGATAACAAATTCGGGATGCGATTAAGCAATTGAATGCGAGTAAATATATATTAGATGCTATAAATGCTATATTCAAATGCATATGCATTATTCAAAACATGTGAAAAATTTAATATAGAATTAACTATTTTATTTTTGAAAAGATTTGTGAAATGTTAGTGTCTTGAAAATAAAATAATGTGTAATTTTTACAGTATTTTAAGTACATTTTTAATAAAATTTGAAAATCGTCAATAAATTTAAAACGGTGTTGCTCAGATCCATGTTCATATATATCATCGGATTCGTCTAAAATTCTTTTCGAAAATTTAAATAAATATGGACTGTTTGAGTAATAAAAATTGATAGGAGTAACACCGCGTATTTGATAAAAATATTCCGATTTTGAATACTGCCTGAAAAAGTATTATTTTCTTAAAAGTTAATATGCAGTGTAACCCCGAAGATATTCGCTAATAATAGTTAATTAGAGACCGATATATAGAAATTTTATATATATCCTTGGATTCTTCTTTTAAAGGGGTATTTAAAATTTTTATAAAATATGCCGTGTTCTGTTAAAAAAAGCTTTTTTACTTGAATACCAATTGAAATTTAAATTTTCCGCTATCCAAGGTTACGTTAGTTTTTTTAGTTTTATTTTATCGTTAGTTTTATACAGTACAATGCACCAAAAAACATCCCCTTTGTATCTTACATGGAAAGGGTCACAAGTAAATCTAAACTTTAGTAATTATCAACACAAAATTATGGTGTAACACATATATATATATATATATATATATATATATATATATATATATATATATATATATATATATATATATATATATATATATATATATATATATATATATATATATATATATATTTAAATTAGGGTCCTATATCGCATTATATCCGAGAAAATTTTTCATTCGACATCTAAAACATTGAATAGGAGCAACAAAAATATAGATATCATGAAAATATTTATGAAAATTAAATATATTTTGTAGTCTTATGATTGGAGAATTCTGTTCGAGTTCAAATAGAGCCCTGTATCTTGCGTTCTGTCTTGGTATTCTTAGGAGCATTAACAGGTTTGTTTGTTTTGATGAGTTAGATCTTTAAATTTTAATAGAATATGTTAAGTTTACTGTGAACGAACGCATAGTACAGTGCAGGAAAAGATTTCGGATTTTTAAAATCTATTGAGTTACTTGGTGTATATTTTCAAGTAATAGGCGAAGAGTAGTTAGTAAAAAGTACCGATATAATAAAATTCAATAATACCTTTAAAAAATCCTATCAGCAATGTTGCCAGATTTGCCACTTTTACCTTACATATTGTTATTGCTCATGTCAGATTTAGTAAGGTCTCATAATTTTAAAAATATGTTTCTATTAATTAATGAGCTTCGGCAACACCGCCTTTTCAGTGAAAAGTACGGGAACGTTTAAATATCTCTAATGCTGCCAAAGCTGGAGCTACGAATTTCGGTACCTGAGGTTTTCTGAACATGCAGAATTGAAAAATGCTAATGTTCAAACACTTCTAAAATTTCTAACAACACTGCTGTACATTTACAATTTTGAACATTTTGAAATTATCAGACCTTACTAAATGCAATGCAATAAAAATAAATATGGCGTTCCATTTAAAATAACAAAATTAAGAAGTGCAACGTAAAAGTAACAAATCTGACAACATTGCTGTTAGTATTTTTGAATCTTGCATGGATTCTGACCCCTAGGTATTACATTTTATGGTTATAAAAAAACAAAGACTCAAGATGAATGCCTTGTGGTTCACCGGATGTCATGTAAAAAAATTCCTTTTTTGTCATTAATATAAGGCTGGTCAACCTGGCCAAATCGGCCTCCAGCCCGACCTATTCAAGCCTAATCGACAATTTTTGATGGCCTATCTTGTCGAGTGTGTCAACCTGGCGAAGAAGCCAAGCAAATGCGTCTCGAGGGATCTTCCTTGTAAAAAACGTGTTACTCTTGAATTATTTGATTTTTTACACCTGGACAATTTCGATTTGAACCCCGTAGTTCCTTCACACGTTATAATCGTCCGCGGCCAAATTAAAATGCTCAAAATGGCGCTTTTCACTTGACGTATGTTGTGGCCCGAGAAAGCGGCGGGTTCACTTTTGGGTAGTCCACATTTATTAGGGAGTCTTCAACTTTCTTTTTTATTAGTTTCCTCCATGGTCCGAACTCGGCAAAGTCGACATGAGAGTGATTTAAAATGTCGGCATAAGCTCGACAATACACGTGTCTTGTCCATTTACGGGGGCAATTGCCATTTGAAACGGAAGCACTTCCATTTCTCCTTTCGTTTACGTCCGCGCTCATATTTTATTTTAAAAATCCGAGGAATTCCTTTATTTTCCTCGTTACGAATTTGTCCAATTTACTCGAAATAAAACCCCCGCCCGTCCGGAGACTGCTTTAACAATATGTTTCGTATAAAATTAGCTTTAAAGTTGGAAACATTGGTCGGTGGCCTGCCAATAAAGCTGTCCTCCCTTGCATTGACTGCAATACATGGCCGTACATTCATCACGTTTGTCGTAGAGGGGGTTAAATGAAATGAGCAATAAATAAAACGGTCCAAAGTCTCGCTGCCCGTTGCCTATCTGGACCGCACGTGCGACAAAATGTGATCCCGGCTTGAAGGGATTTATTTATGGATTTGAAATTCAGGTGTTGTTTAAGCATTAGGACGCGATAATATTTGAATTGTTTAAAGCAATTAACCTTAATAACCTCAGTTCTTAAAACATAATAAAACGTTTTCGGATGAAAATTGGATGGAGTGAAAATGATAGAATTTTAGCCGATGTTTGACGTTTGTTCGATAATTGATGACGTCAATGAATTTGTCATTCGAATGGGTTGGTTTGTTTACGTGTTTGCGTGTTATCTGAGGATCACGTCACGTGGACCCCCCATTTACCACTTGATCATAAAAAATTAATCTATATATAGTACTCATGATGGAAAATTGATCCCTCAAATGGTTTTTTAAAATTTTGATTTTAACATTTTTTTTATAATGACAATTTTAAGCACTTTTAATTAAAAAATGGATTAAAAATCAACCGTAAGAGATAAATTTATGAAATTTTCGGCATCCATGGTCAAATGTCTATACTTTAAGAATATGTAAACGACTTAAAATTATTTGTTTATTTTCGTATTGTTAACTAACTTTTAAGTTAACAAATGAAAATTTAACTGATTTCTTGGCAAAAAAAAACATTTTTTTTATCGGTCACATGCTTTACACATTTAACTTTAAGCTTAAAGAAAATGATTTTATTTATGACAGCGCGGCTGGCGCCGAGCGCTGTGGAAGCGCCACTGTGCCCAGCGTCTCGAACTGCATTGAAGGTGATAATTTAAAATAATAATGCAAAATATTATTATAAAACAATTTTTATTATTATTTATTTTATTATAATTATTATTAATAAAATTTTATTTTTTTAACAATATTAACAATCATAACATACTGAATAGAACAAAGAAGCTTAAATAATTAAATTGTAAATTTGTCATTTAATTTTTTTTTAAACTTGTTTTTTTTTAAATAAATTCTTTTTCATCCTCTGAAACGAGCCTGCATTCTAGCGAAAATTTTTCCAATGGTTTGTAATAAGGAAATTGGCGAGTATTTCTTATTGTAGTTAAGCATTCGAGTCGTGGTTGGTATTTTTTTAAAAAGAACTTTGGACCCACTGAAAAAAGGAAAGTGGGGGTGTTATGTAGTTGTTTTTATCACGCAAAGCTTGTATTTTTACACTCCCTGCTAAGCCATCACACGCTCCTTTCCCATGAGATGTAGCGAAAAAAGTCCAGTCAGCATCAACACCAAAATCATTTTTAGGTATGATTAACTAAACTGGCAAAATTATATTTAAATAATAATTAAAACTAATTTCTTAATCAGATAATTTCATAATTCACTCGGCCCATTTTAAATCACAGAAAATATTATTATTATAATTAAAAATTATAATACTAAAATATTAACTAAAAAACACAACCTAACAACACTTCAGCTTTTATTTTTAATAATTATTTCATGCTTGCGTATAAACGTGTCACGAATAGACAGGAGAGACTTTTAAAATGATTTTGTATTTACTAGGATAGGCGAAAAAGAAATGAAAATCGTAATAATTTACTAAATTGCCTAGAAAAAATAAATATAGACCATAACAGTTTTAAAAATTTAAAGTTTTTTTTTTTTCTAAATTTACGCTGTTTGGTAAAAATAATAAAAAAAATGATAGTATTCTTTATAACATTATTAAAAAAAATAAAATTTTATTAATAATAATTATAATAAAATAAAATAAATAATACTAAAATTTGTTTTATAATAATATTTTGTGTTATTATTTTAAATCATCACTGAAAAAACCTTCAATGTCATAAATAAATTCATTTTGTTTAAACTAATGACGAGCAGTGAAATTTTCTTCCGAAATCATAAACTTAAATGGATAAAGATATCAGTTAAATTTTCATTTGTTAACTTAAAAGTTAGTTAATAATACGAAAATAAACAAATCATTTTAAGTCGTAATATATTCTTAAAGTATGGACATTTGTCCGTGGATGCTGAAAACTTCATAAATTTACGGTTGATTTTTAATCCATTTTTTAATTAAGAGTGCTTGTAATTTTCATTATAAAAAAAGTGTTGTTAAAATCAAAATTTTAAAAAATCGTTTGGGGGATCAATATCACACATCACTCCCTCAAATTCCGTAGCCAGGATATCTTCCGTCAATCTACACTTCTTCTATCCTATATCTTGCTCAAATATTTCTCAGTAATGAATACTTCTCCCCCTTCATGATAATGATAATGTTTATTTCCATTAACTTTTAGCAAATGTATGGGATAATGTCAACAAGTAAAAAAAATACAATTGAACACTAAAATACAAACTTTAAAACCACACAAAGTATATGACACTGAGAGATCGGCATTACTACGATCAAAGTATTCATCGATAGAACAAAAAACATTCTCATTAAAAATGAGCCTTAATTTTTGCTTACATAAATGGACATGGAGTGCCCCAAACACTAAACATTTCGCCTTTTGATTTTGGTTATTATTTCACACTCCCTAGAGAATCTCAGCGTATGTTACTTCGATGGTCTTTGTGTTATTTCGTTTCAAACCTCTACCGCTACACCATATGCGAGAGTAGAAAATACGTAACAACGCTTCATACGAATTCTCCGGCTAATATGTAGATCCCGATTACAGAAGAACTTTTTCATTTTTATTAAAAGTTGAACGAGTGCTTACTATTTTATTTCTTATTTCTTTCTACCCAGGTATTTATAACAGGAAACCCGCTCTAACATTGTGTTATTAACTATTAGGTCTCCTTCATTATTATACGTTTTACTTATTATCATCACTTTAGTGTTCGTGAAATTAATTTGAACACCATAACTGTTGCCATGATAATTTACGCTTTCAATTGGATATAAGTTTCAGTTAGCAGTACAGTGTCATCAAAATATTTTACATTATTGAACACTTTTCCACTAATTACTTCGTTCTGTTGAATATCCAGTATAAGGGTTTCATACGTGTGCTTTAGTAACCTTGGTAGTTTTACATTATTAATACCCGTTATTTCTTTGATCTTTTTGTACATATTAAAAAAGTCCAACGATTTTTCCAGCTCATCCGCCTCTTTGCATTGATTGCTCAACCACTCCTATTTTGCGTTTTATCTGCTTATCTAATATTTTTTTGTGTTTTTGGTTTCTTGAGTCATCCAGTTGCATATGTTTTCTTGTTGGGGGTGTAAGTTTTCAAAATAAATAATAACTAAAAGTTCAGATATTTTTACATAACAGTTGTTTGGTTTGTTTGTGTCTTTATCAAATATAATATTTACAAACTACCTGCTACTATATATACCGAAAAATTACAATAAAACCTTAATTAAAGTTGTTGTGAGAATTTAATTTCAATAACGGAGAAGTATTTAAATTTAAATGATCGTTAAGCAATACATTTGAATGTCTCATTTTGTTAATCTCCATGGCTTCCAATAAATTTAATTTCCTACTTTTTGTGGCTGTATGTAAAATATCAAAATTGTCGTCAAAAATGTGTTTTTCTGTGTTTAAGTGTGTAGCATAATTAGAACCTAGACTATTGTTTTAAACGCTTTTTTATGTTCGTTAATGCGTTTCTTGAAGGATCCACCTCTTTGTCCAATATACATTTTAGGACAAGATCCGCATTTCAACCTGTAGACACCTGATTTTTGAGATTTTGGACATTTCGTTTTATTGTCTTTTAAAAATTTTCCTATTGTGTTGTTAGTTCTGAAAACTATTTTTAAACCACATTTTGACAAATGTTTTGAAACTTTTAGAAAATTAAATTTATTGGAAGCCATGGAGATTAGATTTAAATACCTCTCCTTTATTGAACTTAAATTCTCACAAGAACATTAACAAACCTTTATCTCTTTAATTCGCGGATAATCCATAAATGTTTGTCGTGATGTAAAATTGTTTGAGAAATTTCTGTATTCGATGAACCCTATCGAACCGATTAGGTAATACACGCAATGCTTATGATCTGTACGCAATTTTTCATCGTTTAAATTTTTTGTGGCGAGAAACTGAATCGACGCCGCTGCACTAAAAGGAGTTCCGCGTTTTAAACCGCCGCATTTGACATTTTGTTATCAAACTGCATCTATTCGAGTCTAAAAATAAAACAGAAAACGGAATCACGGCGCATCCTCATAATCCCATTGACCTGACAAAGCGTTTTCATCGGACTCGTCTGACGAGCGAGGGCGCGGAGCGTCCTGGAAATATTTCTTCTTATCACGTAAGCAAAATCACATTTTCGAGGGTCCGTCCGCTCATCTACTTCTCTCCAACCCAATCTGTGTCATAAGTGGTCCCCCCAGGCTACCGCCGGCAGAGTGCTTGGAGGCATTGCACCTGCAGGTCCTCTAGGACAAATTGCACGTTGTCAGCATCGATTTTCCGTCCACGGTCACGTCGCCTACGCGAAGCGTCCCACGGGGGATGATTTGATTAGCGGGTTTAATTAATAACATTTACATTCGGGTAAATATGCGGGATCATATTTTCGCTATTTCGTTGTTAATTTATAAATCTTGTGTTGATTATTATTATTATTGTTATTATTCTCTTTATCTTAAGACACTATTCGCCAAAGACTAACCAAAACTAGGGCTTCCTGAGAAATTCTAGGTGCGGCTTCAGATTATGGGGTATTTTAGGTCTATATATTTTCTTACTTTTTTTTTGTATAGTGGTCAGTATATTTTCGGTGTGTGAACTAGCTACGTCTATCAGGAGAGTCTCCCGTTTTCTCTTATCATGGAGAGCTAGGTCTGATCTGTTATTATAAACGGCTCGATCTGTGGGTATTGACCTGTCTTAGTAGAATAGAATAGAATAGAATTTATTGACCACAACTGAGGTGACTTTTACTTGATGGAAATCCATTTAACAAAATAAATAAGAACTAAAAGTTCAGATTTTCACGAAATTATATATTTTCACATGGCAATTGTTTCGACAACACCGTGTCTTTATCAACTGTAATATTTACAAACTATCTGCTGCTATATATACCGAAAAAAGACAATAAAACCTTAATCAATGTTGTTGTGAGAATTTAAGTTCAATAAAGGAGAGGTATTTAAATCTAATTGATGGTTAAGCAATACATTTCAATGTCTCGTTTTGTTAATCTCCATGTAAAATATCCAAATTGTCGTCAAAAATATGTTTTTCTGTATGTAAGTGTGTAGCATAATTAGAATCCAGACTATTGTTTTTAAAAGCTCTTTTATGTTCGTTAATGCGTTTCTTGAAGGATCTACCTGTCTGTCCAATATAAATTTTAGGACAAGATCCGCATTTCAACCTGTAGACACCTGATTTTTGAGATTCTGTTTTCTAAAAATTTTCCTATTGTGTTGTTAGTTCTGAAAGCTATTTTTAAACCACATTTTGACAAATGTTTTGAAACTTTTTCACTGGGTTCTCCTATGTATTGAACTGAGGAGGCTTTTACTTGATGAAAATCCATTTATCAAAATAAATAAGAACTAAAAGTTGAGATTTTCACGAAATTATATATTTTGACATGACAATTGTTTCGACAACACCGTGTCTTTATCAAATGTGATAAAGACACGGTGTTGTCGAAACAATTGTCATGTCAAAATATATAATTTCGTGAAAATCTCAACTTTTAGTTCTTATTTATTCTCCTATGTATGTTATTGTTTTAAATTGTTCGTGTTCTGCATTAGGTTTCGGATAAATAAAGTTTACTGTTGTCTGGATTTGTTTATTATTTATAATTTTATCTATAATGGACGGATTGTACCCGTTGTTCAATGCAATTTGTTTAATGATATTAAGTTCTTTGTTGTAATTTTCTGTTGAGAGTTGCGTATTAAGAAGTCTGTGTATAAATGAGTGAAATGCAGCCATTTGGTGTGTATAAAGGTGATTTGAGCTGTTACGTATGACTGTGTCCGTGTGTGAAGGTTTATGATAAATGGAAAAATCTAATTTGTTTTGTGTTTTCGCAATAGTTAAGTCTAAAAAATTAATAGAGTTATCATGTTCAATCTCGATAGTGAATTTTATACGATTATGTAATGAGTTAATGTAATTTAAAAAAGAATTCAATTGTCTGTCCGTTCCCACAAAGCAAGCAAAGGCATCATCCACGTATCTATACCACCATAGAAAACTTTTACTTAAAGGATGTTCTAGTATGATATTTTCCAAATTATCCATAAAAATCTCGGCTAACAAAGGACTAAGTGGGTTTCCCATAATCAAACCTTCCTTAGAGATGTAAATCTGTCTATTAAATTCAAAATAATTTTGGTCTAAGGCTACTATTAAGCAATTTAATAAATCTTTTTTCACCAATGGGTTAACCTGTTTCCGAGTGAGGGTGAAATCCACTACTGCTACTAATACTGGAAAATAAGTTTTGTACATCAAAAGACAATAGCATCTTTAATTTTGTTGATTAATTCAAAAGAATTTTTTATTGCAAATTTTCGTTTAATATCTGCGTGGAACTTTAAAATATTTATTAATTTTGTTGAGAGTTTAACTGCTGGCGCCGTTACATAAGACACGACTGGTCTAATGGGCATATCTTGCTTGTGTAATTTAACTAAAGAATATAATTTCGGCGGTTGTGGATTCATAATTGTTAAAAAATACTTTTCTTTGTCACTAAATAGTGTGGAGTTAGTAATTACTTCCTTTCTTACTTTCTGTCTTTGATATAACTCGCTAGGATCGTGTTTGATACGTTGGAAAAGTTTTGGTTTAAGAAAATTATTGGTTTTTGAAATATATTCTGCGAGATCGATAGCTATGACTGTCTTCCGTTTATCTGCACGTATCAATATTTATTTTATGAAGTTTTGTTTTTATTTTTGATAGTCGAAACAATTGTCATGTGAAAATATATAATTTCGTGAAAATCTGAACTTTTAGTTATTTATTTTGTTTACTGACCACGTTTTGTTGATATAATTATGGCAGTGTATATAACAAAGAACAAGAAGTTTATATAAATAAATAAAAGGAAGGAACATCCACAAAATTTTGGTCACAGCATTTGACTTCAATCACAGCGGGAATACCCATGTAATCCCCGACCGAGTAAAAGCCATTTAAGAAAGGTTAAGATATATTTTTTTAAAATTTTCTATTACTTAGAACTTTCACGTAAGCTGGTAGTTTAAGTTTAGTGAATTTGAAGTACGAAGTAGCTTGTTATTTCTAGTAAAATAGTCATGGTAAGAGGAGTTCTGACTGAAGCTGTCTATATTTTTGTGCATTTCTAATAATTGATAATAAATAAACAGACAAGTAAAAATTGGTTGACAGTGCTCCAGATAACCTGCACCGGCAATCAAAGGAACAACTTTCTTGTTGAGTTTAATTGCCTGGTCTGCTGTGGCAAAATTACCCCAGAGAACTATGCCGTAAGTTAGATGAGAATGAAAAAGGCCCAATTTAAACTATCGTTAAGCGTCACTGCCAAGAGCCTTACATTCTTGCTCTCCAGTAGATTATTATTAGTTGAGAAAACAAAACCTTGTGTCTTATCTGTGTTTAGTTTAAGGTTATTGCTGGTGAACCAAAGTTCCGTTATCCGTTCAACACTATCATCATTGTGCATAACATTAGATAACAATTACACAGTCTAAAACATCGTCTTCTGCCATCCAGTGCAAGAAGAAAGATGAAGTTACATTTGGGATTTTATTCAGGTACTCACTCTGTACTTCAGGGTTCAGTTAAAGAGATCAGAATATCAGCAGCAACATTGGTAAAAAAACTCATCAAATTCACTGGGTGAAAGAGTGCTTGAAGGGTCACATTTTTTATAACAATTTCGTTCATAATTCATTCATAATTCATATTAATATAGTTATCAAACGCTTCTTTTTTTGGTTTTACGATTATTTTTTTGTAATTGCTGAGAAAAGATTTTTAAATAAGTTTATGTTCTGGCTTTTTTGTTTTATCAGTGGTTTTTTTTGCGCTGTTAACTTGTTTCTCATTTGCTTTATATCATTATTAAACCAATCAACTGTTTTCCTTCTGCTCTCATATTTTTTGAACTAAAGTTTGTTTATTAAAAGAGAGGCCATTTCTGCAATATCATTTAACAGGTAGAAATTCTCCCATGAAATGTCATTTAAACATTTTTTAATTTTTTCGATTCCCGTACTATTAATTTTTCTTCTAGATATTTGTCTAGTGAAAATTTGTTTTACCTTTTTCATGGAAATCAGTTGACCATAATGGTCGGAGAAACGGGGATCAATAATATTTGTCTTATATAAAGTTTCATCAATATTAGTCAGGATATTGTCTATGCAGGTCGCTATTGTTGCAGTGACCCTTGTATCCTGATCTACTGTAACCTTAAACCCAAAACTATCGAAAATATAGGCAGTCCATTTAATTACTCCATGGGAGTCTATAACCGTCGGCATTGCGTATTACTTTAATGATATTTCTAGTACTGAATTTGGTCTTTAATACTTTTCTCAGCCTATTCATGAATTGAGCATTTAGGTTCCTAGGTGCCCCCAGTTCTTTGACTTGTTCCCCTTTGGTGTTTAAGGTCCTATCTATTCCGAATTCCATTCGCACATCCCATGTAAACTGTTCCACAATTTGTAAAATTGACTTGGCGTTGATACGTATAGCTTGAAGTAGATGTGGGATGGTGTGGCTTTCTCCTGACGCTGATTGTAATTGGACTCTATTATCAGTGTATTAGAAAGATCATTTAGTAATTGGCGGAATGAGACAGCGTGGAAGATGCCTCGTCTGATTCTGATGGGCTCTGTTTCCACATACCTCTACATATATCGTGGTTATAAGTATGTTATGTGTGGTGATAAACCCAGTCATATTTTTTTATATAGTTAGCGTTTCTTAATGGCTTCCCTTTAGGAAGCAGATAGGTTGTACCGTGTCAAAAACTTAGGCATCTGACCTGGATCTACTACCCACCTGTCTAAATTCCTCAATATTTGTTCATGCTTGCAGGTAAGTTTTTTATACCAATAGTTATGAAGAGAATCACTCTCTTTCTCATGATGTAAAAATGTTTGAGAAATTTCTGTATCCGATAAACGCTATTGAACCGATTAGTTTTCCAATTGTGATTACCATTTATTACTTCCTTTAAGACTTCCTTAACGATTTGCTGCGCTCTCATTTGGCCCAACTCTCCCACAATATTTCTAACGCTGGTGATCCAAGACGGTCTCTTGTTATGCCCTTTGGGTATGGAGCAGACCTCGGACCAAAAGTATTCGATTTCTTTTTGGCTTGCTGATTGGGTTTCTTTAGGGGTGTGTTCATGTCCGTTCAAGTTTCCTGTTTTGCTGTCAGGGCCGCTAGCTTTTGTTTTGTTGTGATATTTTATAACATCTTCTAAAGTTGTGTTGACACTGTTCTATTTTTTGACATGTTTGGTGAATCGTATGTTCTCGTATTAAGGTTATGAGCTGAATAGAAAATTTAGGTTCTCGTCAATCTTTATAGCTGCATCAAATACAAACACATATGCCTGAAAAGAGTAAGGTCAGAGAATCGTCAGCGTAATTATTAAGAAATAAATGTTTGAAAACAGAAGGAAAGTCAGATGCGTATGTTCAGAAGAGCAAAGGTACCCACCGAGTCAAAAAAAAGTGCTAGATTTACTATTGTTGCAGATAACCTGTTGCGATCTTCTGTCAAAGTAAGAGATACTAACAATAGTGGACATCTTGAATACCAAAAAAAAAAGAACTTTTGAAAAAGAATTTCCGTATCAACAGTATCCAAACTTCTGCTGTAATCGACCAGAATAAGAGAAGACTTAGTCCGTAATAGTAATTTTATACCCACCTGTGTTTAATATTCTTTGGTTTGGTATACTACTTAGTTTAAGTTTATTAGTAATCATTCTTGTTTCGTTTGTAATACACATGCAAAATATGTTCGAGTCTATCACTATTCTATTGAGACTAAGAAAGTTATAAACAATGTTTATTTGACTCTCAATGAACGTGGTGCCAGCAAGCAAGCATCTTTGGAAGAAACGGCCACATTTCAGCGAGGAAAAAAAGAAGCGATGCTGGCATTTTCTCGAGTGTAGATGAAAGTGATCAAGATATAATACGGAGTAAAATTTACCAGTTATTTATTTAAATTTTTAATTTTATTTTAGATTTAAACATAAATACATACATAAATAAATATTGTTTAGTATCTTTCCTAACAAAACCCCAAATAATTAAATTCTAAGCAAAGTACGGACCTGTTCGGCCATATTTCATTCTTAAAGTTTGCCCGGGTCTTTCCTTAATTTCTACCAGTTGGTCACTTTCTTATATCTATGAACATTTTTTACCTTCGAAAAAATCTAAATCTCAAAATCAACAGCACATACACGTTCCCAATTGCTACCGCTGCGTATCGGGTGCGCTTTGCTACGTCCGATGAATGCCACCATTGATTTTTTTAGGTTAAGGCGTATTTGTATGGTGTTTTCATTGTGAATGGATACAGGAATTGTAAGCAATAAGGATAAGTTCGTAACTAAATTGACAATAAAACGTAAATGGAGAAACGACATTTTATATTCACTACGCTTTGCCGATTATGAAATAAAAATCGACATTTCACACAACTTTTCAACTAAAACTGCCTGAAGCTGCAGTTATAAAACGAATTAAACGAATTCACTTTTTTAGAGAAAAAAACCTCAACCGCTTCTTAATTCGCAATTTGCATTTGATCAGGCGGCTGCTATTGAAGTTCATCTCGAAAAAGAGTTTTTTTTTATTAGGAACATGAGCTTTTAAAAGTTTTATTTTATCCGGTTAAAAGCTAATCCTTAAGTTTTAAGACGGTCGATGATAAGGCGCCAGACAAAGGCCTGCATATAAAACCCAAAAATAAATACTTCCTGGGTTGAGTTTCGTGAAGTAGTTCGCGAGACTTGTTTTTATTATAATTTTTGCGGCTTCGGCTTTATTTCAGATATGAAGCATCACTTCAAAGAACTTGGCGGAAACATTTCAAACCGCCTCTCGGCCGTACAGTCAAGTTGAAAAATAAAAATATTCTTCTCTCGGTTGTTCTCTGCGAATTTTAACCGTGACAATATTATTCCGCTTTTCTTGTTTTGTTTGAAATGTATAGTCCGGCATACGATTAATGCTCATGACTGTAATAATGCTATTAACGTGTTTATCAATAAATGAAACCCATCCGAGATTGGAGTAAGGAAATTGTATTGCTTACTGTATAATTGTAATTATACAGGGTGCTCGGAAATTGAACGAAAAATTCTGAACTCAATTCCGAACACCCTGTATAGATAATAAACAGATATTAAATAAACTTTGTCGCCAGAATAGTTTGAGTCTCTGCTATCACTCTCATCTAAAGATATAATGAATGGTTTTAAATTGTCCCAAGTTTTTTATAATTATTTTCAACTTTAAATGATTAACACATTTTCTCTAACTGCTCTGGTATTATTTCACACATTTACATCAATTACATGGGCGGACATTATTGGGATGATTTATTTATTATGTATTTAACACACACTATTTGCCTTCTTAGATTTTTCATAACACACTTTGTTTAAAAAACAAAACAAAACAAAGACCACTAAAAACAATAACTAAAAGTCCAAGCAAACAATATTAAAATATAAAGTAATATAAAATAGCACGTAAAAATCAATAAAATATTGGATGTTATTTCAACATCAACATTTAAAACAGAAAAACAAAAATGCTTCTCGATTCATGAGATACATTTTATTTTATTAGAAAATTTGTAAGATAAATTCACAAAAATTGTTCAAAATTATCGCCACTTTTTTCAAAATAAAGTTACACTCCATGGGTGTAAAAAATCCAAAGGGATAAAATCCGGAGAGCACGCAATACAAGGAAAAAAATGTCTTGAGCACGACATATCTGGAAAATTGTTATCCTGCCATCGTCGAACTGGCAAAGTGTAATATGTAGGTCATCCATCTAACTGGAACCATTTCTTTTCTCTATTCATGAGGGCTGCTTCAAAATCATTTTCTATAAAGTGACTGACTTATCAGGTCTTCTTAGAGGTAATATACGGGCATACTCATGTTTATGCACCTAAAATGGATAACATTAAATATTGTTGCCGAGATTGTACCTGCTATTTTTGACCGGATTTGTATTAAAACGACTTTTTTTCTCTTACAAAAACAGGGCACCCAACTTTTTATTTGTGTTAGCATGGTATACATTTTAATAAATATTAAAAAGATTTGTGCTCAGGTCCAGGGATATCAAAAAGAGGGAGTTGGTGACATTGGAAAAAGAAATAATTTTGTGTATACGAAAATTTTTACATTTGACTCGACATTTCACTGCAGAAAGTTCAAGAACTAAAACATGTACCGAATTCGATTAAAAAAATATCAAAACTATGATGCACTGACGCGAGTTGTGAAGGTTTTTTGTTAAAAATTTGCTATTGGCTTTAAAATTCGGATTGTAAAAACAGGAAAACTTTAAAACAAATTTTAATTAAAAAATATTTAGATGCCCCTTCGGGACCATATGACTTTTAAAACAATTTAAAAAAAAGGCCGGTCAATTTGGAGAAAAGTCGCCAATTATAGGGTACCATTTAATGTTTCACCATTGGTGGAAAATTCTGTGCCTACCTCATATTTTCTAGAGGTCTACTTAATAATGCGATACTTAGAAATCATCAATTTGCAAATTTGTACAGTACAAAAAATACAGAAAAATTTAACCTAAGAAATTTCTTTTGGAGTCCTCAGAGAGAGCTGTTAATAACGTCGAGGAAAGTATTTAAATATTTGGCATACTCCTTTACGGTTTTCCTGAAGATGATTGTCCGGTTCTAGTGAAAATACTGTTTTCCGGTTCATTTTCGTTTGGACCAGGAGACCCGTTCATCCCCAAACTAATTTGTGTTACGGAACTTTTCTTACTTCTATAGGGTTTTATTGTTTCTATTATATTTTATGCATCCCTGTTTTTCCTTGTGTGTTGGCTTAGAACCTCTTCTTAATGATTGGCTCTCGAAGGTTCGCAAAATGAATGGGAAGGTGTTCTGCGGAGAAATATTAATTTCCTCAATTATTTGTTCATGACAAACTTCAAGCATGACTTATAATAGATAATTATGAATTTCTTTTGAAGTGCCCTTAAATATCGAAGCATATTTTAGGTGAGAGAATTTAATCGAGCCCCAATATTCCATATAATTTTTAATGTGGCTTTTATAATTTTCATATCGTTTTATTTTTAAACTTATAAAGCTCTAGACCTGTGACCCGCATTTCCATCCATGCTTTATGGTCACCAAAAAGTAAGAAGAAAAAACAATATAGAGGATTTCTTGTGTTACATCCGTAAGTCCATTCATTTTTTGGGTACATGTTTTTACTAAATTTTCGTTAATAGCTTTTTCCTCTACTTGTATAAGCTTTTTCAATGGTTATATCTGGTAGAGTTCTCCAAACGATATACCGTTTTTACAACCTTTTATGGTTTTGAATTCGGAATGAGTTTAAGACCAGCCTGTTGTAAAGCGGAGCTAACCATTCTTTTCAGCACGTGTACCACGAGCCAGGGCTGTGCCGTGCGGACTGTTGAATTTTAAGAGTAGGGAAATTTTCTTTGATTAAACTGTTATATTAATTCATATTAGTGTGCTTTTTATAAAGCTTTATAAAATAGTTCCTATTTGATTTCAAGTTGAATTTGCCAATTCGATAGGTTGATCTCCTATAATAAAAACATTAGAAAACTTAAACTGATTTCCATAACATATTGACGCTAAAATATTTTCCTAGAAAAGCAATACAAAATCTTATGTAGTTAATTGATTTATAATGGATGTTTTCCCAGTTTGCTATTGATTGATTTGTGGGGTTGGTGTGCCATTTTTATTGAAGTACCATATACATCTTATTACAATTTGTTCCTTACCAAATACTAACATTATTAAATTTTGGTAGTCACGTGCGATGTCGAGCGACGAAGAAGTTAAGATTGTGGTCGATGACGTAATAATCGCTGATGATGAACATCCGTCAAATTCAAATTATTTTAATGTAGTTATTTTTTATAAATATTCTAATATTGTTTTATAGCTAAATTTCCTACTTCATTTATATTTATAATAAAGAATAGATTTTTCACTGCATGGACTAATAATAATCGAGGAATCTCACCGATAAAACTCTACACAAATCCGTCTGCTTTCAGCATTTCTATGCACGTAGTATCGGTTCTGGACCGTCATTGTGGAATCGCGAATCTGTTTATTGGGGGTTGCAAAGAGAAACCCTAGCGAGGTAGACTTGCAGTTAGACCTTCATAAAAATTCACAAAGTGAAATACCGGATTATATCGTAAGAACGGTGTATCGTTTGGAGAACTCTTTGACCTTTAATTCTAACTTTCCTTCGGATGAAATACACAAAAACAGAAGCACACCAATAAATCAGAAAATCGAAAGAAAACTCGACGTAGCGCTGGGCTAACTGCATCGAACTCTTCTATTTAAATCAAAGCTTTGGGTTAGACCATCGCGGCGGTTTAGGTGTGCTGCGCAGGCATTCGAAGGCTGATTGATTCATGGCTTCCTTATTAACTGAAAATTGATTGATTCTTAAAACATGGTTAAATACCGGATTATGTCGTAAAAATGGTGTATCGTTTGGAGAACTCTAATGGCCTGCCCATGGCCTTTAATTCTAACTTTCCTTCTAATGAAATACATAAAAACAGAAGCACGCCAATAAATCACAAAATCTCCAGAAAATTCGACGTTGCGTTGGACTAACTGCATCAGACTCTTATATTTAAAACAAGGCTTTGGGTTAGACCATCGCAGAGGTTGTGTGCTGCGCAGGTATTTGGAGGCAGAAAAACTGATTGGTTCATGGCCTCCTTATTAAGTGGAAACTGATTGATTCTTAAAACATAGATGACACTCTATTTATTTTAAAAATACACACTAAGTTTCTATTCATTGTACTTTCTCCTGACACTTCCAAGAGATGTCTTCCTGATTGTCGTATGGGATAGATACAATTCACCAAATACGGCTTTACTCAAATCCAAAATGTTCAATAGCTTTCTTTAATTTAATGACTGACGTCACAAGACCTACAACTAACGATGGATACCTCATATTAGCAACATATCCCATAATGGGAAACTTTCCTCTAAAGTCAAGCGATTGGGATACCAGTTCAACATATTTTCGGAATTGTGGACCCATTTCATAAGCTGGGTTGAACAAGAACAGACTCGAAAAATATTGGTAGAGGAAAAACACCTTTTACCTATGCTTTATTTATTACAAGTACCACTAAATACATGTTTCATAAGTTTTCAAATAGGTTCTAATCCCACCTGCTAATCCCGTTCTCCAATAAAATAGCAAATAAATTTGAAAGCTGAGTAAGGAAATACGTGGCGCATTCAAAGCGCGCGCGGATGTTATAAAATTCCTTTTGAATCGCATTTGAAAAGGTGAAGAGTGAGAAGTTTCGCAATCAAAGCTCCATACAAAGAAGCGCGACGAAAAATAAAAGAGTATGGCGGTGCAGTAATGTACGTAGTTCGGTCGGTAATTAGCAGTGACGATTTTCCGGGAGTGTTTGCGCGTATAATGAATTTCTCACTGGGGTTTAATTTTTTATTCAATTAATTAACGTACGGAGGAATTTTTAATTGGCAACTCGTATACGACACTTTGTTTTATTTTATTGAAAAAAGAAGTTTTTCACGTAACGAACATGAATAAAATTTTAATTTGAAATATATTGTTTGTAAAAGTAGGTTTATACCATTAAAAGAAGCACAGTTCACAAAAAAAATTTCGTAGTTCTATGTAACAAATCTAAGCAATACCACACTTTGTTTTATTTTATTGAAATAATAAAGTTTTTCACGTAGGAAACTTGAACAAAATTTTAATATTACAAAAGTAAGTTTATGTCATTAAAAGAAGCACAGTCAAATATAAGCAATTAAAAATTGTAAAATTTAAATCCTCTTTGAAACGGGCTGTCATTGGCTGTGATCGGTTGTGACGTCAATCCGCTCGTTAGACTACGCGCCAGCGGGACGGTAGCATAGAGAAGCCATTAGCGAATGACAACGCGTTCGTCTTGGAGGTTTTAATTTTAATGTTAGTCTTTTGTGGAGACAGCAATAGAATGGGTGCAAGTTTGAAGAGTTAAAAATGTTTGCACCGTTAAGGCTACAGTGACACCTGTTTCTGGTAAACGAATCAAAAGTTTATCTGGCGTTTTACGGATTGTACTCAAACACGATGGTGCGATTTTTAATATTGTTTTTGTGTTGCTTCCATTATTACCATGTAAAGCACATTAAGCACAAATATAAACTGTCGTAGATTAAATACAAACACACCGTTACAGGAGCCAAAAATAAACGTAAATAATGTAATTCTAGACCTATAACTTGTATGGATCGACAAGCAGCGGTGTGACATCACGATCATGCCCGTGCGTTTAGTGCCGTTTAATCGCAATCGCAACCTGAATTATTTATTGCAACTTAAATATCGGGTTTTGAGTTTTCGATACACAAACAAGTGTATTAAAGAAATTAAAAAAATATTCAAGCTCCCTATGGTTTTGGTTAGAGGTAAAAAAATATATATTACACCCTCTTAAATTATTCTTTTATTATGATATTTACCCTCTCTTAGAATTTTCAGAAGAAGGGATAAGTATTCTCCTGCTTACAAATAACAAATATTAACATTCATCAGACGAATGTTGCATCGTGTAAACGACGAATAGAAATAGAACATAGCTCTGAGCGTCTTAGAAATCGTAGCCCATTTGGTGCTCCCACTACAGAAGAATCGATGGATTATTTGACTACAAACGAATATTTGAATCTATAAATAAATTACCCGTTAAACCTTTACTGTAGATTTTGACATGTTCTCAATATTTAAGCGGTATTTTAATTCTTTCTACGATGCACAAGACGACTTCAGTTTGACTAGGGCTGGATTGAACAAACCTAGGTAGTACTGATAACTGTTTAAATAATCTTAACGAGATAGAGTTCCAAGTGTTTTCAGATCGCGAGCATTAAAGATGCCAAGTGAGATCTTGGCGAAACGTCTGCAGGATTCAACAGAGTGCAATGTCTAGCTGCTTTTCTTTACTGACTATCTGACGATGTCCTTTCTTTTTGTAATGTGTATTATGTATTATGTTTAATGTGCCAAGATATTGAAAATTTCATGCGAGAAGTATGAAAGGAAAAATATCAAACAGCCTCTTAAACCTTATGATTTACCTCGGAGACCTTGGGAGAGGTACTAATATTTTTTCTTATGGAGCTAGCATATTTTTAGTGGTCTATGATGCTTACTCTAATTGGTTAGAGCTTGTCATCAATCATTTTTGCTGAATTTGGTAGTCCTGGTGTACTAATCTGTGACAATGTATCATTTACTAGTTTATCTAAGAAAGAATTTGCTAAAGACTGGAATTGTAAAATTGTATGAAGAAATCCAAACTACCCACAGTCAAACGCTTTGGCAGAAAAAGCCGTGTCCATTGGAAAAAATATTGTAAAAAAAAGCAGCGAAGAATAAAAAGATATATTTGAAGCTTTACTTCAATATCGTAATACGCCCCTGAAATTTATTGAATATTCCCTTCTCAACTAATGATTAGTCGAATTTGTAAGACCAAGTTGCCTATTTCGGCAAAAAACCTGAACTTTGCGAAAACGTCCACCAAAAACTAAAGTATAGATTAAATAGAAATGAAGTCTATTTTAATAGAAATGCAAAGCCATTATCTGTACTTGACACAGGTCAGAGTGTCTCAGTTTATAATCATGTCTCGAAACATTGGGAACCTGGCCAAAGAATCTCAAAACAAATTTGAAGACCGAAAAGATGTTATTACTGAACTAGTTGATTTATCAGAATCTGTAGAGACTCGTAAGTCTACTGTTAGTGCTCCAATTATGCCGACAAATACGCAAAACTGTAAGTCCAATCCCGAATCTATGCTCAATACTATCAAAAATGAGTTAACTAGAACGAGGTCTGGCCGTGTGGTCAAACCTGTACAAAGATTAGATTTATCACTCTTAAGGGGAAAGATGTATTATATATTATGTTCCGTGATAATACATAATGTAGGCTTCCCTCCATCCTAAACTGCAGTAGATTCAGTAAAATGTTTTTTTAGCTGAAGTTTGCCTCAATGCAACTTATGATGAAATTTCTAACACGTTAATATGAATTGTCTCTTCCCTGGTAAATATTATTAACAAAAGAGAAAGGTAATAAAGAAAAATAATTAATAGCATTAACGCATAATTAATGCTGTTAAGGCCTACTATTGCCGAATTCATGGCTATTGGAGAATTCTCGCTGCATGTTTGAAATTTTTATTTAAATTCTACAGGATGTTTCAACATTCGCTATATATACTTTAAGGGTTTATTAATGAATTACATTTATTTGGAAAGTATGGCAAATCCGTAAGATATTTTTTATTTATAAAATGCAACACGATTTGAAACAAGATTGATCAAGATGGATCAATCAGTTTAAATATCAGAAGATCAACGTCAGTAATTGTGAAACGTTGGGCTTCAAAGTCATGCTGTTATACATCATTGAATTCCTCTGCTCTAAATCAAAATTAATATATAGGGTGTTTCATTTGAAATAAAAAAGTTCGTAGTGACTATGGCGAAACGAGTCACCCCGTATACATGAAAATATAGTAAATGAAGAGTCCAATTAATCCAAGCAACTTTTGTATTTAACTGTTTGTTCAGTCTCTTCTAGTAGTGGTGCTACCTTATACAATCTGTCATGTGCAATGGTTTCCACAGAATCCCCCGCAGAATGGTAGAAAAAATTCGGATTGTGTCTGGTTTGGTTAGTAGAAATATACCCACACTATAGCCCAAAGTTTAAAGTAGGAAATAATGATTATTTTCTTCCCGGTCGTGGTTGCTGCCGCCTTAACTCATACATAAAGGTAACAAATGTCGTGTCTCATGAAAGTTTTCGCATAAATTAAAACGGCGAGAGCGCGCGGCCTATAAAAATTACACACCGGGCGAATTTGCACGCCTTCCGTGGTTGAATAAATTTAAAGCGATACAGTAAAAGTTTCGCGTTCTTAAAAACTAACAAAATGAACAAGTTATTCGAGGGTTAATTTTAAAGTTTGCCTCACTTAAAGACTTGAGAAAAAGAAGGAACGCGATGTTTTTGCCTCTTCGATCTGGTAGCTTCGTTATAAAGCGAATAGAAAATTGATTTCGTTTAGGGTCGGTTCTATCAACTGATAAGGTTATTATTACCTGGGGCTTTTGTGTCAATATTTCGTTAAAAGATTTCAATTTTCCAATTACAAAACTCACATTTTTGCCTACAACATTTTTACCATCGTGTTATCTATGTAGTTTAAACATAAAAATTAACCTCTATGAAGTAGTCAATGACTTCGAATTTTTCTACAGATTATGTTTATGAAAAGTACTAGTCCTTGGCTTTCGACGAACCCTCCTCAATATCCGAGACGACGTTTATGCCCCCCATTTAGCTCTGCTCCTCTCAAACAATTTAAAATTAGAGTAAAATGCGAGATAGTTTCAGTCAAGCTCTGAAGAAGCCAACAGGACGACTGGCAAAACGTTAGCAAGTTCGCCTCAACAAAAACTGAGGAGAAATCCAGAAGTTTTGGTTAGTTTGTTAATGTTATTACCTATTGTTATTGAGTAAAGCCATTAACAACAAATTTATTTTACTTGGGTGACACGATAGGGGAAGGCCCAATATATTTCTTTCTCTCTGATAATTGTCTTGAGTGTTGAATAACCGTCTTTGCTGTGCGTTTCGAAAAAGTTATTTTACGAGAATATCACAATAATTTTCCCCTTGATGCAAAACAGTATCAAATCAGTAGAGAACTTAATCAAAAAGAAGCTGTAAAAGACACCTGTATACAAATATCGTCGATATTAATACTGGAGAATTGAAGAAAAGGAGTATAGTGATTTTCACACTCACTATATAGACAATGAAAAAGAAGAAGATGAAAAAAAATGCAAATATAAGCCGTTCTACCCTCCATACAGCTGTTTGTAGAATGGGATTTAAGTATCGCAAAATAGACAAAAGGCAAGTAGTAATGAAATCATACAGATTACGCACTTGGAGATTTAATTACCTTCAAGAAATTAAAAGATATAGATTAGACAAGAGATCCATAATTTAGCTTGATGAAACATACACACGACATTGTATGCAAATGATTGGTTGAATTCAGTCAAAACTGTCAGACTAAGGCACCTTCAAATAAAGGAAAACGCATCTCCATAATACATGCTGTCTTTGGTTTTAAAACAATCTTTTAAAAAATATTCCCAACAACGGTGTTATTTTCATGGATAACGCAAGCTACCACAGCCGTCTGCTACGCAAAGCATCAGCTTCATCAAGGAATATTTGTTAGAAAATGATATTCAGTTTTAATTCAGTTACAAAAAAAGCGCAACTTTTGGAAGTCCTAAATTCATATGCAATTAAAAAACAGTATTTTTTTCTCAAAGAAACTTCCACATTTTGCAAAACTTCCTTATTAAAACCCCTTACAGGGAAAATTGATAGTTTCGTACTTAATTCGTGCCACTTTATTTAACAATTAAAAATCATTACATACACAAAATATTTTAGTTAGCTTCGACTAGTAGAATCCCTCTTTACCAAAGTTCCTAAAACTTCCAACATCATTTCAGATATATTAAAATCCGAGAATCTGGAACCAAACCTTCTCACCTTAATCGAAAAATGCTTGTGTGGAACATATTTTTCTCAAATTTTTGAACAAACGTCAGGAACAGCTATAGGGTCTCCACTGTCACTAATCATCGCGAATATATTTATCGAAGCCTTTGAGAAGAAAGCTCTCGACACCTTTCATCTAAAATCAAAATTATGGAAACGCTACGTCGATGATACTTTTGTTATTTGGCCGCATGGTCAAGAAACCCTAGTAGATTTTTTTAGACGTTTAAACTCTATACACCCTAACATACTTTTTACCATTGAGTTGGAAACTAATAATAACCTTCCATTCTTAGATATTCTTATCAATAGAAAATTAGACCTAATATTGGGTCATTGTGTTCACCGAAAACCTACGCACACAGACCGATACATGCATGGTCACATCACCATCCGGCCCAACAATCATCGGTTATCAACTCTCTTGTTTACAGAGTCGGAAAACTATCTCAACCCCAGTCACTGAACCCAGAATTTAAATCTTACCTCTGCTCTTCTCTCTAATAATTTCCACATTAAAGATATTAAGCGTTCGAACAAAAAATACACTTCAAAACAAACTTCCAATAACAATGAGGACGAAATCAATCCTTCACTTGCCATTGTGGTCCTTCCTTACATTCAAAATATCTAAAGAATTATAACGCCAAAACCAGATTTACCACTTGTCCAAAAATCTCATCTTCGGTTCGTCAAAGATAAAACTCCATGCATGTGCGGCAAAGAATACGTTGGAGAAACCTGACGAAAAATATCAACTAGGCTTAAAGAACACGAAAGAGCCTTACGACTAAAACAAATAAACTCATCAGCTGTTGCCGAACACAATCACGAAACCGGACATAAAATTTTATTCGATAAGACTAAAATTCTTGCCTGTAATTCAGTCAAGCTCTGAAGAGGCCGACCGGATGATTGGCGAAACGTCAGCAAGTTCGACTCAGCAAAAACCGACGCAGGAGGAATCCAGAAGTTTTGTAAAAAGTGAAATACAGTATGTATGCGATAATTTAGCTGAATAGGCTGGGCATACTGTTTTACCTCTTCCTCAATATCAGTAAAATCAAAGGTCAGAGCAGAAAACGTTACTCCTAGTTTAATTCCCATTGTTATAAATTTGATAAAAATGTAATTAATAACATAGCTGTAAAAATTAAGTACAGAATATTATAACAATTGATAACCATTACATTTCTATAAAAAATAACATAAATATATATATCTAGAAATAAATAAATAAATAAATATAGCAAAATTAGATTTAGACATTTGGAATAAAAATGTAATTATGTGTATTGTTTTTCCTTAGTATAATTTAATAAGATTATATCCACCTAAATAAACAAAACAAATTATATTATTACCAAAACCTGTGAGAGTCCGTCCCTACTGTTCTGTACTTTAATACCTACCGGACTAGACTTTTATTGCCGTCGGCAGGTAACTTCCATAATTGCGGGCAAAAGCCAGCACAATAAAGATTGTGACAGACTATACCTGTACGTACTTTTAAAATGTATGTTTTTGGTTATGGAACATATAATTGTTAATTAGTTACTTTAACATTTGCGCTTATGCCCTTGCTCAGAATCTGTTTGCGTTTGTGCGTTTTTAAATGGTTTTAAGTCTTTCGTGCATTTAGTGATGTTGTTAATAAATAATCAAAATAATAAGGAACCCAGGTGGGTTCCTGTGGTACCCCAGCAGAAATTACTTTTCTTGTCAACTAGATATTAGAGAAATCTATCTATAGGTATGTACTGGACAAGTGCTCTATGAAGACAAGCTGATTTCAATTTACTCAGCAATACACTATAATTGACGCTGTCGAATGCGTTGGAAAAGTGGGTCTAGACAGCATGTACACACAGATAGTCAACATAAGTAACCAGATTCAATTCTATGGGCTTGTTAAGGAAAAACCCAAACTGCTCTTCAATTATTATTGAGCTGAAAATGGACTTCAAATATTCAGCAACTATCTTTTCGAAAAGTTTGGGAATACAGCTCACGTTACACAATTTTAAAATGGGTTTCTAATAAATTCTGTCTGGACCAGGGTCTTGAAACCTGGGAAAGCTCAAGTACAATCAACAGTACATCCATCACAAAGTCTGGAATCCAAAATGTCAAGCTGATATTTTATTTTTACATGCAATTACTGGTTGCCATACTACATCAGCATATTTTAAAAGAGACAAAGCAGCAGTATTTACAATGTTCGAAAAACGTAATGATTTAATTTTTTGCGCAGAAATATTTACAAAGTTTAAATCTTCTCCACGCGAGGTCGTTACAAATAGAATTCGTTTTGTAATATAGATCTTTGAAGTTTGTAAAATCTGTACGGAACAATAAAACAGTACAGTTGTCTTGTCTACCTTCAACATCTGCTTCTGCCTGTCCGCATTTGTATCGTGTGTATTGCCAAGTTCGAGTGTGGCTAGGCAATAAGCTGAACTCAGAAGAATGGTGTTGAAAATCAACATATATAATTATTTGCAGCTTATTTAAACTCTACTCCCGCCTGCTCCAGAAAAAACTGCTCAATACTATTTTCTGTATCTGCAAGACGGCTTCTAAGTAAGAATTATGACTGTCAAAAAGTGGGATTATTTTGTTTGCCAGTATGCATTAATTGTCAGGGCCAGACTTGATCCAATATTGAATCAAGTTCAAGGGAAGAAATTATTTATTATTCTAATGAAGAGACAATTGATGCATCCCTTTTTTTAGAACCGCGAACAGAGATTCTGCAAGAAGAAGAAAATGAAGATAAATAAATAATTGTTGATGTAGAAGTAGACAATTATCTATAGTAACATTTAAAAGGAAACAACTCATACTTTCAATCAACAGGATACGATGTGATCAAATTTTGTTCATTACTATAGGTCGCGGAGTATATCTACTAGGGAAAACACGTTATAAAAAAAATGCGCCAAGTACATTACCTCAAATATGGTGCGGAAATGTGTGTAAAATTTTCTAATAATTGAAACCGTGATATCTCACGAAAGATGAGTCGTGAGAAAAAAAGCGGCTGAACAACTTTTGTAGAAAATTATATGATCTATAACTTCACCATACAATGCAAGAACAAAACGAATTCCATTTGTAACGATGTCATGTGGAGAAGAGTCAAACTGCGTAAATACGTCTGCGCAAACAATTGAATCATTACGTTTTACCTCTTTTAAAAAATGCTGATGTAGTATCGCAATTAGTAATTGCATGTAAAAATAAAATATCAGCTCGACATTTTGGATATGTAGTCAGACTTTGTGATGAATATATTGTTGAGGTTTCCCGGGTTTCAAAAGAATTTTTTTATGTTGAGTCCGGGCAGTCAGTAGTATAAAAAAATCAACATCTTCCCCAGCAACGACAGTATATACTGAATTATCTCGTTTACTTCCTTCAAAAGTAGACAGGTATACGACCTTCCACACTCGAAAAATGACGTAGCTAGCAGATGTTATTTTAGGTTACACACAAAGGGAATCCGGCATCGACAGTACAGGCGTTTATTTTTAAATAATCGTTCAATTTATACAGGTTTTATTTTGCAAGTAACGCAAAACTATAGTTTCTTATTTTTATTTATCATGAATGTCTGATGACGTGTATAGACTGCATTTAAGTGCATATTATGTAAAATATGAATTTTCTAATAGTGGAAACCGCGATATTAATTCGCTTCTTATTAAAAAGCTATACAGATATGGTATACGAGGTCTGCCCTTAGATCTTATAGCGTCCTACTTGCAGGGCCGACATCACTTGAATCAGTAGTAAGCGGGGTGCCCCAGGGTTCCGTCGTGGGCCCGCTACTATTTACAATCTACATAAATGACCTTTATCATTTCTTGGCCCCCAATCAGTGCGTGATGTTTGCCGACGATACATCCTTTACTACATCTGCTAAGAGTATCGAGGAGTTGTCCGTTAGGGTTGGCATGTTGGAGGACAGGGCTAATGTCTGGTTCGAAAATAATTATCTTAAATTAAATTTAGACAAGACCCAGAGTATTGTGTTCTCCTCCAATTGCTTGGTAAATAGTGGACAGTCCGTCAAGTTGCTTGGCATTAGGATCGATGATAGTCTAAATTGGAAACAACATATCTCAGACCTGAAAAATAGATTGTCCAGCAACATATTCGTTCTTCGACGACTGAGAGGCCTGATAGGAACAAGGACTCTGCTTATGGTCTATTTTTCTTTGTTGCATTCACACTTATGCTATGGCACGGTACTGTGGGGTGATTCCTCAGCTGCTGTGGAGATTTTTAGAATGCAGAAAAGGGCCATTCGAGTCGTTGCTAATATAGGATATAGGGACCATTGTCAACCTTATTTTAAAAAATTCAAAGTGATGCCCCTTCCTTGCATCTATATCTACTACCAGTTATTAGAGATACAGAGAACGAAAGGAAATTTTAGCGCTAATTCCGATTGCCATGCCTATTCAACTCGTTCGGGGGATCTCCTTAGACGGCCTAGGTTTAGACTGAGGAAGTCTGAGAACAACTCATTGAACCTGAAACTGTATAATGTTTTGCCAGGTACCGTGAAAAAGATGAGCAATAGAAAATTTAAACATACTATTAAAGAATTCCTACAACGTCATTGTTTTTACTCCCTGCGAGCATACATTGACATTGTCACTGGTATAAAACTGTATAGTACTGTATAATTTTGTTTGTATTAGATGTGTGTTTTTATGTTATTTATTAATTTGATTTTATTGCACTTGAATATCACTTCTGACTTGCTACAATTGTACGTCCCTTTTGTACGAAACGTAGTCATTAAACGAATCTATCTATCTATCTATCTATCTCACGAATGGTGAGTCGTAAAAAAAAAGTGCCTGAACAATTTTTGTAGAGAATTGTATGATCCATAACTTTTGTCTGAGCTATTTTCACGATAAAATTTACCGTTTTCGAGAAAATGCAAAAGAAGGAATTTTGTAGGTTTGACCTTGAATAAATTTTTTTGTACAAGTCGAATCGAGGGGGAGTTTTGACATTTCAGGGATAATGGTATATTTAACCTCTCTGTCAATTTTCAGTTCTACGCGAATTTTGCCTAAGTTTTAACTTATTTTTGTCTATTTTGACTGGATTATCGGAAAAAGTTCACAATAATTAAAAGCATCCCTCAATAATCGAAGGTAGCGTATAATACACTCGCAAAACGTCGATAAAATACAGCGTCCTTAGCGAGTTTTTCCACCTTCGATATAAACAGAAACCGCAACACCTGCTAAGCTCGGCGAATGACTTTCCGGGAGAAATATTTTCTAATTATTGCCGCGCGCAATGCTCCTGGCTCGAATAAAAAAGCTCGACTGCGTCGGCAACGGCGACCATTAGTGATGTAATAAGACGCCGCTCGTAAAGAGAGTTCAGAACGCTGAGTAATATTTACCGAAGGGGATGGTGATCGTTAAGTAACTGCTGCAAACGACGGCAGATTGGTTTCGTCAGCGTAAGTTGGATAACGTGCTAACCGCGCTAAGTGCATGTAAAATTTATGCACCATGATTTTGTTGTCCGTGATACAAGCTCGAACGAATTCCTATTCTATCGTTTCATAGACGACGGGGTAACGAGCGCTGGCGCAGATCCTGGAAATTCGAGATCCTTTTAGTGGGGTACGGTTCGATCAGAATGCCATCAAATTGTTTCATACTCATAACCATTGTCGTTATTTAAAGCATATTTACACGTATCCAATACCTGGCTCAGTTTCCCGGTGTAAATGCTTTGTTCTACTCCCGTCTGTAAGATGCCTAATTACACACCGATCTAGCGTGCGGGAAGCGTCACTTTACCGAGCCACTTCGGACATTTCCGCGATTTTACCTCACGGATTTGGGAGCAATCGGATGTTTTCTGAGATATTTCCCATGCCTTGAATTGTGAGGTTTGTCAATTCTGACGGTCATGTTAGTGAATGTATTCGTGTTGTTTTGCGAAAATGTACCCAAAAATTAACGGTCGTAGAAAAACACATGCAACACGTTCGGCAATAGTATACTATGCAACAAGTGCGGTAAACGGCATTTGAGTTTATTTGGCACGAGCGCAGCGCAGCGGAGCGCGTTTTTAATAAACGAGTGAGTTAAAAAGTTTACCGAACGTGTTGCATACTATACTTTTTCCACGACCGTTAGTTTTTGGGTAAATTTTCGCAAAACATCACAAATACATTGTCTGCGAAAACATCCGATCGCCCCCAAATCCGTGAGGTAAAATCCCGGAAATGTCCGAAATGGCTCGGATTCGTAGGAAACGAAACTGACGTGGTAAAGTGACGCTTCCCGCATGCTAGATCGGTGGGTAATTAGGTATTTTACATTGGGAAGTAGAAAAACTTTTTAAGTCACTCGTTTTTTAATTACTCGCTCCGCTTGTGTCAAATAAACTCGTGAGTCAAATGCCGTTTACCGCACTTGTTGCATAATATACTATTTTCTACTCCCGTCTCTAAAATGCCTAATTACACAACGATCTAGCGCGCGGGAAGCGTTACTTAACTACTTCAGTCTCGTTTCCCACGAGTCGGAGCCACTTCGGAAATTTCCGGGATTTTACGGTCATGTCAGTGAAGGTATGCGTGTTCTTTTGCAAAAGTGTACCAAAAAATTAATATACAGAAAAATGTTATCAGATAATTTAAATACTACGTGCTATAAGCTACAATTAGAATCTAGTGGACTAGTCAGCAAGTAAAGTGACATTGAAGTTTCCCACAGAAATTTTAAATTCCGTTCGCATGACCTTTAGTGGTCTTTGCAGTTTTTATATTAATATCTTGCCAAGACCAATTGTACGATTTTAAAATATCCATGTCTTATCAGTATAAACAAAACAAAATTGAAGATTAGGACCTGCTTTTTCTTGCTTATATGATCTTAAAAATTTAATCCTCTTAATCCTTGGATGATTTTTCTTCCAATTGCCGTCTCTTTGAATAAACTACTTAATGATCAATTGTAGAAGTTAAATAAATAAAATAACGTTTTAAAACTGTGTTATTCCGTTGTTTATATGACATATCCAATAATACATCTCTATCTGTCTAACATACACAGTTGAAGAGATAATAGGAAAACCGGTCGGAACGATGAACGAATAGGTTTATTGGTAACTAGTAAATATTTGCTTTGGATGGTACTAAATTTAGTAATCAGATAATGTTATTATTTTTAATTTGTTAAATTGTGATTTTTTTATCTCACTTGTTTATTAAGCACTCGCTAGTAGTGCTGAATTTTGGTGTGCAAACGTAATAAATTCCAAAGAATTTAAAGGATTTAATTGAGGCACAGTGATCAAATACTGAAGTTTATAATTTTTTTTAAGGTAAATTATAACTCGCTGACGTGTCGCTAATCATTACAGCTTAACTAAAACTGGCTCACATTTTACTCTGTACCTGCTTACATATTGTTTGAGGGGGGTGAGCTAAATGAGGGGCATTAACACCATCTCGGATGACTGATTCCTATATGAGGTCCAAGCAATCCTACACTTGCTACTGTGGTCCTTCATTCCATTCAAAATATCACTGACCACATATCAAAAGGTCTAAAGAAGTATAACGTCCAAAAATCTCTCGACATCTTGCTTATATAGTATTCGAGGCGAGCGAAGCTAAATGAGGGCCATGAACATTGCCTCGGATGACTTGTTCCCATATTAGTGAATGATTTATAGATTTCTATAGACACTCAAATTTTACTTTCATGTTCTTTTAGCTTGGTTAATACTTTTCGTCCTCGTTCTCCAGTGTATTCTTTGCTGCATATTTCTGGAGTACTGTAAACTCCTGGTACCTCAAACGGAATTTTGACTTTGACGGATCGAAGATGTTGATAGATTTTTGGACAAGCGATCTGGTTTTAATGTTATATTTCCTAAAACCCTTTGATGTGTGGTCAGTGATGTTTTAATTGCAAGGACGGACCACAGTGGCAAGTGAGGGGTTGTTTTCGCACTCAATTTTGTGGAATGTTGTGGTGAAGTGTATTTTATGATGAAACGCTTAGTAACTCTAGCGTGGAAATGATTGGAGAGAAGAGCAGATGTAATTCTAAAGATAACCGATAATATAGATTTTGATTTTAGGTCTGATTTTCAATTAATAACAATATCTAAGTTGGGATCATTATTAGTTTCTAATACAATGGCAGAACCTACGTTAGGATGTATAGATTTTAAATGGCTAAGACAATCTCGGAGGGATTCTTGACCATGACGTCAAATAACAAAAGTATCATCAACGTAGCGTAGATGGAAGGTGTCGAATGCTTTTTTCTCAAAAGCTTTCATTAATAATAAATTCGCAATGACTTTATAATGTAGAACCCATAGCTGTTCCCAGCATTTGTTCATAAATTTGACCGTTTCATGAAAAATATGTTCCAGATAAGTATTTTTGTTTCCAGAGACTTTCAGGAATAGAAGCTTTGCGTCCAAAATAATTGTTTTGTTCAGTGAACTGAAAGGACTAAACTATCAGTTTTCTTTGTAAGGATTTTAACACAGAAGCTAGATATTTTGCTAGGGAATAGGTTGGAGAAACAACCGTGATGGCAATAGGTCGAAGGGCCTAGTCCTGATTGTTGAATTCTATGGAGTTCATAGAGACGAAGAATTTTGTCGCGAAGCTGCGTTCCATAAATGACGTAGGACCTTTTTTAAGTCGACGGTAAGATCCCTTTGTAAGATTATCTTGAATTTTTTTGATACTCAGTTGTTCATGACCACCATTTCCTTTATCTGTTTTTAGAATTACGATGATAAGATTTTGGAGCTATACGTTCGAGATTTGGAATAGTAATGGAATAGATTTTGGGAGTTTTGGATTTTTTAAATAATTTTGCTGTTTAAAAACCAATTTTATTAGATGTTTGACATGGCAATTTCCTCTTTGGGATAAAAAAAGTTGCAATCTTTTGCAAGAACTGATTTTTCCTTCCTTATATATAGTTGTTGTCTTCTCCCATACGAGCCAACACATCTGTAATCTGGAAGTTTTCTCACGCATTCGGTCCATTGGAGTCTCTTGGACTTGGATTATATTAATAACTCCGAAAAGCTCTTCCAGTTCTTTGTTGGTTTTCATCCTTCGGTTGCCTCATCACGGGTCGACCTGAAGACTTTTCTCTCCCATATAGGCAGTCGTTCTTCGTTTGCGACAGTCATGGTCCATGTCTCGCAGTCGTATATCAATACTACTTTTGATAAGGCTGGTGAGTTCTTTAGATCTTATAAAGTCTTGAAGGGCGTAGAGACATCGTCTCTGTTTTCTTCTGGAATCTAATGATAGTTTCCCTCATCTTTATTCTGCTACTCCCTATCAGATCTACGCTGTCTGCAAAGGACAATGGTAGACTAGGACCTTCTCGATGGAATACAGAATTTGTTGCACCAATTCTCGCTCTCCTTATTATTTGTTCCAGACCTATATTGTGGTAGTTTGTACCATTATTTTCCGCGAATGGCTCTGGGTATTGTTGGCAAAACTTTGCACTGTCCTCCTTCTATACCCATCCTTATCAGGCTGACCAGTTTTTTGGAGAAGCCAAGTTCTTGGATTGCGATCCACGTTTCGTTCTACATACTCTATCGAACGTATGTATGAAGTATATGAATATTTGATGTAACTCTCCATCATATCCCAGCATCTCTCCATTATTTGTCTAATGGCAAAAATCTGACCAATAGTTGAATGTCCAGGTCTAAATCCACGTTGTTAGTCTAGTAGGATATTGGAAGAAGTTGTTTTTGACTTGCGTGATTGTTCTGTAGTTGGTACGTTGTTTTTGTCCCCTTTCTTGTGGATGGGTACAACCCCTTCCTTCCATTTTGTATTTTTTGTATCAGCATGTAAATGGAACTATGAAGTGCGCCTCCTCCATCCTTCAGACATTCGGCAGAGATGCCATCTCTTCCTGGAGCTTTATTCTCGAATAAAGGGAATTGGTCTTCATATTCGGCAGTCTGTACCTCATCATTTGAGATGGTTGTGCTAGATTCGTCGTTGAGTAGTTGGCCGAAGTATTCCTTCCAGGTTTTTAGAATTTCCTTGTCGTTACTTGTCTGTTTGGAGGAAACTCTCAGTTTTTGGTTGATACCAGGCTTTGACCTGTGCGATTTCTTAGAAGTATTGTCTTGCTTGTCTATTTTGGTGGCTCTGTTCCGGTTCCATAATTGTGCTTCTTTGATGTTCCTTTTTTTCCTTCTCATCAATTTTCGGTGTTCTTGGTTGTTGAAATCTCCTTTTTTTGGTTGAATTTGGGAGTTTTTCCCTTCTAATAGGGTATCGCCTTCAAGCAGATATCGTCAAACCTTCCTGGTTTCAAGTATTTCGTGTGATGTAGATGTAGTTTGTTTTTTTAATGACGAATCTGTTGGTGAGCGGTGGAGCAGGTTTTTTGAAACACCTTGTTGGTGAGTATAGCGCGAAACTAGCGCCGGTCGTTTCTATCGATTTTGGACCGAGTTTTAACAAAAACCGGTACACGGTTTAACTTCAAGCACAATGGCAACTGTTTCGAAATGAATTTCATTTTGAATTCTGACCTACGGCAAAATATGTCGACTGTATGAAACTGGAAAATCCGAGCAATTCGCAAAAAAAAAGTTACAGCGGGAACGCTCCAGGGTAACGAGAGAACAGCACACGTTTCCCGCATTTCAACCGGGTTTCATTATTTTCTTTGCAAATGGACAGATACGCAACGATACCGGGGTAAAGCTCCGAATTACCAAAACATTTCGCTCCTATAGTAAAATAATGGATTTCCGAAATTTATTTTTTTGGGCTGGATCGCCCTGGACTAAATATTCTTAAGAAAGCCTAATTTTACCCTAAACTTAGTGCATTACTTGCTTACTTATAAAAATTGGGGAATTGTGCAGCTTTTCTGGCTAATGCTTTTCTTTTTACCGTAGATAACAGACGCCATTTTTCATTTCAGTTGTACAGTTTTTTTTATACGTTTACTACAATGAAAAATAAGATAAGCTATGTTGTTTAAACCTCAAAAAATATTATAATATCAATCAAACAATCTCGTTAGCTTATGTTATTATTTTTTTAGTCTCACTCAAAAAACTTGTTAACTTTTTCTTAAATCGATTTTAAATTTTAATTCATTTTCTTTCGCTACGGCTAGTAAGGAAAAAGCGGGAGCAAGGCTAGTTGATATAATAACACACCCTCTAAGATAAGTATTTTCAAAAATTTCAATACCCCCGTTAAGGTTATGAATCTTCCTGAGGCAAGATAGCCCTGACTGTCACACACCCTTTGGTTCCTACTTTTTACATTACAATATTCCCTAAATTATCTTGTTTGTATAAACACCAACGTAACATACTTGCATATTCTAAAATGAAAAATTCTCTGATTCCCTCTCAATTATCGAGTTGACGTCTTCTCTAAACATAATTGCAAAAAAATCTCCACATTTCTTCCTTTTCACGAGAAATTAAGGGACCTATAATCCCGAAACAAAAGTCTTCTTAGTAATCCTGATGTTGCTTACTGTCAAAAGCACCTCACCTTACTTCCGTCCAAACAGGAACATGAACGCTTTGCTCACGCTCTTTAATTTTAAATTACGTTGCTAGACCTTAAATACTCAATACATTATTTATTAAATCCTCTCGATTGTGAAAAGCTTCAGTGAATAATTGTTATATTTCCATTTTGATTTGCATGGTTATCAAAGCTGCTCATGTAGAATTAGTTTCTAATCTTTCTACTGAAACCATAAACGTTTTATATCTGGAAGAGGTACTCCTTCCATTATCTGTAGCGATAATGCTACGAGCTTATTGGGAGCAAACAATCTGCTCAAGAATTTTCACGAATTTTTTTAAAACAAAATAAATTATTAATCAAATAGCACTTTTTCCTCTTCAAATGAAACCGAATGCAAATTTATTCTCCCTAGATCACCACACATAATCTCAAATAGCGTTTGAAGATTTAAATACCTTTCTTTGTCAATTCCCAATTCTAGACCTCTTTGGAACCCCTCAGGTTTTAACGGTTGGACAATTTCTCATTGCCACATCTCTCACTGCGTACCCCAGAAAGATGTTTTGGCAGCAATGGTCACAAATTCAACATAATTTTTGGAAACGCTGTTATGTTAACTATCTCAGAAAAGGTTCTCGCCTTCTGAAAATCTTTAACAAGATAAGCTGGTTCTTCTAAAGAACGCACTTACACTTACATTCGCCCAATCAATAAAGTTTGGCATTTACTTAACAATGGTTCTTTAGTATCTCAACACCATCTCTCATAAAAGTTATTCCTTTCAGCTTTTTTTTTAATTTATTTTTCAATTTAAGTTTTCTTTCTTTTTTCTTTTTTGCCTGTTTGAAGTTAACTACTTCAACTCGGGGGCAGTATATTGTGGAAACCCCGACAAGTGTTATAGTACATTATTTGATGACGTTGGTAATTTGAAAAATGTCACCATCAACAATTTTCGCAACAAGCCCATTTTTTGCCCGTAATCCATAATGTAACATTTGGTGAACGAATCAAAAAATTTTCATTGGTTTTTCAGTTTGCCGAGAAACTATACAAGAAAAACTAAAAATCTCTCTTATAGGGCTGAAAATTTGCTGCTAATGATGGCATAAAAATAAGGAAATTATGAATGAACACTTTCTTCACGGATATTAAAAGACAAGCAAAATGGACAGCCGACACCTAAATTATCTGAATCATAAGAGTTTGATGTCTTCGATATTGTGATGATGAGTTAAATGACATCCAAGATGATGTTGAACCTAGCTTCACACCTCCACCTTTACATATGTCAGCAGGAAACGACACAAAAGTTATGGTACTGCTGTGTTGCTTATTCAATGTCGAATCATGCCGAATACTCGGATACACCAAAGAAAGAATGACATGCTTATGTGTCAAATTAATTATGTTGTTTTTTTTCATAGTTCATAAATTTAATGCATATTATAAAGCTTGGCCCTTATTTTTTTCTAATAGCGGGGTTTTTGGTGTTCTTATAATATATATTGGTTTCACTAAACCGAAAAGTTTAAAAAATATCCCTGACCCTGACTAACCTTCCCCTTCAGCTATTTTATTGCCCATACTGTTTTTTTGTCAACATTTTGTCACATATCTTGAAATATTTTCATTACTTCTAGTCTGTGATACAATCATCATAATAACATATTTTTTATTATACCCAAGCCTATTTTTGTGTTCTTCTGGTCTATCATTAACTTTCGTTTTTTACTTTTTCTTTGCTCTTTTACTTCAATCATTTTCCCAGTTATTTTTCTCGCCTTTCTCGCTTATCAATAACGGATAACCAAGCCATCTGGGCCCATTCAGATATAGTTTTTTTAGGATGCTGGTGTAAATGTCCTACTCAGTGATGTAGTATAATGCTGCATAGATGATGGCATCATGGTATTGGAAAGAAATTAGACACCTGCCTGCACAATCTACGTCGACGGGAGATTAAACGTATGTATAGAATTTTAAATGTAACTCAAAAAATATGTAAAAATAATCTATTGCAGAATATACACAACATCAAGACACAAAATTATGTACTTCATAATATTGCTGACATAATCCCAACTTCCTGATAATATGAAAAATATTAGAAGCTATGAGAGATTTGCAAAGCTGCTAAAATCATTTGCAAATTTGTCTTAAAGAATTATTTATACCAGAAAGCCTTGCCAGTGTCATCATGCATCGTGTTTAACATAGGCGAACTGTTCATGTGTTATTCAGCCTTGATAACAGTGGTCCCAAGTACTGTTCAGAGGATCTGTTTAAACTATATATGAGTACGATCACGTCAAGTGGACCCCCCCATTTACCACTTGATGACAAAAATTTAATCTACATATATTTTTTATAAGTACTTATGATGGAAAATTGATCCCCCAAAGGATTTTTTTAAATTTTGATTTTAACAACATTTTTTTTATAATGAAAATTTTAAGTTGTTTTAATTAAAAAATGGATTAAAAATCAACCGTAAGAGATAACTTTATGAAATTTTCAAGATCCATGGTCATATGTCTATACTTTAAGAATATATTAACGACTTAATTTGTTTATTTTCGTATTGTTAACTGACTTTTAAGTTAACAAATGAAAATTTAACTGATTTCTTGGTAAAAAAAATCATTTTTTTATTGGTCACATGATATATCCATTTAAGTTTAAGATTCCGGAAGAAGATTTCACTGCTCGTCATTAGTTTAAACAAACTGAATTTATTTATGACAGCACGCCGGGCGCCGAGCGTCTCAGCGTCTCGAACTGCATTGAAGGTTTTATCAGTGATAATTTAAAATAATAATAAAAAATATTATTGTAAAAGAAATATTATTATTATTAATGTTATTTTATTATAATTATTATTAATAACATTTTATTTTTTTTAACAATGTTATAAAGAATACAATCATAACACACTGAATAGAACAAACAAGCTTAAATAATTAAATTGTAAATTTGTCGTCAGTTATTTACATATATTTTTTTTAACTTTGTTAATAAATACGTTTTCATCCTCTGAAACGAGCTTGTATTCTAGTGAAGAATTTTCCAATGGTTTGTAATAATGAAATTGGTGAGTATTTTTTATTGTAGTTAAGAGTTCGAATCGGGGTTGGTATTTTTTTTCATGTAGCTCATGATCTTTAATAGTACAGAAAGCAAAATTAATATTTTCAAAAGAACTTTGGGCTCACTGAAAAAACGAAACTGGGGTTGCTATGTGGTTGTTTTTATCACTTTGCAGACTAGCACGATAAGCTTGTCTTCACACTCCCTGCTAAGCCATCACACGCTCCTTTGCCATGAGATGTAGCGAAAAAAGTCCAATCAGCATCAACACCAAAATCATTTTTATGATGAACTAGAGTGGCAAAATTATATTTATTTTTATATTGTGAAGCTGCTCCATCGAAAAAATATTTGATTTTTTTAATTTTATGGGCACCAAATTTAGTTTGCAAAAATTCTATCAATTTAGTATTAAATAAATATACTGAACGTGCATCGTGACTAACTTTTTCTGATATCACAACAAAATTTTCATGCTTCATTTCTCCATTTACTTTACAATAAATGACATAAGGGTGAAGTGTAGCCTGATCATTGGACCAATGGCGCGATTGAATAGCATCTTCAAAAAAAAAAAAAAAATTCTGAAAAATCGAGACATGCCATAAACTCTTCATCATCAACAGATTCTTTTTGTTTAGAGAAATAAAACGCAAGAATCCCTCCGACATTTTTTTTAAACTCTATACACCCTAACATACGTTTTACCATTGAACTAGAAACTACTAATAATCTTCAACCGGCAAGAAAAATCATCTGTTATCAACTCTTTATTTAAATTTACCTACAATTATTAATTATTACATTAAACATATTCAGCGTTCCATCACGAAATACACTTCACTACAACCTTCCAAAGACAATGAGTCAGAGAGCAACCCCACGCTTGCCACTGTTGTCGTTCCTTACATTCAAAACATCACTGACCATATATCAAAAGTTCTAAATAAATATAACGTCAACACCAGATTTACCACTGGTTTAAAAATCTTTCAACATCTTCGATCTGCGAAAGACAAAGTTCCAATTGAGATTCCAGAACCTATTCATTATTTAACAAATTTGATTTGATTTTATTATACCGAAAATCTCTTTAAAATTTCATTAACTATTGTTCTTTTGAGGACCTTCTTTACAAACTTAGTCTGTCCTCGAATTTTGATAACTGTAGCTTAGGTGGTATGTGTCATATTTAACATAATACCCTGTCAGTCATTCTTTTAATTGTTTGAGAACCACTGAATCATGGTGAATGTTTTATCACTTACCAATCATGATAAAGGTTTAAATGGGCAACATAAACTCTGCTAGTTCTACACAATATTCTAAAGAAAATATGTACGAACTCTGTGTGCCACTGTGGTCTTTTCCTTATTCCTTTCTTACATTCAAACCATCACTGATCACATATCAAAGACAATATTCCGTTTGAGATTATCGAGGGTTTACAACAATCCATGCATATGCGACAAAGAATATCCTTAGAAATCAAACAATCTTAACCGCGACTCGGGTCTCTACCCTTCACCGATATTCAAATCAGTCATGTTCATGCCCCTCCTTTAGCTGGGCTCCCCAAGTCAGTTTCAGTGAAGCTCTGAAGAAAGCAACAGGATGATTGGCGAAACGTCAGCATTTTCAATTTATGAAGAACCGACTCAGGAGAAATCCAGAAGATTTGTAAACAGTATTACAGTAGATTGTGAAAAAAAAAAAGAAATAATAAGGACACTTGTCTATTTATAATCTTTTGAAATTATCATCTTAGCTAGATCCATACCACTGTTAAATTTACTACTCCAGGTAGCACCAATTTTTTTTGCAGTCATTAAGTTAAAACCAATTTATCTGCATAAGCACTATATTTGCCATTATTTCTGTAGATCTCTTTTAACGAATTACAAATACTTTTTTGTCTTTTGCCATTGGAAAACTTGCGCAAAATTCTCGTTCCGAATGCCTCTAGTTTTTCATTATAAGCTTGAAACATATTTTTTTTAGAAAGGCAGTTGATCTCGTAGTAGGTACGGCCCAAAATTTATTAGCAAACTTATGGGCCCCACAGTTTTAATTACTTCTAAAACTTTCTTATCTTAAACAAGAAGTTGCTCAATTGATTTTAAAACTTTTTAGGGTTCGTCTAAGTAAATTTCCCTGCTTGCAGGAAACTTTTTAGTTTGAGTTTTAAGAATTCTCCCTTTTTTATTCGTTTCGTTTATAAAGGCGAATAAACCGTTCTCTCTTGTATCGAAAAGACTTAAATAATTATAAAGAGGGATGATGGATTGCGGAGGGGAGCGAAAAATTTGAGATTTAATCTTTATACCGTGATACGATTTTTTTTCCGCTGAAGCTGGACTAAGCGGTTTTTCCTTCGCCGACGGATCTTAATAAATATTTATTTATTTTTTAATTACATGGTTCCATTTTACATGTATATCTCAATTTGTTCTGGTTTTGCGGGAATATTTTTTTATTTATTTAGTAAGTATTTAGAAGTTCACGGTTGTACCTCGTATATTTAACACAGCATTAAGTTTCTCCAGAGAGGTGCGTTACCTAGGCGTCACTCTGGATAGCAAACTCAACTAGAACACACACATCAATAGACAGGTTCAGAAGGCTACTGCCACTTGCTGGCCTTGTAGAAGAATGTTTGGACAAACGTGGGGCCTAATGCCATAAGCCACTTACGCTTCGATCGTTTGGTGGATACCGCTGAACAGGCAAACTAACATCAAAGCATTAAACAGAGTCTATAGACTTGCGATTCTGGGTACAACAGGGGCTATGGGAGCTATGCTAAATGTTAAGCCTCCATCTCTATATGCTAAAGCCTCGGCGGAAAACAATGCCATGAGGCTGCACTTTAATGGCTTTGGGAGAAAGGCGGTTTATGGATATGCAGACATTGCTTAGTGACAAGGATCTGGAGCAGGTTCTGACCCTGGGTGGTGATAGCAGCTTCAAGAGCTACCACTTCAAAACCAACTTCAGAGTAATCTTCCCAAATAGGCAGGATTGGGTAGAGAACTCCCCAAGCTTCCTAAAACCGAAGGGGCTCATCTGGTACACAGATGAGTCTAAAACACAGAAACGAACAAAAGCAGCATACTGGTGAGATGGACCAAGAACAGAGAAAACTCTAAAACTGCGTATTAGGATTCTATGCAACACATTCAGTTACCTCTATTACTAGAGTATAGGAAGAGACAGGTATTTCTCGGGGATCAATCCGCTCAGTGTTGATAGAATATAAATGTAATGCATTTAAATTTCGTAAAAACTCAAAAACTAAGTGCAGAACACAGTCGAAGGAGGATGCAGTGATGTTTGGAATTTTTAAATAGACATAATGAGTATAATAACTTTTAAAAAATATTTTATGGACTGATGAAAGTTCGTTCACTACAAGAACGGGTTGTAAAGACCAATATCGCATGGTCTTTAAATAATCCTAGACAAAGACACAAAATGAAAACGTAGGGGTACCAATCAATTAATTTATTAAGATTTATCCCTAAATATATCAGCGCTGTAGCAAGACCGTGTCCCTCCTCACAATGATGTGCAAGTTAAAACATTTCTTAACATGGAATATCCCAGGGGTTGGATAGGGAACGGCGGAACTATGGATTGGACAGTCAACAGCTCCGACTTAACTTTAATGGATTTTTTCTTTTGAGGTCACATAAAAAATCAAGTGCACAGAACTCCTTGTAATAATGTCGTGAAACTTCGGCAAAGGATTCCAGAAGCAATCAATCCGTTAAGAGACAATCCGGAAACGTTACTAAATGCAAGACATCATACAATTAGAGTGTATGCGACATGCCAAAACAAGGTTTTGGATCGAGTAATGACGACAACACTGCCAGATGAGTTTTTGCTAACGCAAGGAAAGTTACGAATATCAGTTCTCATATTATTTTAAAGGTTTTAAAACTAATGTGGCCACATTTAAAACTTTACTTTAACAAACCCGAGAGCGATACTTCAATTTCTATTACTGGTATTTTCTGGCAAGTAGTGGCCATAAAGTGCTGGTTCACGAGATTATAGATCATTTTGAATTACTTATCGGGCAATTATCGGAAGACGCGGTTGAAGCTCGTCATGGAGAAGTACGCAAATATGATTTAGAACACACTCGGAAGTAATCCCATCTAAACACAAATACAGATTTCATAAGACACTTCCGATCCTCTTACATCGACCAAGAGAAACATTTATGTTAAGGAAAAAAGAAAAAGTTTCAGACATTCTGACTTACATAAAAACGCTTCCCAAACTGATCATCATAAGTGACTTAATCTCCTCCGATTCTGATGATGCCAGCTAAATTACAACAATTAAGATAGAAATATTGATAAAGCCAACATAAATTAGAGACAGATTTTGTTATTTTAATAAGTTTAATTTTTGTTTTCTTTGTTTTGTTTATATTACTCAATTTTTACATGTTTAAATTTGAGATTTTTGTTGTGTCAATTTGGGGAAAATACATACAAAATGTTTTTTAAGAATCTGCAAAATTTTTCCAGTTTTACTAGGTCAGTTATGTAGATTTGTGTTGTATTTGAGAAAACATAAATCACATTTGACTAAATTAAATTTTTTGCCATTTTGGCCATTTGACTTCTGTTTTTGGCGATAAAAAGTGCGCGTCAACACACCAAGAACAATTTAAAACCTAAAGGCTGAGATAATTCGGCGCATTAACGACATTGAACCTTAATTATGTCTCATAGTCATTGAAAATATGGAACATCGGATTGAAATATGCCACCAAAGCCGTGGCCAGTCTTTGGTCGATATTTTGTTTCACACATAATTGTCATAGATTCTTTTATAATAATAAAAAATATTAAAATAATCCTTTAAAAACTTTTTCTTTTATACATAATTAACGTCGTGCTTTTTTGGTTTGCACACCCTTTATAATAAACCGCCACATATTTCAAAATTTAATAGCTTAATGAGAATTTGACTCATTAAAAAATTCAACCTCTAACAACTAGCCAAAATTTTATAAGAAAGTAGAACAACAGGTGTCATATTTATAATTCGCCATTTAGTGGAAAAGTCAATAGAATACCAGAACCCTATCTTCATGTGTTTCGTAGACCTAACAAAAGCGTTTGATAAAATACAACTTAAGGACATATTGTACTTACTCTAAAAAGAAAAAAACGTATCTCTTAAAATAATAAGAATCATAGAAGAATTCAATTACAACTGCTCCACTAAAACAAACGCTAAGGGAAAGGTATCTGATATCTAATAGCGAAGACAGCCTACATTGAATGTTACACATATTTAATAAAACCGCAAAAGAATACAATATGGCAATATCAACAGAGTAAACTGAATGTCTAACAGTATCTAAGGAACCAATTAGATGTAAGCTAAAAATAGAAGGGACATAAAGCAAGTAATGTCATTAAGATACTTAGGAGTAGATTTAACAAGCCACCGAGATATTTACGATATGCCAAGTAAGGAAAGCAGCAGCCACAGCAGGTACATTAAGGGATATAGTGTGGAGAAATAAACATCTAGGAATAGAAACGTATGCCACAAAAACCAGAGCCGATAAAAAGAAAACAAAACAAACGCTAAGAACAACTGAAATGAAAACATTAAGATGCATAATATGAAAGACTAGACGAGACCATGTAAGAAACGAAGATATCTAGTAACAATGTTATATTCAAGATATAGTAAGATGAGGACGAGAGAGAAGAAGAAATTGAAATCAACACGTAGCGAGAATGGAAGAGCACAGATTAGCAAAGATTGCAAGAGATGGAAAACCCGAGGGGAAAAAATCAAGACGAAGACCACAAAAGAGATGGCAAGATAGCTGATCATCAAAATCACAAATAAGATTAAATATTACCCAGTAAACACAAGTCATTGGACTTAACGTAGGAAAAAAGAAGAAGAATAGAACAATCTATTGGGTAACACCTATAGGTAAAACTCCCAGTCAAAATCGATATAGCAATTACCTTAATTCAAAAAAATTATAGTTAGCGATAAGAGCGCGGTCTCTGTTAGGCTGAGCTAAAAGCGACCAGGACATAAGCATTTTTCCCTTTAACCCTTTGAGCGTTAAAGGTATTGTTTAGGTAATTCCATTATGTTAATTAGCCGAACGACATTACTAATTAATTCGATTGAACCGAGCGAATTATTGGACGTCGAATTATGCCCTATCACCGCAATTAATCAGATTGGAAGAATTTTGTACGGACAGTTGGATTTATTGAAACTAGTCCTTTCTTTCAAGTTATTATTCGATTGGTTAAGCTTTGAAAAATGCAACCGTGACGCAAATGTATTTCTGGAATTATTTCAAATAAAAATTGCCTGGTTTTCGTCTTTATTTTTTGTTTACACAACTGGCAGATGAATCAATACATGTAATCAAGTGCAGACTAATTTTCATTCTAAGGTTTGCATGCTAGACTCCTTCGTTCAATTTTAGCCATGCTAAGACTGGAAGGACTGGAAGCAAACGAACTGCAATGCAAAGTTAAAATTATTTTCTAGTAGAGAAGAAAAATGGCAACGAATACGACCAACGCCACAGTCATCATGAGTGTGGAGGAATACGACCATAAAATAAAGCGGACACTTGCTAAAGGCAGATACAGACTACTAGGACGGTTGAAGGAGGAATCTATCGAGCACCGCATAAATATAGACGCTATATTCCGATTAATATTAGAACGTTGTTGATTCTTGAATCACCTCATCCTTATGGACGCCCAAAAATCCACGAAGATAATAATCAGCCAGGCCTAACACAAATTCGAGGTTTTCGGCATCCAGCAGCTTAAGTAAATTTCACCTTCAAATTGTCCATCCACTTGTAGCAAAAACTCCTTCACTTGTAAAGAACTGCGGGCATTTGGTGGATGTTAAAAAAACATTAGATTATGTCCTTCAAATAAGTTTTTTAGCTTTGACATGGAAAGTTTGAGTTTTGAAAATTAGTCTAGACTTGATAACGGATAGTAATACATCTACCCGAAACTTTGTGTAAACAAAAAAGAAGACAATGAGATTTCGAAAATTTCTTAGTATTTCTAATGAATCATTGTCTACTATCTTCAAGCAAACGAGTGATATTCCAATATTTTATTAAGTATTTAAGCCACCAGTCAAAGTGATGAAGGCATCAAAAGTGTTATTCTATGAAAAGTCCACCGTTTTTATTTGAAAAAAGAAATAGCCGCGCTGGAGTGTTTACCAGGATTACAGTTATTCCGTTGATAACGAAAAAACGTTGGAAATCTTGTATGGATCCTCCAGTTGTTAGGTTTGGTTAAAGCAACAGTTGAGAAAAGATTATTGGGCTCTTCGCGTCTTCATGTAGACCTCAGGGTGATGAACAATGACCAAACTGACCAATAGCAAGACAGGCTTTTATTATAACTAAAAGGTTTCTATGCTGCCGAGACATCAACTTAAATTTGAGAGTTAGAATGGTGCGTTGCTATGTTTTCTTCGTGTTGCTGCATGATATGGAGGCATGGGTTCTGAAATCAAACAATATCAAAAACATAGAAGACAGAAAGAAGAAAATGGAATATTTCGGTCATATAATGAGGGGCAGAAGATATGAGCTGTTGAGGCTTACCATCCAAGGAAATACCACGGGAAAGAGAAGCGTAGGACGTAAGAGAACTTGTAGCTCGACAGAATTGTTCAGAGTCGTAGTAAATAAAGTTCGAAGAGAGATGATGATTTCCAACCTCCGGTCGGATTAGGAAACGTAAGAAGAAGAAGCAGAAGAAGACCTCAGGGCGATGAATATTGATAAACCACTTGATGCCATAGCAGACAGATAGATAGGCAGACAGATAGCGAAGGTTAATGACAGTTTGTTGTTATAAAAAATAAGTTCAAATGTAAAGCAAGGTGCTGGCGATAAAAATACTTCGTAAAGCAAAGAGCAGAAGAAAATTTTTTTATCTTTATGAAGGTTAGATAGTACCAAAAATGTGGAAAGATAAAAATATAACCAGCGCCTTTCTCAGGACCCTTTGACCAGAAAGACTTAACCCTCAGACCGACTTTGACTAGATGACATTAGTTACACTAAAAGGCATTGCAGGGTATTCATTTATATTTTGACAAAATTCATGATTTGCCTGTATCTGGTTTAGCCGTTTTTGAAATTACTCGAGTTTATTATTGAAAAGTAGGAGCAGAAATCAACATTATGTTGGAAAACAAAAAATGAAATTAGAGTCAGATTTCGCAAACGAATTTAAAAAAATAACGTTCCATTTAAAAAACCGAACTTGGTATCGACCTCCACTTTTTGACATACCCGGTATATTCTCTATTTACTAAAAAATATGACCGACGCTTAATTGACTGTTTCAGTTGAATTAGCCAACAGGGTCAGCAAATTTGATTTATAAACAACTTACGCAGGAGGAATGGAAATATTGGTCCTGGTCTCCTTTTGGACAACGTTGGACAAAAGTCGCACAAAGGATGCGTCAAACCGAGAGAGGTCACGCCAAAACGCTTTCCGATACAGATGATAAGTGCACCGCCGACGTAAAAGGAAAACCTAACAAATATTGACTTAAAAGAAGAGGAAAATGTGTTGAGCGAAGTTAAAAACGTCCAGCGGAGCGTGGAAAAGAGCAGCCCTTGTTAGAAAAGTTACCGGGTTCCGTTAAAACTTGAAAGAAAATGGATCTGAAAAGGTGATTGACGTAAAATTGCAATTGCACGTTGCAAACAACCGTCCAACTTGAAAACTAGTTCACGGGGATGAAAGGGTTTTGCTTTCAGAGGGTTTCGAACGTTGTACAAGTTATTTGCAGTCTTTTGCGCGATGGGATTTATTTCGGTTTCTTGGGAAAATTGGAGATCTTGTTTGCGATAAAATCGTGCGGAATTGAAAAGAACGGCGAAGGAGGGGGGAGTGGCGTTCAGTCTCCGCGAGACATGCTTTGGAAGTCGACCCGACAAAGCGTTTCGCAATAAAAAATAATTTATTTATCGAGAATTATTTCGCTCCGTTAAATTTTATTCAGTTTAAATTTGTGGAAGTATTTAATCATTTTTGGATTATTTGCACACGTGCAACACTTTTTATTTGTTGAAAAACTATTAATATTTAACAGAACATTTTAAATGTCAAGAGCAGTGACAGCCATTTTCTCCATATGCTTACGGATGCTGAACTCGCTTTTGTATTTGCACTGTACCCAGAATTATAACACATTATATCTGCCCTTCTCTCTAATAATTTTCACATTAAAGATATTACACACCACAGCCTCTTAAAGAAAATAACTCTGAAAGCAACCCCACACTTGCCACTCAAAAGTTCTTAAGAAATATAATATTAAAATCAAATTTAACACTTGTCAAAAAATCTTTCAACATTATCCGTCCATCAAAGAAAAAATTCCGTTTAAAACAAAGCATAGATGCTAATTTGTTACATAACACATAAATATCAGTACTCCAAATAAGAATATCGTCCAAAGTGGCACCAAGGATAGTGATGCTATCACCTTTGGTAAGAGATGCTTAGGTTGAAATTAAAAGTTTTTGTCTTTTATGATTATTTAAAGATAAATTGTTACGCGAAAACCAATACTGATCCTTCAGCCATAAGTTAGTTCATCTATTCTGGTTAGAGATGAGTTCCCGCAGATTATTGTCGTATCGTCTCCGAAAACATTTGATTTGAGGAGGATGATGAGGAAAAATTGCTTTAGGACAGATCCTTGAGGGACTCCACGTTTTGGATTTAAAGTAGACAATTCATTCCCGTTTAGGCAAACGTATTGTGTTCGATTTTTATAATACGTTTAGTAACCCCTCATTTATTAACTTAAAGATGACAATAAAACCTTAATTAACGTATTTAAATCTAATTGATCGTTAATCTCCATGGCTTCCAACAAATTTAATTTTCTACTTTTTGCGGCTGTATCTAAAATATCAAAATTGTCTTAAAAAATTTGTTTAAGTTAATTAGAAGCTGAACTATTGTTTTTAAACGCTTTTATGTTCGTTAATGCGTTTCTTGAAGGATCTACATTTCAACCTGTAGAAAGCTGATTTTGGACATTTCGTTTTATTGTTTTTAAAACATTTCCTATTGTGTTGTTAGTTCTGAAAGCTATTTTTAAACCACATTTTGACAAATGTTTTGAAATTTTTTCACTGGGTTCTCCTATATAAGTAATTGTTTTAAATTGTTCGTGATCTTTATTAGGTTTCGGATAAATAGAATTTATTATTGTCTGGATTTGTTTTTATTTATAATTTTATCGATAATGGACGGACTGTAGACGTTATTCAGTGCAATTTGTTTAATGATATTAAGTTCTTTGTTGTAATTTTCTGTTGAGAGGGGCGTATTAAGAAGTCTGTGTATAAAAGAGTGATATGCAGTCATTTTGTGTATATAAGGGTGATTTGAGCTGTTATGTATGCCTGTGTCCGTGCGTAAAGGTTTATGGTAAATTGAAAAATTTAATTTGTTTTGCACTTTCGCAATAGTTAAATCTAAAAAATTAATAGAGTTATCCTGTTTAATCTCGATAGTGAATTTCATACGATTGTGTAATGAGTTAATCTAATTTAAAAAATAATTCAAATGTCTGTCCGTCCCAACAAAGCAAGCAAAGACATCATCAACGTATCTATACCACCATAGAAAATTTTTACTTAAAGGATGTTCTCTACTAAGTGGGTTTCCCATAATCCAACCTTCCATAGTGATGTAAATCTGTCTATTAAATTTAAAACAATTTTAGTCTAAAGATACTATTAAGCAATCTAATAAATCTTGTTTCACCGATGGGTTAACCTGTTTCCGAGTGAGGGTGAAATCTATACATCTATCTATCACATCCATGGGTGGAATACTGGGAAATAAGTTTTGGTTAGTTTTGGAAGTTTTGTACATCAAAAGACAATAGTGTTCCGTTAGCAGGGATTTTGATATCTTTAATTTTGTTGATGAATTCAAAAGAATTTTTTATTGCAAATTTTGGTTTAAAATCTATATGGAACTTTAAAATATTTACTAATTTTGTTGAGAGTTTAACTGTTGGGGCCGTTACATAAGACATATCTTACATTTGTAATTAATATGTAATATGTGTAGTTTAACTAAAGTATATAATTTCGGCGGTTGTGGATTCATAATTGTTAAAAAATACTTGTCATTAAATAGTGTGGAGTTAGTAATTACTTCCTTGACTTATCTTTGATATAACTCGGAAGGATCGTGTTTGATACATTGGGAAAGTTCTGATTTAAGAAATTGTTGTATCGAATATAATAACTACAGTAAAGGTATAATTGAAGAGCTAATCACTCTGACAAAGCCTTGCATGAGTCAAAATATTTTTGTATATAATAACAACTATTATGAACAACAAAATGGCACGGTCATAGGAAATTGTTTATCTCCTTTCCTGGCTGAACTCTTCATGCATCATTTTGAACATAATGCTAAAGAAAATTTGGAGTACTTTCCTAGGATATGGTATAGATACGTCGACGATGTTTTCGCGGTTTTAGATACAACTTGCATGGATTTAAATGACTTTGTTTCAAACTTGAATAATTACTTCCCATCTATTAAATTCACATATGAAATAGAAAGTAACATGCAGTTGCCTTTTTTGGACGTTCTCGTTATCAAAAACAGTGAAAATCATATAATTTTTGACATTTATAGAAAAGACACTAGTACTTTGAGATACATAACCAATGATTCTAACCATGCTTTTCAACATAAAATGGCAAGTTTTAATTTTCTAGTCCATAGACTTGTCACATTTCCTTTAAATCAAGAAAGGTTTGAGGTGGAAAGAAGCCTTATAAAAAAGTTGGCTAGAATCAATTGCTATGAAGATAGTTTTATCGATAAGTTAATTAACAAATTTAGATTTAAAAGCAAACTTCAAAAATCTTCGAGTTTTCAAGCTGATAAGGAAAATTTAAAAGTAGTCTCAATTCCTTTCTCTCCCCAATATACAAGTGGACTTGATAGAGTCTTCAGGGCCGCATGTCTTCGAAGTGTCTATCAGTCCGGATCAAAATTAAAAAATCTCTTGGGTAATCCCAAGGATAAAGTAGATACCCTTGAAAAGTCGGGAATTTATGAAATATGTTCTAACGATTGTGACAAGTCATATGTAGGGCAAACCAAAAGATCAATTAATGTTAGATTTAAGGAACATTTAGCTCATTTAAAATTTGCTAGTTTAGAAACATATGTTCAACAATAATCATAAGCTAGATATTAGTAATTTAAAATTAGTTAAACATGTAAATAATAGTAGAAAATTAGATGCCTACGAAAGCTTAGAAATTGTTAGGAGAGGGAATAAGGCACTGAACAAGGACAGAGGTCCAATCCCATAGAGCCCATTATACGCGCGTCGGGTACGTAAAACTGAGTTTCGGTTTGTGGTAAAACGCGTTATTGTGTGTTAGTACAGTGCCGAAGGTTCCAGTCAAGAGTTTGATAAGAAATTGTTGGTTTTTGAAATATATTCTGGGAGATCGATAGCTATGACTGTTTTCCCTTTATCTGCACGTGTAAATATTTATTTTCAGAAGCTTTGTTTTTGATACATTTTACTAGTGACATTTGAGAAATTTCTTGGTGTTGGCTGTTATCTATTGATCTATCTATCATAATTAATTAATGAATGGAAGCTGGAGAGTATTATACCAGTAACTAAGAACAGCGACCCTAGTGAACTTTCTCATTTTAGGCAGATAAGTCTCCTGCTATTCTTTTTTAGAGCTAAACATAGCTCAATAACCGTCTTCTTAAAAGTATCTGATGATATTATACGTGCCGCTGATGCTCTTTGGATTGGGATCCCTTCTACTAAATTTATTACAAAGAGTATTTATTCAAAATTTAGGGTAGTGTTTTGGGACAATTATTGTTTTCGCTTTGCACCTCTGACTTCTACCATGATGTTAACTATCTCAGCTCGTATCAATGTGCAGATGACTTTCAACTATATCTTAATTTTTACTCCCTCCACTGGTCTCGACACTGCAAAACATCAAATAAATTATGATCTAAATATTGCAGGTGAAGTGTTTTATTAATGAGAAGAAGATCATGCAGACCAGTGAGAAGATTAAAAAGGGTTGTTGTCAAATTTAAATCCGTTTCTAGATGCCGGGGGATTAATCAGAGTAGGCGGAATACTAGCGCTTTCAGAATATAAATAAAACAAAAAATTCCAAATTGCAGACTCAAAATATCCATGTACAAAATTTATTGTTAAGGCAAAGCATTTGACATAACTGCATGCAGACCCTCAATTGGTGTTAAGTTGAATAAGGGAAAAATATTGTCCATTAAATGGCGGAAATGTAGTAAGAAAGGTGGTGCATGAATGTGTTGTGTATTCGAATTTTTAATCTAGGTCCTTTGAAATACACAGGTGAAAGTCCATTCAATATCACGGGGGTATTTTTGTTTATTTATTTGTTTTTCAAAATTTGCAACACATTTAGAGGCTGTAACAAGTCCGTCAACGCAAGCATTAGATGCAACTTCTAGAAGGGGCAAACCAGAGAAAATGTTTTCGAACAATGGTAAAAATTTTGTGGGTGCTCAGACAGAACTGAGGAAGTTGGGAAAACTTTTGCGTAATAATCATATCATTTTAAGGACATTGACTGCGACAGAAGGTGTTAATGGGTTTTTTAATTCCGGCCAATTCACCTCATTTCGGGGTTTTATGGAAGTCAGGTGTGAAAAGTGTTAAATACCATTTAAAAAGAGTTGTCGGCATGGTAAATTTGACTTATGAGCATTTTTCGACGGCATTGTGTCAAATAGAGGCTCCTTTCTCACTTAGACGTTTTAACCCCATCCCATTTTCTAATTTACGACTCGAACAACCTGAAAATGGGTTTTTTAGGTAGCAACGTATCCAACAATACCAACAAAGTTTTTGGTTTCATTGGTCACTGGAGTATATACCTGAACTTCAGAGGCGAGTCAAATGGGAAGCTGGAGGGGGACGCTATGCAGGAAGGAACATTGGTGATCGTGAAAGAAGAAAATATGTCTCTCCTACGTTGGAAAATGGGACGCATCATTCAGTTATACCCAGAAAAGAGGAATATTAGTCGAGTGACTGATGTAAAAAAATTGTCTCCATTGTTTCACGTGGTTTCAGGACTTGCCTAACAATAATTTATTTCCATGAAAATGTATGTCTTGTTTTTCTTTTGGAAGAGGGTTTTTTTGAACTCGGGGGATACGTTTGGTTGTAATTTGTTTTTATTCTTATCTTAATTCAGAAAACGGCCGTTATATACTGTTATACATGTTAACTAACGAAATTGCATCTTGAGGTGTACTTCAAAGCTCAGTTTTGGGATCACTTTTCTTTATGCTGATATATTTCTCAGTTTTCTCAGTGCTTGTATTAATAAACAAGAATCATATAGATATAGTGGACGATAGAAAAAATACTACGAACGTTGGTGTAGACGCCGGCAGTCCCGCGAAGCTAAAAAAGAAAACAAAAGAGTCGGGAAAGCAGCGGATAACCCGTTTTCGATTTTAATGAGGTCCCTAGTATAATTGTTTTCTTAAACAACACAATCTTGTCGGGTCCTAATGCGACCAAATTACTCGGCGGAGCTCGCAGTCACGGGACCGGAACTGTTTCTAATTGGATTAGGCAACGCGGATCGGAAAAGATCGGGCCACTTCCCAATTAAATTGGATTTTATATGGAAGGAAGGGCTTAACGACATATTAGGGTCGTGAAAAAATATTCTATTTGGCGGAAGCGCAAACACAATCGAATCGGCAGTTTGCTGACGTCTGTCTAATCAAGGGACAGCTTTCGTAGCGCTAAAATAAGAAGGCGATAGATACATCGATAACTTGCTACAAATGCCTTTGTCTCCTTGAAAAATATTTAGTAATGATGAAATAAAATTTTCAGACAAATTACTTCATCTTCCGACTTTTTTAAAGGAAGATATTCAGCACCTTAAGTCGTACTGCAAACATAATTTTCTCTTTATAAACATCGAAAAATGCTGCCTTATATTTCTTACAAGAAATCGGGTTTCTATTCATTTCAACTACTGTGTCAAAAATAACACTCTGAAAAGAGTAACAGAAGTGCATCAATACTGTCAAATCATCCTGTTTTCAAATGCTAGTCGTTATGAACAAGGCTCGCGCAGATCTTGGTAGTAATAATTTTTAGAATAAGTTTTATTTTGTAAATGAAAAGTATAATTTATGCATAGTCCCGCAAAACATCTCTCTATGTGCATATTACAGAAAGTCGTATCTCTCACCAATATCTAATATCTAAATCAATTACGAGATGATTTTTGCCAATAACTACTACATATTATTTTCACAGAACAATATTACAAATGTGAGTCATCACAAAAGGGAAGCCTTGTTAGTGGGAAGTTTTACCAATTGACAATTAAGAGAGAAAAAAAGATTAGAACAAATAAAGAACACATGAAATTAAGTCACAAGTACAAGTAAGTAGTTAGACTTGCAAGAAAAGTGTGTCTGAAAAATCTTGATCAGATATTCAGTCATCATTGTAGTAAGTCAATATGGAGGGAGTTTTTTTGTTTCATAGTGATAAATTACCGCTTCAAAGATTGTCATATTAACGTACTTCTATTTGTTCAATTTTAACCCGTGTTTGTTTTTTGTTCGAATTTAAAGGTTTTAAGTTTGAATGTTGCTGAGAACTCGTGTGAACTTTTGGGCATATGTACTGAAAATATCTTTCAGCCAGTGCTATATGCACTCTTGCCAATAAACCCGTTTGATTTTTCGATCATGTATGTATGTTTTGATTAATGAATACTTCGGAGAGACATTTTTTAAATCGCTTATGAGCAATAATTCGTCAGTTGGTTCTCCTAGTGGAATAAGATGGGTATGGATCTTTGAGATTCTATTAGAAACTTATGCAATATCATTGGGTAACTATATCAAAAAACTCATTTAACTCTTTCAATTACCAATAGGTTTGCATTTGGTGGAACTTCGAGGTATTTTATTTCCTTAGTTAAATTAATTTCCTCGATGGTACCATTAAGATTAATATTACATATACAATAATAAGGTTATTTCAAGTCCTATACTAATAATAATTTATATCGACAAACATATTTATTATAAACAAATATTTTCCAAATGTATACGGCTTTTTAATTTCAGAGCGTATTATTATGTCGTCTCAGATTAAAAAATTGTACAAATACAAAAAAGTCCTTGGAAGTCTAGCTGTATATTCGTTTGACATTTTTTCAATTCATCATCCTTTCTACTTAAACGAGCTTTGTTCGATTATTTTTCTTGATGTGTGTTGTTGTCTTGTCTTGTCTTGAGTCTGTTCAGCTCATATAACCAGATATCCATGTCAGTGTTAGTTAATTTGGCATTTTCTTGAAGTTTAGGTTGGGTTAGCAATGCTGCCTGGTTACACCCATAACTGGGTTCAATTTCTTTAATATCTTTAACCTTACAATACATCAATATCTAAGAACACATAAGGTTTTGTCTCAATCTAAGAACTAGTATTTAGTTGGGTATCCATTGCCTTCAATTACTTTCAAACACCTCCTAGGCATGGAATGTATTGTAAGTCCCTAGTGGAACGTTGTTTCAAGCTTTCAATTTGTGGAAAGCTCTGGAACCTAAGTTTCTTTTAACGATCATCAAGAGATTTTCTGTTGGGTCACTGTAAAACACAATGCTTGGGATCATTGTCGTGCTGGATTTTCCAAAATTCTTCTGCATATGGTTGCATGACGTTTATCGGTATGTTAATGTATAGATACTGATCCATGATATCAGTTATTTTGTAAACTGAACAACACCATTCCAGGAGAAAAAACCTATATGATTACAATCACCTGCAAATTCTGCTTCCATTGTTGGACGTTCCAAGTAAGGTGACGCCTAGCGAATTCCAAACGGCTCTTTCCATTCACTTTGGATAGATGAGATTTCTTCCTTGGACCCTGTCAATGAGTTGTGTTTGTTTTTTGTTCGAATTTAAAGGTTTTAAGTTTGAATATTGCTGAAAACTCGTGTGAACTTTTGGGCATATGTACTGAAAATATCTTTCAGCCAGTGCTATATGCACTCTTGCCAATAAACCCGTTTGATTTTTCGATCATGTATGTATATTTTGATTAATGAATACTTCGGAGAGACATTTTTTAAATCGCTTATGAGCAATAATTCGTCAGTTGGTTCTCCTAGTGGAATAAGATGGGTATGGATCTTTGAGATTGTATTAGAAACTTATGCAATATCATTGGGTAACTATATCAAAAAACTCATTAAACTCTTTAAATTACAAATAGGTTTGCATTTGGTGGAACTTCGAGGTATTTTATTTCCTTAGTTAAATTAATTTCCTCGATGGTACCATTAACATTAATATTACATATACAATACTAAAATTAGGTTATTTCAAGTATTATACTAATAATAATTTATATCGACAAACACATTTATTATAAACAAATATTTTCCAAATGTATACGGCTTTTTCATTTCAGAGCGTATTATTATGTCGTCTCAGATTAAAAAATTATACAAATACAAAAAAGTCCTTGGAAGTCTAGCTGTATATTCGTTTGACATTTTTTCAATTCATCATCCTTTCTACTTAAACGAGCTTTGTTCGATTATTTTTCTTGATGGGTGTTGTTGTATAAATTACCTCTTGACTCCGTTCAGCTCATATAAACCAGATATCCATGTCAGTGTTAGTTAATTTCGCATTAGTTAATTTGGCATTTTCTTGAAGTTTAGGTTGAGTTAGCAATGCTGCCTGGTTACACCCATAACTGGGTTCAATTTCTTTAATATCTTTAACCTTACAATACAGCAATATCTAAGAACACATAAGGTTTTGTCTCAATCTAAGATCTAGTATTTAGTTGGGTATCCATTGCCTTCAATTACTTTCAAACACCTCCTAGGCATGGAATGTATTGTAAGTCCCTAGTGGAACGTTGTTTCAAGCTTTCAATTTGTGGAAAGCTCTTGAACCTAAGTTTCTTTTAACGATCATCAAGAGATTTTCTGTTGGGTTAAGGTCTGGGCTGCACTATGGTCACTGTAAAACACAATGCTTGGGATCATTGTCGTGCTGGATTTTCCAAAATTCTTCTGCATATGGTTGCATGACGTTTATCGGTATGTTAATGTATAGATACTGATCCATGGTATCAGTTATTTTGTAAACTGGACAACACCATTCCAGGAGAAAAAACCTATATGATTACAATCACCTCCAAATTCTGCTTCCATTGTTGGACGTTCCAAGTAAGGTGATGCCTAGCGAATTCCAAACGGCTCTTTCCATTCACTTTGGATAGATGAGACTTCTTCCTCGGACCCTATCAATGAGTTGTGCGTCGCTCAAATGGTTGCGAACACTTCGAACATTAAGTTATCTTGAATGTTCACAAAAACTTCTTTCCTGCTTCTTTTCTGCTTTAGAAATGCGACCTGTTTCCAAACTCGTTTTTATGGGATGTCGCTTCCCAGCAACAGTTCTAGTTGTTCCATAAACTAATATTGTTATAGATTTAAAGTTCAGCTTAAGTTGCATTTAATTTTGTTTATTTACCCTCACCTACACTTGGTTTACGTTAAAAGAATGTGGTATTCTCTAATAGTTTTGTGCTATAGCCTATAACCACATTGATTTCTTCTCCAAATATATGTGAAGAGGGGGACGACCTCAGGAAAGCTTCCATAGCCGCTGCGGACAACCGAACTATACCTATCGACTCTTAACAATAGCACCAACTTAATTTCCAATTTCCGTAAACAAAAAACTTAATTTCACACTGCTCGGCCACGGGAATACGTGCCGGTCACCTCAAAATCCTCAAATTTGTGTGAGCGCTCTCGGGCTATTTGTCGCCGTAATGTGTTTATGTTCCCCGAACTTCCGTGCAGAAACTTGAACACACAAAAGTGTCCGTAACCGTAACGTGTCCATAACCACGGTTTCCCGAAACAATCGAGTCTTTTGCGGCATTATTCGTCAAAGTAATTATTACGGCACCCGCATATCGTGCCGATGGCAAACAATACCGGAAAACGTGTAACAGGGAGCCTCAATGGAACTGAACCGCTTGCTTTTGATATCGCCGAGAAGAATTTCAACGGTCAAAATTTTACTTTAATCAAATTCGGTTTCCACGGTCGGTTTCCAAGGAAATACCACCATCTTTTAAAAAACTAAAATTTATAAATATCATTTTATAGTGGGCCCTAGTTCTTGCATGATTTAAACTTTTCAAAGAAGCTTCCACAGCTTACTGTAATACTATTTATATCTTCAAATTTGGTGAAAGGTAAGGAACTAGTGAGGTCTCTTAGCATTACCAACAACGAGTATGGTCTACAACTTAATGTTAAAAAGACAAAGTACATGTTAAACAGCAAAACTCCAACATACAGATATGCTCATCAATAACGAAATCGTCGAATGGGTTGAAGAATTCACTTATTGAGGAAGCCCTCGTGTCTGAAGCACGGGATTATTTCGTGGAGATCAAATGTCGCATGGAAAAAGCTCGAAGCATTTTCACTACAATGGAAAGCCTACTCACTAACGGAGACCTCAGTTTGGAGCTGAGTAAACGAATAGTAAACTACTACATCTATCCGCTGCTTCTGTATCGAGTGGAGAGTTGGACAATATCGGAGGCTATCGACAAACGAATTAGTGCCTTTGAGATGTGGATTTACAGAAGAATCCTGAAGATACCTTGGACTGATCACACAACAAATAATGTAGTCCTCAACAGAATAAGATGCCGGCCACAACTCTTATTCACAATCAAAAAACGTAAACTTGAATACATTGAACACGTCATGGGAAATTAATGTAATAAATATCGACTATTACAAATCATCATGCAGGGGAAAGTAGAAGGAAAAAGAGGCACGGGTAGAAGGAGAACCTCCTGATTGGCAAACCTTCGCAAATGGTAAGTTCGAATAAAGATGATGATCGCCAATAAGGTTTCATAATTGTGTTGGGCAACTGCTTTATAATGTTTTATGTTTTTTTAGCCTAGTTGATATTTTTCCTCCTCTCTTCAATGTATTCTTCGTCATGTATGAATGATGTCTCAAACGGAATTTTATCTTTGACGGATCGAAGATGTTGAGTGATGTTTGGATAAGTCGTAAATCTGGTTTGAATGTTATGTTTCTTAAGAACAAGAAAATGTACTGTATGTACCTACTGGGTATTTGTGGAACTATGTTTAAAATTTTGTTTTGTAGGCTTCTACTTATTAAGGGATTTGTCAGTACATTCATTTATATTGAACAGTCATGTTTGCTTACTCTTTTGTTTGAGCTTTTTTGTTGTGCTTTTTTACACTATTTTTTGTTAGTTATTTTTGCCCATTTAAATGTGAGATCGTTTTGTTCTAACTTTTCTTTTTTTTCTCAAATTTATCTTGAATTCTGGATTTGAGTTTGTGGATTCTCTCGAAATTTGTTTTTCATCTCTTATAGCTATATATATATATATATATATATATATATATATATATATATATATATATATATATATATATATATATATATATATATATATATATATATATATATATATATATATATATATATATACTATTGTTAGGCGTTACTGACAAACACGTAGTGGAGGGGCTGTTTTGAAATACGGGTTGCATGTAACTCTATTCGCTTATTGATGTACTGGTCACCTCTAATTTATACATGCTTGACAATATTTTTTCAATTTTGACAATATAGTTTCTTGTAATCTTAAGCTGCAGAAAGACCGTCATCCAACTCTTTGTCGGGCGTTTAGAGATTTTTGATCATTTGATAATGAATTGCTTATAAATAGTCCTAGCGCAATCAACTGGGATCTTTTATATTCGTTGGATGATATAAATTTATAAGTTGACTTTTTTATGAACAATATGAATTATTAAAAATAATAATAACTTCTGTGTGAGAGCTGAGAAAAGAGCATATTTGGCGAGTATATTTAATGCTGATCCTAAAAATTTTGGGGTGCTTTGAGGAGACTTCATGTGCAATGTCTGAAAACAATTTATATAATAGTTTACCTTTACTTCGTTTGGAGCTATAAGTGATATTGATCCTGGGTTTCTATGTACAAATTATACTAATAAATAATTTGGTCCTAATTCATTCGGTTTTACTAAAGTTTTTCCGGAGGAAGCTAATAAAACTTTGATGAGTATCACAATTAAGGCCTCAGATAATGATGATATCGAAATATTAGATGTTTTAATACTGGGTTCAGTGATTTGTGGGCTAACGCATTAAGATCTGTGAGCGTAAGTTTCCTATAAACTGAACGACCCAATGCTAGTTCTGATATTCTATTAATAAGAATACCTAGAAATGAGAGATTATTATTAGTTTCTAGTTCAAAAGTAAAATGTGTGTTACGGTCTATTCCATGGTTTTAACTTTATTTGGAAAGTGTAGAGGATTTTCTTCTGAAAAGTTTTCATTAACAAATTTAAATGACGGATTATAAGGGACCTAAGCTAATAGGTTTAATTTGACCGTTACAAGAAAAATGTGTTTCAACAAGCATTTTGCAGTTAAGATGAGAATCTTTGATTCCACATTCTCGGATTTTACTATATCTGCTATATCTGATGTAAAGTGGAGAGGTTAAAGAATAGTAAAGAGGGAACCTACGTTGAAACTTACCAAAATTTCGTTTGGATCTAATGTAATCATTTTTAATTGTTCAATGAACTAAAAGGATTAAATACTAAACTACCAGTTTTTCCTGTAAAGGGTTTTAATATCAGTTAGCTCTACCAGTTTTTAAGCAGTATATAAGCAGGTACAGAGTAAAATGCAAATCAATTTCAGTTATGCTCTGAAGGGGTCAACAGGATAATGAGGATTCTAATATTCGTTTATTTTTATACAGAGTGAAACAAAAATAGATGTCGAATAAAAACGTTCTGAATAACTCGAGATTACAGGGCTTTTCTATGGGGGAGAAGAGGTTCGGGCGTAATGGATCCAAAAGACAACAATGCACGGCAGATAGAATAAAAGTTATTACTGATGTGGTTTTATTATATTAAATAAACATAGTAGATCCTTCGATGCTCATAAATATGAGGTTTAAAAACAGTGCTAATATGTAAAAGCAAAAGAGACAGACAAGACATTAATAACTACTAGCCTATCATTTTTTAAAGATTTTCGCACATTGCTTTAATGCAAGGCTTGTGTGTGTTCGACAGAAACCGCGCTAATTTAACCAATTCACTATATTTTCAATGCTTTAAACAACACACTTTTCTTCTATCTTTTGACATTTTGACGCAGTGAATCCTTAACCTTTTGGAAACTATCCTTTTTAACAAAGGCCTTAGAGGAACTCCTCTCAACTGTGCCAGATCGCACGTACCAAACCAATTGACAAAAATTGACAGACTTGTCTGTCGCCAACGTTTTTTAACGTCTATGTGGATAGTCTTCCGAAATCGCTAACAGCCGTAGGACTCCCGGTGTCATTCGCTGACGATTTCAATGTCGAAACAAGGCATTAAGACAATAGTCACAAAAATAAAGTCAAGTTGGTATGATCAGCGGTATCACATGAAATATCAATAAATCCGTGGCAATGGAATGTGAATCCCTGCATTCTTTTAAAAACTGATAAAAGTAAAATTTCTTGGATTATTTTTTATTGGATTATTATGTTTTCTATTGAAAAATATAATATACACAAAGATATTTTGAAATTATTATAGGTTGGTCCCAAACAATCTCTTACGGGGTAGTGTCTTGGAGAAGCACAAGATATTCTGGAAAAATAATTATTTTACACGAAACATCTTCAGATCGACAGTAGCCCAGACTCTTGTGGAAAATATTATTATAGAGTTTGCAGGGGAGGCGTCTATACCTTTAAAAATGATTTGCAAAATAGTACCATGTATGTTGCTGTTAATTAAATAAGATCGGATTTATTACATGTGACTTCCGGGGTTCCGCAGGGTTAACACTTGGGTCCCTTGCTTTTTGTTTTATTTTTATGTGATATAGGAATTTGTTTTCCGGACTCTCGCAGTACGTATTTATTGTAGGCCGATGACGTAAAGCTTTCTACTGTCGTTAACCCCAAATATGAATTTAAAGTTAAACAATATACTATTAAAACCTGTTGAAGTTGTTAAAGAATTAAGGGTTATTAAGGAGTTTAAACTGTTTTTAGGGTCCCATATATAGGTTATATTGTTATCATTATCGTTTGTTCCAAATAGTCTTTTGAGTAACCTTGCTTGTATAATTAATTATCTAATAATCTGTTAATTATCTATTCTTTTGGCTACAATAAAAGGACTCTCATTATCTCGTGTTCCATTTGGACGTTTTGTTTTTAATATGCAGAGTGCAGAGTTGACTTTTTAAAATGTATATTGCATATTGTATCATTAATGTATGTAAGCCAGAGGGGTCGAAAATATGGTAGAGCTGCTTTTGGTCAGAATATGACTGTATTTTATAGTACTCGGCGAAATCTAAGAATTTTGTTATGAAAATAATAAACAAAACAGGAGCTAAAATCGAGCCTTGTGGAACTCCACTTTCTATGTCTGGTCAAGCAGACCACTCTCTTTCAAGTCTACCTTTTGGTTTCTCAACATTAAGTAGTTCATAGTATATGTCTGTAGAATAACCTTGGTTGTATACATAAATAAATAAAGAAATCAATAACAGGTCAGAAAAACAGCGTGTTACAAAAAGTAAATCAATCTGTCAATTATGGCTAAAATAATAGGACTCTTGGACGCTCGGTTTTTAATATGCAGAGTGCAGACTTGACTTTTTTCTTTATTGTATGTTGCATACACACACATACACACACACACATATATATATATATATATATATATATATATATATATATATATATATATATATATATATATATATATATATATATATATATATATATATATATATATATATATATATATATATATATAAATACTTTTGAAGCTGTGAGTTAATTACTTTTTCAAAGATTCTTAGAGAATGCCGGTAGAATAATAATTAAAACTCGTATTTTAGACAGATGAATAACAATTTTTCATTGATCAGCAAATATAGGTTTCTGTAAACAAAAATTTATTGTAAGTGTGATGTGCGGTAAATTGTGGGGAACACATCCACCCCTACAACTTTAGTTATAACATTATTTATTATTTTTAATATTTCGATTTCCTCAACACCCAAGGAGAAATTAAGGCTTGAAGCGTGTTTGTTTCTTCGATAATACTCAATTAATTCAGTATGCGCCAAGAGATTAATGAAGTGTTTGTTTATATTTTCAATACACAATGACTCTTGTGGCAACAAATCACTACTTCTACCTTTAACTAAATCCAACCATTTTAGTGCTCCAAAGTCCCTTCTGAGTTTCTTGATTTAGTTTACTACAATAGTAAGCTTTATTTCAAGCTTTATTGTCATGTTCACCGTATTACGCCACTCTTTGTAACAAATCCAATGGGACGGGTTTTTATTCTTTTCAAATTTAGCTAAATATTTATTCCTTGAGCGTGTCCTTGTCTACCGTTAAAGTAACTACGTATCAAGATATCACATTTTTTCTTCTTGCTTGATAGCATGGCGGATATTTGTCGGCCAGTTGTCAGTCATTCTGCAACATATTTCAACATTTCCTTGTATCGTAAAATCTAATAAAATCTAAGACATTTAAAACAATGAACTTTTCGTTCCCTGATGACGAAACGAAAGAAATTTTGCTAATGTGTTTGTGTTGTGTTTCTAGCATAAATGTAATCGTCGAGCTGGTGATGAATTAGCATTTTATCATAATCAAAAACGCTATCAAACGTTAATATATTCCGTGCAACCATGGTTGAGATATTAATTTAAAAAATATTTTTTTCTTCCCTTCTGTTCTTCTACATACGTCAGATAGAAATCCTGAGCGGAATCTCGTATTGTTAAACAATCGTAACACATGGTCAGAAAAGTAAAAATATCTTAATTAAAATGTTACAAAAATTTATACAAACCGTCAGAGATAGTGGGATGGAGACGGGGAAATTAATTACTTATTCCGCGTCTGTCGACGGCACTTCTCAACCCAGACAAATGCCTATTTATGCAAAAGCATCATTCAGCTCCCTTTTTGCCCAACACTTTACGAGTCACACTTCTTATCTCGGAACAATCGTATCAGATGGAAACATTCTATGCATTCATACGAGCTGTCGTCAGCTTCTCTGCTGCACGGTATTCGTTGTGCACTTTCCCGATTCTGTTCGACGCCGCGTTGACAGTTTTTGGGGTCTTGCCGACGCCGGAGCTTAAGAGACGACGGTATTGAAGTCGGGATACTCTTGCGTTAAATTTGCATATAAAACACATCACTTGTCACGTCTAAAAGGTTGTTCAGAGAAAGCTAATCGAGGCAACGAGGACGACGATTTTATGCCACTTGTGCAATTTGTTATATTTATTTATTTATTTATTTATTTATACAACACACTGCTTGGAGTAGACCAATTATAGAGCAACACGAATTTGACAGAATAAAACTAGTTACAGAATTCGGTAGAGGTACACAAAAAATTAACATAAAAAAACCAGGTAAATGACTATAGCAAATGCAATCTCAGTGAAATGTAAAAAAAATTCTTTCCTCAATATTTTTTTAATGTCTTTTAAATTAGTATTAACTAAGTCAATCCTACTGTTACTTTTGACAATGTTACTATATAATCTCATGCAACTTATAAGAGGAGAGCTAGAAATATAATTAGTTGCGACAGCTGGGATACTGAAAGTAAGTTCCGAATGGAATAAGGGCATTAAATATGAAAGAAATTACAAATAAAATGTATGTTATCTAATGCTCTAGGCCAGTTTCAGTTTAGCCAAAAAATGTCAATATATCAGTCCCTAACTGTTTGTTCAGCTAATCTAGGAGTTGACTGGACAACAAAATTATATTATTAATGAAGGCGAATGACAGTAAATTATGTGAAACTTACATATTTATATAAAATAAACATATTTTACAAAGGGTCATTGATTGATATTAATCTATAAGGATTCGATTAAATTACGAAGTGGATGTCTCAAAATTTATTGTTTGCAAAATTTTAGAAGCGTTTGGCCCACACATTGAGTAGTAAAATATATAAAGAAATAAATAAAACACACATAACAGGGTGGCACCGGAGACCTGCAGTCTACATTATTGAAAACTAATGCCGGTTCAAAATTAAAAACGTCATTGGCATTGGTGATTTTCAATTTCTCTCCAGAAGATCAAGTTTTTTACTTTTTGGGCACTCAACAATGGCGTTTTTATTCGGAAAAAAGTTATGCCCCGCAGTAAGCCAATCATTGGAACTTAAGTTCTGAAGGTTTTATTTTGAAATGTTGGTTATGTATACTATTCCATTTTTAGATTCTGCGCAATATTCCGGAACTTTTTTATGTAACATGTACCATTCCTATCGAGAACATTTTCAGAGATACAAAATACTTTTTATTTGAACGCCGTGTCAGACAAGCTTTTGAACAAATTAATCCAAAATTCAAAGGGCGTTTCCATTGTTATGAAGCCAATCTATGGAGGAAGTCTTAGAGTCAAGCACAATATCTAGTTCTACGTAATTAAAAACAAATTAAAACCGTTTATCAGTCTTAATTTATTTTCTTCTAATTCCATTGTTACAATTGCTCATTTCAAAGAAAACCCCATCTCAAAGATAAATTTGTTTACAAAAAACATCACCATGGCCGGCCAGAGCCTGCTATCTAGATAAAATGTGATTACTTTAATTCGCTTTAATTGCAATATTTCGGTTTTTTGCTTGTAACTCGAAAACCATAGTTTGGTATTTTCAGATGGCAAATTAATTGCTCATTTACGTGCAAGTATAAAAGATGGGGTTTTCTATTTAAAATTACCACGTAACATGGATTTTTATAACTTGCCAATGAACACCCTGTACCCGACAAGTCAATTCTCATACTATATTATGATAAAGCAATTTAATAGGGAACCGCAATCAAAAATTCACATGTTTTGCTGTACAGTTGCGAAAAAAAATTATTATTTTATATCGGGTTGTTTGTTTGACTGAATAACCCTGTATAAGACGATAAATGGTATTTGTTGGCAAATTTATAAAATAATTTGTTGATTGAATGCAGTTTTTCTAATCGTCGTCAATTCCTTATTTATCAAAGTAAAATGTTAAAAAGCCTGTAGAATAAAGAATTGAAAGTGCGAAATGTATGAGAATATCGGGAGTTGGAGCTGTATCACACGACATATGCCGTAAATTAACCTCATGCAGCATTTTTGAATTTGCTCAATCCGTTTGAGAAGAGCTAGATTTCAAGCACGACATCGCAGTGGTTGAACACGGAGTTATAAAATGCCTTGAGCTCTACGAACCTTTTAGACGACCGATAGCCCTTTGTGTATAACCTGAGATATGTTTTTCAAAGCTAAGTTTTGTGTCTAACAGGAACCCCACATTTTTTGCTTCGTCTTCTAATGGCAGAAAAACATTGCATATTGTTATGAATATAGTAGATTTTCTCGGGTTTAAGGACATATTTTAGAAATTCGTCAATTCGTTCAAGGTCACTGTTGATATTTTATTCTTCAAGATGTAAGTGAGAGGGGTCCATTTGGACCCTTTGTGTTTACTATGCAGAGTGGAGAGTCGACTTTTAAAATGTATATTGCATATTGTATCATTATTGTGTGCATTTTATAGCACTCGACGAAGTCTAAGAATTTTGTTGTGAAAATAATAAACAAAACAGGAGCTACAATCGACCCTTGTAGAATTCCACTTTCTATGTCTAGATCACCCTGTGGTGCCTCCGCGTTTTATATTAAATTTACAGTATATGGTATCAAAAGCCCTAGAGTGCATTTGCCTTCATCAATTTCTTTAATGATCTTATCTGTCATCATCATCATCAGAAGAGCTGTAGCATAACTGTGCCCACTCCTAGAACCGGCATGTGTTTTGTAAAATAGCTTTTCTTTTTTATACTCTTAAATAATATTGACAGAATCGAAATGAGTCTTGAATAGCTAACTGACTCTTGGTGGTTAATTTTAGCAACAGGGATAATATTAGCTACTTTCCAAAACGGCAAACGAAAATGATAAAGTTTCGTCATGAACAACCGCTCTAGTTTTAATTTGAATGAGAGATTGGCAATTTGCGATTGTGACGCTATAGATCACTGAAATTTGTTAATGAGAGCTTTGTTTTCTAAATCTGAATCTGATGGTTTGTCAGAAATCTTTTTTTCCATTTTTGTTTTAATTTAGATTTTCAAAATACTTTGATTTTTTTATTGTTTAAAGCATGTTCTATACATGCTTTTTCCCACACTGGATCACTTTACTGTTAAAGTTTTTAAGCTCTCAAACGGGCCCGATTTTCAGTTGTTTTGTTCTTTTTATACTTAAATTTAGATTTATTTCTTAATTTTATAAGTCAATTAGTATTTTCAAATACTTCTGATTCACCCCGATATAGGAATTCAAAGCCGAATTGAAATTGCGCGTTCCAGTTTCTGTTCTATGAGGTTAGTGCTCTGCAATAACAGCTTGAATATGCTTCTGGGACAGCGAATGGTTAAATGCTAGATAGGGTCCATCCCTCTATACTGAGTTGAGTCTTGGACACTGAACCTTAAACCTTAAACCGTCTGGAAGCATTTGAGATGCGGACCCTTCGGGGAATCTTAAGAATTTCGTGGACTGCTAAAGTGACCAACGAGGAAGTCCTGAAATGAGCAAAGACAATCATGAGCTCGTCATAACTGTGAAGTGAAGGAAAGTAGTATATCTGGGACATATAATGAGGGGCGAAAAATGCCATCTCCTCAGAAGGCAGGAGAACTATTTAAACTGACAGAAGACCGTGATGCTTTCTCCCAAATGATTGCCAACGTCAGATAACTGATAGGGCACTGAAAAAAGAATAGATCTAAAACAGATCAAGTTAGCAGTTTGTGGCAAAAGCTCTAGGCATATATCTTCAAATTTATTAACAAACATAGAGGGGCTAAGAAGGCCCCTTGTCAATATGTAATGCCATGCGTTTCCAATGAGTCTCGTACAGTTGTCATTTATAATCTTCGTCAAATTGTCCACCACTGCGTCATCCTTTTTCTTCTTGAACGTGTGTTGAAATCCCCATTAGGAAAATCCTTTTCCTATTTCCTATAGTGTCTACAACATTAGTGAAGTATAGTTATCTTTTACCTGTTTTATGTCATTTTCATCCGGTTCGTAAAAATTAAAACGGAACGTTTGGAGGATTGTCGAATTCCCAATGGCGACATATTGTCAGAGGCGGAGACGAACATGCGGAGAGATTAATCGGCCCGAGAAGAAACGACACGGCAACGTTTGTTTCCAAAGATAATCCCGGCTAAATTCTACGGGACAAAACGAAAACTTTCGACATGAATAACTTTTATACCCCTAAAGCGGCTGAATTAGTGGTCAGACAGCTCCTATTAATTTCCAGTTCTGCACAATGCATGTAAACACGCTAAAAACGGATTCAATTAATCCACAACAAGCTTTATTCGTTGCCATTTCAAACGGAGACAATGGAACGGGAGAGTGGCCACGTCCCATAGAACGAACGTGGAAATGGAAAACGACCATAAAACAAAATAAGCTTATTTAACTAAAACTTTAAAGCAAAACGAAACGAAACAAAGATCGCGGTATTAAGATAAAGAATGAGTATTGCCCGGGTGCCGTCGGGCCAACGTTCCTTACAGTAAACATTCGAGTAATTCACCTATTCCGGTTCCTTTTATCCAAATTGAAATATTTCGCATAACTTGTTCCCTGTCGGATCGGCCAATATAGCGGGGCGATTCCTTTGGTATAGTCTATGTCGAAATACGTCGGAAGGGTCGAACCTGAACAGTGCGGGAAAGTAAAATCTATATTTAAAATATTTTTTTTCTACTCCCGTCTGTAAAATACCTAATTACGCATCGATCTAGCGTGTGGGAAGCATCATTTTACCACGTCAGTCTCGTTTCCCACAGATCCGAGCGACTTCGGACGTTTCCGAGATTTTACCGCACGGGTTTTCGAGCAATCGGATGTTTTGGAATTTTGATGTTTGTCAATTCTGACAGTCATGTCAGTGAATGTATTCGTGTTGTTTTGCGAAAATGTACTTTTGGGTACATTTTTCAAAAACAACACTGACATGACCATCAGAATTGACAAACCTCAAAATTCAAATCGTGCGGTAAAATCTTCGAAAACATTCGATTGCTACCAATCCCGTGCGGTAAAATCCCGGAACTGTCCGAAGTGGCTCGGATCCGTGGGAAACGAAACTGACGTGGTAAAGTGACGCTTCACGCTAGATTGGTGTGTAATTAGGCATTTTACAGACGGGAGTATAAAAAGAAATTATTAGCATTAAAAAAAATGCCTTGATAGTTCCCTTCAATTCAGTATCAACAAGACCAAAAAGTCCTGGAGAATTTGAGGACTTGGCTAGAGTTCTAGAAGCAGGCGAGTGGCCTAGATATCAATGTGGTTATAACTGTAGCAGAAAAGCTTGGCATCAGCAATTTTTTTCGCAAACCCCTGGATTTAAATTTGAAAGACACGGATAACAATAATTTTATATTCGTTGTCAATATTAGCCAAATTGTTCAAGTTTTGATTTTTTCAGGAATTAGCAAGTATTTTATAATTTTTCCGTAGGTATGCCCTAATAGCTGAATAACAATGAATTTTTGTTCTTGATAGTATTTAAAGTGCTCAATAATTATATTTCACTTTTATTTAAAAAATTATTGATAACTCCTAGTCAGGTAAAGTATAAAGGTAAGGTATAAACTTAAGGCACTCTGTATAAATGGGAATTCTTAGGTGTCCTGTATTTTTTAAACAAGCAACATTTTGCCAGGGAATATTTGGATTAAACCTGTCAAATTACAAAGTCTCCCTATTTCGACGTACATATCACATCATTGAAATGAAACAGCTATGTAATATTTGCCCTATCCTCCATGAAGGTCACGAGGGAAATGAGTCTTGCCGAAACAAGACCGAACGCAATTCGGGATTTTCGAATACTTTGGAAACTCGATACTTTGGCGGCGTTCCCTAGTTTCGCATGGAATCTTGAGCTCCATGAGAATCACATAAAAATGTACTTATTCACTTCACTTCACATACTATTTAGTCAAATATTTCAGGAAAAAGAACCGATTGGGGTGACTCAACAACATGATCACAACATTTCTATATAAAAAAGGAGTTAAAATAGACATAAAAAACTGCAGATCGATAACACTACTCCTTAATGTCATATATAAATTGCTCGCAAAAATATTAAAGAATATAATGAAATCTGATGGATGCCAGTCTAAAAAATAGGCCGGTTTCAGAAAAGGATTTAGCACAAGCGAAAACTTATTAATAATTAAAATGCTTATTGACAAATTCGACGAATACCATATCCACTCTTCCTACCATTTGTTGACTTCGAGAAAACTTCCGACATCGTGACGCAACGAATTATTAAAGACTCCTTGAATAAAGACGGAATATACTACAAACGTAGTGGGCTATTAAACATATACAACAGACCCACAACTGCCATTAAAAGCGTCGAATATCGTCGAAAGTCTTCAATATGGCATTGGAAGATATATTAACAAAAATCTAAATTTGGACGGAAAAAGAATAAATATTTGCTTACAAAAATTGATGACAGGACAAGGGCAAAAAAATGGAAAGATAAAATCAAAAAGCAAAAATCTAAAGAAGATGCAGAACAAAAAATATCCACAATACCTGAAGACAGGGTGTTTTTAACCAATTCTCAGAACTCACATAGGGGGCACAAGTATGGACATCTACAAAAGATAATGTAAACAAAATAAAGGTGGAACGAGGGGATCGAGGAAAATGGTGACAATCAGGGGAGGCTTATGTTCAATACTGGAAGGAAGAAGCTTAATAGACAGAGATAGAAGTAGGTAGCATGATTTTAACAATAAAATATAAAAAATATATTTTGGAAAATAAAGAATTCACTGTAGCTCAATTACATAAGCAAGCGAAACAAATTAAAAGGAAAAATGAAAAAGAGAAAAAGTAAAATAACTACTATACCCGTAGTCAATGATTTAATTGTGCAATTTCCATGTAGTATGTTTAACGTAAATTGATAATTTGAGAAGTGCACTTTACGAACAGCTAGTATCTAAACTCGGAGGACAAGGCTTTGGATGATGTCTGAACCGTACCAGGGAATGTTTTAGTGGAAAGTGTGATTGTCGACGAAAAAATTAAATTAAAAATTAAATTTTCACAGAGATTAGGATCGTACCATGAAATATAAGTAAACCTAAACAACATAAACTAACCAAAATTTACCAAATCTTAATATAGAAACTGACACAAACTAACCAAAATTAACAGATAACCCAACCTAAGGTGGATTGCCTTAAAACTAATACCTGTCGGACTTTGTATGGATGAGGCGTGTAATACTGACTTTATACAAATATTGTGGTGCATTATCATTCTGCTTTTTTTGTAACTCCATGAATAGTGGACCAATTTTTACAAATAACTTTTATTACAAATTTAATTCAATTAATTGACAGTTTTACTAGAGAAATATACATAATAGCAGCTGTTGGAAAATGATTGTAATCCAACCAAGGCTGCATATTTAATTTTTCCATTTAGTTATATTAACCGCTGAAAAAGAATTCCTTCAATACAACCATTTTAAGCATTTAAAAGGATATATTATCAACTCAAAATCATGTTATTCAAATATCTAAAAGTAGCTGCCCGTAACTACGGCCCAAAAAATTTGAAAACTAAAGCCGTATCTATTCTAGATACGTTCGTGACTAATAAGAATATTTATTTAGTTTAATCGAAAAATTTAGTTGTTTGTTTTCAGCGCTGCATGAAAATAACACAAAATCGCGTGAGACGCACACATATTAAAATTAATGAATGAAAAATCTACTTTTTCCGATCGGTCATAAATCACTTAATTTTGGTTTGTGGAACGTAATTAGGTAGGCGTGGCAAAATATATAAATTTAAAATATAAAACATGTTAGCGTTAGAGACATTTTCGATGTTCATAAGTATCGATCTGGGTCAAACCATCGCCAGTGCCGCTATTTTATATCTTCAATTGAAACAGAAATAAAACAGAAAATATAACAGAAAAAATTCAATATAGTAGTTATATATTTACAGCTTAGTTGCCTTCTTGCCATTTTTTTCAAACAAGGTGACCCTATGTAAAGTTGTAGATTTCGAAATATTAGCAATAAACGTTTTTTTACTGTAAAAATCCAAAACAGTTATTAATTGTACAAGAAGATGACCATCAACCATGGCAGAAAAAGAAAACATCGGACCTTACAGGAATAGTTCTGCCTTTTGACATTTTTTTGTAATTCATACAAATCGTGCGCGGTAATTCAGTTATTAACACAAAAATTATTAAAATTTTCATGATATTATGTATGGAATCAATTTTATCCAAAATATCGATGGATTATTCCACTTTCGCAAGTCATCGCCAACATATTTATGGAAGCTTTTGAGGAGAAAGACCTCGACACTTTCCATCTAAAACCAAAAGTATTCATGATATATGATATTGTCTTAATCATTTAAAGCCTTTACACCCTAACATACGTTTTAATATTGAATTGGAAACTAATAATAATAATGATCAGATGTACCATTGGATCATTTAACTCATAGAAAACATACGCACACAGGCCAATTCCTTAATGCACAACCACATCACTATCTTAATCCGAATTCCTAGACTCATAATTAAAACACTTAACGTTTGCCCTTCTCTCAAATATGTTCCATAATAGAGCAGCAATTAAGCGTTCCTTTATAAAATACAGTTCACCACAACTTCCCAAAGAAAAAGAGTCCGAAAGCGACCCCACACTTGGCATTATGGTCCTTCCTTATATTCAAAACATCACTGACCATCAAACCATCAATAAACCAGTTGTCCAAAAATCTTTCAACGTCTTCGCTCCTTCAAAGACAAAATTCCATTTCAGACAGCATTGCATTCCACGCATATGCGGTTAAGGATACATTGGAGGTAGAATAGCCGATAATGTTCATTGTCCTCCCTTTAGCACCGCCTCCCCTTCAAAGTATATAAGCAGGTTTAGAGTAGTTGCAGTTAAGTTCCGAAGAAGCCAACGGAATTTTGCAAATAGTATTACAGTGACCTGTGGAAGTTCTTTTGCAAGAAAAAAGAAAGATATTCATATAGACAAAAACCTGGTATTTTCGCAATTACATATTATTTTTAGAAAAACGCAATGTAAATATGGGAAATTTATCACACACCACCTTTATTTTTTTTCGGCAAAGGGTTAAAAAATCGCACACCATTTGCGCTTTGGATTCTATAAAGGAAGTCCATAGTCGTCTTTATTCTTGTATTCACTGAGTAAAAATTACTATTCAACATAAAACCTGATTTATTTCGAAGCACATATTCAAATACTTATAGACTACACAATCCTAAAATTTAAAATTTTTTAAACTAGGGTTTCCAGGAAGTAGATTTGGAAATACCTGCTATACATCTTTTTGTCAAATCAAACCTTTGGACGTTTCGCTAATCGTTCTGTTGGCTTCTTACGAACATTGTCTGGGATGACTCATTTTTGTGGTTGTTTTTTGTGTAGTTTCCTTGGTAGAAAAATCGATTACATACAGAAATTTTAGTTTTTTAAGGCTTTTAGCCTAGTTGATCTTTGACGCATCGAAGATTTTGGTCTATTTTTTTAGTCGTAGTATGTGGATGTAAGGAAGGATAATAGTTACAAGTATAAGGTTGCTTTCAGACTCATTGTCTTCATCTTAAATTCATCAACTTAGCATTTTGGTTTTAGATGGATTCTCGATGACTGGTAATAATGGATAATGGATAGCTCTTCCTGACGTTCATAAATTTGACCTTTACAAGAAAAATTTGTTCCAGGCAAGCATTTTTCAATTAAGATGATGTATTTTAATGTATCTGAAATAATGTTAATTTAGTGAAGTACGTGGAAACTAACCAGAATATCGTTTGGTTATAATGTAATGGTTTTGAAAGGTTCATTAAATAGTATTGCAGTGGCCTTTCGAAGTTTCTTTGAAAAACATTTCGACGTTCTGGTTCTGGTTTCTGGTTATTTCCAAAGGAGGTAATAATTTTAACGCAATAAGTGAAATCCTTATCGCTAACAATAACATGAGTTTTGACTCCGAAAGGAAGACCATGTGTAAGGTGGCCTTTATTAAACTGGCTTGAACTGGGGCATTGTTATGATTTGAATTTAAAACCTACATTGAAGGGTTTCACTTTTGTGGATAATTTAATAGAGTGAAATTTTCCTATTTGCCGTTAATTTTCCGAAACGCTTCTACAGAATGTAATTTGGGTACTATTCCCATCGACTTTGAAATTTCCTCGTTCTGGATGTTTGCCGGTTAATTTTTAATGAAGCAAAAGTTCCAAAGATTTTTGGGCAAATCGAACATCGCCGCCGCCGCCCCGCCTTGCCGAAAGTTTAAATTACGCAATTCAACTGTGGTGTTCCTGAAAGAAGATGGAACACGTAATATGATTTGAAGTTTTCGGTTGAAAGGCGAACGCTCGCTTTTAAGTAATTGCTTGACATGATGTTTAACAACTTTGAATGAGATTTCGTTGGTGCTCCGCCGAAATTTCAAACTCCAATTGTTGTATTGTTGGCAGTTAAAGCGTATTCCGAGTTTAAGTCGAAAGTTTTGAATTTATGGATTAGAGGAATCTTATCCCCCGTAAGTTTCGCGCTCAAAGAAATTCCCCCGGAGCCAAAATAGAACCGACAGACTTTTCGCCCGAAGCTATTTGTTATGTGTACTTGCGTTTCAAAGCGAAAATGGAAAAAATCCGTTACGTTAAACCGCTGGTTTCGTAAGCGGATAAATAAACAATTACAGTTGGGGGTTCCGCTGGGCTCGGTGCTTGGGTTAGTACGTTTCTTTTCCCCAATTCTTGAATTAGGCAGCAGCGTTGCTCATTTCATGTAATAGGCAAAATAATAACCCAATAATCGAAATAGGCATACAATCTTTTGCCGATCACTTGAAATAGGCAACCAGTATAACAACACAAACTTAACAGTGTTCCTTTCATATTATAGGTTATGTTTTTGTTTACTTAGTAGTTGTTTGGCTATCAGGAAGGCAAAGTATTTACTTTTATAATAAATTTGTTGTGAAATTAATACATGAAAATCACTGAAACCGGTAAATCTAGTGAGGAATATGAAAAATACATATATTACATATTTTGGCCGCTATAAAGAATTGTGAAAGTATTGAAAAAAATAGACATTTTTATCAAATTAAAAGCACATACGAAATTTCGCGGGAATAACAAAGGTATGTAGAATTAAAAATAATAAAATCAGGACTACCAGAATTAGTGCATGGAACGTTATTCGAAATTTATATACACAAAGAAGAAAAAAAACTTACAATTTATCGATCAATCAGAACGGTATGCAGAGAGATAAAAAAAAAAGCGAACAGGGCTGGGATTGTTGTTAGACCTATTATAAGCAAAGATCTCAATTCGATAGTAGAAATCTATTTCATCGATTATCAAAGTCTACCTGAAGGCCAATATTAATTTATTTTGCACTACAAAGAACATTTAGTAAAGTATAGTATTGTAAGACAACGTATATGTAAACGTGCAGTTGAAGTAGCCAAATAGCTTAAATATTTTTTGGACTTTGGAGCGCCAACTGTTTTATAATCTGATAACGGCCGAGAGTTCACTGCAAATATAATCAAAGAAGTATGCAGTCTTTGACTTAATTTAGTTCTTATGAATGGGAGACCAGGCGATCCACACAAAAGATTCGTTAGTGCCGACAATAACATTTCTTCTTGGTCGGCCTGAAATTCGTGCCATTGGGATTATCACGATGCAATAAAAATTGAGTCTTATAAAACTATGTTTCGTCTGCCTAGGATCTAAAGTACCACAAGAATTCTTCTTCTTGCTATAATTTGTAAGGGCATAACGGAAGATACCGAATAAAAATAATGTTAGTGATTGGAAATTGGAAACACAGAACCATAACTCATCGGTAGGCCAACATCTCCGTACAACTTATTTTTGACTTGACAGTGAAAATTACACAGACAGCACCTAAGAAATTCCATCACTCCATCTAGCGGCAGCTAAGTTCTGGCTGGAATTGTATGCATTCTAGGCACGTTGGTGTATAAACTTTCCATGTCAAAGCTAACAAACTGGTCTGAAGAACTTAATCTTACCTTGTGAGCATCTGGATAGGTCTTTGATGGTTGTTTGTTGTTCTTCTCCAAAACTAATCAAAACAATTCACAGTTTGCGGTTCATTTGTTTCCGGTCTTTAAAATTGTAAGGGGACTATAGACTTTATAACATCTAACATTGACGTTTTTCGAGGTGGAAGCGCAAGTTAAGTCGCAAATAGAACACATTTCAATAGTATATTATGCAACAAGTGTGGTGTATTAAACACAAGTGCGACAAGTGTTTGTTAAACACTCCCTCCGCTGCGATCCGCTCGTGCCAAATAAACTAAATAAAAAAGTTACCAAACGTGTCGCATACTATACTTTGTCTACGTCACGAAAAATCACAACTTAACAAATTAAAAGTAATAACAGATCATCGGATTACTAAATTTCGTACCATTGATCGGTTCTGCTATTGTTGTGTCTTTTTAACTGTGTACGTTAGACAGAGAGAGATGCATTATTGGGTATGTCATATAAACAACGGAATAAACACAATTTTAAAACGTTATGTAGTTTATATAACTTGTACAATGTATCAATATGTACTTTATTTAAAGAAAAAGACTGTAATTGGAAGAAAAATCATCCAAGGAGAGCTTTTAAGAGGATCAAATTGTTAAGATCGTATAATCAAGAAAACGCAGGTCCTAATCTTCAATTCTGTTTCGTTTGTACTGATGAGATATGGAAACTGTAAAAACCACTAAATGTCATGCGATCGGTATGTTTGCTGCGTTAAACTTAAATTATAAAAGTCACTTTACTTACCGACTAGTCCACCAGATTTAAATTGTGCGATATATTACATAACATTTTTCTGTGTATTGGTTTTTGGGTACATTTTTGTAAAAACAACAAGAATACATTCACTGACATGACCCTCTGAATTGACAAATGTCAAAATTCAAACCGTGCGGTATAATCTAAAACACCCAATTGCTTCCAAAACCGTGCGGTAATATCCCAGAAATGTCCGAAAGGGCAAGATCGGTGTGTAATTAAGTATTTTACAGATGGGGGTAGAAAAAAAACTTTATACCTATCGCTACGTAATATAGAGATTAAGAAATTTAGTTTCTATGGATTTGTTGTATATGTTTATTAGTGTCTAAATTATAGGATAGTATGCTCGGGAAACATATCACGCTCCGGAGCAGCATTTAGATTGTAGAAACGTTTCATAAGAACAATGTTATTTAAACCTAGGTTTTCACTTATAATCAACTATTTCGTGATACGGGAATAGTAACTTTTTCTCGTCTTTTAATTTATAATTGTGTGTTAATCGTTAAATCAAATCCTAGTACCCTATGAGCCACGTCCAAATCCTAACCTACGGGTAAGCTTTAATTTTGGTAAAAAAAATCCCAGCCATAAATTGTCTATACTTGCTAATAATTCGGTTATTTTGCCGATAATTTTTTTTTATCATTTGCCTACTTCACTGAAACAGCAACATAGTGCTGGTAAGTTTGAATATGTAATAAAAACCAATTGAGTTCGTCATGCCTTTTATGGCTTAAATGGAATTTTTGTGATAACATTTTTGTTATAATCATATTTTATGTTTGTAAATGATTTTAATGTTTAATGTTAGTAATATATTCGTTATATTCTTGACATTATCCGATACCTGAAATCAGATCTATAGAACTAAATTTGATATACGTTTATTTAATACACCAAAAGCGGAGGCTAACCAAAAATATGATTGAATTCCTGTTTATTCATTGCAAATGGTTGATCGAGAGTTTGCTTGTAGCCAAATTCGTCTCGAAATCAACCAAACCGGAATTTTCTACTTTCCCTAACCGGCCACATTAATCACCGACCCACGTTTGCGTTTTCTGCTTCGCATCCCTCCGAGCTGCCAAAATGACGAAAAAATACCCGATGCACTTCGTTATATGAAGTGAATAATGGCGAAACACGTAAAAACGTATCAGAATTCTATTACAGTCGGGCGATAAAAATGACCGTGGGATCAAAGAACCAATTTATATTCCAAAAGTCTGAAGGTGCCTTCTAACCTATATGCATCAGGGGCAGAGGTATGACAGTGACTGATGGCCCGGGTACACATATGGGCGCTATGTAGGACGATCTCCGCTGGGAATAAAGATGTTATCCGTAAGGCTGAACTCGTATTACCTTCCTAATAGGCCTTGACCATGTTAAAAGAATTAACTGTGTTTTAGTATTCGTTCAGACCATGACCAAACTCGTTGCGTTCGAGTTATTCTAGATTGTTGTTCGAAATATATGGGGTGGATGGCAGGATAGAAGTTTATAGCGAACAACAAACATCGCTGGATTTCCATACCCGAGAACAATAGTGCCCCCCCCCCGACAGCTTTCTCTCCTATTTTTGTTAAAAAATAAACAAACGTGTATAGTAAAAATATTACAAGATATTTTATTTACCTACCTACTTCATAAATTGAACTGAAAAGTAGCAATGTAAATATTTAATTATTCAATATCAAGATGAAGAGTCTGTCCAAGATAAGGATGTCTACCATGGGATATTGGAAACCATAAGAGTTACGTAGATGGTTAAATTAGAAAAAAGTTGAATAATTTACCGTTAAATAACTTGCTGATGAGAAAACTAAAAAATCCCATCACTTCCGGCGATCCGCCAAAAAAAAAAAAAAACAAAATTTTCGGATTGCACTTTTATTTTATTCTGACGTGATATAAAGAGACGAAAAGAATAAAAGCGACTTTCACGATGCAATCTTCTGAGGTCTACAAGGTAGCGTGGAGAGATTTTAAGTATGACGTTTTGTTTCGACTTATGTTTCGAATACCGTACGAATTAAAAACAATAACAGATTATCTGATTACTAAATTTCGTACCATTCAAACAAAATATTTACTAGTTGCCACTAAACCTATTCGTTTATCGTTCCGATCGGTTCTGCTATTGTTGTCTCTTTTTAACTGCGTACATTAGACAGAGAGATATATTACTGGATATATCATATAACAAATGGAATAAATACAATTTAAAAATTTTGTGTTATTTATTTAACTTTTACAATTGATCATTAAGTAGTTAATTTAAAAAAAAGAGACTGCAATTGGAAGAGAAATCATCAAGGATTAACAGGATTAAATTTTGTTTTGTTTGTACTGATGAGACATGGATATTTGAAAATCGTATAATTGATTTTGGCAAGATATTAATCTAAAAACTGTAAAAACAACTAAAGTTCATGAGAACGGTGTGCAAAATTTCTCTGGAAAAATTAAATTATAAATGTCACTTTACTTACCGACTAGTGCACTAGATTTTAATTATATATATTGCATAAAATTTTTCTGTCTAAGAGTTTTTGGGTACATTTTTGAAAAACTACGAATACATTCACTGACATTGCCGTCAGAATGAACAAACCTCAAAATTAAAACCTCGCGGTAAAATCTCCGAAAACATCCGATTGCCCCCAAACCCGTGCGGTAAAATCCCGGAAATGTCCGAAGTGGCTCCGATTCGTGGGAAACGAAACTGACGCAGTAAATTAGGCATATTACAGAAAATTAATATATTATGCAATAAGTGCGTAAACGGCATTAGACTCACTAGTTTATTTTACACGAGCGGAGCGAGTGTCTAATAAACGAGTGACTTAAAAAGTTTACCGAAGGTGTTGCGTGTTGTATGACCGTTAGTTTTCGCAAAACAACACGATACATACACTGACATGATCTCCCAATAACGCACGTTTTTTATTACATCAACCTGAAGTCAGAAGGGAAGGGTTATTGGGGATATTCTTTAAGAATAAAATGTCAACGAATTCTTATTCAGAACCACATAAAACTTAACTATATTAATTTCCTTGAAATTCGAATACAGGGTGATCGAAATATCGCGGGCGCATTTTTTGTTATTTTTTTGTTGGGTAGACCTTACTAAAAGGCACGGCAACAGTTTTTTTTTTATACAGAATCACCTAAAATCATAGATAACTCTCCCAGTTTGTTGAAGCGGAATATCTAGAAGTACTTTTAGTGATATTTCCAAATTGAAAATGACAACAGACTCGTATTCAGGACAACCTAAAAGTAACTAGACCAATGACCAAAGTCTTTAACGTTTAAAAAAAATAAATATTGTAAACCTTGCAAATAACGATTAATTTTTATGTGATTTTATGGTTTGACAAATTTTAATTATACGAATTTCAAAAATAATGATAAAAAAAATGCTAATTCTCCTGAACGACTAAGCAATGAATCAAACTATTGACTGGAACCTTCGGCACTGTACTAACGTTTTAGTTTTAATCTTCTCCTGAAGATGCCCACTTGGTTGGCGAAACGCGCGTCGAATACGTAAAATTGAGTTTCGGTTTGTGGTAAAACGCGTTATTGTGTGTAAGCTATGAATGATAAAATTCGGAAAATTGTCCGAGATACTTGAATAAACTCGAAATGGTGAAAAATTCATTTAATTGGAGTTTTTTATTCATTCAAACACATAAAATTTTTTGGTTGGATATTTAAGATAACGTTAAAAAAAACATTATGAAGTTGATACGACAACTGGAAAGACGAAAAGTCGATTTTAACATATCTATCTCTTAAATTAAGGAAAAGGTAGTATAGGATAGTATAAAAAAAAGTAATCAATGGCAAATGAAATTCTGGAAAAAAAAGGGAATTGTTTAATGCAAAATGGATATTAAATATTAATTATTTCAATTATGTCATAATTTTTCAGCTTGTACTTTTCAATGCGCCTTTGATTATTGCCAACTACTTTTGTTTGTGGTCGTGATAAATAAACTTTACGTTTTAATGTCCATACAGAAAAAAAAATTGCCGAGTGATATCTGGGGATCGCGGTGGCCTGCAGATTAGATGACTGTTTCGACCAATCCAACGATTAGATAGCTGTAAATACAAATTTTACTGATCGTCCAGAGAAAATTCATCAATTTCACGACTTAGTACATTTTCTAAGAATCGGAGGAAAGTGATGCAGTACAAATTTTCTTCAAAAAAATATGGTCCAATTATTTTTTCGCTTAAAATTCCACAGCAGATGTTCATCTTGGTAGAAAACTGTGTCTTGCATTGTATCATCCAATGCGTATTTTCTTCACTCCACATTCTAATACTCTGAGATGAAACAGTACCTTTTGTACATCAGTACAAACCCTGTCTGTTCTTTCGCTGTCGCCACATTCAAAAGTATGCAGGAATTTGGGTTTATAGCCCTTTTTTCCACCTTTTTGCAATTTACTCCAGATGAAGTTTTTGGAAATATTCAAGTTTACACTTTTGCTCCTAATACTGGATCGGAGATTTTCATTAAAATTATGAAGAATTATTTCACTTGGACGAACAACACGATTGCGATGTTGGTTGGCGAGTTTGTTGACTGTCCCGTTCTGATCAAAATTTCTATTGAACTCTGCACCTGCTTCAGGTAAAGATCGCAAAAACTAGATGTACAATTACTACTTTTTCTCCCAAAGATAAATTAACCATTGTAATATTCCAAACAATTATCGCCTCCCCATGGCAAACTTGGTTTTACAACATTATGTCAACGTCAATCAATTTTGATGTTTCTGTTATTTTCAATATTAGATGAGAATTAAAAATTCTTTTTAATTAAAAAAATACTGCGTGAAAGGTTTGTTTATTTCATAACCCTAATCCTTTCTAATTATATCTAATTTTAAGAAAATCGTTTTTGTTTTTCACTGAAATCTATCCAACAAAAAAAAATTATCAAAATTGAGCCACAAACAATAATTCTACAGGAGGATCTTTTTAGCGAGATACCTTCATGGAAATTAGTATAATTTGGTTTTATGTAGTCCTGAATAAGAATTCGTTGACGCTTTATTCCTAAAAAAATCGCCAATAATCAAAAATTATTTCCAGTTTGCTATGACTTCGGGTTGATGTAATAAGAGACAGAAGGTTTTAGTGCGTTATTGAGGGTTCTATCCACCAAAACAATTACTTTTTACAAAGCTTCTGGGACAGTTTCGGTCAAGCTCTGAAGAAGCCAACAGGATGATTGGCGAAACGTCAGCAATTTCGACTCAGCAAAAACCGACGCAGGAGGAATCCAGAAGTTTTGTAAAAAATATTACAGTAGCCTGTGAAAGTTTCTTTGACAAATTAATAAAACAATTATTAAAACCAAAGATTTTACAACGATGTACAGCCTTAAGTGGTATGCAAACGATATTTCAAACACCCTGTATTGCAACATTATATAAATTGGTATAGTTGGGTTCTCCTGGTCATTATATAGGAAAGCAATTCTATTTTCCTGGGTGAAACCTATTACTACACACTTATTTCAATTCAGTTTTTCAGAGATGTATCCAACAAAAATAAATGATCAAAATCGAACCATAAACAAACTTATACAAGGGCGTACTGTATAGTAAGATATCTTGTAGCGTTGAGTGTGCATAGCATAAGTCTAGACTTCGAGTTTAAACAAATAAATGGAAAAAAATCTTGAGTTAATGGTTTTTATTATTTCGCAGACTGCGTTTAAAATTTTATAAAGAAAGTGATTAGAGGTAGAGTGTGCATTTGCTGTTGAAATTATAATTAGAGCAGTTAGTATATTTGTCGAAACAGCGTATAATAAGTGTTGTTGCACTGGAATCTAGCAAAGCGCACACGGATATAAGCAGGTTAACCAATATTGGCCTTGAGTTTAATTAAAGGTTGTTTGTTTGGACGTACCATGAGTGAATCGCAGATCCTGAGGCGTCGGTTTACCAATCTCGGCCAATTTCTGAGACCTTCAATTATATACAGACTTCAATAATCTTCGGATTTTCCCGATACCAATCCGCACGTTTACTCTGAATGGTATATTGCCGACCTATTTGGTTTTATTATTTGCTTACGTCCCGCATATATAGTACGTCTACACGTTTAGAGGGAATCTGTAAACACATTTGACACCGTTTCTGTCATTATTGTTTTGCTTTATGTTCGGCCTTGCTGGGAATTTAGTTATTTGGTTCGTTGTATGTGGTGTTTGCGGAACAATATTTTGCGGCACAGCATGCAGCATAATAACTCCATCGCTTAATTTCGTACTTGTAAGCAAATTAGGGAAAAAGCAGTCGGGAAAAATAATATCTCTAGTTAAGTCGCAATTCAACACGGTTTTCCATATGGGAACAAGGAGGACAACGTTTTGGTTGGAGGTTTTACGTTATTAGTTATAATTACGCCTTGATCACGGTTCCCAAATGTCTTGGGATGGGATTGGGTGCTCTCTTATCAAGTCTGTTGCTATTAAGCTAGTGGTACCCAAGACGTGCGTTCAATTTATCTAGATAAACTTTTTAATTGGCTGTAACTTTTTTGTTTTTAGAAATATCAAGGTGAACAAAAAACGAAATGTAGGATTAGTAGTAAACAAATCGGCAAAAATAGGACTGACGTCAACAACAATAATTATTTACAAATTAAAGTAGAAAAAAAACACTAAAAATGACAAGACACACTAAAGTAAAAAATTCTTTAACTAATCTAAATGCTGCTGTATGTGACCAACATTTTCCTGAACACATTTCTCATACACTCTAATTGTATGATGTTCTGCATTTAGTAATGTTTCCGAATTGCCTCTTAATTGATTGATTGCCTCTGAAATCCTTTGCTGAAGTTCCACAACATTATTACAAGGAGTTCTGTGCATGTGCTTTTTTGTGTCCATTAAAGTTAAGTCGGGGCTGTTGGTTGGCAATCCGTAGTTCCGCCGTTCCCTATCCAACCACTGGGATATTCTATGTTAAGAAAATTTTTAACTTGCACAACATTGTGAGGGGGGCACCGTCTTGCTGCCATATAATAAATCCAAAGAAAACTGCATCTTCTTTGACATTGTTTTGCATTTAGTTTTTGAGTTTTACGAAATTGAAATGCATTATATTTATATTCTTTCAACACTGAGTAGATTGATCCCCGAAAAATACCTGTCTCTTAATATACTCTAGTAATAGAGGAAACGGGATTTAATACTTTACTGTTTTCTGCAAATTTCTTTGCCTCCGAGCTGCGGTTGTACTTTTATTATTTTATTACTCCTTCCACGGATGCTAAATTCGCGAAAAACCATTTTAACAATAATGACTTGGAGAATAATTCAACCGTCAACGTTCTTTACTAATATGTCAAACATAAACATATTTTTATTTGTCAGTCAGAGCACTCTTTGAAATTAAATAAAAATTTCCCCATTTTTGCCGATTTGTCAAAAGCGAGTGGTCTAAAATATAATGTAATATATAATATACAGGGTGGGAAGAAAACTTGGCTACTAATCCTACATTTGTTTTTTTAATTTACCAAAAAGGTTACAGCCAATTAAAATGTTATCAAGATAAATTGAACGTACTGTACCTGGTTGACTTATCTTTCAGTCCCAATTCATAAGGGGAGACACGCACTTGATATCTAATTTCAGGGGTAAATCTTCAAGAAATACTTTTAAAACATTCTAATAGTTATTTAAAGCAGATTTATTTTCTGTGATCATCATTTCAGATCCCAAAGAGGCCGTTAGAATCAGGATGCTATTATATAATTAGATTATTTGATTTGAGATAGATAATTATAAACAACGGATAAACATTTTAATACATTTTTGATTGGATTGAGCTGAGGCTTTTATTTGATGAAAATCCATATAACAAAATAAATAAGAACTGAAAGTTCAGATTTTCATGAAATTATAAATATTCACATGACAATTGTTTCGACAACACCGTGTCTTTATCAAATGTAATATTTACAAACTACCTGCTACTATATATACCGAAAAATGAAAATAAAATCTTAATTAATGTTTTTGTGAGAATTTAAGTTCAATAAAGGAGAGGTATTTAAATCTAATTGATCGTTAAGCAATACATTTCCATCCTAACTTCCTTAGACATTGATTATGGGAAACCCACGAAGTCCTTTGTTAGCCGAGATTTTTATGGATAATTAAAATAAAAGTTTTCTATGGTGGTATAGATACGTAGCCTTTGCTTGCTTTGTTGGAACGGACAGAAAATTGAATTCCTTTTTAAATTACATTAGCTCATTACATAATCGTATAAAATTCACTATCGAGATTGAGACAATAAAAACTTAATTAATGTTGTTGTGAGAATTTAAGTTTAATAATGGAGAGGTATTTAAATCTAATTGATCGTTAAGCAATACATTTGAATATCCCATTTTGTTAATCTCCATGGCTTCCAATAAATTTAATTTTCGCCGAGTAAAAAGCCTTACCTTCCTTTTGAATGACGGTAGTGGTAGGGATCTAGTAGAGACAGCCATCCAAAAGTTTCTCCCTGATACGGAAAGTCTAAGGCGATATTTACGCAAAAGTTGCGATTCTCCAGTTGGTTATTACACATTTCTGATTAGTACCAGAATTTGAGTCTATTGGCATTATGCGAATAAAAAAATAATAAATAAACGCTTTTAAGGGCCTCGAAGCAAATAAATGGTTTACATCGTATGACTAAAAAAAAATGCTGCTAGGTAGTTTGTTTCATAATGTGTCTGTCCCTTCAATGCGGCATCCATATGAATGCTCACCAGCTTAACTGATATCATATCATCATATCATAAATCGTTTCCCGTAAATAAAGGAGGTGTATTAGTTCTCTAACGTTATTTAATATTTATTTGCAACAAGACCTGATAAGGTGGAAGAAAAAATGTAAGAATATGTCTTTTGCGTACTGTCAAGTAATCTTGGCCCAAGACTGTGATGACATAGAGTACATGACATGAAAGGTTATTGAAGAAAACAATGAATGGGGGCTGGAAGTAAACATCAATAATCCAGAATATACACAACAAGACCTAATTTCTGGAACAGGACAACATATTATACAGTCTAAAGAATACACACAACAAGACTTAATTTTTGGAACAGGGCAACGTATTATACAGACTAAAGAATATAAGTATTTGTGTTTAAAAGTAGCAGAAGACGGAAACATGGATAAAGCAAGGAAGGATGTATTCAAGGTAGGAGAACTATCTCATTACTAAACAGTATCTCAAAACAGAACAAACAAAAAATTTATATCGCGATGGTACATTGTAAAATATAGTAGTGAAGTTTGGCAGCTAAAAGAAAGTAATGAGAGAAGGTGGCAGAGATGGGCTTCTGGAGAAGAGTTCCGGACAATCAGAAATGAAAGAATACGGGAAATAATGGGTGTCACACACAACATAATAGATGATATTAGAACGCAACAACTCAGACGGCATGGCCATGTACAGAGAATGGGTAATGAAAGAATACGAAAACAAATTATAAGATGGACTCCTCACTACAGAAATGAGAGAGAAAGACCCAGGCGAAGCTGGATAGAAGGACTAAAATCAGAGATGACGGAAAGAGAACTAGACGATAATCTATGGATCGATTATGTTACGTGCTTCAATTGTTTTTCTGTTTTCAACATCGTAATCAGTGAAAAAATGCTACTAGTTTGCTGATTTAACCGAAATATTATCTCTACTCGTAACAAAGTTACCGATGTTCAATGTTACGAACGAACAATTGCTGACGTTTCGCCAATCATCCTGTTGACTTCTTCAGAGCTTGAATGAAACTGGCTCGCATCTTACTCTGTACCTGCTTATATATTGCTTAAGGGGGCGGAGCTAATGAGGGGCATAAACACCGTCTCGAATGACTGATTCCCAGATAAAGACCTGAGTCGCAGTTAAGATTGTTAGGTTGTTTATATATTTCTATAGACTCTCGGATTTTTCGTTGGTAGAAGAATTGATTACATTCAAGAACATTAGTTTTATCTAGAAAATTTTATGCCAGGCTTCGTGATTGTGTTCGGCAACAGCTGATGAGTTTATTTGTCTTAGTCGTAAAGCTCTTTCGTGTTCTTTGAGCCTAGTTGATATTTTTCGGCCGGTCTCCCCAATGCGTTCTTGGAATAGTGTAAACTCTCGGCATCTCAAATGGAATTTTGTCTTTGCCGTAAAGCGACCCAGGTCTTTCTCTGTCATCAATATGGGAATCGGTCATCCGAGACGGTGTTTATGCCTCTCATTTAGCTCCGCCCCCCCTCAAGCAATATTAAAGCCGGTACAGAGTAAAATGCCAGCCAGTTTCAGTCAAGCTCTGAAGAAGCCAACAAGATGATTGGCGAAACGTTAGCTTTGTAAAACAGTCTAATAATTATTGTCCACCCAGTTCAAAGTTCCTGGTGGTTGTATCGCGTCGGCGTTATTTTTGGTTAGTTTAGGTTTAATAACCGATTTTATTTACAAAACGAACTACCGCGGATATTCCTAATGCAAACAAAATTAATATTAACATCGTTAGTAAAGTATTTTTGCATTAATGAACGCCGGACAGATAATAATTGTCGTTACATTCATTATTCAAACCCGGCCGTAACAAATTCGTTTATTTACTTTGGCGTTCGGAGATTTATCCGACTTGCAGCGGCAATTTTATCGCAAAAAGGGCGGTCCCGAAAATATATTAATCTATATATAGGCCGATTGGGGGCCGGCGAAAACAAACAAAAGCTCGCAGGCCGAATAACAAACAACGCGAAAAGTTTTGTTTAATAAATATTGTTTAAAAGCTGAAAAAAGGAAATTAATTGGACCGGCTGCGAATTGTTTTTTTTTTCGCGTAATTTTGGCATGTTTAACGCAAAATTCGTTATCAAAAAAATGCCGCAGCGCAATGGTTGAATTTATTATTACGTTCAAAAACGTTTTTTTTTTATTTGTCGCAGTATTTTGGCTACCGTGCCGGCGTGTTATAATTTGGAATTTTAAAATATGGTCGCCCTCAGTTTCGTAAGCGTTCCGGGAAAACAATTTCCAATAATTTGGAAAACTGGGGCCAAGTTTTGGACATGTAGGTTGGAGCTACGGACCAGAGAACTGTTTCAAGTGTGATCTGTGTCTTAATAGATCTAACCTAGTGCCAATCTTTTTGTGCCATGCCCCACCCAAGCCTTTATAACTTGTGGAAGAACTGGTGATTATTTTTGAAGACATGCGAAAAAAGAACTCTAAAGGCTACATTACATTTTTCGTTGGTATATCATTGACAGCTAATTAGTTTTTTAGCTTATGTATTTTTTGAGGTAACGATGGTTTCTAATCTTTTACTTTACTTCTTCAGCAAAATGCCCTTTATCAACATATCTTGCGTAAGCTATCAATACTGCCTGCCTCTCGAAGTTAATTCATCCATTTTCAGATGTAGAGGTCGTTAGTTACATGCTTTTATATTTCTATTTCATGCTATAACTTTTATGTCAGTGCCCCCCTTACTTTTTTTAAAGAATGTTGTAAGCACAAATGTTATACTACATTCTATTCAAATATTTCTATATTTGCATTGTTATATTTTATTTCAAGTAAATCGCTAAATCAGAAACATTTCATTAAGAATAAGTAGGCTATGGATTAGAAATTAACACATTCACATTGACATTAGCCTTGACATTCATTAATCTAAATGAAATACCGTCATTCGGGTTTTTTTTGAGATGGTGGAGGTTATAATCTCGCTGTTTGATGCCATAACTTTTTGTTAGTACTTTGTTTATAAGCTAAATGAGGGCCATAAACACCGTCTCCGATGACTGATTCCCATGTTGGTGACAGGTAGAGACCTGAGTCGCGGTTAAGATTGCTAGTCCCCCCTCAAACAAGATATAAGCAGGTACAGAGGAAAATACGATCCAGTTTCAGTCAAGCTCTGAAGAAGCCAACAGGATGATTGGCGAAACGTTAGCAATTTCGATTCAGCAAAAACTGACGCAAGCGGAATCCAGTATTTTGTTAAATTATTCTTTTTCAGAAAATTGTTTTTTTGCATAAAACGTATTTGGTTTCAAGGTGCTCTACTTCAACCATCTCACTCATATCACGTTGGATAGTCTAGGAAAAGTCCTCTTTAACGACTCCAAGTTTATTAAATCCATTAAGCAGCTTTAACTTGCATAGGAAGATCAAAGAAATGACTGGACACCCATTCACATATTGTTAAAAATAGCGAGGGAAATATAATTGAAGATACAAAAGAGGAAATAGTACAATTGACAGAAAACAGCTAATTAAAAGAGTAAACCAGGACCTCCAATATTAAAAGAAGAAGTCATGTGTGCAATAAAAAATTCAAAAGGTAGTAGAGCTACGGGCCACGATGAGCTTCCAATTGAACCAAAAACATATTTATCCATATATAGATATGTATTAATCCACTCTGTATAACGCATTTCCCATAAAGTGATGTGGGACGTCGATACGGACTTACACCGTCTACTGTATCCAAAGAAAAAATCATTCAGGGTGGTGCGGCAGGCAGTTCTAGTAAAAAACTAAGAAAGCCAAAATTTGAAGATTTGAATTGGGCAATATTGCAGTGGTTCCAACAGCAACGTCTTAAAAATGTACCACTCTCTGGACCTATCGTAAAACTAAAAGCAGAAGAAAAGTGTGCTGAACAGCTTGGCATTATCGATAGTTGGGGAAGTTCAAACAGAGACATGGTATATATTATTTATAGACGAGTGGCGAAGATCTTGATGTCGACAGAAACGTCACTAACGACGACATTTTTAATGCTGACGAAACTAGTATTTTTTACAAAATGACGCCAGATAAAACTCTTAAATTTCGAAGCGAAAAGTGTATAGATGCAAAACTTTCTAAAGAACGTATAATAGTAGTAGTAGCTGCCAATATGAGGGGGAGAGCAAAAAGAAAGCTAGTCGTGATTGGAAAATCAACTAACCCATGATGTTTTAAAAACATCAAGCATTTGCCGGTCACTTACAAGGCAAACAAGTCTGCATGGATGACATCGCAAATTTTTGAAGAGATACGGAAATGGGATGCAGAATTAAAGGGGAAGAAAATATTACATCTCTTAGATAACTGCCCTGCACATCCCCATATTCCAAATCTACGGAATATCGAATTGGCATTTCTTCTAGCCAAAACAACAAGTGTATTACAGCCGATGGATCAGAGCGTAATTAAAAGTCTTCAGAGTCGATACAGGAAAAACATTTTAATGCAAATGATCGAGTCCGAAGACCAATTTTCCATTAATGTGCTAGATGCAGTCAACTTTATTAGTAAAGCTTGGAAAGAGGTGACAGCAGAAACAATTCAACACTCCTATCGTCATGCAGGACTTATTACCGAACAGGACTTTTAAGATCATCAGCCACTAAGCGAGTGGATAAAGCAGTTTCAAACAACAATTACAATAACAAGTGAGGAGATCAGGACTTGCCTACAACGGCAGACTTGACAGGGTGAGGAAGAAGTTGATCTGGGACCACCACAAGCTCTATATTCAGCTAAGCTGGTAGAGAATCTTTCCAGTTGAGCATAACCTTGGTGGATCAAATACATATTCCAGATAAATATAGTATCTCGTTTGTTCAGTCAGCGAGAAGCATTGAACCAACCATTCTTAAATATCTCGACGAAATTATTCCTAGAAATTGCAACCGTTGAAAAAGTTAATTTTGAAGCAACAAAAACCGAGAAAAAGGGCAATAAAAATTCCAGACGCAAAGTGGAATGGTCCAATAAAGTTGAACATGTGAAACCTTTTGTCTCCCGAGAATGCAGGCAGCCAGTAATACGCCGAGGACCGTTTCGCAAACGTAACATAACGTACACACTTAATTGACTGGAATATGTGCTGTGTTGTGCTCTTATAACATCGTTTTCTTTTTACCATCTTGTTATCGGAGCCATTTATGCGAAATACGATTGGTCTAAACAACCCCTTAGATCTATGCTTCCAGTTTAAATTGTATTTGACAATAAAGCTCCCTTTTGTTCTTTCTGCAATCTCGAATTGCGGCGTTACTTTTGAAAATAGCTTTTGCCTTTAAAACGACAGAGGGAAAATGTTCACCGTCGCTAAAGTAAAACCGTTTTATTTCGAAAAAGCGTTCCGGGATTCGGTTTTTTTCCTTTTATTCGGTTATTTAAACAGGTTTCGCGGCAATGCCGCGGCCACACGGAACGGCTTTCATTTAAACTTGGGGAAAAGTTCGAATATTATCAGAAATTTGATAAACCCCGTGTGGAAGTCTTTAGGATTTATGGAAATATATATTACCGTAGTCCGGTAATTGAGAAAGTTCCGGGATATCAACCGTCGAATTAGAGTTTTCCAGATTTGTCATGTTGTCATTGCCTTTTCTGTGGCGACATATGTCGCTGTTCGAGTGCCTCTTGTCGAACGTCGCCATGTACACCGTGTGCCAAATAAAACGATCCACTATACGATCTGGAAACCCATAGAAGATCCGAAAAAAAGTTGTTAATACAGCGGGTTCCAAAAGTGCCCCCCCGACTTCAACTTTGTTATTTTAAATAGAACACCCTATATATTTCGACATTTTTGGAAACCTTGGTTAAAATAAAGGTCGCTTTCTTAAGAAATTCCTTTTCAAATTTTGAATAGTTTAGGCAGAAAATGAGGTTATGTGTCTTTTTCCATATATTGATTGCCTCATATAAACTTGTGTTGTGATGCTACTGATCCAGGTATTGCAACGAAAATTTAACTACAGACTAAGGAGATGATCATTTTGACAGATGCCCCTCAGCTTATACATGGTGTCCCAAATAGGTTGTGCCGTTTTGGCGTATTAAATTAAATTAAAAAAAATTAAATTAAATCAAATGGAAAACACTATATAGACGAATAAAACACTGATAGATGAATAAAACCTATCGCTAACAATACAGGGTGCCCATTAATACGTGGAAATTTTGAAAAAAAATACTACACGCTTTAACACATTTAATAAAACTTCAGAATATATTTAATAGGTAATTAGCTAGCTTGATTAGACATACCTAATAACAAAAATTAACAATTAAAGTTTATTGGCAAAACACATAACCTCAATTTCTGCCTAAACTATGTAAAATTAGAATCGGAATTCCTTAAGAGAGTGACCTTTATTTTAACCAAAGATTCCAAAAATGTCGAAATATACAGGGGGTTCCATTTAAAATAACAAAGTTGATTTCCGGAGGGAGCGGGACACAACAATAAATATCAACAAATTTATGATGTTTTAAATCTTCAGTAGGGTCTGTATGAAACTTTCTTTCGTATCTCCTATGTGTTTCTAGATCGTATAGTGGATCGTTTTATTTGGCACACGGTGTACAATTAAGGAGAAAATAATGTTCTGTGGTTACTTTTTCTATAAAGAAGCAGTCTGTATAAGCTTTTAAGTTATGAATTATGATCATTGTTTTACTGATTCAATGTATTTTGCAATGGTTCTCAATAGATATAAGTGGTTTCAACGAATATCGTTTATTCAAAATCGGTTTAAGGTGAGTTACCAACTAAATTAAAGTTGAGTTAAAAATGAGATTAACTTATGATTTTTTTGACCTAACAAGAAAGTATTTGCAATGAAAACCTAGCGTTTTTTTTCTGTTCTTTTGTTACACTTTTTTTAGCAAAATAAATTATTTTCTAATTTATATTTCACCTTGAATCTTTGAAACTAGGCAATTTCTGCATTCAAAATGATCTCTCTTTTAGAACATCTGATGACCACGGCCACTAAATATGGAAATATGTCTTTATGACAACTGGACGATAAGGACGAAGAAGGCACAGACAGGCAGAAAATTGCTCCAACATCTCAGATTCCAGCATTATCACAATCATCACCGTCACATACTCTGACAACACCATTATCTGCTTCCTCTTTCACAACCATCAGGGCCAACAGAAAAAGGCCATGTGACACGAGGGACGATAAATTTCTTGAAATAGAAAACAAGAACGTACAAAGGTGAGGATATTAGTTTCTTTAAAAGTCTCATTCCATATATAAGCTAAATCAAAGCAATTCAGAAATTACATGTTCGTAATAAAATACAGCAAAAGAAACTTGGAGAAGTGAAGCACCGGGGAATTACTACCGATTCCCCGGTGCTTCACTGCTCCAAGTATTATTTAATAATAACTTATTGACTAATATCCTCTGTTCATTTTCAAGAATTATGTTGCTTCTTTATTTATTGGGTGAATTCCAATTTTTTGATTAATCGCTTTAACGTATTATATGGAGTGTCCACTAATAAAAACAAGACAGCAATACAAAAGTTGCAAAATTTAAAAGTTAACTACGGAACGGAAATTTTCGATTTCGTGTTTATTTTGTTCCCCTGTTATTTAAAGGCATATAAAAAATAAAAGTCAACTTCTAATTGCCAGTTTTTGGTCTCTACAATGTAGCGTTGAGAAGTACGTTTTCATTTTTCAGACGAATACAACGATGTCTGCCGCAATTGTTTAAATTACAAGAAAGAAAATGTTTTCTTGTAGTAGGCGCCGACAAACAAAAGATGAAATGAGAGCTACATAGGTAAATAACGAAAAATGTTAATTCATTAAAAAAATGACTTCTAAAGAACATACTACAAAAAAAATATACAGGATGTTCATACACAAATAAATTGTAGCTGTCAAATTTAAAACATTTTTCTAACTTTTGCAAGCGGTAAGTTGTCCAAAGTTTCTTTGGTGTCGTACTCCAGGAGGTTGCGGAAACGGTCAAACGTAAAAATGTAACTGTAAAATGTGTTCAAAAATTCCAACCCATAGATTAAACCCAAAACAATGTTGATGTCTATATATTCAGTATACTAGTATTTCGCCGGTTAAAAATTCCATTATTTGTTAGTAAAATTTCGTCCGACCAACCAAACTTACGGGGAAGGTTCGCTCCGCTCTTCATCGCCGGGTCTGAGCCCTTGAAAAATTCTAAATTTGAACAGGTGAAATGTTTGTTTTCTCAAAATAAAATGAACAGATGTTTTCGCATTTTCAGTTACAGCCATACTTCGACCACAAATATAGTGCTTTCAAAACTGACCGCGTGACCACTGTTTATTAGTTCAAAACCGCAGCCCCTTATAGAACATCCTGCCGAGCAGACCCTTACTCGTAACCATTCCAGGATCATCCTAGGAATTTATCTACTTACAATAACAATCGGGATATAAGTATGTTTTCAATCTTTTTCGCCTAGCAATTCTGGAAACATGTACTTAAAAAAAATAGTACAAAGTAACAATTTATTACGTTCTGTTTCATTTTATTGATATACAAAATATTAAAAAAAATAATAACAAATAAAAATCGAAGCTATCGGTACTGTTGTTACATAGTGCAATGATCAACTCCACCTCTAATCGTTCTAGATAAATATTTTCTTCTTTTATTACTCTTTTTTCAGATTTAGACCACTTTTGTACTGATATTTTCTCTACCTCATTCCTAATTATGTTTATAATACTGTCACCAAATTTTCGTAGAGTGCTATTTCTTCTTATATGCGCTTTCAACTCAGACCAAATCATCTCAATCGGATTAAATATATAATGATACAGGGGTAATCTCAAGATCTCATTTCCGTTTTGTTGTGCTTTTCTTCAAAGAAGTACGCGCAACTAATTTTTCAGTACGTCAGTACTTTTTTATGCAGTTCTTCTAGGGTTAAAACACTATTATTCACTTTATAAGCGTCGTAGATTATACGCCTAATTAGATCTGCGTGTGGCTCTTTAAAAACTCGCGAAGTACCAGCATTTTCTCTCACTTTCTTCTTGACTATCCCATTTGCAACAATTTTTCTTACAGTTATCTTAGGAACTTTGGTCATGCCACTTTAAATTGCTGTTTCTGAATTTCTTATAAGATTGTAGATACCCAAAACAATTTGCTTCGCACCCAAAGACAAATGGATGCGTTTTTTTATTTGCTGAGGTTGTTCGCCTTCTACATTGTCATTAGGTTCGACTACCATCTCCACTTCGTCTTCAAATTCTGCGCTGTTTTCCACGTCTTCTTCTAACAGGGTAAATCTGCTTCATTCCACGGTCTCCACATTTTAAAGTGTTAAAAAACAGGAACCTTCAAAAAATGTTTAATTGAAAGATTCTAATAAATATTTATTTGTATTCCTATCTTCAGAGAATATAATATGTTATCTTAAAAAAGACAAAGATACAAGAAGAAGAATGTTGTTAATTCTTCAGGCACTCTACAAAAATGATTATTTTCAAACTTGCCTGTAAGATAAATACAGTACTGAATTATCCAGTGAAAATAGCCTCCCAGGGTCAAAGCTCTAGAATCAGGTACATAAATGTAGGATTGTTTATCGTTAGTCTAAGGTTCTGAGGAAATAAACACAGTCCGACGTTCTGGCAAATTAAATAATTATATTTCCACTTATTTACACAGCGCACAACAACAACTTCTTTTACACTTGGCATGGACAACAACAATTCGTCTACGCGTCCTTCGTCTTTTTAAAGAAAAACAGTAAGCGGCACGGCTTTCCCCGTTACCCACGTCTTCTACGTCTTTTTAGTCTAATCGTCTAATACACAATGCCCCTGGTCAAGTGTCGTGACCTGCTAAACCTTTCGTCGGTACGCATCAAAAGTAGACCCGAACTCTCAGAAAACACCGGAAAGCGGCTTTCTTTTGTGATCCGCTCAAGTCCGTTAAAAGAAATAATGTAAACGTAATCCTCTTTAATTGCATGCAGAAATACTAAACAAAGAAATACCGAGTTTGCGAAAACTAAACTGAAGGATATATCTTATCTACATCAATACGTACTTACTGGAAAGATCACACTGAAATAATTCCTAGGTAATTTATACGAACTTATTGCAATTTATATTAAACTCTTAAGAACCATATCATACATATCACCTGATGTTAAAATAAACGCTTCTACTCATTCGAAACATCCCGCAGCATCAATGCTTCATCAAATTTAAAACGGTGAAAAACAATAAAACGAAATGTCCAAAATCTCAAAAATCAGGTTGAAATGCGGATCTTGTCCTATATTTTATATTGGACAAACAGGTAGATCCTTGAAGAAACGCATTAACGAACATAAAAGAGCGTTTAGAACCAATAGTCTGGATTCTAATTACGCCTCACACTTACATACAGAAAAAACACATTTTTGACGAAATTTATTGGAACCCATAGAGATTAACAAAATGAGACATTCAAATGTACTGCTTAACGATCAATTAGATTTAAATACCTCTCCTTTATTGAACTTAAATTCTCACAACAACCTTAATTAAGATTTTATGGTCATTTTTCGGTATATATAGCAGTAGGTAGTTGGTAAATATTACATTTGATAAAGACATGGTGTTGTCGAAAAAATTGTCATGTCAAAATATATAATTTCGTGAAAATCTGAATTTTTAGTTCTTATTTGTTTTGTTAAAACGGTCCATTTTCGTTACGATCTATTTCAGGCAAGACCTACTATTTCTTTCTTTCTATTTTGTAAAAATATGTGATTTGAAACGGAATCGGCAAACTTTTTTTTTACTTATTTCGGAAGTGATATATTTATATTATTTGATTTTGCTATTGCCAAACAAAACGACCTGAAATTTAGAGTTGTAGGTGTCAATTTTGTGTGCACTTACAATCTTTAGACCATGATTTATTTTTGTTTTGCTTCCATTCAAATTCAGGAATTTTAAAAACACATTCAGATATTCAACCTTCGAACGTTCCTCCAGCAGTCATCAAGTGCATCGCTGGAAGCCCGACGGTCTTCCTTTCGCGTGACGATCTCGTACTTAAGTTAAACCGTATCGTAAACTAAGTTAAAGGCAATATTAAAGTGCAGCCGACGTAGAACTCATCGCCGCCGGAGAACTTGTTGAAATATATACTCTATATTCCGGGTACAAGTATGGAGTAGATATACTCTCAACTCCCAAGTACCGTATCGCTGCTCCGCTCTTCACGAAGTTCTGCGACGTAAACTTACATAAAGTTGCCGGGGCGGACTTCTATATTCCGCTTGACGACACTGTAAATGTTTATACGAAAAGATAAAGTTTAAAATTCGTTGCTCTCGGTTTTGGGCGCGGGCTGGATATCTAGTCAAATCTTCGCCGTTTTAAAATTTTATTACGGCACTCGTCCTTTTTTTTTGCCCGCCCGGTCCAAAGCCCTGCCGGAAACTAAACTGACGGGCGAAAAAGTAAATCTCGCTAAAAATTCATTGGAAATTAAATTTTTAGTGCACTTTATATACGAAACGCCCGATACTTGGGTAGATAAAGAAAATTTACATTTCGCTAGTTTCGTTCCGCTCGGTCGATTCCGGTATTGTTAAGAGATAATTAAGTCCGTTCGGTCGGTGTACTATTATTGCTCCTCTGGAATTACAAGATGGCGAGCATATGACCCCTGGCCGTCTTGCATAATTCACAATCTAAATGTCGCGAGGTCTACAAAATTAAACTTCTTGATAGATGTTTTTATTTTGGAAACTGCTTTTATATAAGTTTGGTAGGCTGCGCAAGGAATTCTTGCAAATATTAAAAGACTAAGAAAACGATATTTGTAAAATAACTTTTTTTTTATTCAGTAAGATAGTGGAATCCTAGTTGAAGAAGTGAAAAAAAAAGTTTACCCAGACCTTTTTGAGTGAAATCTTCGTTTTTTTGAAAGAAAGCTGCGTTGTCCGGATATTCGGCTCTGTGTTTTTAAGGGCGTGTCCCGTTTTAACATCTAGCAATAGTCCGCGATCATCGTTATGCTCCATCTGCTTTGGCATCGCCATTTTATTTCCTTACTGTAGTGCTGAAACCTCTTTTCCTGTTCTTCGCTTACTGCTCCAAGATTTTCATTAAAATAGCCCAAGTCTGAAAACAGGGAATGAGGAGCGTGGTATACATTGTTCACAGTATATGATGCAAGTGCGTTAAGTAAACGGCTTTTGAGTGACAAGTTTATTTGGCATGAGCGGAGCGAGTGTTTAATAAAAGTTTACCGAAAGTATACTTTTCGAAACATCTCCGAAAATATCCGATTGCTCCCAAACCCGTACCGTAATATCCCGAAAATGTCCGTGGGAGACGAAACTCACGTGGTAAAGTGACTCTTCCCGCACGCTGGGTAGGTGGATATTTAGGTATTTTACAGACGGGAGTCGAAAACGTATATTATGCAATAATTGCGGTAAATGACATTTGACTCGCGAGTTTATTTGACACGAGCGGAGCGGGTGTTTAATAAACGAGTGACTTAAAAAGTGTACAGAACGTTTTGCATACTATACTTTTTCTACGACCGTTAGTTGTTGGGTACATCTTTGGGTCAGAATTGATAAACGTCAAAATTCAAGGCGTGGAAAACATCCGATTGCTCCCAAACCCGTGCGGTAAAATCCCGGAAATTTCCGAAGGGGCTCGGATCCGTGGGAAACGAAACTGACGTGGTAAAGTGACGCTAGATCAGGACAGGACAGGAGTAAAAAAACATTATTGTTTGCCTTTGCTTTACTACGATATAACTACCGCAGATATAAGAAAAGTTATTTGGATTTTTTACACAATGACTTTCCATATTTTTCAGTTCTAGAACACTAGAAATACGCAATGAAGACAACAGCTGCCAACACAGTAGAACGACCCAACTGTACATAAACAGGTATTGACGCTTCTGCGCCTTGTACTATGTTGCTTTGCAGAGAAATCTAATATTATCCAGTGTTGCCAAATCACATCTAATTTCATAAAAAAAAATTCATTTAAATATCATGCCTACCATGGAACACACATATTCATGTCATAGGTATGATTATTATTAAAATAACATTTTTAAGATATAGAACACTGTAAAAAAATGACGTGCTAGGACAAAAATATTTTATATAAATTTTTGGAAAAAGCGCCTCCAAAAATATACAAATAGCCAATCAGCTGTGTTATTTATAGTGACTTGCTTTTTTGAGTGTTTAGTTTTTTTATAATTGTCGGAGTTTATTACTTACTTTCTTGCTCTTCCTCCTCTTCTTCTTATATTAGGCCTTGTTTTTCTCCGATCTGTTTCGAATTTTTTAAAGCTACAGTGATATGGACTGACAGTTTTTTCTCTCCATCTTTTGAAGGGCCTTCTTGGTGGTCCGGCGCCCGCTGGTACCGTAGTCCTCAATGATTTTTTTTAATCATTCCTGCATTAATAGAGCATTTTGCACAAAATATGGCAAAACTGTTTTTTTTTACATGAAAAATCCATTTTCATGAATAGTTTCGGAGCAAATTGTAGACAGCGCTACGTATGATACTTTTCGTGCATTTGATACTTCCTAACTTTATGGCTGCATAATTAAAAACAGCAAAATGATCGCGAAATGTAGGCTCTGACGAAACAGATACGATAAGATATCTGCAAAATTTTTCGAAAGTCTTTGATTAATACAAATGCCACAAAGACACTTAGGTTCTGGTGAATTTCTTCGTTACTTGTCGGTATCTTGGGTGTTTTTAACAAGTTTTAGTAAGTTTTCCGATAATGCCGAGACATACCTTGTTTTCCAACATAGACATGCACGTGGGAGTTATAACCGAAGGCGTCCAGATTTTAAAATTTTTAAGAATATTTATAACCCTACACCTTAGAGAATACCTAAATAATCAATTTTCTTATCGTTGGATTGGTCGTGGGAGTTAAACACCTTAGCGGATTAGGCGTCCAGATTTCAATCCTATTGATATTTATGTTTAGGCGCATCTGAAGTCGCTAGTGTAGATAGTTTAAAATCAGGCAGTGTTTCAATAAACGTTACCCTAAATGCACCAAGCGAATGGAAATCATCTTGAACACTTATTGCCGAATAGAAACATTTTTGTATGAATACTTTTTGTCTTTTTTTTTAGTTTATAATTAAATTTGTAATTCCATAAAATTCTTTTCGTTAACGTCGAAGTTCTTTTGAGTCTCTTGTTATAAAAATCTCATAATAAATGCTGTTATGGTCAATACTTTCATATTGGCACAGTTATATGCATTATTTAGGTTATTTTTAAATTTTCAATACAAAATTACGTTTATCTTATAGCAAACTTCACAATACCATCTTTGCTTTCCTTCTTTCAATAATTTCCTCGGTCATGGTTTGATGAAGCTGTTTTTACATTTTTTTTAATATTTATTTTTATGTTTTTTTAAATTTTTTATTTTTGTATGTTTTACTATTTTGTGCCATAAAACAATTTACAGATCTTCTGGATTCCTCCTGTGTAGGTTCTTGAAAAATCAAATTTGCTGACGTTTCGCCAATAATCCTTGACCTTCTTCGGAGCTTATCTGAAACTAGCTCGCATTCTACTTTGTAGGTACTGTTTACGAGAGTTGGATGATCAAGATGTGCTGTAGCAAAATATCTAGCTTCTATAATAGTACCCTTGACAGGAAAATATGATAGTTTCGTACTTAAACCAGACTTAACAATGAGTCATTATGTTTACGTAAAACCAAACATACCGATACATCTTGTTTACAGAGCCGTAAAAGTTAATTCGAGTCACTGAACAGATGTTTTTTAAATAAAGCAATTGCTAGAATCAACCGTTTTTTTGGTGAGTGTTCAAATATGTGTTATTGACTTCTCTGAGATATTTACTAAATACTTTATTAACATTTGAATTTATAACAATAAGAATAAATAAAACAGAAAATGTGCGGCACGAATTTTAAAACACATTAAAAACTTTCAACATAAATTCTTGGCTGAACCTTCCCTGCCGCTACATCCTCTCATCTATCTGACATTTTTCTGCAGCCATATATCTGCATATCATCCTCATATATCTGAGATCCGTAAAGTAGAAGGACTACCAGACTTGACCATCCCCTGTCCACCTGGTGAGATCTTAAGTTATCAAAATAACAGATTCCTCACCAAAGAACCAACGAATCCGAGACTGACCGGCAAATGACAGCAAAACGAAATTACCTAACTAACCGAACACCTAAGTTCCACTAGCCATCTACAGATGGCAGCGCAGGTTCTAACCTGCTGTTATATAACGTGCAACGTTTCGTTTTATAGTGAACTAGCCCATGCCCTAAATCAGGCAAGGTAAACGGCCATCACGAATAGCCGGAGCAGATTTTTTTTCCTTTCGGAAGAAAAGAACGGGGCCTCTAAACGAGTTTTGCAGACGTGGGGGTCCGGATGCCTTTTATTATCCTTGTAAATTAAATATGCGAATGAAAAGGCACGGAGGGCTTATTCGTGTCTCTGGTTTGGAAAGCAGTAATAACGCTTGAGTGGCGGGGGTGAAGAGATCGCGGAATTAAGGGACCGGGTTTTATTTAGACGGACTTTCTTTGAATTGTCAAAAAATTCATCGGAGCAACGTTAGATTTACGGTGCGGGTCTCATTTATTTTCCACTTTTGAAAAATGATCTTTTTCCAAATGAAATTTATACCGAAGCGTGCCCATTCATTCGGATAAATGATTCGAGACGGGAACGGCCAAATTAAAAAAAAAACGACGTGGCACCGAATTAATTAGGGAGTCAAGGACGAGACGGTGGCGCACCTAGCCAGCTCCGACTATGGTTTTTTTTACTCCTGAAAGTTGGTTTTTGATTAGATGTTTAAAAGTCGTTCCCGTTAGTAGGCATACAATAATAATAATAATAATAATAATAATAATAATAATAATAATAATAATAATAATAATAATAATAATAATAATAATAATAATAATACTAATACTACTACTACAACTACAACTACTACTACTACTACTACTAATAATAATAATCATAATAGTAACAATAATAATAATACTTAGAGTTAGACTTAGACTGTATTGGCAATTAAATACATTACAAGAACAACAAATGGCAGGTCACAATATCAAACACATTCTAATAACATTCATAGAGAGCAACATAATTATCAGATAGACAAACACCAAACATTGAAACAAAAATTAGGTAAAAAAAAAGTAAATAAATAAATAAATAAATTCCCAGTTAGTATTATGGAGACACTCGTGACGCAACACGGATGTACTCATCTGCGGTATAAAATGCGTTCTCCAATAGAAATTGTTTTATTATATTACAAAATTTAGTGAATGGCAGATCCTTGACAACGGTTGGTAGAACATTGTAGTAATTAATGTACAATTTATTTAACTTGGATGTGCGCAGCCTAGAATGGCCCTGGACAATTAATTCAGATCCCCTGGTGTAGTGATTGTGGCGATCACAGTGCTTAGACATATCGTTCTTTAGCTCATGTATGAGAGTGACTGTATATTAAATAAATAGTGATGGTAAGGTCAAAATATTAAGCTTTGAGAAGAGCGGGCGGCAGTGATCACGAGGCTTTGCATTCGCAATCACACGTATCGCTCTTTTTTGCATAAGAAAAGCCTTGCTTGCATGCACGGAACCACCCCACAAAATAATAGCGTACGCTAAATGAGAATGGAACAATCCGAAATAAGCAAGTCTTGACATGATAGGAATGAGTGACTTGTTTAAGTATCTTATTAGAAACAATTGACTTGACAGTTTGTGGCAAAGGTGTGGCAAAATGTGATCTTTCCAAGAAAGAGTACGATCGATCCAGACTCCAAGTACCTTTACCGGAGCATTGTTTAAATTGTGCACCTTGCTACAAGAGAAAATAAGATTGTTCGTTTTATTTTCGTTTAACTGTAAGGAGTTCGACCCGAACCATTCACGCGCTCTAGTCTTATTGGCCACACTGTCAAAACTAAGTTCATATGGGTTTCTAGATCGGGATAAAAGAATTGTATCATCCGAGTAAAGAGTAGTTTTACATGGTATGTGAGAAGGCAAATCGTTGATGTAAACTATAAACAGCAGGGGCCCGAGCACCGAGCCCTGCGGCACTCCAAACGATACCGGCGAGTCAGAACTACTGAATTTTCCATTCACCTCGACACATTGAAGTCTACCGTAAGAGCGCAATAATCTGTGCAATAATAGTATTAATAATAATTAATAATAATAATAGTAAGCAGAAGAGAACAGATTATATGCGGGTATCGTAAACATAGACAAAAATTTATCTCCACTTGACCTAAGAAACAGAAAACTTAGAGAAAGAGGGCCGACTAATTATATGAAAAACTGGCTAGGGAAAGAACTGCATGGTCGATACCCTGCGTTGTTCAGGCAAAATCATATCGACCAGAAAGCTTCGGTGGCCTGGTTGAAGGAAGGACGACTATTTCTCGAGACGAAAGGATTTGTTGGTGGCATCCAAGATTAGGTAATAGCGACTCGAAACTACTAAAAGTACATAATGCAATTAATAATAGAATCTGACAAATGCCGTATGTGTGGGGTAGAAACGGAGGCAATAGAGCAAATAATTGGTGGATGCAAAACACTGGCGCCCAATGATTACACAAAAAGACACAATAATGTAGGAAAAGTGGTATACCAAGAGATACAAAAAAAAATTGTCTCAGAAACAAAACAAGAATCATACTACAAATTCAAACCTCAGTCGGTTGTAGATAACGATCAATACAAACTGTACTGGAACAGAGCAAAATAGTCATTAGTTTTTAAATGTACAAATAGTTTAAATGATGACAAAAAATTGTCAAAAAAATTTGGTGATTTACTGGCTTATCTACAACAGAAAGTAGATTCATGACAACGTCACCGCCAAGACCAAGGTCAGAATGAGCTTTATTTTAGGCACTACCATATGGAAATGAATAAATTAGGTACCCATCAGATGAACAAAGGCATCAAAGCTTGAAGCCAAAACGAATTGGCTTACCCCTTATAAACATTTTGCAGGAATGGCGACCAAAGTAAGGTACCATTTGTTCATCTATGGATAAGTTGAATGAAAATATGCCAATCTGAAGATTTTTTTTATTTATTACATCAAAAAAGGGCCTAACTTATGAAAATTTATCATTTCCTTTGTCTTCATCAGTAGACCAATAATGCTGAATATGTGGCAATGAATGATAACTGGAGACCAATAAAATGCCTACAAAATTTAAAAGTTCATTTTTGACAACAAGAACTCATGGCGGTTATTGTCTTCAGCATATTTTACTGAAAATTTTAAAATCAAATCAATCACTTCGTCATCAAAAAACATAAAAAATATTTCAAGCGGAGTTTTTCCAGAAAGCCTATTTTTTAATTCCTGACATGATCTAAATTTATCGGACATAGGTGTGTGACTGTACTCAATCTGACCTTTCTTCCTTTTGACAGTAGAAGCAAGAATGTCGTTTGCAGAAAGCATACGTCTACTTTTGAATTCCAGGGTTTCATCATCTGATGAGTCCCATTCAGGTTCAGCAGTTGATGAAGTACATATCATTCGGTGTATGTATCTCGAAAGTGCCAACTTTATCAGTTGGTTCCACAAACTCTTGCAGATTTATGTTATCGTTCATATCTTCTTCGTTAGTCAAGTTATCCACGTCGGGTGGAATGTACACCGCGTCAATATGTTCTGTGAATATTTTTTCACGTTATTTTTAGCATAAATTTATAAGGAATGGAATGCTACAATACGTTAGAATGCTTAAATCCAAATAATACTCACGACTTTCATTGTTATTGTCCTCACCCATTACGATCTCCTCCATAGCAGCATCTAATTCCTTTTGAGTCAAATACCTCGGAGATGCCATATTTTACGAACTGTAATGTTCACTGCACAAGGCACAGACTAATACTAAAGAACACGCTAATTTTTGGATGTTTATTCTACGTGCGCTGACTTACAACAAAGTTTTGTTTTACAGATAAAACCGCATCAGTAAAAATTTTCATAAAATAAAGCATAATCAATATAGTATTTCCAATATATGTTTTCTGCGATGTAATCTAGATGCAATACAAATCCAAAATATTTTTTTTACTATTTTGGATTTACTTGAAAATGTGATACAAATTTATGTACCGCTTTTGTTAACGTTTGAAATCATATATAAGATCTTATCTTTACATATAAATTAGCGATTTCTACGGTTTTATGTCCTTTAGTAGTGATAATAATAAAATTTCTAAATGGATGTGCAAAAATATTTCCTGGATGTGACAGAAAAAAAGCATATTATAGGTGGTGCATTAACGCACCACTGGGACAAATAGAATCCGCTTTAGAGGAGGATGCTTTAAAGTATTCTAAAGCTGGTAATATTGCGGTGTAAACTGCTAAAACGACTGTTCATGTTACTGTGATTCCTGGTGATACTGACAATAATTTACTAACGAATGAATCAATAAAATTTGGCCTACGATGTGTGTATTATGTGCAAACGACATTAATGAATGATCATTTGCTTACAAAAACGAATCAAGAGAAAAAAACATGGAAAAGTTCGGTTTGGTTCAAGTGATAACTATTTTAGACTTGTTGCCAGCTTCTTTTGACATCAAAAGGTTTCTTCTCTTGGTACTAACAGCCATGGTAAGGTTTTCTGCTCTTTGCTTAATGACAAGGACCTATCCTTTTCGTAGCTTGTGAAATTGAAAAGAGTGGCTTCACATCTGATAAAAATAATAGACCATTCGAGTCGTATGGTTGGCAGCGCGCACCTCTACCCAGACGCAGAGGAAAACGTAGTTTTTCAAATTTCCGGGGTTGGTTGGAATCAGACCAGTCCAATAGAAGCCATTCTTTCATATGCCATTTGGGAATTAGGAACCCTACTTGTTTATTATATTTAAAGATATTTGGTTATCCACCTGAGTACACAAACAAATAGAGAGGATAATTTCGAGAAAAAAATAAAATGACCTGCAAATGAGGAATACATTTTTTAAGTCAAATAACAGGGTTGAGTATTGCTGAGAACTGAAATAGCGCTATTTATAAAAATAAGAACCCTTTGGCGGCACCCCTGATGTTGCGACGTATTTATTAGATTTATATCCATTATAGCACGCGTGTTGTGTCCTGCCACTCAAGTAATTTCTAAGGAAAATTACTGCACCATCAACAAATTCAAATCTCTTAAGTTTTCCAAGTGAAGCAGCGTGACTAATTTTATCATATACGTTACCGAAATCAATATCTACGACATCTGTTTGTTCTAGTATTATATACTGTAAACTTTTCTAAATTAGTAACCGTAGATCGGAAATTAAAAAACCCGTTCTGATTTTTTGAGATAATGTTCCTTACGTTTAAATGTATTAATGTGCTATAATTTACTATTTACAAATCTTTTTGGATTCCGCCTGCGGCAGTTGTTGGAATCGAATTTCGACTGACGTTTCGACCGTCATCTTGATCAGAGGTTAAGTGAAACTGGTTTGCATTTTACTCTGTACTTGCTTATGTACCTTGTGAAAGATGGTGATTCTCATATTTATGTACGGTAAAGACCTGAGTGGCGGTTAAGATTGTTTATTTGTTTAACGATTTCTGTAAATTCTTGGAGTTTTCTTGGGTAGAAGAATTGAAGTATTGGTCGAATGAAATTTGGTGTCCGGTCTTTTAGCTGAGTTCGGTTTCGGGTGTTAGTCACGGGATAACAGATTAATTCGAATACATCGTGGTTACCGAAGGCACCAAGAAACGTTTTAAATTACTAACCCATAAAACTAAACGGTATATTAACAATGCTAACTTCCTTAGTTATCTCTTTGGTGGGCTTAGTAAACATAAAAATGCATATGTCGCCATTTTTGCGAAGGAGATTTTTTTGACGATGAAGAACGTATCATTGCCGCAAAAGTTGAAAAATTTAGTGAAGAAATAGTTTCGAGGCGTGGTGAACATCACTTTAAGCAAAACTTTGGAATGAATTCAACCGCATTTGAAGACCTCTTACAAAGAATTCATTCAGTTGATCAAGAGCAAAGATTTTGTGGAGGTTATCCACAGAGGGCAATAAAAAACAACAATCATCATATAATTTTTTTCTCTAGGTCTCTTGCTATAGAAGATTTTACATTTTCAAATCCACTGTATAGGATGTTGAAAGAAGAATAGGAGATAAAGTTATGCAAATAAATAATTCATTTGTTATAATTCCATGGCCGTATTATCAGCGAGCTATAGATATTTTCACTAAATTTGAGAGGCTACATAATTTCCCAGGTATCGCTTACTATCTATATTGGTTTAATTAAAAACAATAGTTCCCGCATAAGAATAATACGGTCTAAGAAATATGCTATTATAAAAAATACCACTATGTTCTCTTTCAGGAATTCTGTGATAATAAAAAGTTATTTATGGATATGAACACTGGAGAGTCTATCCAGGACTCTTTTTTATTTATTCACAAAATAAGATTTCCTAAAAATAGTCACATTAGACAGAAATTATTTAACCAGAGTTTAGGAAAAACTAGAGTGACTATTGAGAATACATTTGCTGTTTTGAAAGTCGATTCAGTTTTGAAGTCAGAAAAGTTTCCATAAATCTTTGGTGTTGGTGTGGTGTCTTTGTGGTTGCAGCAGAGAAATATGAATGGAAACCGGCCAATTTATCCAATTTTTTCAATGTAAGGAAGGACTAACATTAGCAAATGTGTGGTTGCGTTCAGACTCATTTTCCTTGGGAGGTTGGGGAGAAGTGTATTTTGAAATGGAACGCTGAACATCTCTAACTCGGAAAATATTTGAGAGTAGGGCAGTTGGTGATAGGATAAAATTTGGAGGTTTTTTATTCCGATCTCTTGGTTCATAGCGTCCTGCCATTCCAGCTGTTCGGTATTTTAACCGCAAGCGATACGGTCAGCATTTCCTATGTCATTATACAGAGGGGAAAATATGAGCGAGTGATCGTCGTTTCAAAGAAATCTTCTTTTGAAAATGAATCAAGTAAAACCGGACGATTTTTTCAATATAAGGAAGGACTAACCATAGCAAATTTGGTTTTGTTTTCATACTCATCTTCCCTGGGAATTTGTGTTTAAGTGTATTTTCAAATGGAACGCTGAAGATCTCTTGGAAATTATTTGAGAGTAGAGCAGTTGGTGATAGGGTGCAATTTGGAGTTTTTTGAGCTTGCCATTCCTGCTGTTCATTATTTTAACCGCAAGCGATACGGTCGACATTTCCTGTTTCATTATACAGAAGGGAAAATATGAGCGAGTGGTCGTCGTTTGAAAGAAATCCTCTTTCGAAAAGGAATCACGTAAAATCGTAGCGCAATAACCACGACCTAATAGGTGTTGTTATGGCGACGTTTTTCAACTTGTCCGGTGGCAGGAGACCACGAACGCTGGTAATTGCGTGACGTTGTCCAATTAGCCCAATCTCCGAAACCCACGCGCGCACTTATTAAAGGACTTTAATTACACACTTAGAGGGCTTCGCGCGACTTTCTTTTATCCCACTTTTAGGTGCAATATGGCGGCCGTGCGACGAAGGCGCGGGGGCGGGAGAGCAAGGCCGGGCGAAAATTTCCCCGTAAATAAATAAAGCAATTAAGTTGCGAAAGGGAAAAATGCGAACGAGGAGGGCGAAAGCGTCGACCTTAACGATTCGGAATGTAATCATGCGTTTTAATTATGAAGTTGTTTAATAAAATTAAAAGTTTTACCGGTGAATTTTGCTAAGCGTTCGTATTATTCGGCGAAGCTTTGAGCCCATCGAAGGGGAGTTGAATCTCTGTACACTGAATTACGGACTTCGTCTCAACTTGCTTTTACTAGAACACCAATACATAAAATGTTTTCATTCAATTACGCAGGGTGTTTTCTAATTCTTCTTCTTCTTCTTCTTAGCCTGTTTCATTCATCGTCCGTCTGCCTGATTCAAATTATGTGGTAGCGGAAGGTTGTCACTCCAACGTTTTCGAGGCCCACCGGTACTTCTTCGTCCCCCATTCGGTCAATGTGTTCGTTCCATTCCATTTTTCTGTTTAGCCTGTCTATTTGTGTTTTGCATGCTATTCTGCGGATTATTTTTATTCCTGTGGGCATTATTTTGGTCTTAGATGTTTCGGGGCGGGTTTGGGCGGTATACGTCATTGTTGGTCTTATAAACTGTTTCGTATGTTCGCGATTTCGTTTCCACTTTAACACGTTTGTTCGACGATATTATATTATTTATGCATCCTGCATTCTTGTTGCTTTAGTTTTTGTTGCTTTAGTTTGACCTCTTATCTTTTCTTCGATGTCATCGAAGCCAGGATATTTCGATTCCGTATTTGTTGAATAATCTTGTTCTCGATTTTGAGATTGCATCTTATTGGAATTTGGAAAGTTGTCATGCATTTTGTTTTGTCCCTTGAAATTCTCATATTTAATTGTTTTGCTGTGTTATAGAATTAGAATTAAGTCTCTGTTTTCCGCCACTGCTTTGATTATTTCATCCATTATAATTTTAAATCAAAGTGAAATTGAAGAATCACCTTGCCTTATTCTGGTATTGACGGGTATTTGTTCGCCATTTATTGTAGGCTGAACTTTGTTCTCGGAATAAATATTATTAAATTGTCTTGATGATATCGTATGGTATTTGTCTGTCGTAACGAAAATGGACAACGCCATCTAGTTGTATTCGATTGAACGCTTTTACTAAATCGATAAAACACATTTTCGATGGATTTTTCAGTTATTCGTAGCGTCTGTACAAGATCTTCCAGATCTAAATCCTTGTTGTTCTTCTGGCAATGTACTATGGGTATTGATTTTATTCGTGATAATTTCGGTTTTTAATTTGAGTGTCGTGTGGACTAGATTTATCCCCCGGTAGTTTGATGGATTTTTTTTGTGTCCTTTTTTAAAAAGTGAAATTGTTGTGCTTACATGCCATTCGTCTGATATTTTATAATGAAACATAAATTTCTTTTTTAAGCTTTATAATTGTTGTGTTTTTGAAGTTTTCCCATCCCGTACTTCTGTGATTGTTTAATCGTTAGTAACTCTGCTGGGTGTACTTATAGCTTCTTCGTTTTTATCATTTTCTTGGTGGTATAGCTTTTTTAAATATTCTATCCTTTGATTTCTAATTAGTCTCCACATCTTTTTTTCCATTCTTTTTGAAAAAGTTTCCCAATTGGTCTGTCTTACAAGAGAGTTAGTTTCGTTACGCATTTTTATATATATATATATATATTTTGCACGATTTTGTGGTTTGTGCCGTAATGTATTCTAGGTATGCTAGGACAGTGCAAAAAGAATAAACTTTAATTTCTTTGGTAAACCATGGCGGCTTGTTCGGTTTGTCTTTGTGTTGTATTATTTTCCAAGTTCCTAAAGCTTCCTGGGCTGCTTCTTTGATGTTGTTTTTTTATTTTTCCTAGTTAATATTAAAACTGTCTTGTTCTTCGATGGGGCTCTTAATAATTTTGTTGTTTAGACGGGTGTGGTAAAAGTTCTTCACGGTTGGGTCCCATAATAAATCAACATTAATTTTTGTTGTTTGTGTAGATGCTTTTTGGTTTGTTTTCATCACGTTGCCCAGTTTTATTTTTCCGATCAAAAGACTATCGTCACTTCCAGCGTTAGAAAAGTTTAGTGCATGCAGCGGGTGTTCGCTTCTATTATCTATCATTGACTGTTGTCCTCTCCTTATTTATGAACATATATTTGTAATGTACTGAGTGGTCAAAGAAAGTGTTATTGAATCTTAAATTATTAAATGAACAGAAATCCACCCTTAGCTCTCCATTTCCATTCAATACATTTTCATTAAATAGTTGTTTCACTCCAAGAATCATTCTTTGATAGAGAATCTATGGTATTTTGGAGTTGATTATAGAAATCTTCTCGTTCTTTTCGTGGTGCATATATTGATAAAATGCTTAGCTGTTTATTTTTAGTTTCTAATATTCGTGATGAGATATACTGACATTCGTCGATGTTGTCCTTGTTTTTATGAATTGCTATGACTCATTACGTCAGAGTAGAAGTATTTAATGTCTGCTCGGAGCATCTCTTCAATATGGTATACTGGTTAACGCAGAGAGGCTAAATTATCTTAGATATGCGGATGGTACAGTCCTAATATCAGACATTAATCAACAGAATCGTAAATTAGTAAAAATCCAAACACCAAAAATAATCTGCAAATGAAAAACACTAAGTTCGAAAAAATAGAACCATTTCCGTTTCTTGGATGCAACTTGAACGAAAGATGGGATCTAAACCTTAATCTCCAAATACGACGATATCGATACGATACGATTGCTCAAATGTTACGTGTTGTCCATAATGCTCTATGATGTGGACGCCTGGACTCTTACAGCAGCTGCGGAAACCCGAGCGGGTGCATTTGACATGTGGTGCTATCGCAGAATGATACTAGAATGTAACTACCGACAGCATCTTGCAAAGAGTGAATAAAAATAAAGAACTCTTAAAGACAATCAAGCAGAGAAAACTTGCATACTTTGGGCATATTATGAGGAATGAAAAATATCAAATATTCCAACTTATAACACAGTGAAAACTAAAATGCAAAAGAGGTTCTGGTAGGCGCAGAATTTCATGATTGCACAACCTTAGGAAAGCTACTGGGAAAATATCTGCCTAACTTTTCAGTGCAGCAGTTGACAAAGTTAGATAGGCCAATATAATCACCAACGTTAAAGGATGATAAATAAATAAATTTATTGACCACTTATAAATGCAAAAACGTATTTTTGAAATCAGGAAGAATACAAACAAGATAGTAGGCAGTAGAAGAAGAAGAAGAATTAATCCATTAATCCATTTTAAAAATATAATTTTATTAATTGACTTTTGAGATAAACAAAGTAACAGGTCTCAACCTCGAATACAGACTGGTCAACAAAAGAGTTGGAATGGTGTGCTACGCCGATGATGCAGCAATCATCGCCTTCTCGTAGTTCTTCCTAGAAAGCCGCCAACACAATATGAACATTTCTATCAGCAAGACCAAATGTATCTCAATGGCGAAGGATCCGCTCATATGTAAGCTGGTGGTGGAGGACAAACCCATAGAAAAAGTGATGCAAGTTAAAGACATAAGGAGCCAAATTAACAAAGCATCCGCACTATCACGATGCCTACGAGATATAGTCTTGTCCAATCCGTACATGCGCATAATAGCAAAATTAGAATCTACTTGTATCAGACCCATCATGACGTACGGCACGGAAGTCCGCGAAGACACCAACAAGACGAAACAAATGCTAAGGGTGGCAGAAATGAAAACACTGAGGACAGTAGTGGGAAAAGCAAGAAGAGAGAGAGTAAGAAACACAGATGTCAGAGAGCAGTGCGGGATACAAGATATTGTGAGATGGGGAAGACAACTAAGAGGCAGTGGTACAACCATGTAAGACGGATGGACGAGAACAGACTTGCGAGAATAGCCCTGGAAAACAACCCGCCCGGCCCAAGCCCTCCCGGAAGACCAACCTAAAAGGTGGAAAGATAGTTGGCAATCCACATCACAGGAAAAGATGCAGAGGCAGCTTCAGAATTAAGAATTAAGAATTTAATTTCTTGATTTTTTCGCTTAGAAAAATAATAACCTCTTCTCTGCATGGTCATGACAATATCGTTAATTTGAAAGAAAATAATTATCTTTGTTACTTTTTACCCAAGTAATTGTCTATCTGTTTTATTAAGATTAAAAAAATTGGTGCTCTTTTTAAATCTTTATGATTATTTCTTATCATTGTAGTAGGCTGTGTCTGTAAGAATTAATACATTTTTTTGTCAAGGCGGATTTTTGACATCAGTTTTTAAATTCAGTTCTTTGCGTCTTAATAATTTGGCAGAATGGTCGAGGAGTTGTCAGATATGCATTTTATGTATGGTTTGGCTGATCGCAGTGCACCTTACGCTAGGTGATTATATCATGAACTCTTTCCTAATAGTCATACTAGATAGGTTATCATTTTCAAATGAACATAGAAGCTTGACTGAAACACTTTGAGGGCAAATAATCATTTAAAAGGGGCCAATGGGACTGTAAGAACTCCAGAAATTAAAGAAGCAGTTTTGAATTCTATTGATGCAAATACTGGAGTTAGTATTAGAAACATTGGAAATAAGCTGAACATCTCGGACATCTGGATTTGGAAAATTTTGCACTATTTTCTATTTTACCCATATCATATTCAATGAGTTCAAGCGTTACAGACGTTTTCGCTATAACCTATGAACAGTTTTCGAGAAACGTTTGGGCTGGAATTAATGGAAATTACTTAATCGGACACTTTTGTCTGCCAGAAAGGCCAAGAGAATTTGCCAATAATGCGAGTAGTTCCATATTTCATTAGGAGCAGAATATGTTTCATGTATGACGGCGCGCTTGCTCACTTTAGTGTTGCTGTAAGAGAATATTCAAATTACATATTTAATAACCGATGAGTAGGTCACGGCGGACCTCAACCATGGCCCCCAGGGTCTCCAGATTTAAATAGTTTAGACTTTTTCTTATGAGAACATCTTAAATGTCTGGTTTATCGCACCCCCGTTTACACTATAGAAAAGCTGGACAATCGTATAAGAGCGTCTTATCATTTAATAAGAAACATTGGATGTATACTTAAGAGACTGCGTCGCAATGTGAGGAAAAGACCTGAATCGTGTATGCTTCAAGGTGGAGGAGACACTTCCAACAACTTTTCTAGTTTCTGTATTCTAATTTTTTTGAAAAAAGTTGTTATTAATTTATTAACAAAAAGTGCAATGATGTTCTCGATTATGGTTTCTCCTCCATATTTTAATAGTTCATTGGGTATGCACTCGGGCTCTGAAACTTTTCTGAAATTTTTCAACGTCCCAATGCAATTTCTGAATTTTCCTTTTGTAATTCCTGTGTTTATTGTCCGTCTCTTCTTCCTCTACACGTATATTACTCTCTATTATATTAATAATTTTTTATTTATTACAGAACCGTGTCAATTTTTGTCTTTTCTGGTTTCTTATCCTAGAATGTATATAGTTTCTTGTGTCTTAGAATTGCTGATAGTTTGGAGTCTTATTGCTGCAATACTGCAGATGTGCTTTTCTTTTTTCGTATGTTAGGTGTCTGATATCGTTGTTAAACCATGGCTTTGATATTTTTGTTGCATTTAAGTTAATTTGTTGAACTCTTATACTTTTTTTGCAGTTTTAATATGTTAGATTCTATTTTTGTCCAGAGTACACTAAAATTTTCATATTGGTATACTGGATTTGTTTTGAATGTATCTTCGAATCGTTCTTTTATACAGCTATTTCATAGTGTCGTCCTCTAAAGACTTAATGTTTTTATTTTCTGAATTGTCTGATTCGGGTTCGAAGTGACTAAATCAGTTGAAACAGATTATTTTATTTTTAATGAAAAAATTTAAGATATGACAAAACTCAGTATTACACATTAAAAAATCCCAACAACAAGCACACTAAAAATTCTTTGATCAAATGTAAAAACAAACAGCTAAGATATGTGCCAAAGCTATTGTCAATATGGCACAACTAAATAAACATATCTTATACGTATATCAATACTATCAAGAATAGAACAATAGCAGTGGAACACAAATTGTTTTAAAAAATGTTAATTTATTAGAAGTTTATGGTTTTTGTTTATATTTAGTAAGTTCAACCCTTTTGAGTGAAAACTGTCTATTTTCTATCTAATTTTCTTATACCTCGGCATATCTTCAGAAACAGATGTGTTTTAAACGACTTATTATCGCTACATACTAATTGGCCCCTAAAAACACTGATTACCAGTATGCTTCCATTAATTATCATTAATTACTACTAATTGTATGCACCAAATTACCACAGTGAAATCCCACCTGGCAACCATACAAAATATGTCCGTCAAGTGTTGTGGTAATTTGCATCTATAGTTTCCGTTAGTTCAACAAGATTTTAGGTTGGAGTGTTTGGTTAGGTGATCCCTAACCTTCCCTAAATTTACTTACTACTATTGCGATATTTTTCTGCCTTCCTTTTTTGTTATGGACTTCGTGAAACAAAGGGAAACATTAGATGGCGATTTTGGGATGCTTGGCAGAGTTTTGCAACAAAAAAAACTATTATTATTATTATTATTATTATTATTATTATTATTATTATATTATTAAACGTTCCACAGTTGGCACAACCCTCCTTTGGAGCAACTATCACTAATCAGAATAGTAGCGGTTATTGTTACTGTACCTCTCCTGTAAGGGCTGATTTGAATAGAAGACAGAATGAATTGAAAATAAAGTTTTGAGGTTGGAATAACTAACGGCATTTGAAGGAATCTATATGACAGCAGTACCACAGAACATATTGCTAGAGAAAAAAATACCAAGACGTTATCCGTGAGTTATTAAACGAGATAAAATTGTCAGCTAGGAGTGGCGATAATATTTAGCAACCTCAATAATATAAATATATCAAACCGTAACTGTTAGAAATGTAGACGATGAGCATCGAGAAATTAAAAGAAATTGATTATTCATTTATAGGTTCTTTATTTTTTATCCATAACAGTATCCGTCAAATCAATATCAAATTGAAATGTCAGTTTTATTGATAATTTAGTAAATCATCTCTGTTGTTAAAGTACTCTCATATTGTTGACCTATCTACATTGTCTTTTGAAAATATCAGCATTTCGTGTTGCGTTGAACAATGGACCGTCAAAACTGTTTCCTGCACTTTCATTTTAACCAAAACTACGCATTTTATAGTTTTTTCCATTCCCGTTTTCTGGTGCATAAAATCCATAAATCAAATTAATTGAAAATTAGCAAATAATCACGCAAATTTCATTTCAGTCGCTAATTAACGTGTATGCAATTGCGCAAATATTTCCGATGTAAAACAAATACAGTTAATTAAATAATATGGTCCGAATATAATTAAGTCCCGTTATGTATTCAAGTGACGCTCGTATGTTGCACGCTATCATTTGCGCATCAATCTCATATAGAAAAAAGCAGATCGTTATTTGAAAATTAAAATGTGTATATTCCGTATAAAAAATTGCTGAGGCCAGACGAAATAGAAATAGAATTATTATTTATATTCTTCTCTTCTATACCGCAACCTATAACAAAATCACTGGCTGGAAAATTCAACAGAAGGAAAAGTTCTGGACTATATTTGGTGTTCAAAAAACCAACAAATCTTATTACAATTTATATACAGGGCGTTTCAAAAAAATGCAAAATTTTTTTTCAAAATAAGAGGTAGCATACTTTATCAACATTGGGTAAAAAAGACAACCCTTAGGAAAAATGGAGTTTTAATTTTAAAAATGAAATTCCATGGAATAATAAAATTTTAGGGAAGAATTACATGTATTTTTTTATTTTTTTTAATGACTGGAGGAGATTGAACTAGACCACCCTTCTTCACCAAAAAAAAAGATATTTTATTTAGAATCTTTTGCCTCCTGAAATTTTTTCACAACACTAAAAAAAATTACCAGATTAAGAAAAATCTAATGGGTGGATGACACTTCTTTATTATTGCTTTATTATTAAATTGTATATAAAAATGTAATTTTGCAATAGCTGCCCTCCTAATTTTTTGTGTTTTTATTGTTTAAATAAAATGTTTCTAAACGATAGTAGTAATACTGCCCAAATATTTAATTGTCATATTTTCGTTTTTAAGATATTATTTGTATAGTGATATTTCCCTAATTGCTATTGACACATACCCCCCTAAGTTTTTTGCATTTATTTTGAGATACCCTGTATGTTTAATACTACAGTCGATCACAATGAAATATGAAATAAGTCAAAATATCCATATCGGTTATTAAGATTCTTGATTCTTCAGTCTTGATTCACTATATTCGCAAAAAAACACAAAGAATTTTCGTATTAATGAACACCTAAACTCAAGAACGATTGATTCTTATAAATACTTATAAATACAACATTCAGTAGAATCCCTATTTAACTGCTATGATATAACTTAGTTAAGAAGTTCAAAGAAAATTTGCTCCTGATTTGCATACTTTTCTGTCTCTGCAGAACCTAAGTACAGGATGTTTACGAATCTTCAATGAAAATTAATAACATTCCATCTGTCGATGAACGCCAAAATTTAAGTGTCGGGTTAGTTAGGAATCTGTAATTTGTACTGGTATCTGTTGACGCATGGTGAAACTAAATCCGATGGTTTGATCACCCCCGGGAGACGGAAGATGTTTAAGTTAATAGTTCCCTAATACCCCTTTTCTTTTAAATGTATTCTTCTCATCAGTATATGCGGTTATTTCTTACAATATTATAAGTTGGCAAAGAACAGTAGACATGAACCGAATTTTTATCCAACAAAACAGAATAATTTGATTGATACACAACTTCAAACCAAGAGAGTCATGCAAGGATGTTAATTCTTACTAAATAACTTTCACGTAAAAATAATAATAACTATTGCTATATAAAAAAAACAGTTTCTCATTCCAGGCAAACATGTGATAAAATGCTTCCTGCTGAAATTAGAGACGTAGCAGGTAAACAATCTTAATCGCGACTTAGAGACATATAGGGATGTTAATTCTTACCCGATCAGAAAGGAAAATAACTTTCACGTAAAAAAAAATTATAACTATAACTATAATATGCTTCCTGCTGAAATTAAAGATGTAGCAGGTACACAATATTAACAGTGACTCAGAGACATGTAGGAATGTTAATTCTTACTCGATCAGAAAGGAAAATAGCTTTCACGTAAAAATATTTATAACTATAACTGTAATATGCTTAATGCTGAAATTATAGACGTAGCAATTCTTACTCTATCAGAAAGGAAAATAAGTTTCACTTAAAAAAAATTTATAACTATAACTATAATATGCTTCCTGCTGAAATTAAAGATGTAGCAGGTACACAATATTAACAGTGACTCAGAGACATGTAGGAATGTTAATTCTTACTCGATCAGAAAGGAAAATAGCTTTCACGTAAAAATATTTATAACTATAACTGTAATATGCTTCCTGCTGAAATTAGAGACGTAGCAGGTAAACAATCTTAACAGTGACTCAGACACACATAGGGATGTTAATTCTTACTCGATCAGAAAGGAAAATAACTTTCACGTAAAAAAATTTATAAATATAAGTATAATATGCTTCCTGCTGAAATTGGAGAAGTAGCAGGTAAACAATCTTAGCCGCGACTCAGAGACATATAGGGATGTTAATTCTTACTCGATCAGAAAGGAAGATAATTTTCACGTAAAAAAAATTTATAACTATAACTATAATATGCTTCCTGTTGAAATTAGAGACGTAGCAGGTAACCAATCTTAATAGTGACTCATGCGGTCCACCCACCGCAAATATAAAAGTAGGTACAGAGTAGGATGCGAGCCAGTTTCAGTTAAACCCTTAGGCGAAACGTCAGCGACTTCGATTTATCAAAAACCGATGCAGGAGGAATCCAGAAGATTTGTAAATAGTATTACAGTAGTCTGTTGAAGTTTTTTTGAAAAAACGTTGGCCCTTTTTTGGTTTTTCACGTAATATTTTTTGTTTGTTTTATAACTTTTCATGTTTAAAAATTTTAAACACATTAAGGCATGATGCTAAATAATAAATAAATCTCTAGTCTACTCTACACGCAGCAACCTCGTGAAAACTAGAAATAATCTTTGCCCATTATCGACCCTCTTTGGTTTCCACGTTTCCCCTTTAAAAATACGTGATCTTTTTGTCGTTCGTTTCCTTTCGCTTTTCTCAATCGAAAACTTTTCCGGGGGTCTCTTTTGTTTTCGTTAAGGAGTAAAACCCTTCCGTGGCGAACTTGATGGATTGCTCTACAAATATTTTAGTATTCAAGCAAGCCGATAAACTTTCGAGTTGAAGCGACGGTAAGCATCTGGATAATTGAAAGGGATTGAATTCTGCTGGTTTTATTAATGTTGCCTGGAAAGCTTTGTCACATGGCCGGAAGTCAATAATTACGTTTTAATCCGCGACGTTTCTGAATACTTGTTTGCATTTGTACAGGGTATTTCGTTCTCGTTATCTCAGTACATGATTCTTAAAAATGAATTTTTCTAACCCCAACTACTACAAAAACTACCAAGTGAAATTAGAAGCAGAGAATAAAAAGGAATAGGGAACGAGTATATTTATGGTGACCGTTGTCCGAACAGTTTAATAGTAATTATCATTATAATACTCACTAAATTAATTTTACTTTTTTAATTTCGTTTTTTCATTACCTATATTATTGCATTTTCAAAGTAATAAAACATCCGCTTTTTCAAACAAATCGAAGCGGGATTTGATTTTATGAAACTATTAAAAATGTATTGCCCCATAAATATTGACTAAAAATAATAATGGTAGCGTCATCGGATTAATTAAAGTAGGTTTATGGTAAAAACAATAATATAATGATATAACATTTATTTTGATAATTTGGCACAGAGATGGAAATTCGATTAAATGTTAATGTGGAGCTGAAAGCAGTTCACAATTATTCATCATTTTTTTTAGGAACATCTATGACTGCGTTGTTAACAAGTCATTCAAACATTGCTTGCAAGTAGATAATTGGACTTTTTCCAAAAATTTATGGTGTGCTATAAAAAGAAATATAATTACAGATTACAGCTCACCATATTTGCAGTCTTTGGTTCAAAATTCTTGGCACTGAGTACAGTTTTTAAATGTATGTTAAATTATATAAAAAACCGAAGCGGAAAAACCTAAAATAATTTATTTGTGGTTTTTTAAGATTGTCGGTCTTGTTGCAGCGTATTATCTGTCAAACAGCGCTTGCGTTGCCTCCTTCTTCTTCGTTATTCATTGTTGTAAGAAGTGCTAATTGTTCCGGCAGAAAGCTTCCATGCAACTTTCGTAGTCACTGTCGCTGTAGTTGCTTGTATCGTGTAAATCCGAATTTGGAAGCATAAATAAAAGTAACAAAATAAAGTGAGATATCATTTGTACTGTACCTGTAACAGCTGGGATAGTTGATAGAAGAACAACGTTGGGGTATTTATTGATCTGATAAAATCGGAAGAGAGTCTAATTAAAAATAGAGCATCCATTATAATTTATTATTGTTTTTTCTTATACCGTGCGTTTTTTTGCTTGTATCTATTTAGTTTAGTTAATTCCAAACCAAAAGTAAATTGAAAATGGGGTGTTATTTATTAAAGATTTCGTTGTCAATCACATTTTAGCTTCATTGCTTTAATTGCGTTATTTGTGGGATGACACCTTATCCCGGAACATATAAAACTATACACAAAAGTCTCACCGTTTCTGACATATTTTGAATTTCATGTAAAAGATGACGTTTTTCGGTAGAAATACATGTATCATTTCTTCGATAGAATGCTTTTGTTTGGGGTTGATTGATTAAAAAAAAAAGCAATTAATAAATGATCTTCTGTTCCTTGCTTTATTAAATATTAACACGATTTATATAGTTATTTTTTGATGATAATATTTTGGTTGAATTTGTATTTTGAACTCGAGCAGGAAAAGAAGAAGAATTTATAAAAGCATGAAAAATGCATTTGTCTTTCATTGCGTTTAATATTTCATAATATAGAGCTAAAAACCATACATACATATTTTTAGATTTATATAAGAACTTTTTAATTATCTTCTAAAATAGAATAAGTTACATTCCAGAACATTTTTCCTAATAACAAAAATTAATTTACTCTGTAGAAAGCTTATCCGCGCCCTATGAAAGCACAAGGGTGGGAGGGCGGTAGAGACGGTGGCTGGGAGAGATGGTGAGAGGGAGGGAGGGAGAGATGGAGGAAGGAGAAAGGGAGGGAGGGAGAGAGAGAGAAACTTCTAAGGTGAAAAAAAAAACATTTGCATGATAAAGTGTAAGATATTCTCTGAACATAGGGTTCGGCAAAAAAAAATACTATTCTTATGGAAGTAAGTGAAGCCGAGGAGATATATTTAAAGGAGCATTGGACAGAAGGTGAGTTGATATTTTGAAATATATATTTTTAAATATATATTTTCTTGGTCATGTCCCACATAACAATTTTAGCCCTGGCTAAAAAGAAGGCTCGGAATCTACTGGCAAACCAATTAAATGTGCGCGATGTGAATGAATTGCGCAAACTAAAGGGAGTGTTACCATCCGACCTTATTATGGGACTCAGGTAAGTTCAAAATTTATATAACGTACACAAACACACTCTAGTGTTAAGAGTTCGATTAATTTTTAACGGAGATCACTCATTGGAGTTATACTCTATATGTCATTTTTCCTTCCATGCACAATAATAGGGAATAATAACGCGCTGCCATTGGTTGTGACGTCAGATCTAAGCGTAACTGCTTTTTACACTAAAGGGACTATCGTACACATTTTTGGAAGATTAGTTTTTTGTGGCCCATGTCAGTTATTGGTTGTAATGTAAAAGAAAGCTACTGCTTCATCAACTTCTAGTTGCCGTTTTAACAGATGTTGCTCTTGGAAGTAACGAATATCTCTCTGGCTGCCAATCAAAAATGTGAGGAACTACATAAGATTTCATTATTTTTTTCCACCCATTAGTTTAAACTTTACATAATTATCCATACCTAATTTAATACTTTTACTAGATAGTTAGTTGCCTATATCTAAATAAAATTAGTAGTATATATTTATTATATTTAGGTAAGTATGTGTATAACAGAAGATATATTGTAGGCTTTACTGGTAAAGTAACAAGTTTGTCTAACACTAATTTCTTATATTTAGGTATTTATGCTTATATTGAAATGATCTTTACAAACGTGAATATTTGTGCTCTACGTATAATGATACCTCTCCTGGATGTTATTATCAAGTTTCAAATCTAAATCAAAATTTTTTCTATATTTTTCACAGTTGAACTCATACAAAAAGGAACGATGCGATATATATAACGAGTTGTTTCCTAGAGTAAAAATACAAATTTGGTAAGAAATCAATGAAAATGGCTGTTATATTCATAACGGGCAGTGTACTTTCCTGCGGTGTGACGTCACACAGGCTGCCGCCCAATTTGCTTTGATTGAATATGTCCAGCAGCGATTTCAACTATAATTATTTTTTGTGAAATAAGTATCGCGAATTAAAGGTTCATGTGTTTTCGTATATAAACACACATTTTAGTAAAATTAAAAAAAATGGCAAGTTCCCTATCGCAGGTGAGAACCATATAAAGTTATAAAATAAAAATTCAAGTTTAAAATACTCACTTTTCAAGACGAAATCTTCGGTGTATCTATATTTGTCTTTGTCTTTTATAGAAATATCCTAAACATAATCAAAATTTCTCATGGAAATGATGGCACAAGCAAATTCATTGTTGGTAATAATTTTGAAGAAAAGCAATAGGTTTCACATAAAATTTGGTTACACAATAGTTTTCTACATAAGTTTTAAAAGATCTTTAAAGAATGAACATATTTGTAAATAATCTCGACATTACATAACATGTTTCGTTTTTTTTAACCCCAGAAAATATCTTTAGCGAAACTAAGGAAAATTTAATTCACAATTGTCAATAAAAATCATTTTAATTTTAAATGTTTAAGCTTAGTTAAAATTAAGTTTAATACACATCTGTTTCAATCACTGACTTTTTTCTTTTGTTGCTATTCTTTCTTCGGATTTAACAAGTCAATATTTTTTTATGTGAAGGATTTCGGTCTCAGTTGCCTCCCCTTTTTACAGTTTAATAGTAGTATATACCTAACAGAATCCTAGCGATTTTAAAAAATGTAAATGCGTTCTTCCCTTGAATAGGAAATTGTAATTTGTTCGATCAGTACATATTTTTTCTCTTGCTTGTTCAGAGTCCTAAAAATAGAAAAGTAATGATTCTCCGTGGCATGTACGGTGTTGAGAACTTTCGTTTTTTTGTGAGCTTAATTAATTCAATGTTCAAAACGTTCAAGCATCGAATAATTACCAATGCAGACTTTTTTCGATAAATCCCAACTCTTGAAAGTCCCGACTGACATTTCAAAGTCTCTGTATTCTTAACGACACGTAAGTCTAACTAAGACAACCTATATATTTAAAACCAAGAAGTATTTAAATCCTCATGTTCCTCGAGTCGAGTCTCGAATGACTTGCGGTTTCCAAACTTCCTGAAACTAGACTGGCACATATCCCTTCAGGAAACAATATCAGCAGTTCGTTCAGCCGGAATAATTGTATTAGGAGTTTGGAGACAAGTTCGTGTGCGCCGAGTAAAAAGGAAATCATTGATGTACGCTACAGTTTCAGACTATGGATTATATTTTTTTTCTCGGACCATCGAAAAGCAACAAAGAGGACGTTATCCGATGAAAATCTTTTCGCTGTGGCGTCGTGGCGTCGAGAAACGTTGCGAGTATAATTGTGGCAAGGTTTCGCCGCTATTATCACATGAAAGATGGTTTTTCGCTAGGCTTTTCAAGATGTTCAGCTGTTATGATAAAGTATTTGTTCTCGCAGTTATTAGAAGTAGACATTTTCAGGCAGGCAGTTGGCAGTTACTCGATTGGTGAACGACTAAAACATGGAACGAATTCATCTCAAAATGAAGAAAAATGCTATGATAATCAGTTCTTAAATTGCCACAATTGCAATTTTGTCAGTAAATGAAGTAAATGAAACTCGGAGAGAAAGTTTGTAATCTGTTTAACGCAAAATATCCAGAAAGACCATTGTAAGATCCTAACTGAGTAAGTGATAATCGGTTTAAAAACTTCGAAAACATTACTGAGGGTGTTTTCATTAATTTCCCCTTATTTCGCATCTAATCCTAAATTTAATTAAAAGTTTTGGGGTTTTCCTAATACATCTTTAAATATCTCCATTCTATTGCCCTTCTACCAATGCACTGTCCGAGAAATACAATATTTCACGCAATTCTCGAGCAAAACGGTGGGGATCACCATCAAAGTGTCCATGTACTTAAGAAACATCATTTCATATACATCCAACATGTTAAAAAAATTTTTAGTTAATATTCCGTCCGTAATTATAAATTTAAATAATGTTTATTAATTTTGTGGTGATGTGTTGTCAATACTTTCATATTTTATTTACAATTAACCTTACCACCACAACAAAATGCATATAACATAAACAAACATTTACAAGTAGAAATTAAAGTAGTGTGAATTTGTGAAACAATTACACATTTGTTTTTATTTCCAATATCTATATGGACAAAAAAACAAACCATTAAAAATAAAGAAAAGTACCGAAAAGAAAAAAATAATAAATATTACCACATATAGTAACCTGTAGAAATAATAATAATCCACGCCTATAAAAAGGTTTAAGTTAAGAAATATAAATAATCAAACAAATAATAATTAAAACAGTTACAAGAAACACATCAAATGTAATATAAAATTAACGAAAGGAAATGAAAGTATTCGTTGCGTTTATTAGAAATTTTGAAAAATTTAGTTATCATTTTGACTAATAAACGGATACTCGATACAATATTGTCATATTTTATTTTCAATCGAATTTTGTATGTAGGACGCAGCATTTTAAAACTTTCAGATCAGTTATTAACACTTATCTGTATTTCAATATTTTCATATTTCATATAAATTTTAAGACAGTAAGTAGTAATTGAAAATGTTGGTACTTATTGCCTTTTATCATTTTATTTGCAATTGCTATTTTTGAAATTTGAAAATTTCAAGGGAGGAATGTCTATCAATTTACTCAATCAATAACGTTTTAAAATCATGACCGTAAAATGCAAAGAAAATCTGCAGACAATATAAACAAACAATGCAGACGTATGTAAAATACGCTGTAAAATACGAGCCAGTTTCAGTCAAGCCCTGAGGAAGCCAACAGGATGATTGGCGAAACGTCAGCAAAAACCGACGCAGGAGGAATCCAGAAGTTTTGTAAAATGTAATACAGTACCCTGTGGAAGTTTCTTTGAAAAAATAAAAAACACATGAAGTTTCAGGTGAAGGGCACAGTATTTTAATTTTATTGTGATAAGCAATTAACAGAAGGAAGCGACACATATTGGTAATTTTTTTGTAAATTTTGATACTTGTCGTCATTAATTTTTGGGATTATTTGTTCTCGTTTTGCAGTTTTTTCATTCTCACCCATCCGAGACTAAACGTATGTTTTATTAATTAAGATAAGATTAAGAAAAGAGACTACCAAATCAAACTGCATGTCGGTAGTCGCTTTCCTTCTTCATCGTGCCCTTATTCTTTAGAATATCGCACTTCAAAAGTAGAACTGCTCTGTTTCAACCATAGTATAAATGCGAATAATTTGGGGTTAGAACATTCGGGTACACTGTAACACAAACAGCGGGTTAGTTTAGACGGCGAATAAGATAAAACCGCCTTTATATTTGCATTGTTTCCAGACGAATTAACAAGGAGCCTCAATTTGTTTCCTTGGGCGATTTGGAAACTCGAGTTCATCAAAGGATAAATTTCTGGATCATTAATTCCTACGAGATATTATTTTATATTTCTAATTAATTCGCTAGCGATTTTAAATTATTAAGTTTGACGAGTTCGTCGTTGACCTAATTATTAGAGTTCGTCAATAGTCGCCATTAAGGTGCTCGCATACGTGATGTTTCGGAATAGGCAGTTCATTAACGATCTCGTTTATTAAGTTTGCCGATTTCTCACGCGACACGGGATTCTCTGAAACTCTATTCATAATTTACTTGGTTTTATCTTATTTACGAGCTATCTCAGATTAATGATCGTCAATTTAATGCATGCATCGAAATGGGCAAGTTAAAACTTTGTAAAATGGAAAAACTCAGAGTGTTGCAATAAACATGCGGCAACCCCGGATTTTGATGAAATTTGGGAAGATCATTTATAATGATAAATTGCTAATTTTGCTTTAACTATACAAAAATTTTGAAGTCTAGTGTCAGTACATGGAAGAACGCATTTGGACTGATGGACGCAATAAGAGAGCGTAGCGTAGCGTTTGTTTGTATAAAGCGTCCGTCATGTAAAGCCGAATTTCAAAATCACGATAAACTACAGGCACACGCTGTATGGTAGACGAAACTTGAAACTATACCTCCACACGATTTACTATACTGCTTAAATCAAATTATCATTTACTTATGACTAATAATTTACCCACAAGAACTGCAATTTTCATTAAATTTTGGATTTTTTGTACAAATCGACCCATCCTGTACATAATTGAAAAAATTCCAGAAATAAACGTTATATTCCTGGATCTCACACGTTTCCTGGTCCAAGAATTTTTCACAATAGAGTAAATGGTTTTCGAGAAAATATTTTTTTTCTGAAACTATGCAGTACGCCGTAGTAGTCAACGACGTCATAGCGTCTAGACAGCCCGAGGAATAGTGATTTTCATATGGATTTTTTCAAATATCCCGAGCAACGTGCGTGATAGACGAAAACCGTAAATTCAAAAATTGTAGCTCTTCACCACACTGTTCGAACCGATTAGCCATATTTTTGGACAAATTTTCATTAACGATCAATAATTCACTCCCGATAAAAACAATTATCAAAAACACCCTGTATATAATCGAAAAAATGTAAAACACAAAAGTAGTAGCCCTGGATCTCCCGCGTTGCACGGTTTCAAAAATTTTTCATATTTTTCTGAAATAAAATATAACCAATAATTTTTTTTTTAATACTTAATTTTTCAAAGAAACTTCTACAAGCTACTGAAATACTTTTTATAAAACTTCTGGATTCCTTCTGCGTCGGTTTTTGTTCAGTCGAACTAGTTAACCTTTCGCCAATCATCCTGTGGGCTTCATCAGAGCATGACTGAAACCGAAACTGCAAAGTTGAACACCCTGTATAATAGATGAAAACCTTAAATGCAATAAACCGACATCTGAAGCACTGTCTTTCAGTAATAGTCAATCTTCAATAACAGGGGAACCCATTTTTCGGTTTCTTTGAATTTGTGGTGCACCCTGTACATTTTTCAAAAATTGTCAAGAATATAAAAGTTTATGGAGCCAAATTTGTTGCGTCTTTACGTTCAAGAATTGTTTCGGTTTCTTAAACGGTTTTTGAAAAATGATCTTTTTCGTATACCCGTGCAAATGAAATTGAGACTCAAAAAGACAAAACAAAGCAAACTTTGTAATGGATTTTCAAAAAAATATTCATCTGCCGAATATTACAACTAATGAAACGTATTATCGTAGACCACTTTCTTTTTATATGTTCAACATACATATCAGGAAAAAAAGGTGCTGATGATGTTTCTTCACTGCTATGGGATTACATTTTTAACCATCCGGATTTTGATGTCAAGAATCTTACAATATTTTGAACTCCGACTAGAATCCTGCAGACGTTTCGTCAAACTCTCACTTGGCATCTTCAATGCTCGCGCTCCGAAAACACTTTCAACTCCAGTCGGATATATATATATATATATATATATATATATATATATATATATATATATATATATATATATATATATATATATATATATATATATATATATATATATATATATTTGTCAAAAAAATTTTTAGTTCAATACAAAAAAACTTGGCAACAAAGATGAAGGTCCATTAATCTATCATTGTAATCTTGTCAATGTGGTATTGCTGTAAAAATTCCTGCGCTTTCAGGTAGGGAAAGTCTTATTATTTTTTGATTTATGACAACATTTTCAAGTTCTCGACCATTATAGCTTTCCCTATGTATCATCATATATATATAAATATATATATATATATATATATATATATATATATATATATATATATATATATATATATATATATATATATATATATATATATATATATATATATATATATATATATATATATATATATATATATATATATATATATATATATATATATATATATATATATATATATATATATATGCTCCAAATCAGTACTCACGATCCATTTTACATTTTCCATTACCAATTCTTTTCTTTAATGAACTTAGAAGACGTATGTCCCTCCGCGTTTATATAAAGCTTTAGGGAATAGAAAAATAATAGAATAAAAAATAATTAGGAATCCAGCCGCATTTATGGCAGAAACGGCTAATTGATGGTATCAAGCTATATAGTGAAAGGGTAGACAATGTTGGCAACACAATGCTTATTAAATATATCTTATGGTTAAACAATCACAAAATGCCAAAGTACGTTTGGAAACCTATTTCTGATACTATAGTGACGTTAATTACTAACATGAAAAACGATTTGTTAACAAAAAAAATCATTGACTGTCCTGGTAACCCAATTAATTAACTCAAAACTGGGTCACAAGAGCATCGAAGAATATGCAAAGGATATAGAAAAACTTATGATTGATCTAACCTTATCTCAAACTGAAGCAATAACTACTGCCTTTATAGTTCTCGGCAAAATACGATCATATCAAAATAACCGTAGTCCCCTGCCAGGCGAAAAACATTTTAACCTAAAGCGGCTGAAACTAAATTAGTAATTTGTCGATAACTTGCAGCTGGAACTTAAAGTTGCAGCAACTTCATTGACAACTCGGCAGTTCTAAGACCGACAAAAGTTAGATTAAAATAGTTAGGAAAGTTGAAACGTTCATCTAAGATCATTTATATTTTATAATTTTTCCAACTTTTAGTGGCGCTCAGTCGGGCTTTTAGACGGAAACAATATAGAGTCGAGTGCCTCTAAATATGTGAACAGTTCGTTGTTGTTTCCGTTAAAGATCTCAACTACCCTTTGTATTAAACATACAATCATATCGTGGCGGTTAGAAATTGTAATTCGGTAATTTTCTTTATACCCTGTGCTTGTTTCAATTCGGTTTTATTACTAATATCTCTATCAAATAGAGATAAAAAAAACAAATTTTGGCTACTTTTGCAACTTTTGATCGAGATAGCAGAGGGTCGTTGAGTCATAAATCAAGGAAAACTTTTTTACTTTCATTTATAAATTAAATCATAAAATTTAACTTTTGAGAAAATTAATTTGCAACATAAATATTAACAGTCCGTTTTATATGTCCTAAAAAATACTCGTACGTATACAGGGTATTTCAAAACGAATGGGATACAGAAGAAGAAGAAGAAGAATTTTATTAACGACATACTGTAAAATAATAATACAATTGCAGTCTGTCAATATAAGGTAAAATACAAAAAAAAATGTAAAAAGTATAGAGGTGTAAAAACAACGTATTTTATAAATAACATAGTAGTGAACAATAAAAAATTCACACATTTCAGTAAGCCAAGGATTTTAATTTAGATTCTTTATTTTGATGGAATAGTCGTCCACACTATCGAAACAATTTTCAATAAGCAACATTTTAATAATTCTTTTGAACATCCCAAAAGCCACATGCCTGTACCTACTTATGTTGCCAAATAGGTACAAGTTAATGTTTAAAGAATTTTTGTCTGGTGTAACAAGTCTGTGCTCTGAAACTCTTATAAGATTTTTTGCAAGCGTTGGATAACTATGAGACACACCTTCACACACCTTATATTTTTTAAAATATGCTGTACAGTGTTCATTGTGCGCATATAAGGTAAAACTGGCATCGTCCGCAAATAAAGCACATTTGACGGACACCAAAAAACGGCATAGATCAGCAACATACACTACAAAAAAATTCAGGGCCGAGTACGGACCCTTGAGAGACCCCACTGGAGACCTTCACCAAAGAGGATTTATGTCTGTCATCGCCCACAAACTGTTCCCTGTTTAATAAATAAAATTCTGTTAGCTTAAGGGTTCCGCCGCGAAATCCATACCTAAACAGTTTCTGTTTAAGAAGATCCAGAATACCAGCACATTCTTTTTCTACTCCTGCATGCAAAATACGTAATTACCTACCGATCTAAGATGCGGGAAGCGTCAGTTTTATTTCCCACGGATCCAAGCCACTTCGGACATTTCCGGGATTTAACCGCACGGGTTTGGGAGCAATCGGGTGATTTCGGAGATATTTCTCTCGCCTTGAATTTGACGTTTGTCAGTGAATGTATTCGTGTTGTTTGGAGAAATTGTACCCAAAAACTAACGGTCGTAGAAAAAGTATACTATGCAACACGTTCGGTCAACTTTTTAAGTCGTTTATTAAACAGTCGCTCCGCTGCGCTCCGCTTGTGTCAAATAAACTCGTGAGTCAAATGCCGTTTATCATACTGTTGCATAATATATTATTCCATCAACATATTTCTATTTGGCAAATAAACGTTTGTCGTAAGCTCAAGTGATAAAAACAATTTTATTTTTCATTTTTCATTACTTCCATTCACAATTTTAAGAATATAGCATGTGGCGGTTTTCGGAGATGAGAAATTAGATGGTGTAATTAGTTTTGCAATAGCTTGTAGATCGCGCCACCTCCAATCACTTTTATTGCGAAAATATAATCATATTTTTTTGTCTATTCTAAAATTTAATTTCTGAAAGGACAGGGTCACTTTCTAGTATTTTCTAAGTAAAAAACGTAATACTGTTCAATGATATTAACATTTTTAACTTGCTGTGTAATCCTACGTAGACGAAGTAATAGCCGACTATTAATTTATTAGTAAAAATATAACATTTAAATCAGCTCACTAATAGCGACGAGGGCCAAAGTGTAAAATAAATGAAATGAATGTGAAATACACACTTGCCGCTGTTGCCCTCCCTTACCTTCACAACATCACTAACGACATACTTAAAGAAGAGTTACACATTTCTTGATCTCATTTAAATATTTCAGTAAGCTCTGATGAAGCCAACAGGATGATTGGCGACATGCCAGCAAGTTCGATTCACCAAAAAACTGATGCCCACATCTTTTAGAAAAAATTACAAATCTTTTTGTTTTATAATCAATCTATTATTCCTATCCTGAATCGAGAGAGTTGATCATGACCTTCTACCGAAAAGATTCGCTGTAGAGACTTGCAATCTGTATCATTTAACTTCAAGTTAGTTCATTAAGGAATCGATTATCCGTTTCTTTTGGAACAATTACGATTTCAAGTGCCGCTGCTGGAAGGCAGACATCACTGGACTTTGAACTTTTTAAAAATTGTTTTCCAGTTCTTTTTTTTCAACTGTGCTTTTGGTTTACTGTTATTAGATAAATGTAAATACGGACTGCAAAATAATAAACATGTATCATTGTCATTATTATTAACTATCTACAACAGATTCAGGTGGGTTTGTGGGTTATCATAGTTAGAAAATCATCATATCTGACTCAGTGTGCCCAAAAGCCAAGCGATATATTTTGGGACAAACCATACCTATGTCGAAGACCAACGTTGTCTGGTGGCCTAGCACCATAGTTTAAATTCTGTGGCAATAAAAGCAAAGAACAAAACGAGCGGACTATTCGAAAATCCCGAATCGCTATCGGGATTAAAAATGACGTCAGCCTAATTTCCCCGAAGAGAATATTTGAAAATGCGAACCGGCGAGCACATTAAATTCCGATCATCGAATCTGCCGCCCGATGTATCCAATTCCTAACCATCTCTGGTCGCCGTGCCATTTTTCGGACACAGGAATTGCCTCAGTTAAGGGCACGAGTATAAAAGATAGGGGCCATCTGTAACCAGCGCAGACCGGGTAATCCTTTCCCGGGCACAATCGAGTCAATGTCATTGGCTCCACACCCCAATAGATGCACATTGCAGTCTGATTGAATCGGATCAGTGTGCCCGGAATACGGAACCGCCACTTTTGTTTAAAACCGTCAACTTAACCGACGTTCTTGTCTCTTTCTCTTAACTCTTTCCGTCAGTATATTTTTGCCGGGAACCAATTTAGTCCAGTGCCGTAAACAGAGGCGGGTGGACGGAGTTTTACTCCAAAATGAAAATGGAAATAATAAAATAAGCTGCGTCGATTATACATCTGTTGGGTCCTGTTGGGTGGGCGATCCTTTTTTTCCAAAACTGACAATGAAATAAAAGGGAGCATGAGTGTTATTATTCATCAGAACGCTTGAAAAAAGCTATTGGCCAGACGAAACCAAACTTATAGAAGTAGAGAAGAATAGTGTCTGGCAAAACAAATACAGAGGATTACAGCATTACAGTAGAGGAAAAGTAAGGAGCTCTACGAAGTTGCACAGGGTTATTCATTATATTTTGACACCCACCTACAGGGTGTGATGGGTGTGATGGATGTGTTTCTACCGAAGCACACCGGGTTCAGAAGCGGCGAAAACAATACACACACTATACTCTATACTAACGGAGTGTATTACTATACGTGAAAAACAAAATACAAATCGCATGGACCGGTCGTACCGACTCTGGTCCAGCAGATCGAAATCGAACAAAACAATCAGTAGCACAAGGGTTAATTTTGAAGAAGAAAAAAGTGCAGAAAAGTTTGAACCCTTTTACTCTATTAGCTTATGCAAATGTCAGAACAAACAAAAGACTATCGCAAGCTGTCTAAATAACAGAAACGTCATTTAAAAAAAAATACCTTATGCTTTTTTTAAAACTTCTGGATTCCTTCTGAGTCGGTTTTGGTTGGGTCGAACAAACTAACTTTTTACCAATCATCCTGCGGGCTTCTTCAGAGCTTGACTGAAACTCTCACCATCATTTCAGATATGTTAAAATCCGAGAATCTGGAACCAAACCTTCCAACCTTAATTGAAAAATGCTTGTCTGGAACATATTTTTCTTACAACGTCGGGAACCGCTATGGGTCTCCGCTATCACCAGTCATCACGAAAATATTTATGGAAGCCTTTGAGAAGAAAGAATATATAGGGCATTTCTCAAACAAACTTCCACAGGCTACTGTAATACTTTTTATACAACTTCTGGATTCCTCCTGCATCGGTTTTTCTTGACTCGAACTTGCTAACGTTTCGCCAATCATCCTGTTGGCTTCTTCGGAGCTTGACCGAAACTGTCAAGCTGTCAAACTCTCAGTCAAGCTCTGATGATTGGCGAAACGTTAGCTAGTTCGACTAAGCAAAAACCGATGCAGGAGGAATCCAGAAGTTTTCTAAAAAGTATTACAATAGTCTGTAGAAGTTTCTTTGAAAAATTCTAAATTCATTGGCACAAATGTAAATTGAGCATTCCATTTAAAATATCAAATTATGTCGTGTTAGCTTATTGGCAACATTGCTGTAAGCATTTTTGAATCCTGCACGTTGAATAACCCGCAGGTATTGTGTTTTATCGTTACAGCTTTAAAGTTTTAAGCATTCCTGCAGTATTTACCAACCCAGTATACACTTTTTGTTTTGCTATTCTACAAATAGTTTCCATTAATGATGGAGATAGACATGGGAAAACATTTTATAAAAATTATCAGAAAGGGACAGGGGAGATGAATATTGGACAAAACACGCAGGTCGTCTCACTAATAAAATCAAGGTTAACGCTATTTTCTTATACAAACGGCAACGCTGCGAGCCTGGGGTGAAGGGAAAACCTATATGACCAAATTTTCAGCAACCGTGTATTTTTTTCCTCATGAAACTCATCGATCTCAAATATCGTCTAGAGTCTCAATTACCTAGAATCTTTAATTTCTTTTATTCCTCAAAAACAGACTCTTTTTTTAGATACCGCAGGCTAAGAATTTCAAGAAAACTGTGAGAAAAAAAAACTACTCCCTTCAAGAAGGGCGTTTTCGAGACCTTTCGAATTTTATAGCCAAAGCTAATTGAAACAAACGATAGGTACCGGCTACGGTAAGGGGAGCTTAATCGGGGGAAATTTGATATCCGCGACGCTAATTTTTGCTTACTTAATACGCTCTTGCGTTTTAAAGTAGACGACGAGAAAATATACATGAATTTAATTAAAGAGCAGGGCCTGTTATTTTAATGCTCCAGTTAAATCCTAATTAGAGGAACAGTTTTCAGCGTTACTTTTGTTACCCGTTTACGAAGAGCGTCAAGAAAAATATGACGCCCTATTTCTCTACTTAATTAATTTAACGATGGGGTTGGAAAAAGTGAACCCGCATACTCCTCACAACATTTTGTATGAAGTTCTTTTTTCCTGGGCGAGCCAATAGCTCAACTAACGCATCGTCTGTCGGTGACTCTTTTTGTTCCGTTTATTTTCTTTGTCTGTTTTTTTTTATTTCTTTGTTGTTGTTCTGTCTTCCGACATTTATTTCCTGTTGTTATTATTTTTATTATTACATTTTTGCCTTTGTTGTGTTGTTTGAGTAACAGCTTCACACGTTCTGAAGCTATTTTTGTTTCCAGGTGGTGCGGTGTAATTTAAAAGTCATTGGCGAATCTTCATTTAATTATTTTATATTAATTAATGCCAAAATAAATAACAAAACATAAATGTTAAGAAAACATAAATAAGTATGTATTTATTTGAACCTCATTTTCTACAGTGTCTTACAAATTCGAGATATGTTAATTTACTTTAATTCATCTACATCACTTAAACTGGAATATGATTTGTCCTAATAACTAAATGATGATCTTGTGTTTACTGTGAACTGCATAGTTTGGAGAACATCGTGTGTTCTTGAATTAGTTCATTTTCAAACAATTTTCATTGTGAACTACATGGTCGCAGTGCTTTTTCCATTCATCAGCTGTTACGTGGTGTATTGGTAAAGTCTGTTCATAGATACAAGAAAGTGACTAACTGATACGAATTAAGGAAAGACCCGGGCAAGCTGTAAGAATGAAATATGGCCGAACAGGTCCGTACTTTGCTTAGAATTTAATTATTTGGGGTTTTGTTAGGAACTAAACAATATTTTATGTATGTATTTATGTTTAAATCTAAAATAAAATAACAGATTATTTTTATTACATACTTAAATTACTTAAAATTATTCACATAATATATCAGTATCATTATCGCTATCATCGCCTGTTCTAATTATTATTTGTTCTATATTATTTGCAATATATACGATTGTTCTGCTTTTTCTATATGTTTAACAGAATTTGCCCAACTTTGTTAATGGATGTTAAAAACTTCGGTTTCTATAAGTTTGAGGACATTGGAGTTAAAACGGGGAAAACCATTGTTACGACGAATGACAAATTTCAGTTGGTGCCAAACATGTTCAATGGGATGAAATATACAGTGGTACAGTGGAAGCGTTAAAACTGTATACCCTAGATTTTTTGCATAATTAGCACAGACCTATTCCTTTTATAGTTTCAAGCTTTGTAGAACCTCAATTAATTGCTTTTTGGTATAATCTTTGTGAAAATAAATTTCGTTATTATACATTTAGTTTTGGATTGTTGCTTTTGTGTCACATGAGGAAGGCGTTTTAGTTAACTGTCTACTGTGATAACTTGCTTTGCCCATTACACTGACGCTATTAGGAGGAATGTTTGGAACTAGTTTGTTTTTAAACCAACTTTCAAATAAATCACCGGTGGTGTCTTCATGGTAATCCAAAGAAGAATCTTTAATATTTTTCGCAGACAGAGAAAATTCATTTGGAATCCAATCATCTTTAGACCCAGAAGCAAAATAGTTATTCTTTTACCTCTTTTTGATGGCGAGTTTGTTTTACACTTATTAGTTGAGTCAACCCAACCCTTTTCCGGGGTATCATAAATGTTGAACCAGGTTTCATTCAAGTAAATCATTGGCCTTTGGTGTTCTCTGTAAATCCTAATTTTTTCTAGATATTGCAGTCGTCATTTCGGAAGTCTAAAAGTTTTCATTAAAACTTGCCTTTTGTCAATTTTTTAAAATCTAAAACCCAGGTGTTGAATACACTTCCATAAGGTAGTTCTGCCACATTTAATACCGGTTTCATCTTTTTCAAGCCTCCTAATTACGATATCTAATGTAGGCACGCTTTGTTCCTCCTATAACGGGTAAATTTTACGCCGTATTATATCTTGACCACTTTCATCTATACTCGAGAAAATGTCAGCATCGCTTTTGATGTTGGAATTTGCGTCAATATGGCCGTTTCTTCTAAAGATGCTTACTTGCTGGCACCACGTTCAATGAGAGTCAAATTAACATTGTTTATAACTTCCTTAGTGTCAGTGTTTTCTACATTTGGGTGGGACCATCTCCTAAGATACACTAGACATAATTCGCACACGATTCAATACACGCTGTATTACACACGAAATAAGAATGATTACTAATAAACTTAAACTAAGTAGTATACCAAATCAAAGAATATTAAATATTAATTTTCTATAAGGACCATAATTTTACTTGAATTTAAATTCCGAAACTTTAGGTAATAATCTTATTGCATTGTATGTTAATTACCACCCTTGGATAATCATTCAAAAACAATTGGTAACTTTCTTATATCTATGAACAGACCATAACAAACTTACCCTTTACAGTATACAAGTTCAAGCAAAATTTACTACCACATTAACATAGCAAAGAAAAAAATCCGAATATCTGTTTTTTCTTAATGCAAAATTTGACTGTTGGTCTTCTAAACACGTTAGAAGGCATGGAAACTCTCATTAGAAGGACAGCGGTGTTAACTGATAGTCGACGGTCAACCTTGCGTCGACTATTAGATAATGATTAACTAGAAAAGGAAGGCACGATGTGGCAAGGGCAAAATGCAAGTATTTAGGCATAGTGATGCAGTGTAAGTGTAAGCGTACGAAAGTAAAAGAAAATGGTTGCTTAGTTGAGCCAATTTCAACACGAAATCGGATTTAAAATTAGAAATATTGACAAGCGTAGTTGTATTAGAGAGACTCAAAGATTGGTGGAATGGAGACAAAAACATTTAACTCAAATTCATCCATTTAGCGTAGAAGAACGGCATATATATTATTTAGACGAGACATGGTTCGACACCCATGACACTATAAAGAATACACTGTGGCTTAAGAGAAGGTTGGGTGTCAAAAGTTTTGCTACTTTAATAAAAAATAAATAAATACTGCTCATTAGGCTACTGAAAATTGCGTAAAAAATTCTCTTCTTCCAAATATCTCATCAGGCAGCGTGATAGTTTATGATACTGCTAATTAACACAGCACTTTCCTAAAAAAGTACCAACAATCAGCAGCAACAAATACGAGGGTAGCGCGAAAATTTCCCGGCCTGACATATATGTAACTCCAGTCTCACGATAACACTTTATCTTCTTTTAAATATATATCTTAGTAGGCTGCGAAAAAAAAAAGAAGTCTTGCGTCATATAGTTTTTTATTGACAGCATTTTAAACAAGACGTGTCGAAAATATGTCGTAAATAACGCAAATTGAGTATAGAGCAGTCATAAAGTTTTTGACAAAAGAAGGATTAGCACCTAAAATTATTAAAGATAGGCTGGATGGTGTGTACGGCCAAAGTTCTCCTTCGTATTCTGTAGTGAAGGAATGGGCAAAACGTTTTCGAATGGGATAGGAGTCCCTTGAAGACGATTCAAGAACTGGTCGATCAGTGAAAGTCATAACGGAAGATATTGTTGCGATTGTGGAAGAGGTGGTATTGAGTGATCGACGTTTAAAGTTCAAGGAAATCTCAGAAATTACTAAGCTTTCTGATACAAGTGTTCGTCGAATCCTGCATGATCATTTAGGTATGCATAAGGTTAGTGCAAGATGGGTTCCTAAAAACCTTTCGGCTATTTAAAAACAACGGCGTGTCGAGTATGCGCGGTCTTTTTCGGAACTCTGTGGGTCGGAACCGAAGCCTGTGAAAGAAACTATTGTGACGGGAGATGAAACTATGCTTCTCTATTATGACCCTCTATCGAAAAAAGAATCAATGGAGTGGCGTCGTAAGAGTGATGCACCTCCAAGAAGATTCAGAGTCTGCCAGTCAACAAAAAAGATGATGGCCACGATCTTTTGGGATTGTGAAGGAATTCTTTTGATAGATTTTAAAGAAACTAATACCACTGTCAATGGTAAATATTACGCAACATTATTACATAAATTGCGAGACTGTATACGTGTAAAACGTCGAGGAAAACTGACCAGAAGCGTGCGCCTTTTGCACGATAATGCACCTGTCCATACTGCTGGTGTTGCACAAGCTGCCATTTTAGAGTGTGGATTTCAACAGATAGATCATCCTCCCTATAGGCCAGATATGGCGAGTATTATTTGTTTGGGTATATGAAAAAGGACTTACGTGGACGGCGGTTTAACGACGAAGTTGAGTTAAAAGAGGCTGTTTTAGCTCATTTTGCAGACAAACCGAAAGAATATTTTTTTAAAGGGATTGAGTTGTTAATAAAGATATATAATAAGTGCATTGAAGTTAAATGGGATATTGAAAAATAATAAAAAATTGTTATTCTGCTTTGTTTCTTTCATATTCAGGCCGGGTAAGTTTGGCTCTACCCTCGTATATATTACAGAATGTAGAGTTCCTTAGTAAGAATGACCTTCAACAATCAGCTGAAACTTTAGAAACCACATCGTACGATAAAATTTATTTCGTAGACGATATCATAAAATAGTCCGGATAGTCTATACCTACTAGATTACTATTATAAGGTGAAAATATTTTGTGCCCAAATTGCTCATCTGGTCTCTATAGAAAGTCAATGAGTTCTAGCTATAGACAGCTTCTTACTGGGTATTCTGGTATCGACCACAAATTGCGCAGTTTTGCAAATCATAATTTTTCATAAGTAAAATTTACTGTAATAGTATATTATAGAAGTGTGATAAATGGCATTGTTTAATAAACGCGTGGCTTTATCGATCTTGTAAATAATGTTTAGACTGAATTAGATAAAAAATTGCTAATTGTAATAATTAAATGTTAAAATTTGTATTTTTGATATATACAGAGTGTCTGATAAGTACTTGAACGACATTAGTTTTAAAATTTTAAACGGAACACCCTATATATATTTTTAACTTTTAATTTTAACTTTTATAGAAACTACTTATTCGACTTTTGTGTAGTTTTATCATAAATTGAGATTATTTATTTTTTATGCAAAATTATGTTCTGTAAAATGTAAATATGGCCTTCCACGGCAGGCGGTAATGACTACCCATGTTTTTTTGTTTTTTTTTTGATATTTTTTCTCAAAGCGGGTCAAAATAATTATAATTTGGTATATATATGACCTATACCTAAATCTAATGGTTTTCGAAATACTAACACGTAACTATTTTAAAGAATTTTAATTAATTTCAAGAATTTTTGCAATGGGTGCTGGGTCTTTTTTGTAGGTAAGGTAATTCAGAGATTTATAAGTTTAGGAAAATAAAACGTCATTTTTTATATCGTCAACGATGAAAAATAATACGTATAATTTTGATAGAAATTTAAAAAATTAAAACAAGTAACAGTAACAAGTAAAATTAACAAACAACAGTAACCGCAACAAGAAAAAACTAAGGTAAAACAAAATAGAAAATCTGCAGTAGGTTTTCAACATGTCCACCGTTTTCAATAATGCAAGTTGAATAAACAACCTCTATAGGTTTATAGTATTAGAAATAAAATCGTTGTTATCAAGTTGGACTACAGCTTCTCTGATACATCTTTGTAGTTCATTTATTATAGTGCATCTTTCATTATATACTATATCTTTAATGGCCCCCATAAAAAAAAGTCCAGTGAGTTAAGATCTGGACTTCGAGATGGCCACCAGATGTTTCCATTTTGTCCTCTCCGAAGATTGTAATTTTGATTTAAAAATTCAGTGATATTGTTTCCCCGGTAGTACGGAGCGCCATCTTGCTGACATATTAATTGAGCACGTTAACAAGCCGGTACTTTATTTAATATTAACGGTTGGATTTCACTTCTGAACATATTTAAATATAGTGCAGAGTTTCATTAAAGAAAATTGCCCCTATAACCTTTTCCATCACCACAGTAACGTGTATTTTTTCGGATTAAAAATTGGGATTTTTGTATGAAAAATTTTATTTTAAACAATTTCTGAGGCTAGTTTTTTAACATATAATTCCAACGCTGCTTGACGAGTGGAGGATTCTGGTATATTCTCAAAATGTAGTAGAATATCCAACTCTTCTCCTTTGTTATAACTTGTCGTGGTCTTTTCTTGGAAGTTGGCAGAAGGCTACCATCATGCCTAATACCTTAATTAAAGCGTCAAGAAAAACTATTATAAATACATATTTGGGTACCACAGCCTACTAGGGTCAAAAGTAAGTTTCTTATTTATATTATTATCCCCTTTAAAAAAATTAGAGTTTTTACTATTAATGAAAAATTTATTTAAATATACCAAATCTTAATAAATTGTATCATCATTCGTTGAAACAACCATTAAAATTAAATAAAATATGAGAAAGATATGCCATTATAAAATTCAAGCGAGTTTATTCCTTATTATAGGTATTTTGATCCGATTTGAGAAAAAATAGCAGTCTCATTAAAAAAAAAAGAATACTGCAAGTTGAAACGTCCTTTCATTTAAGACAACTTGTATAATTTTAAAATACCTAGTCATCGCATATCATTAGAAGGAAGTCTTATAAAAATGCATTTAAAATTTGATCAAGTAGTTATTACCGTGAAAGACCATATTTACTAAGAACATAATTTTGCATGAAAAAATATATAATCTCTATTTCTGTCTAAACTACACAAAATTCGAATAAGTAGTTTCTATAAAGTTAAAGTTAAAAGTTAAAAATATTATATAATATAATATAATGTCAGTTTAGTACTTATCGGATACTCTGTGCATATAAAAAATAAATAATATTAAAATTTAATTTAAACCGCAAAACTTTTAAATAAACTTTTTTTTTCTAAAATCAGTAGTCCCTGAGAAAAGGTACAGGCCCCCAATATAGTGCCCACATTTTCCAATCTTATTTGTCTGCCAGGCTACATTATGTAAGAGTACCTACTGATATTTATACCTATAAATATCAGCCGTAGAGAGGGTGACAAATTAGAGGTGCCACACGGTTCGGTTCTTGACCCCCCATTCCACTTCCTCTGAAAAACGCTGCTTTGGCTTCAAAATATTATACATTTGCTACCGACGCAGTGGTTGTGAATAGTTTTCGTAATATTCAGTTAAAGTTAAGTTAAAAATCAATTTTAATAAAACTTAGTTTTTGTTACTTAAGCAGATAAACCAGAGTGTACAAATTCAGAATATAAAACCAAACAATAAACGTATTTAGCACGAATCAAAAATAAGATACCTAGAACTTTTAATTTGCAATAAGCTGAGTTGGACGGAATTCACTAGATATAATTATAGTAAATTGACAGGGATTAGTGCAGTGTATAGAAATAAAGATTACTAATCTTATAATATTAAGATTAATGTATACAATTCCTTTTTTTTGACTCACTTTAGGTATTTGATTCTTGTCTGTGGCAACTATGGGTTGTAATCCTAAATTTTATTCAAGTTTTGCAGAATAAAATATTGAGTTGTAACAGCAGAGCATACAGCATACAGGAATTTAGTACTGCTTTTGGAATCATAGAGATTCATGCATAGAATTTTGAATAAAATTCAAAAATAAATGTAAAAATATCCATCCACACAAGGGCACAAAAAAAACACACAAAAAAACAAGGTCTATGATCCTATTTATCAGGTTTCCAACACATTTAATCAGCTTCCTGATAATGTCAAAACTATTAGAAACTATGAAATCATTAGTAAACTTGTTTTAAGTAATTATAGTGTGCAGAGAATTTATGTAAACCCTATAGTTTTCTGTATGTGGAAATGAGGAAGCTTTTTTTTTTAATTGCAATTTTAAAACGTGCGGATATATTTCCTCCTAGGCTTTCTCTAGTTCGATGTTTTTATACCGACCGAGCGCCTGAAGTATCGATGGAAGTTTTATTTGCCTTATATATATATATATATATCCCGTTTGCCACAGATATATATAGATATCCATTCAATAACGTTAAACCCGTAGCAGTGGCGATCCTTTTTAAAGAAAATAAATTGTTCCGAGTTAAACCTCGGGACGTGTCTCAACGGATCCAGCGAAATTTGCATATTTAAGTCAACAGGAAATGACGCTATCCTAAAGAAAACATTTCCAACATAGAAGCTCGTTCTCATAGAGAAAGTAATAAAAGAGAGTGTTCTATCCTGTAGTAAAAATAAGAAGAGCGTTGGGCGTTTGATCCGATGGGGGTAATAGAAAATACAACCTTCGAATTAATCGATAAAATAGGTAAAGTTTGTTCATAGATATAAGAACGTGACTTACTGATACGAATTAAGGAAATACCCGGGCAAGCTATAAGAATGAAATATGGCCGAACAGTTCCGTACTTTGTTTAGAATTTAATTATTTGGGGTTTTGTTAGGACATATACTAAACAATATTTATTTATTTATGTATGTATTTATGTTTAAATCTAAAATAAAATTACAAATTATTTTTATTACCTACTTATATTATTATCGTTACCACTGTCGCTACCATCGCCTGTTCTAATTATTATTTGTTCTATATTATTTGCAATATGTTTAACAGAATTTGCCCAACTTGTTAAAATGTTAAAAACTTCGGTTCCTATAAGTTTGAGGACATCGGAGTTAACACGGAGAAAAACATTGTTACGACGAATGGCAGATTTCAGTTGGTGCCAAACATGTTCAATGGTATTAAATACTCAGTGGTAATGTGGAAGCCTTAAAACTGTATGCCCTAGATTTTTTGCATAATTATCACATACCTATTCCTTTTGTAGGTTCAAGCTTTGTAGAACCTCAATTAATTGCTTTTTGGTATAATCTTCGTGAAAATAAATGTCGCGTTATACATGTAGTTTTGGATTGTTGCTTTTGTGCCACATGAGGAAGGGGTTTAGTCAACTGTCTACTGTGACAACTTGCATTTTCCATTACAATGACGCTATTAGGAGGAATGTTGGGAACTAGATGGTTTTTAAACCAACTTTCAAATAAATCAGCGGTGGTGTCTTTATGGTAATCCAGAGAAGAATCTTTAATATTTTTGGCAGACAGAGAAAATCCATTTGGAATCCAACCATTTTTAGAGCCAGCATGCAAAATAGTTATTCTTTTACCCCTTTTTGATGGCGCGTTTGTTTTACACTTATCAGTTGAGTCAACCCAACTGTTTCTGGAGGTATCATAAGTGTCGAACCAAGTTTGATCCAAGTAAATAATTGACCTATGTTGTTCTCTGTAAATCCTAATTTTTTCTAGATATTCCAGTCGCCATTTCCGAATTCTAAACGATTCCATTAAAACTTGCATTTTGTCAATTTTTTTAAATCTAAAACCCATGTGTTGAATGCAGTTCCATAAGGTAGTTCTGCCACATTTAACACCGGTTTCATCTTTTTCAAGCCTCCTAATAAAGATTTGTTCCTCGTATAACTGATAAATTTTAGGCACAATTATGTCTTAATCACTTTCATCTACACTCGAGAAAATATCAGCATCGCTTCTTTTTTTCCTCCTCGCTGAAAACAATTTTCCATACAGTTGATGTTGGAATTTTCGTCAATATGGTCGTTTCTTCTAAAGTCGCTTGCTGGCGCCACGTTCAATAAGAGTCAAATAAACATTGTAACTTCCTTAGTCTCAATAGAATAAGTGTTTTTTACATTTGGGCAGGGGCATCTCCAGAGATACACTAGACTCGCGCATATTTTGCATAATTCGCCCACGATTCAACACACGCTGTATTACACACGAAATAAGAATGATTACTAATAAACTTAAACTAAGTAGTATACCAAACCAAAGAATATTAAACACAGGTAGGTATAAAATCATTCTCTATTACGGACCACAATTTTACCTGAATTTAAATTCCCAAAGTTTAGATAATAATCTTGTTGCATTGTATGTTAATGACCACGCTTGGATAATCCCATTCAAAATCAATTGGTCACTTTCTTATATCTATGAGCAGACCATACCTAAACAAACATTGATTTTGTCTATGTACCTCATAAGTTTAGTATTTCCATTGGGATATTTTATTCCTTTCTTTCCTTAGCTGCGTAAGATTTCACACTCTGCATCGCACGCCCTCTTGAAGACAAAATAAATATTTTTGCATAAACGGATTTAATAATAAATTGTAATTCCAGTCGCGGGTTACGATAGCTGTTAACTTTTAAACGTGTATTCGACTCGGCGGCGACGAAATCGAGCTCTGCCAGTGACAGTTTACGAAAAATATAAAACACAACTTTCATAGAACGGCGGCAGCTTTGCATAAAGTATTACCCGGAGAAGATCGTTTCGCCAGATACAGCTTTTTTTTTAGCTCGAATAATCCAAATTAAATTGGCCCACGGCGAGATCTCAAGGAAGATATTTTCTTTAAACTTTAAATCCGATCTGGCGGGCGGTATTTCACCAAAGGTTCGCAGATGCGAGATTGATCGTTGGTGCGTCAGATATACCGTAATAGTTCAGTTCGTATTATACTAACCAAAACAGCACAAAGCACTCCAACTGTTTTAAATATAATGGAATATTTTGTTGTCTTTAATTTTCTGTGTTTAACTATGTCTTAATTAACGGAAAAAATTGATAACTTGGCGTGGAACGATATCCTAGATATGTGACATTATCCACAAGCACATAATCACTAAAATAATAAACGGGGCTGAGTTTTCCATTTCGTTCACTTACCGCACGCAAAAAGTTGCTGCGTGACAAGAAGAAGGTTAGGAAAAGTGGAAAAAATTTAGAAACATCATCGAGGTCGATAACTCCAAAATGGCTTAATGGATTTTAGTAAACTTGGAGTTGTTAGGACGTTTCCGTACTCTTTTCTGGCATAACGAAAAAGAAAATAAAAACGAAATCAAATCCAATGATATGAATTTTTTACGCCATTAGATAGTCAAAGAGCCTGATGTAACTCGACCTGATAAGGGTATAGTATCTCTTTTAGAATTCGGTGTACCGATATTTTGCTAATATCGAAGTCCAACATTCTTCATTTACTTAAGCGACCAAATAACATTTTACTAAAGTGTCTTCAATTTGGATAATTTGCTGCGTATAGTCAGTCAGTCCTCGCGAGGGGAATCATCACCTTGTGCTGGTGAGAGGGCTCAGTAAACCATATCTAGGGAGCAATACCGGTGGTAGCGTAGCTACCGATAGGCCTACCCATGCCGGTAAGGTCTCGAAGTGAAAATTCCCACGCAGCGTCTGACCCAGGCATCCGTTTGCCGAAGGCGGTCGAACTAAGGTTATACTTGGTAAACGAAATAGGCAAATGGAAAAGCATCGCATTAACATTCCCAAACATACCAATATGGAACAAGATAGCAAAGATGTTGCCCCTAGTCCCCGGCAGATCTTAAGTAGTCAGTGGGTGCTAGGAATCCACAGGTTGAAAATTAAAATCGATACATAGAACGTGAAAGCCCTGTATAAAGCTGGCAAACCGTCGAATGCCGAGAAAGAACTAGAGAGGATGAAGTGGGGCATACTGGGCATGAACGAAATCCGATAGAAGGAAACCGAGAAAGGAAACAAACTCTACTACTCAGGGAGCGATAGGGCTCAATACGGAGTAGGACTTCTCATCTCCAAGAAAATGAAGGGTTACGTCAAAACCTTTTTGCCAGTTATGCTTATCAAGCTGAATGGAAAGAAATTTGATTTGAACCTGATTGAAGCATATTCCCCTACAACAGACAACTCAGAGGATCAAGATATCGAAAAAGCGCTGGCGACTGGATAGCCAAGGTGGGAACAGAAAAAACAGAATACATAACGAAAAAATATAAGCAGAAACTAACGAGGCACAAGGTTCAAAACATTTCGCCAGCGGAATCAACTGACATTAAAAAACACCTGATTTAAGCTTCCCTACAGCGGTATACATGGAAAACCCCGCAAGACCAGAAAGGCAACATAATAAGGAATGAGATAGGCTATTTTGCAATAGACTCTAGATTTAGAAATGGGATTGTAAAAGCAAAAGCGGTTGCTATAACGCTAAGAATTAAACTTAAAAAACTGACAAAAACAAAAAAGAAAGAGAAAATCGTTTGGAAGGAGGCAAATGAAAACCAAAATCTGCAATTCCATTAGGTAGAAGCGAGATGGAAGTCGGTCACAAATAATCACAGCGGCGAGGAAGTGGACAAATATCAAGAATTTTATAATAAAGAGAGAAGAACAATTTATGTAGTCGACGCCTGAACACTTCAAGCACCCTAGTAAAAACGCAGTTAAACCAATGACCTGTTTCTTTATTAACAAATACGAAAGTGGTAAAATCCCACAAGACTGTCTTAAATCAATTTACGTAGCGCTGCCAAAGAAAAATAAAGTTCGCAAGTGCGAGCCACGCTGAAAATATCTTTATGAGGATTATTTTTACTCGTATCTAAAATAAATGTGAAGAATACTTAAGCAGGTCTCAGTACGATTTTTGAAGTGCGACTGCTCAGCCTTTGCTCAACTCTTGTCCATCCCATCCTTGAAACCGGTTCATTGATTTTTGAATCAGGTGAATGCTCGCGAGTTATTGCTTGCGGTCGAAGATGAGTTTCCTCGGTTTGGTATCCTTCAGGTTGCTTATATTGCGAATCAGCACTTAAATCGATGTGTGTGCTTCGGTTGTTGTTACTATGTTATTATTATTATTATTATTATTTTATTTTCTCCATTTCCACAGGTAAGTACTTTGGACACGGCTTTCAGCAAGTGCCCAAATAGTTTTGTGATGTTAAATACTTCAGGTGCAATGTGGCATTTTCCCAGTATAGCTGCCTTCTGAAACTTAAGGTGCAGTTTCGGTGGTAGTTGCAGGGTTTGGAGGCTCCACTGTAGTTTTAGAGGTATTTCACCAGTCGCTCCCCAAGTATTGGCACAATAAACACTTTTTCTTGGGTCCAGATTGTTTTCACTTCGGCGGCGAGTACCTTCGGACTTTCTCAACCTGTGTTCCCAGGACATTATGGGCAGCCGGTACAGGAATATCTATCAGGTACGTAATGATTTTGTTGAGTTTGTCTTGTACCACAATGTCTTATATTGCGAATCAGCACTTAAATCGATGTGTGTGCTTCGGTTGTTGTTACTATGTTATTATTATTATTATTATTATTTTATTTTCTCCATTTCCACAGGTAAGTACTTTGGACACGGCTTTCAGCAAGTGCCCAAATAGTTTTGTGATGTTAAATACTTCAGGTGCAATGTGGCATTTTCCCAGTATAGCTGCCTTCTGAAGCTTAAGGTGCAGTTTCGGTGGTAGTTGCAGGGTTTGGAGGCTCGACTGTAGTTTTAGAGGTATTTCACCAGTCGCTCCCCAAGTATTGGCACAATAAACACTTTTTCTTGGGTCCAGATTGTTTTCACTTCGGCGGCGAGTACCTTCGGACTTTCTCAACCTGTGTTCCCAGGACATTATGGGCAGCCGGTACAGGAATATCTATCAGGTACGTAATGATTTTGTTGAGTTTGTCTTGTACCACAATGTCTGGCCTACTGTGTTCCATGGTGTGATTTGTTAGTATGGTTCTGTTCCAGTATATTTTGTGGGTTTCATTTTCAGTAACAGGTTCTTGCGTGCAGGCATAGTAAGAAGGGGTCTCCATCAAAATACCAATTTGGGCTATTTCCTGGTGCTTTAGCTATGTTATCGTGCCTTCTGAGGTATTGTGTTTGAGCTAAGGTCGTGCATCCAGCAGTTATGTGGCCTATGGTTTCTGATTTGGTGTGGCACATTCTGCACTTGTCGTCTTGTACATCTGGATCTCCTATTATGTACTTGCGTTAGTTTAATGTCGATATTACCTGATCTTGAATGGCGTGCATAAAGCCCTCATTTCTCGCCATTAGCGTACTGTTTTCTAACCAGACATTGGAGGCGTTTGTGTCTATTTAATGTACATGTAGTTCTTTTGATTTCCATCTCTGCATCTTATGTTCAACAGTGGTTATTTCTGGCAATGGTTGATGATAGTCTTTATCCGCCATATTAAGAGGCGTGAGTTTCTTATCTGCATTCACGATGTTGCGGTGGTACGTGGATGTGTGTGCTTTTTTCATAAAAGAACTAGGTGTGGTACATCTCTTCCTCCTTTCTTTCTTGGTAGATAGAATCTTTCAATGGAGCTTTTGGGTTGCCTGGCTCAATTTTTCGTGAATTGTACTCTAATATCACGGTTCATGCTTTGAATATCAGTGTTGGTCCATTTAATTAGCCCGAAGCTGTATGTGTGTGGTGTTGATCGCTTTTATTTTGTTTGCAGCAGTGAGCTGCGTTCTCAAAATAGACCTGATTCTACCCATTAGTCTATTTCGTAAAACCTCATTCATTCTACCGTGACTTATTCCCATCGCTTGTTATTATTATTATTAATTTTATTGTTATTATTATTATTATGTTAAAATACTATCCGTGGCTAAGATCATCCGACCGCTCCCAAGCCCATGGCCAAAGTCCGAAGTGGCCAGCCGATTTATTGCGCAAGTTTTTATCTTTATTAAAAAAAAATAGAAACGTCTGGAAACTTTTTCCAGAATGAAGAGAAATCGCTGGAAGGTCAAACGCCGCCCCTGATTCGTGTCTATTCTCTTCAGTCACTGCCAGCAACACATTTCTTCGCGCACATTTTCCCTCTAATCTATTCCGTTTTAGCCGGTAAAATATTTGCCGCACTATATCCGCCGGATAACATTTTACTCTATTTTGGAGCTCGTGGGTTTCATGCTGACTAGACGACTCTGACTTCCCATGTCGACTAAATAGTTTCTCCGCACTCGCTCCTTTATAACGTAGTTTTAGATAAAATGTAATGTTGACTGGGACACTGTTTTTCTTTTGCAGAACAGTTTAGTGCAGTCGATCCTGGAAAAGAATCTTTGTTTATACGGGATGTTATTGGTTGTTCGGAAAATCATTTCGTTTTTTTTGGGGAACATGAAAGACAGTTTTCGTATAATGAATAAATATTTTATTAAATTATATATTATATATTATATATATCCAAAAAATTTTGCAGGGACCGGAACAAATAGTAGTCGGAAGGCGCCAGATCTGGAGAATATGGTGGATGTTGCAGTACGTCCCATTCAAGCTGTAAAGGTTTTTGGCGAGTGACCAAACTTGTGTGAGGTCTCGCATTATCCTGGTGGAACACTACACCCTTCCTGTTCTCTTCTCTTTAAGTGAATCATTCAATTTGTCCAGTTGATGACAATAGACTTCTGAATTAATCGTTGTATTGTCCGGCAAAAGCTCAAAAAAAACGATTCCTTTGACATCCCACCAAACGGAGAGCATCATCTTTTTTTGGTGAATGTTGGCTTTTGACACGCTTTGAACCGGTTCATCTTTTCTGCTCCATGACCTCTTGCGTTTAACATTGTTGTATACAACCCATTTTTCGTCCCCAGTAATAATCCGCTTCAAAAATGGATCATTTTCTTGACGTTTGAGGAGCGAATCACACACGTCAACGCGACGACACAAATTTCGCTCCGTAAGGACATGGGGCACCCACACATCGAGCTTCGAGGTTAAGCCCATGCCTTTCAAATGGCCATAAACAGTCGAATTCGACAAATTTAATCTCTCACCGATCTCTCGTGTGGTTATTCGCCGATTTGCATCAACTAATGCCTTTATCGCATCTTTGTCAGCTTCGACCGGCCTTCCAGACCGTGGTGCATCTTCGACATCAAAATTTCCGGATCGAAATTTTGCAAACCAGTTCTGGCACTGGCGTACTGTTAACACGCCTTCTCCATGCACATCCGTCAATTTTATTTAGACGGTTGGTTAGTTTATGCAGTCTCAATGCTAAAGCTGCTAGTTATTACTAACAAATAGGCAAACAATTTTTAAGCTTTTGAAAGTTCTGCATAATATGATATGCATTTTCCTCTATTACGTCAGGTTTTTTTTATCAACTTTAAAACTTGATTTAAACATTACTTTTGGTCATACAAGAACACCAACCGAATTACTCAATTGAATAACCAAGTCTCAAACTTATTTTTGGCCGAAAAACTTTGTGTAGTGGATTTTCTTGTATTTTCCAGGGCCGGATTGTCCCTTTTTAACAACGAGCATTAATCTGAAATCTGATATCTGCGTTCCATTTCTTTTATATCTTTGTGGAGTGTAAGAAGTGTAGTTTTATACTCCTATTGCATTCCATTTCCATAAGTTTCGTTAACATATTTTCTACAATGACTTTGTAATTTGGATATTTTTTGTTTCCCAGAATAATTTTAATTACATCAGTAAATGAAACCCATTTAACCTTTTCAGATTCACAAAGTCTTAATCGCTCTAGTTGAGGAGCTACTAAAATTTCTTCCCTTAACTTTGCATCTGCGACAGCGGAAAACCTCCCACATAGGTATTTAAAGTGTGCTCCATCTTTATGACATACCTTACAAGCAATATGTGGCGCCCAAATCTTGCTGATTGTCTTGATTTTAAAACTAGACTAGTATTGTTTTTTAAATATCTTTTTTAAAGCTTTAACTTGAACGTAATTTGCAACGTGAAGAATATTTTTTGATCCGGGAGTTAAATTACTTCTTTTTGACCAGTTCCTTTTCACCCAAGGTTGCTCCACAAACCATCGAACTTGTATTTGATTCTCTATTCTCTATTTGGATGAGTCAATAAAAAGTTACCAGTCAAGTTTCTTTATTAAATTAGTTATATCGGTGCAATCAATTTGTTCAAAATATCTTATAAATTCGGTCTCGCGCTTATTTAAATATGATATTTTAACGTCTGGGGCCTGTAAATCTTTATTGGGATTTTTATTTTATGGGAAATTGGGAAAAATCCTTAGGTAAACCTAAGCCTCTCACTTAGTCATTAAGTTCTGAGTGCGAACATAACTATGGTTACTGAGAGACACTCGATATATCACCAACAACATTAAAGGTATCTTCCTCTATTTTAGGTTCAAAAAAACTGGTGCTATCTTCTAAATTGGCTGGATTCTCAGATATTGTAACGTCTTGAAAAAGTTAAATTTTTTGTTTCTATTTTAACTTGTATTTTATACATTTTATTATTCAACGCCCTAGAGGCGGTTATCGGCAAATGCTGGCAATTTGGTTTGCCTAGTGCCGACACCACGCCTAAGGCGTTCTCATTTTGTTTTGCAAAAAATGCCATCTTTTGACATACTACAACTACCTGAAATAAACCTTAAATTAAAAGACTAAAGGAAAAAAATATGTTGCCATAAATATCATGTAATGGATGTTTTTTTTCGATGTATAGAACTTTGAATTGGCATTACTGTTCAAGATGGCGACCGATTTAACAGCTGTCAAGTGATTTATTCTCAGTTTGGTTTGGCAATTCATCGTGAATAGACTCACGCCGGAACAACGCTTGCAAATAGTGCAATTTTATTTCGAAAATAATGGTATCGCTTACTACTTCCGTTTTATCGTCGACAAAATCGTTCATCAGAGCAGTTAATTCGATTAACCATGGAACGTTTTCGCACCACGTTTACTCTTACTGGTAACTCGCATGCCCAGAGACGCCGTGCGGTGCGTACAGAAGAAGCTATTGCTGCTGAAGAGCGTAGCATTGAGGAAGACCCGAATGAGTCCATCCGCCATCGAGCACAGGAATTGGATCTGTGTCGATCCACTTCATGGAAAATTTTGCGCAAGAATCTTGGTTTACGTGCTTACAAAATCCAACTCGTGCAAGAATTGAAGCCAAACGATCATCAAGTAAGGCGTAGATTCGTCGAATGGGCACAAAACGATGTTGCCGTTGTTCCCGATTTTCATAAGCGAATTTTGTTTAGCGATGAAGCGCACTTCTGGTTGAATGGCTACGTCAACAAACAAAACTGCCGCATTTGGAGCGAAGCTAATCCTCAAGTGTATGTCGAAACACCGTTACATCCAGAAAAACTGACTGTTTGGTGCGCTTTATGGGCTGGTAGAATCATTGGTCCGTACTTCTTCAAAAACTATGATGGCCAGAACGTTACAGTCAATGGTAATCGGTATAGAGCTATGATTACTAACTCTTTCATTCCTGAATTGAATAACCATGATGTCCAGGAGATGTGGTTTCAACAAAACGGCGCAACATGTCACACAGCTCGTGCCACAATAGATTTATTGAAAGACACGTTTGGTGACCGCCTAATTTCACGTTTTGGACCTGTGAATTGGCCTCCAAGATCTTGTGATTTAACACCGCTTGACTACTTTCTGTGAGGCTATGTAAAGTCATTGGTCTATGCGGATAAGCCACAAACGCTTGACCATTTGGAAGACAACATTCGCCATGTTATTGCCGATATACGGCCACAAATGTTGGAAAAAGTCATCGAAAATTGGACGTCCAGATTGGACTACATCCGCACCAGCCGTGGCGGTCATATGCCAGAAATCATACTTAAAATGTAATGCCACAAGATTGTCTTTCGGATAAATAAAATTCATGTCAATCGAATAATCCGTCGTTGTTTTATTGCAACTTAACGTTCTATACATAAAAAAAAAACAACCCTTATGAACGTCCTTTGAGTAAAAGATTTTTTTGATGGGTACAGATGATGTTTTTGCTTGTTTCACTGGAACGGAAAGATACCTACAGTCTTTTTTGGATCATATTAACTCCATAAATAACCGTTTTTAAAATTTACCATGGAGACGGAACTAGATAACTCTTCAAACTTTCTGGTGGACTTAAATATAAATAAATTACGGAACAAAATAGATTTTTCCATTTACCATAAACCCTCATACACGGACACAGTAATATATAATAACTGAAATCACCCTCGCTTACACAAAATGGCTGCAATTTATTCCTTCCACAAAAAATTTTGATAAAGATTTAAAACATTATAAAACAAATAACTTTTGACAATGGGGTCGTAACCATTTGGTTGACAAGATTATAACTAAAAAACTCTATCTATCCTATATTAAACACCGAACTCAAAATGTATAAAATTAATGAATGACGTGTTAAAGACCTTTTCTCTACTCCCGCCTGTAAAATATCTATTTACACACCTATCTAGTGTGTAATAGTTCGAAAAAGTTTGTCAATAATTTTGATATTTTCCGTAACGAATCAAAAAGCAAAAAACTAAATTTCTTGGCAGCTATGGAGATTAACAAAATGGGATATTCGAATCCATTATGTAATTACCAATGCGTCTCCCTTGTTAAAGTTAAATTTATAACCCTACACCGGTAATTTAGAATCTATTACTACCTGATAGTATATATAGATTTCGAAATATTGCCATATATCGGACTGAGGTGGTTTTTACTTGATGAAAATCCATTTAACACAAATGAAATTAGAACAAAAAATGTTCAGATTTTCACAGTTTTTAATGCTTTATGATAGCTGTTTCGGCGCCTTTATCAAATACAAAATAAGACTATATTCCGACACATATATAAAAACAGGTGCTAACAGATTTTTAATTACAGGGCTAGGGTTATAAATTTAACACAGGAGACGTATTTATTTATTGTCAATATTTTGCATTTGATAAAGGCAGGGTGTTGCCGAACCAGCTGCCATTTTTTTTGTTCTAATTTGATTGTGAGACTAAATACTGATTATAAGTTTGGTTTTAATTGTTACATGGACCTTGAATAAAGCAAATTCTTGAATTTAAAGCAAACTGAGGAACGGAAACAACTTCTCGCCCGGCGGAAAGCTATCTTTGCGAGAGTAATGGCCGCCGATGCAAATCGAGCAAATAATTCATAAGTACGCGCTTTGGAAAATGTTGAGAGCAAATTATTAAACATCATCTCGGAATCTCTTTGTTTTAGATTGTTCAGGAGCGGGAGGGATCTTAATAATAGAGGGCGGCTTTTCGTAACATTGCTTTGCAAATATTTTATAGGGTTTATAAGACCGGGTAGGCTGCGCTCTGCTCTATGGTTTATAGGGGTTCCGACCATAACTGCCTAATGTGCAAACGTGCGTAAATTTATGATAATGACGCTCAGATTCTGCTGCCGGATATATACGCACTTTCGCAACTTGGGTTTTGAAATTAGTTTGCGAGGGACCGCGACATTACTACTATGTGATAGAACTTGTAAGCGTTTATTAATTTCGCATGTACGTTTAATTTTCAAGAAACTCTATATGGCAAGCCTTTGATCTGTTCCGGGAATTATCCCGAAGATCGATCATGCATTAATTTAGGAATGTCTGCTAATTAGACTCGAATACATTGTTTATGGCAAGCGGGTTTGTCGATTGTCAGAAGTTGGTGTTTCGGGCTCTTATTTAGTCATTAACCGTTATTAGATGCTTAGTTAAATTTGCAGCTAAATCCTAAAGGGATCCTAATGGAATATTAGACATAATTTTACATTTAAAATGTATGAAAAATTTGTTTTGTAGTTCTCATGAAAAAATAACATTCATTGACGTGTCATATATAATTTAATAAGTAGTTATAATTGTCTGGTGACATCATATAGCTACTAGACACATAGATGCCCTGCCGATGTGGACAGTACGGGAACTAGTGAAGCAATTATGTAAACAAAGTGGGCATGCGCGAGATTTAAAATTTTTGGAGAAGGAATGGTGCTTCCTTACAATTTAAACTTTTGGTGAACTAAAAATAGCTGGACAAATGATTATTACATCCAAAATAAGAAACAGATATTTATGCAATTCATAGAAAAATAGGATTTGCAATATAACCTAAAAAATTATACTGAATAGTTATTTACACAAGGACAGTTTTCTCCTGAGCTCAGCAAAGGTTTGGAAAATAGTCGGGGACTAATCAAGATCAGTAATTTTGTGTGTGTGTATGTACTGCAGTATTAACTTACCTACCTGACCGATCAATGAAATATCCAAAATTTTGAATAATACCCTAGTAATTCTCAAAAATTTCCTGTGGATATCTCCTTTAAATTCTTCCTGATGCAATGGTAACTCCCCACTTTTTCGCGGTAATAATTTCTGTAGTTTTTTTACCAATAGAAAGGCAATTTCGTTTGTGCTAATTGTTATGGCAAACGAAAACTTTCCCATATTGATTTTTACAAGGATTTGTAGTAAAAATTTAACTTGCAGCTCCATTGTTTTCTTACATTTCCTGTAATTATTGATCACTACAACAAATTACCCAAGCATCCTTCCTGTATCTTGCTTGTTAAGGGTTACCTAAAAATGCAGGGAATTCTATTTAGTAAATTCACATGTAAATATTTGTATGTCCATTTTCCAGTTTGTTAAATGAAAAATATAGAGGCACCCTTGGATCATATTAGGTCCTCATATTTGCAACATTTGCTGTAATTTTGTGAAAGAACAAAGCACAAATTATACAGATTTGTGAATGGGGCTCCTATAGAAACCACCTTTAAATCTTTTAAATTAACTTATACTCAAGCCAACACTTACCCGTGTATAGGCACATTCTTTTCCTCACAGAGTTGACTACGAACATAAAGGTAGGAGATATTGACGATATTGACACCCAAAAATGAAAACAACAATGACACTGGACGCAGACTATTCTATGACAGATAATTACTTAATTACTTAGCTCAGCGTTCGGATTTGGAGATTGATATTGCGTTATTATAAAAATTAATCAATCTTCCAGAAAAATTACAGCAGTGAAGCAACTCAGTCGGTGGGGAGGTGACGAACGCGCAAAAGATCCATGCTGTACGATATCATGCCATCGACACCTCTATGAAAATATCATAGCCACTTATGGCTCATCAATTTTTACCGTTGTAGGGCAAATATATTATCTCATATGGGTAAAATCGATAAAGATTTTTTTATAACATGATAGAGGGAATAAATAAGGTTAAGATGAAAAAATCTTCTCATCCATTTCGGTTCTCACAAACAACTTTGTAATATATAAAAGATACATTTTGCTCAGACCTTCGAAAACAGGTTAAAACTTGTGTAAAAGATTACTACAAAATAGTGCATTATGCAACAACGGCATTTGAGTCTCCAGTTTATAATAAACCATTTTACAAAGGTTACCAAAAGTGTTGTGTACTATAGTTTTTCTACGAACGTTAGTTTTTGGTTACATTTTTTAAAAAGGTTACTAAACGTGTTGCATACCATAGTTTGTTTACGAACGTTGGTTTTTGGATATATTTTTGCAAAACAACACGAACACATGCACTGACATTCACTGACATGACCGTCAGAATTGACAAACGTCAAAATTCAAGTCCTGAAGTAAAATTTTCGAAAACACCCGATTGCTCCCAACCCGTGCAGTAATATCCCGGAAATGAAGTGGCTCGGATCCGTGGGATAAGAAACTCACGTGATAAAGTGACGTTTTCCGCATGATAGATCGGTGTATAATTAGGTGATTCACAGAAGAGTAAAAAAATATATTCAATAAGGATCAAATACGATGTACTGTCATCACAAATATTGGTTAATCTTAAGTTACGTAATGGATTGTCCTTCACAGTTGGTATTATAAACAGACCACCAAACTCAAATTTATAGGATTTGTTTAATCCCAAAGAAGATACTGTTTCCAATATGTTCTCTAAATTCCACAAAATTATGTATCCGGATCATATTTAGCAACATAGGTATACCGAAAACGTACTTATCTAATTTTTCAAAGAAACTTCCACATGCCACTGTAATGCTTTTTACAAAACTTCTGGATTCCTCCTGCGTCGGTTTTTGCTTAGTCGAAATTGCTGACGTTTCGCCAATCATCCTGTTGGCTTCTTCAGAGCTTGAGTTTCAGTCAAGCTCTGAAGAAGCCAACAGGATGATTGGCGAAACGTCAGCAATTTCGACTAAGCAAAAACCGACGCATTAGGAATCCAGAAGTTTTTTTAAAAAGCACAACGTACTTATCATTTTCGATACTTTTAACATTGGAGAATAGCCCACTAGGGTTACTCAAAATAAGATGTCCCTAATAAATCCCGTCTTCACACAGAAAGGTGACAGGGGCTGGCGTGTGAGATTTGATTACTTCCGACCAACAAATTTAATTTAAATAAAATTAAAGGGGTGTCGATTTTTTGTGCGGACCACTAAATATATTGTAATGTAATGATTTTCAAATGGATTTAGGATTTAGAAAAAATATATATATATATATATATATATATATATATATATATATATATATATATATATATATATATATATATATATATATATATATATATATATATATATATATATATATATATATACTATAAAATAACTTTCTTAAACAATTGTATTTTAAGTTTGTTTGATAAAAGCGTTTAAAAAAAAGAAATTACTCCGCCGCCCTATGGAAAACTGAAGATATTCTACTACTCCGAAAATTAACGAATGAGGTGTTAAAATCCTTTAAACGTTCAAAACTTCCCGGTCAGCATCAATATTATGAGAAGGTCAGAAATTATATAACTGCGGCGATAAGTTCTGAGAAAAAACCGTACTTACTTACGCCACAAAATTCAAAATTCCGACATTAAGGATACTTGGTACCCTGTGTTGAAAAATGACCGAAATTGTTATAGTTGGATTCCAAATACTCTTGAATAATTGGATCACACTCTATGTTTTTTCTAATATAACCAGGCAAATGGTGCAAATCGGAACTAATCGGATGATCCTCAAAATACAAAATGCTCAAATTGTAAAACCGAGAACGATTACTGTCGTACCGTAGCCAAAGAAACGCGTAAAAACTATAAGGTTTAATTCAATCGTTTCATCAATGTCCCGGCTAATTGAGTTTCTACTGTATATCGCGAGGGCGGCAGCAAACGAAACCTCCGAAAGGCGGCGTTAACTTGTGACTGGCAATTTGTACCCGGTTTGTCATTGGAAAACCCCCGTTTCTCACGCGAGATATCTGGAACACGCCGAAACAGCACCCTGTCACGGTTTCCAAAAATAAATGAACGTTCGTCATAAATTATCATTTGTTCTTGACGTTTTCTTTATTCTTTTGCTTTCGAAATTAAAAGGAAGCGGTAATTATATCAAAGGAGACGAGGCGGCGGTCGTCGGCGTCGAGGCGCTCTCGCGGTTCCCCATTCGAAGGTCTGCGTTTTATATTTCTAATTAATATGATCTTCAGTTGATGTAATTAACGGAGCGGTTGACGAAAGTACGTTTCCGTTATTCGCGACGTAATCGCCGTTGTAATTAGGGCAGGACGGTTAAGTAACCCGCGTGCAATGTAATGGATGTGTAGGGTGGAAAATCCGTTAATATACAGGTTGTCTCATTTTGCGAAAATTGGCAACACCGCAGATTTTTAGAAAATAGTTTAAATTTAATCATTGCCCAGTGAAAAGCATCATTTTTGTAAAAATAGTAAATGGAAAAAAAAGTTAATAATCAACCTAACAATGATGGTTTAAACATAACCTGAGTTCTGATAATGATCGCTGATGAGTATGAATGAAATGGCCCATCACAAAAACATATTCAAAGGATTATCTTCTATTTAAATGTAACTTCGTTTTACCGCCAAAAAAGTGACGAATAGGAAAAAAAGCGGTCATTTTACTTTTGTATTAAATTTTTTTGTAACTCCCGTGGGTTCCGAGATAAGGTATAGGCCCCTCTTAAACGGGCCACCTTGTATAGGGTGGGCCGTTTATCTTGAGACACTACCATATCTCAGAAACTATACGGATGGACCCAAAAGTTAAATACAAAAGTTAATTGTGGTATTACAAACCCTCAATTTATTTCAATGTTGTATATACAGGGTGTTTTATTTCTCGTGGGCGGGTATCAACTTTCTTATTTTAAATCGAACACCTGGTATATTATTACATCTTTGAATTCTATACAAAAAATCTAGACATATGTTACATTAATACAGGGAATGCGAAAAATGATATTAAATATGAAATTAAAAAAATGCCAAGATACTTTTTTTTTAATAGAAACTACCCATTTTCATAATCTTGTCATAATTAGCATTAAAAATTAAGGCAGTTTTATATAAGGTTGTATGTGCCTAATACTTTTACATTATCAAATATTTCCTTTTAAACATTTGTCTATCATAAATAATATGCTGTTAGTTCAGTTAGTATAAGGTGGCTATGACGGCTTTTGAATAAAACCAGTTTTTTTAATTTCATTTTTAGCCGTATTTTTCGCGTACCCTGTATTAATGTGTATCAAAATTTATTATGAAATCCGTTATTCAAGTCTTTTGTCTACAACAAAACTTACCCAAGTGAAACAATAAATGCTTCCGAATGAAGAAATTGGCAGATATTTTACGTCTTGCAAACGTCATTTTTCGCATATAAAATTAAAAATGTCAAAAACCGTTAGAATTTTGTATAGAATTAAAAAATTAAGTAATGTACCAGGTGTTCGATTTAAAATAAGAAAATTAATATTGGCCCACGTAAAATTAAAAACCCCGTATACACAAAATTAAAATAAATTAAAGTTTTGCAATACCTCAATTAACTTTTGTAACTTTAGGGTCCATCAACCATAGTTTATGAGATAAGGTATATACAAGGTGCCCTGTTCAATTGGGGCACCTTGTATAATACAAAAGTTGTTTGTAGTTAAATTACCTTCTTTCTTTTTTCCTAATCGTCACTTTTTTGGTGGTAAGCCAATAATTCAAAATTCTTTTACCTTCATAAATTAAGAATCTTGTAAATAAGCTCCTTAATAATATAGACTACATGTCTTTAAAAAATGTATAGAAACCTGCCTCCTAAAAGACACAAACACAAAATTGATGATATTATTAATTTTGACCTTTTTGAAAACAGTAATAGTTCTCTGTTGTGGTAATATTACTGATTTTTGATCTGTCTATTATAATATTAATAGCGTATTTTTTCGGACTTCCACTACTTTTTTTTTTATTTTATGAAGTTGCATTTTTGTTGAGTTTTTGTATAATGTATACGAAGTAGGGAAAAGTTGACTTATTAGAATGTTACATCGCCAACATCAAAAATCCGGTTCTGGCCTTCAGACAATATAGAGCCAAATTTCCCCATAGCTGATTGCCAGGAAAAAAAATGTCAAAATATACCAGCAGTTTTGAACAAATGGCAGTGTTTTAGTGAAAAAAAAGTACGAGCCGAATGGTTTTGGATGAAAATATGCAACTAGGTATTCTTCTCTCCACCCTCCTTGCCACTTCAGATGTAGACGTAAGACGAACCACACTTCAAACATGTTTAAAAATTAACAGTTATAAACCATTCAAATTTACACCAGTACAAAAAATACAATAAGTAGATTTTAACTTTTTGCAATATAGTGAGGATAGGCATTTTTCAGAAAACATATTTGAAAATATAATTTGGACCGATGAATCAATATTTACAACGTCTGCGGTATTATTAAATGGAAAAAGTACGCATTATTGGAGTTCAGAAAATAAAAAATGTGTTTGTGAAGTAAACTGCTGGGCCGAAGATCAGTGAAAGTATCTGGAGATCTAGAATTACATCCGTGCGATATTTAAACTTATACATAGTAATATTCCCCAAAGAGAGCATCCAAATTTAATTTGACAGCAAGATTGCGCTGCTTACCATCGAAGTGCTGCAGTCATTCGTTTTTTAAACGAAAATTTTAGAGAGTGGATTGGACAAAACAAAACTATCTCCTGGCCAGCAAGAATTCCAGAGTTGACCCTGATGGACTTTTTTTTGTGGGGCACATTGAAAGATGTGTTTTACACAGATAAACCGAATGAAACGAATTACGTCTCAAATGCCATTTACCATTTCGAAATAGCATATACTACTTGTATTCTTCAAAACGGCGACATATTGAAAAACTAAAAATTAATTTTATTTTTAAATAATATTTTAAATAATATGCATTAGTAGTTAGTCTTAATTTTTTGTAATCATTTAACCTAGACATTTAAACGTAGAAATAAGAAATTTGTGAAATTTTGAAACATTGTGCAAAGCTTAATATTCTGTATAATATGATTTCTTGACAATGTTTTAAAACGGTTGAGAACAAGTTGATACGAAACTAACTCCCAGTCTCATATCTTAATAATTTAAATCTTATACCCAGTTCTTAATTTTATCTGCCAATTAAGCCAAAACTGTAAGTCAGAGACCTGTATTACGTTATATAATTGAAATTGCTAAACAAGTAAATGTTAAGAAAATATTTGATCATTTCCAAAAGAAAAGAATTATTTTTGATAACAGATGAAAAAAAGTTAATAGGCAACTAAACAATGATGGTGTAAACATAACCCGAATTCTGGAGATGAACGTTTTCTGGCTTAGGCAAAAAACCGTAAATGTGTGCGAGATCGCAAATCTTTACTAAATTTCGTTAATTTAAGCGATATATGGCCGTTACCCGATTTTTGACTAACCCTGTAAGTTTATATACAAGGTCAAAAGGAGGATTTGGTATTTCATACACCCGTTTAACAATCTGAACAAATGAACAAATGAAATAAATTAAATTATTATATTAAATTAATAAAAATAAATTTAAATAGAACTTTTAAATAAATTAATAAATGTAATTAATTTAATCAAGATACAAAATTATTTCATTCCCAATTCAGTTTTTCTTTTTCTGGTTGCAGTTGCAGATTGCTTGCGCATTCATACCATTTCTATTTAAGCCAACCAAACTCCCTCCTGCAATGACAATCCATTTCCCTAAAAAATCTTATGGACACCCTTTTCTTGTATTCCTTTTGGCAGCGAAAAATGGCAATTAGCCCCACCCTTTGAAGGAGACTGTAATAGCAAAGATTTGCAATTTTAATTTCTAATTATATAAATAGCCGGGCAAAGTTTTTCTCCCCCTTTTAGATTTCTTTTTTGTTTTAAAGATGTCAAACGGCTCGTAGAAAATTTATGAGTAATTATTTCTGCATTTTAAAAGGTTCGCTTAAGCCTTTTGTATTTTGTAAAGATAAGCTTGTCGTTTTCATAGTTCTTCCTTCAACTAATTCAAAACAATGAATGCCTTATTCACGGGCTGCTTACCTCCTTGCCTGGGTAATCGTCTTAATTCCGGATATCGTCACTTCAATTTTGAAAAAAAAAAATTAAATTTAATTTGCTGGTCATTTAAGTCACAATTAGTAACACATTTAATTGCACTAAATATGTTTTATTTTTATTTCAAAATGACAGATCATGTATTCTGCAACTGTACTTTGGAGTGACTCATAATGCAGGAATGCATGAAATGTTGAAATTTTCATTTAGCTTGTGTTTTACACAAGTTACTTGTGAGTGGCACACCTCAATATCTTCAGAACAGACTTGTATTTTGTTTTACAACTCATTACCATGATACTCGTCACAAAAACCCCCGTAATATGGGTCTTTAGTAAATTTAATTATGCTACCCCAAGGTTGGAGTCAATAAGCGTTTCCATAGATATTTAATCAAGGTGAGTTTACATTTTAATGAAAGGACAACAAAATGGCGAGCTACTAAGCCTCATTCTTAAAATTACAACAGCAATATGGCTAGTAAGAAGTTTTATCATATTGATATTGTCGCAATGAACAGACTCTTACGCCATTGGATGGGAATTTCTATTTTACGTGCCTGTTCTTCTAAGTTCAAGTTTGCTTTGATTTTGTGAGAATAGCAGGTTTTTAAAAGTGAAAAACCATTTTAGGACAATAATTTTATGAATAATGATAGTGGAACTACCGCAACAATGTGAACTTGGAATCAATGCGTCATTTAAAGGCTTTGTGCGTGTATTGAACATTTATTTTCTTATATGGTGTAGCATTTGTGCATAGAAATACTTATTGTTCTTGCTGGTTGCAAACCAAAATCTACAATTTGCAGCAAAACGGAGTGAAATTATTAAAAAATATTGAATGCTGAAGACTTTAGACCACAAAAATCAAAGCAATACATTTATCTTCATTTGACTTTGGAATCTTAAGAACTTCATTCACTCTCCTCGAAGAAAACGTCTCGTACAGGGTGTTCCATTATAAATTATCAAATGGATAACTTTGTTAATATTGATCCTACGAAGTTTAATTTTCCAAAGTTGGAACATTTTTCCTAAACTTTCCGATTCCGCAATCAAAAATTGAAATAAAAAATTCAAATTTTGACAGTTCGACACTGTTTTTAATTGAATACCCTGTATTTCAATGGGTCAATGGATTGCATTTTTTCACCAGATTTGAAATAAGTGTTTAGGGTTATTTTTGAGAGATTTTCAGATATTGCGCATTTTATCTAATATTGGACTACGGAAAGCGTCAAAACTGGATATTTTAAAAATGTAACCAAAATCAGGCTACCACTCGCATTGAGTGTAGGAGATTATATCCTCACAGAGTGATTCCAAGTTGGAAAACATTTTATAACACTTAAGGTAGATTGAAGAATAGCGGCTCAATCAAAAGAAAATGAAGTAAAGCTTTACTTCAATGTTAATGAAGAATTTGATGTCTGGTTATATTTTCAAGGTGACAATTTCGATCACTTGGATTAAAATTAAAATATATTAATTTGAATTGTATAATCGAAGTTTAAAAATATTTCTTTTCAGAGCATCCATCGAACTCTATCCCAGCTTGCATACGGGTTATCAGTTTAAGTAAAATTAAAATCCTGCGGATTTTAAAGACACATAAAATGCACGCTTGTAAATTAACCAAAGTTCGACATTTTACAGATGAAGACAAAGACTCCTAGTTTTGCTGCATTATGTTAGAACGAATTCAAGTAACATCATTATTTTATTCACAACGTACTGTCTATAGATGAGTCCTCGTTTAATACGGCTTCGGGGTCTAATTTAAAAAACATATATTTCTGGTCTAACGATCGCCAGTCTATAGGAATTTGATACGGAATTATTTCTTCTCGACTTCTTGGACTGTATTTTTTCTAATGAAATATTCGATTCGAAATATCGATTTTTTGATTTTCTTCGATTTAGAGTAAAATAGAAGAATATCTTGGTGTGATTCTAAGTATCATATGGCAATATACGTGGCACAATATCTCAATGTAAGAGACAGGTTTTGAACTTACGCTGCGATTTCTACTCAGGCGCCTTAACCGACAGGTCAACACCAAATCTGATGATGTGCCCTGCGTTTGAAATATACGGGTACTATATTTTCAGAGTTTTATGCACTCAATTCGAAATTTAAAAAAAAATTCTGACAGTATGTTAGCTGTTAAATAACAAAAATGTATTTAAGCAAAACAATTTTCGTTTGCAGTGGGTAGGTTTCGAACCTACGCTGCGATAGAGAATTGGATTTCTTGTCAGAAGCCTCAACCGACAGGCCAAGACTAAACCTGCTTGAAACACAAACTATTTGTGGTAATTTCTCATGAGTTTAAAATATATAAATTTATGCACTAAATTCAAATATTTGACAAAATTTTCTGAACTGAGCTGTTAATTAAAAAAAATTATCTATTTAAGCACAACAATGGTCGTTTGCAGGAGGTAGGTTTCGAACTTATGCTGCGATTGAGATTCTGACTTCTAGTCAGACGCCATAATCGACAAGCCAAGACTAAATGTGTTTGAAATTAGAATTATTTCTGATGATGTGTCATGCGACTGAAATATACGGGCATTAAATTTTTATAAATGTATGCACTAAATTCAAATATTTGACAAAATTTTCTGAACTGAGCTGTTAATTAAAAAAAATGTATTTAAGGAAAACGATAGTCGTTGCAGTGGGTAGGTTTCGAACCCACGCTGCTATTGAAAATCTGATTTCTACTCAGACGTCTTAACGGACCTTAAGAGACTACTTGCAAAATAAATACAATGCTTTTATGGCGATTCCTAAAACCGGCAACAATTCTGAAAATAGAAAACAGAATACGAGAAGAAGTTGAAGCCCTAATTAGGCAACCAGAACTTCTAGCAAGTGTATCGAAAACCAACACAAACGTTTTAGTGTATGCGTGCAGATGATCATGGGTTATTTCGAACAAGTTTTGTCAAATAAATTTAGAATACTTATGATGGTGTTTTAGTAAGACGTTTTTCGATAATACTTAAGTTATTATTTTTGTTGTTATAAGTAGTAGGTGAGTAATAAATTGTTAATAAATGAAAACATATTTAGTTGAAAATGTCATAATGATTACCAAAATTACACAATAGAAAATCATACAACAAATAAACTCTTTTGCTATATTTAAAAAAAGTACCTAATTTAGTTTTCATTGTTAATTGAGAGTTATTTAATTCTTTGCATCCGCCCTAACAACTCTTGTTGACTTGTCAAAATTTGACAGTTAATTTTTTTATGTTATATTATTTATTGCGACTTCATTTCAGAGAATTTAGACATTTGTCCCTCCAAAAAATTTATGAAAATTATACAAAAATAAATTTGTTTACACTTATTTGGAAACTGATATTTTATTATGTAACCTGCCAAAAAAATATATAGAACCGAACCGAATGAACCGATTTTTCTCTTGAAGCTTCTTCAAAAACAAACTGCTAATCTGTTTTATAAATATCTAGTACTCAAGACTTACCCACTAACTGGATATTTTTATTTTAGTGTTGGGATATTAAAGCAAAACAAACAATTAATTATGATAAGTAATAGTGAAGCTAATGAAAGGTATTGTATGAAGTTAAAAAACTGTTTTGAAGCAGCCTTCAAATATTACACAGAAAACAAATAGGTAAGTATACCACAACCATCAAGTTTAGAATAATTAAATAGTATATTATGGAACAAGTGCGGTAAACAGCATTTGACTCACGAGTTTATTTGACACGAGCGGAGCGAGTGACTTAAAAAGTTTACCAAACGTGTCGCATACTATACTTTTTCTACGGCCGGTAGTTTTTGGGTACATTTTCGCAAAACAATACCAATATATTAACTGACATGACCGTCAGAATTGACAAATATCAAAATTCTAAATGTGGGAAACATAAACATCCCATTGCTCCCAAACCCGTGCGGTAAAATCCCTGAAATGTCCGCAGTGGCTCGGATTCGTGGGAAACGAAACTGCCGCGGTAAAGTGGCGCTTTCCGCATGCTAGATCGATGTGTAATTAGGTATTTTACAGACGGGAGTAGAAAATGGTATAGTATGTAACAAGTGCTGTATACGAAAATTGACTCACGAGTTTATTTGACATGAGTGGAGCGCAGCGAAGCGTGTTGCATACTATACTTTTTCTACGACCGTTAGTTTATCTCCGAAAACATCCGATTGCTCCCGAACCCGTGTGGTAAAATCCGAAGTTGCTCGTATCCGTGGGAAACGAAATTGACAGGGTAAAGTGACGCTTCCTGCACGCTAGATCGGTGTGTAATTAGGTATTTTACAGATGGGAGTAGAAAAATACTTTTTTAAATATGTTTCAATATTATAGTATATATAAAATTTAATTTTCACACAAGTTACTTTTGTGGTTTAATCAACAAACCGCTCATGCATTAGAAAGCTCTTCAACATCAATTGCGTTCAAACGTGAAGAGATGGAAGGAAGTGTGTCTAACTGCCTAGAATTTTTTTATTTTTATGGAAAAGTAAATGGAATTTTATTTAATAAACTCGACATGCACATTACTGATGTTGCCATCCGCAATATTGATAAATTTGGTGATGATTTGCACGACCACGGTCTCGTTAAATGTCATGGTCAAAACGTAATCTAAAAAGAAATAAAACTCGAAAGCACAATCCATATGATTAAAAAATCAATAATTTTAAGTCTTGTTGTGATTTCTGTTATTTTAAAATAAATATATTTGAAAAATATGCTTTCGTTTAGCTTCCAGTTTTTCGAAAAATTCGCTCTTATAATAAATTAGCGTGAAGCTTATAAAGAGATAAGAATTAATTTTAAAGATATTTCACATGAAATTAAATTATGAACTTGATATGTGTTTTTAATTCGCCAAATGCACTATAGATATTTTTTTTAATTCACAGAAGAAACTTCAAATCCACTGTATGTAAAACGACAATTTTAATATCTCACCTTCCATGGTTACCATAGCAACAATTCATATTTAGGCAGCATTCCTCACGACAGTCTTCCATGACCCACATGCATATATTGTCATCACAACAATGGCAATTATTTGGAAGTCATGGGAAATTCCCAATTTAAAGTGTGCGTAGTCGAACAATTTTAAGCCTCGCTTTGAATTGCACTCTCGTCGATAAGCCGAGATTCCTGGAATCCTCTAATTAGACTGTTTGTCGGAATCGAAAGAATCATGTTTACAGCCCGTATTGAATTCTATTCAGTATATCTTACAGTAAATCCGAAACAAGTATTTGTTGTTTGATAAGTTCGTGTTCTACGGGAATTTCCTAGGGAAGATAACAATTTGATACCGAAGAGGTGTTTTTAATTAAAGTCGGGAAAATATGGACCTATTTCATTTCGGTTTTGCGTCGGATTGTCGTCTGGTTTCGCAATGTATGAAATTAGAAAGACTGCGGGCAACATTATATTAAATATTAATTAAAATTAAAAGTTAAAGAACTGACCAAAATTATTCAACTTCATACAAAATATACTTACAAATTCAAAATTTTCGAGATGGAAAGATGCAAAATAAAAATAGTTCCGATCTACAGCTTCAATCGTGTTTTATTTCTGCCTGTACATCTTCACCGTCATACACTTTATCTGAATCTTCAAGTCCTTCAAAAGAACCTCATTTACTTAAACAATGGGAGTTAAATGATCTTGTTAAAGACTTGGGTCTATCAAAATCTAAAGCACAATTACTCGGGTCAAGATGAAAACAATGGAATTTGTTGGATAAAAGGACAAGAGTGTCATATTTTCGAACAAGACAAGAAGATTTCACGAGTTACATTTCGAAAATTGATTATTTAGTATATTCTAATGATGCTGCCGGGCTTCTTCAAGAACTTAGTTTTCCAGAAAGTTCTGATGAACGGAGACTTTTTACTTAATTTGAAAACCGTTTTACTTTATAATGGTACCAAATACCCATCAGTGCCCGTGGCACATGCAACAAATATGAAAGAAAATTATGCAAATCTGGAGGTATTATTTGAAAAAATAAAATATTCTTAATACCAATGTATTATTTGTGCTGATTTAAAAGTTGTCGCTATACTTACTGGACTACAGGGAATACCAAGTTCTGTTGTTTTCTATGCAAGTGGGACAGCCACGCAAGAAAAAAACGAAAGTCAAAACTTGACCACAAAGAAAAATCTCGACTCCTGAACTCAAAAATATATCTCATAAAACTTTAGTCCTAAGTGACGAAATGTTTCTGCCACTACTTTAAATAAGGTTGGGACTCACGAAAAACTTTTTGAAAGCTATGAATAACGATGGTGCAGAGTTTCAATATCTCATAACAAACTTTTCTCGCTTATGAGGCATGAAGCTTCAATTCGAAGTTGAACAAAGAAGAAAAAAAACTTGGGTGGATTTTGTGAATGTATGTTATGATTTTCGTGGGAATACTAAAGCTGATAACTACCGACAAATGATTCGAGAGCTTCTTTCTGCTTATAAAGTTTTCAAATTCATTTTTTTGACTCCGATGTAGACTTCCTGAAAATCTCCGTGCCGGATCAGATGAGCATGGTGAGAGATTTCATCAGGATATTGTGAAAGGCGCTAAAATGGGAAATGGTCAGCAGCAATGCCTGCTAATTTCTTTTGTTCGATTCGCAAGAACTCCGATGGAAACGATGAAAAGAAAAAAAAATCTACAACGTAACTTGCATTTTGTCACCATAATGAGATCAGTTTACTGAAATTTTTATAACTTAGCATTTCCACTGTAAAACTTAGCCCGTAATATTTTTTTTATTTTTTATAATTGTTGTTACTTTAATTATATCGTTTTTCAATTTTATTAAAAATCTATCTGCTGTACTTATTTGCCTATTGAATTCCGTGTCCAGAGCATAAAATATGATGAAATCATGTATACAAAAATGAAAGAGATTTTTTTTTGCAGACCAGTGGTATTAAACGGATTGATAGTCAACGTTTGGGTAACCCGTATTATCTCAAGCATAAAAAAAAATAAAATAATACTTTTTTTTCTGAAATTATTTATTTTGTTGCACTTAAAAATACATTACATGTGTCAAAAAAAACTAACCAAAACTCTAAACATACAAAAAAATACTGGTGCGTAAACGAACCACTGGGAAAAAACATTAAATAATATTTTGGGGCACATAAGATGTAACATATAATTTACACATAAATATACAAAAGAAAGTTCAAATTCAAGTACAACCCGGTTTCATTTTTGGTGATATTTTACCAAGCATGAAGTATGTAAATGCATATTGCAGTTATTCCAAACGTAAATTGTGTGGCTTCGGGCTTTATTAGCATGAACAATCATGAGGTGACCTTGATTATCATAACGCACTTCATCTATGGCAGGTGCAAGATTTCTTTGAGTAATTGTTTTATCAGATTTTAAAAATCGCAAAGTAATATAAAATTTAAGAGTTTCCTGGAAAATCTTTTGTTCGTTGACAATATTATTCAATTCCCATGCATTCACTACTAAACTATAAAGTGAGTTACAAAATAAAGGCCACCACCATTTTTTTCCAAATACCTGGCACTTGTAATTAGCAATTCCGTTGTCATGTAAGTCTACCCCACCCATACATCTATTGTATTGGGTTTCCCTTCTTTTCTATTATATCGTTTAACATTTTGGACAGGATCTATACTAAAAACATTACTTGCGACAGCTACAACTGAATTGTCGTGCCAACGGCAATAGAAATTTTTGATTCAGATTAATATGCTGAAAGATCCGCGGTCTTTTTTTCGAAATGATGTACAATTTTCCATTGGACATTTATTGGTTTTATTTTCCCGGATAGTACCGGTGGCACAATAACCATAAGTTTTTAAATGTACAAATAGTTTGAATGATGAAAAAAAATTGTCAAAAAAATTTGATGACTTACTGGCTTATCTACAACAGAAAGAAGACTCATGACGTCACCGTCAAGACCAAGGTCAGAATGAGGTTTCTTTTAAGCACCACCATATGGAAGTGAATAAAATAGGTACCCATCAGATGAAGAAAGGTACCAAAGCTTGAAGCCAAAACGAACTGACTTACCGCTTATAAACATTTTGCAGGAATGGCGGTCAAAGTAAGGTATCATTTGTTTATCTATGGATTAGTTGAACGAAAATATGCCAAACTGAAGCTTTTTTTTATTTATTACATCAAAAAGGATCTAACTATTGAAAATTTATCATTTTTATCCAATATGTTATTGTCAGATAAGTGCAAGGTTTGCTTTATCAATTGGAATCTATTGCTGTTCATACATTTTTTTATGAGATCGATTCCTTTGTCTTCATAAGTAGACCAATAATGCTAAACATGTGACATGTTATTGTCTTGAGCATATTTTACAGAAAATTTTAAAATCAATTCCTCCATCCATATGATCTAAATTCATCGGATATAGGTGTGTGAGTGTACTCAATCTGATCTTTCTTCTATTTGACAGTAGAAGCAAGCCTGTCGTTTGCAGAAAGCATACGTCTTCTTTTGAATTTCAGGGTTTCATCATCTGATGAGTCCCGTTCAGGTTCAGTAGTCGATGAATTACAGGACTGTTGAAGGACAGCTGTATCATTCGGTGTATGTAATTTGAAAATTCCAACTATATCAGTTGGTTCCCCAAGCTCTTGTAGATTTATGTTATCGTTCATATCTTCTTCGTCAGTCAAGGTCGATGGAATATAGACCGAGTCAATAAGTTCTGTAAATATGTTTTCACGTTATTTTTAGCATAAATTTACAAGGAATGGAACGCTAGAATACATAAGAATACGTGAATCCAAATAATAATTACGACTTTTATTGTTATTGTCCTCATCCATTACGATCTCCTCCATAGCCGCCTCTAATTTCTTTTGGGTGAAATACCTCGGAAATGTTATATTTTACGAACTGTAACGTTCACTACACAGGGCACAAAGTAATACTAAAGCACACGATAATTGTTGGATGTTTATTCTACATGCGCTGACTTGTCTAGACTTGCAATAACAAAGTTTTGTTTCACTGATCAAACCAGTGGTGCATACACGCACCAGTAAATATTTTCAAAAAATAAACCATAATCAATATAGCGTGTATCTACAGATGTACAGATATATACGTAATCTACGTGCTATAGACTTAACAAAAATGGCAATACAAATCCAAAATATATTTTTTTACTATTTTGGACTTACTTGAAAATGTGACACATTTATGTACCGCTTTTGTTAACTTTTGAAGTCATATCCTTTCCTTTTATGTCCTTTAGTAGTGATATTAATCCAAATTATTTTTTTTTTCTATTTTGGACTTACTTGAAAATGACACATTTATGTACCGCTTTTGTTAACTTTTGAAGTCATATATATGATCTTTCCTTTAAACATAAATTAGCGATTTCTACGGTTTCATGTCCTTTAGTAGTGATATTAATAAAATTTAAAATATTTCCTGGATGTGACAAAAAAAAATCATAGAATAGGTGGTGCATTAATGCACCACTCGGACAAAATGGGTTAAGGTGAAATTAAAAACCTATTAATTCAGTTGGAACCTTATTGCCTTAATGACTGTTTTCATAGGTCATAGATAGTTTTCTTACCCTATTTGACGTCGTTTCAACAAATTTGAAATAAACATTATTTTTAATATTATTTAATACACCAAAACCGGAGACTAACCAAAAATAAGGTTGAATACACGTAAATGTTTAAGCGGGTGTTGTTTGGATCAGTAATTTCCATGACATAATATAAATTGTTTTGTGATACGCCACTGGCGGGTCTGAGGAAACAAGACGCCATATGCAAGAACCATTTCGGACAACGGGCATCATATGTATACTTCTTCCTTCTTTATTTACTGGCCCGAACCATTCCAGTTTAGATCGTCCTCCAAATTCATACCGATTCTTACTGCCGTTCGTTGCGAGCATACGATGCGGATGTTGCGCTGAGTCGTACAAAATTCCGTGTAACTTACAATGTTGCCGCCGACGAAATTAATTGTAAACAGTGGCCTGTGCCAAAAAGGGAGCAACAAGATATTTTATTCGACTGGACGCGACACATGTGCAGTTCCCTGTCGCCCTGTGACAATTGGCTGGTGGCCATACAATGTAGGAAATTTTATTGTTATGGTAAACTGTTATAGCCCGAAAGTAATCTAATAAAAATCTTTTTGAGCAAGTCAGCAAATAAAATTTTTAGATAAATGTCGCGACGGGGCGTGGAAAATCCCGCTTCATTTCTCGGGGGGGACCGCGTCGAAAACATAGAGTGTGCGTTTTTTTAGCGTCTTATTAGCTCCCCGGGATCTTCGCCGAGGGACTATTTGAAATCTTCGGATTTATTTCGCGACTGTATTTTAGTATGAACGGTAGTTTTCCATCAAATATGATGTTTGTTTATAGTCGTATCCAATTTTTGCACTAATTATCTTCTCCTCCTTCAATACCGTTACTTACCGATAATTTTGGCTTCTGTCCACTTCATCGTATGTCCATTAGGATTTAGGATTTATTAGGATATTGCTAGCCACTCACAGGTATTCACTCTACCATTAGAATCAACCCTCCTGAAAAGTTCGCTATACTTTGAGGAGGTATTTTATTAGGATTATTAAGTCTGAAGATTTCGGCCTCCAGTTTGAGGACCTAGTTCCTCCAACTGTCGTGCAACTGCACAATTTGCCATCATTGGCGAGGTCAATCTTGTGCATAGCGGTTTGAAGCTGTAGTGTCGGCTGTACAGGGTTATTCAATATATTTGGACACCCACCTACAGGGTTAATTCTTAAAGATAGAAAAAAAAAGTGTTAATACAATAGTTTGAAGGTTTTTGCTCCATTATTGCAAATGAAAGAAAAAACAAGCGACGATCGCAAGCTGTCAAAATGATAGCAATATCTTTTTTTTAATGGAATGTCCTCTACATTATTAGCTTAGATCTTTTTTTCCTGATTTCAAAAACATTTAGTCTATTGACATTTCATTTAGCTGTTTGTGAGATATTTCAATTTAAAAATAATTCGATTTCTGGACAATAGACATATTAACAATATTTGCAATTATTTAAACAATGTTCTACGTTTGACAACCAATCGAGACTAAAGATTTCCAGATGTGTTAAACGACTTAAGATATTTCAAACGGGTTATACTGAGGAAGAAAAACGCGAAAAAATAAAATTCTATTATTAAAACAATAAAAATAGATATATAGATAGATAGTTTCATTCACAAAGCCCAGTACGTATACAGTGGATGTTTCGTCAGGAAACGAGTACATTATAGAGTAGTATAAAGATACATGGAATTATGTATATAAACAATACGATAACACATATTTAACAGTACAGTATAGAACAGTTACAAACGGATATACAAACAGTACAAACATATTGACAAAATGTAGAGAAAATATCACTAAACTCATCAGGGCACACCTGTATATATGTTTCAAAATCTTTCAGGTCGTAGAAAGCATTGGTTAACAGAAGCTTTCTGATGCACTTTTTAAATTGTCAATTACAGTAATAAGGTCCTGCGTAATTTAGCGACTTTTTGTAGAACATGTGGTTCAGTCTTGGCTTTAGAGGGTGTTTCGGGTGTTATAACCGTGGACATCCGTGTGTTTCTTGTAAGAGCCTTTCTTTTTATGAACGATGATGAATAATTTAAATAAATATATGCAAGGCACTGTTAGTATTTTATACTTTATTAATATATCTTTGCAGGATAGCCTCGGGGGCAGTCTGAAAATCAACCTAAGTATCCTTTTTTGCTGAATGAACACCCTCTCCGCATTACTCGCTTGTCCCCAGTTTACGATATTATATGAAATAGACGGGTATGCTGAGGCGTAATAGAAAGTCAACAAAGATCTTTCAAAGAAAGAATCTCTGATTGTTAACGTTGCAAAAAACGTTTTGTTCAGTTTATTACAAACACTATCTATGTCGTAGTCCCACTTTAGGAAGGCATCGATGTAAGATCCGAGAAACTTGGTTTAATTCCACGCGTGAACCCGCAAAGCTGAACGCTAGGTTAGTCAGAGGTTTAACATACTAACCAGCGAATTCGATCGCAAGTGTTTTTTCCAAATTTATGATCAAATGATTCTGTTTGCAAAAATCAACAAACTGTGCCACAACACTAGAGAACCTATTGATCAGTTCCTGAGCTTCCCTTCGGGAGACGAAGATGGATGTGTCATCAGCGTACATAAAAACGTGGCAGTTGCTATTGAGGAACCCAGGAAGGTCATTCACATACAGAAGAAAAAGTAGTGGACCTAAGATTCCTGCCTGGGGGGTGCCTAAGTTGACGTTGAACGGTCCCGAGTTTATTCCATTCACTTTGACCCTTATTTCCCTGTGTTTCATATATGATATTATCCAACTATTGATATTACCTCGAAACCCCAGGCATTCTAGTTTTTTTGCCATGATATTCAAATCTAAGGAATCGAAGGCGCGCGATAGATCAAAAAACACTCCCACAATTATCTCACCCATGTCGAGTTTGTCGTAGATATACTGGACAAAGCCATTAGTCTCCGTTTCCGTTGAGTAACCAACACGGAAACCATGTTGAACATTCGATATAATGTTTTCTTGCTCCAAAAAATGTGTCATTCTGTCATACATGGCCTTTTCGAGTACTTTAGAGAACCAACCTGCGATTGTTATAGGCCTATAATTCTTTATTAGCTCAGAGTCTCCCTTTTTGAATACAGGAATCATTTTTGATTTTTTCAATGACGCAGGGAACTGTCCGCAGAGAACGGAAGTATTGATAATAGTAGTTAAATATGGAGCTAAAACATCTCCACAGGTTTTTATGAGTTGTATAGGTATTTCATCGATTCCAACAGATCGCTTGTTTTTGAGATATTGAATTAATGTTAGTACCTCTCTATCGGTGTATGGCATGAAAAACATACTCTTTGCCTTGGTGGTTGGAAGAGTGCCAGTTTCATCTTTAGTGAACATAGTATCTGTCTTCGACTGCACGTGAGTGGCAAAAAATTGTCCGAATTCATTTGTTATTATGTTATCATTAATTACGTTGACATTATTAACATTTATTCGTATACGGCGTTGAGTTTTTTCCTTACCCAGCTTCTCGTTGACAAGTTAACACATTTTTTTACTTTTGTTCTTAGAAAGACTTATTAAGTTCGAGAAGAAAGCCTTTTTTCATCGGCGACCTGTCTGTTTACTAGGTTTTTCATAATTCTCATAAATATCAATAATTAATGTTAAATATTTTCCACATAAGCTCCATTATTTTCTATACATCGGACAATATTTCCTTTCAACTTCCTACTAATACAGGAGGTGATAAAATCAAGGTTTTTCGGTTTAGATCTTGTAAAACGATATTAAGTCTTTCTTTTATCACTTGTAAACTTTCAGGAGTATTATAATAAATTTTATTTTTTAAGTATCTCTACAAAAAAGTGTCCCAAAGATTCAGGGCTATTGTTAGGTCATTTGATAGTTCCTTGCCTACCTATCCAAAGTCTATATTTATTATTTAGATAATCGGTAACCGGTTGGGCATTATGTGGAGGTGCGCCATCTTGATACCAAATTAAATTTAAATAATTCCTAACTGGCACATTTTCTAACAACTGTTCTATTTCTGCTGCAAGGAAATTTAAAAATCGTTGGCCATTCAAGGATGATTCGTATATAATTGGCCCGACCACCAAATTGTTTAGCATTCCACACCATACATTAACTGACATCCGCCCTTGGATTGTCACTTCCTGCAATGTTTATTCTCCCTATTAAATACACCTGCTGTTGTGAAGGAAGCCTCATCCGTAAATCTTATTTTGTTTAGAAAATTTCCATCATCTTAAAATCTGCAAAATTCGATACTCTAATTTTTGTTCATCGGTTAAATTTTGCACTTGAGGGAACTTTTACCGTTGAAACTAATAACATTCTAGCGTTCGTTGAACTTTATTATAGGACGATAACTTTTTAACGTCAGATATAGAATATTCATGATTTTCTAAAAAATATGATATATAAAAATTGAGAAAATCGAACTCAAACAATTTATCTTGAAAGTAAGGTACTACATTGAGGTCTTCATCAAAATTTCTTTATATTGTCCTGGTCTTCCATGTGACACTATTTGTAGATTTTATCTTTTAACCTTTGCAACATTATTTTTAATTTTTCTTCTAATCCATTTGAAATATCCTAAGTTATTTAACTTACACTGCAGATCTTTAGTTGTGATTAGTTGTCAAAAGTAGAATATTCTTTAAACAATTGCAAACATAGATAATATGGTTGCTATCAAGGCAGACTTGACCATTTTAAAACAATATAGCTAATATCCAGAAATCGAATGATAATTATTTTTAAAATAAAATATCTCAAAAACTGTATGTATGTTTCTGAAATCAGGAAAAAAGATCTAAGCTTGCGATAATCGTTTGTCTTTTTTGACATATGCGTAAGATAATAGAGCAAAAATCAACAAAATTATATATTTACACTTTTTTTCATTTAAAACAAAATATAATGAATAACCCTGTATATGGATAAATGTGATTTATATGTTTGTTTGAAGGTCATAGACAATGATAAGTGTTGATAAAATAGTCATGTCCAATTTTTTCAATAATTATTTTTAAACATTCTGAACATCTAAAGAAAGCTTGTTAAAACATTTGAGATTTGGGGGAATGACTTGCTTAAATCTTTTCCTCCTCCAAAGTCATTATTTATCGATACTTTTAGCTTCTGTCCAGTTCATGGTATGTCCATTATGATTTAGGATTTATTAGGTACTCACTTCCCGATCAGAGTCAGCCTTCGTCGAAAGTTCGCTATACTTTGAGGTATTTTATTAAGATAATCAAGTTTCAGGATTTCGGCCTCCAATTTGAGGACCTGATTTTTCTGACTGTCGCACAACTGCACATGTCATCATCACACGTTATCGTTGTGCATAGGGTGTTTGAGGTGCCAGGATCTACTCAGATTCAGTTGGCCTCTCGATAATAAACCATAGAATAATATAACATTATAAAAGTAATGAAATAAGAAAAAAATGTACGGAAAATATCGCATCCGGTTAAAAGCTTCGGTTCAATAAACGTGGTTATTAACTCTGCGTGTGTATAGATCATTGATTATTGGAGGCCAATTTACTTGTTAATTGAACGTGAAGAGAATTTTCAGATTTGATCTGCTCAATGCTGGTAGGGTGTAGGTTGTGCATTTCCTCGCGAGACACTCTATCACTGTCAACCCTCGTAATCGCCGCCAGAATGCTTGAGTTTCCGGTGCTATCCGAGTTTTGATTGCATTTTTTGCCGATTGGCGCGATATAGACTACATCGGTTACTGTTCAGTCCACTATGTCCTACTAGCTATGCCAGTGTTACCTTATTACGACATACCAGCATGTATAAGGCCTCTATGAGGTGATTTTAGCTCCTTCAGCTTTTCTGGACCATCCCCAGTAGGGTCGCCATGGCCGCTATAGGCGTAGTGCTAAGGGCACCCGAAATCGTCATACAGGCTTGCTTCTGTAGTCTAGCTATTTTCTGTAAGCAATTTTCTTCTAATGATCATCGTGCATATCTGCTTAGGACACTTGCCCCAGGTTTTACCACAAACCCTCCAGTATCTCGAATGCGATCTCTCCGCTTTTCAAATTGTCTTCTCGAAGTGAAAGTTCCAGTTGAGAAGTTTCAAGTGTCACCGAAGTAATGGTTAGAGTAGAAAGCTTCTTATCACAATTCCACTTACTACGATAACCAGTATATAGTACAACATTAGCGCCCATAGAAGGAGGGATAACACTCCGCCTTGTGGACAACCCTGGCGATTTTGATAATATCCACCTATTCGCTTAAGGATGTAGGGATAAAGCGATTCCGGCAGTGCATTGCTAAATACCTATTTTAAGTCGAGGAATGAAGACAATAATGTTATGTCCATACCTAAAGTGAGTTTAGTATTTACTAATCTTCTGTTGGCTTCTTCAGAACTTATCTGAAACTTGTTTCCATTCTACTCTATACCTGCTTATATAATTGTCTCGGATGGCTGATTTCCATAATGGTGAACGACCTGAGTCGCGGTTAAGATTTAGACCCCTGGATGTTCTTTTGACCTAGTTGATATTGTCTTTGACGGATCGAAGATGTTGAAAGATTCTTGGGCAAGTGCTTGCCCGAAGCAGAAGTCCCCTACTGTTCGGCCAACAGCAATAAACAATCTTTTTGACTTTTCAAAGATCAATTTGTGACAAGATTTTTCTATTTTGCCCTTTTGTTTTTTATTTTAGAGCAGAATTATAATCATCTATGACAACAAACTTTTTCAGAGCACCGCAGAGGTAACAATAAACAAAAACGATCTTAACATTAGTACCAAATCAATTGGTGACAGAATTTGCTTTGCCTTAGATGAGGTCTCTTTGTGTTGTAAGTGAGTACTTATTGCAGTAATAATTATTTCTGTGCAAAATAAAATTCCACTTGCATTTAGTGGCATTTAACTTATAGCTTTGGTTAATGACTAATATTTGTATTTTAGAAGCTTCCTAGCAAATATGAGCTATTTTATATCTTACATTTTATTATTTTGAAAAATGTTTATGTTTCAGCTCATTAACAACAACAAAAAACGAACAGTTTAAAACAATTACATACTTAGGAGAACCTAGCGAAAAAGTTTCAAAACATTTGTCAAAATGTGGTTTAAAAATAGCTTTCAGAACTAACAACACAATAGGAAAATATTTAAAAAACAATAAATCGAAATGTCTAAAATCTCAAAAATCAGGTGTCTACAGGTTAAAATGTGGATCTTGTCCTAAAATTTATATTGGACAAACAGGTGGATTCTTCAAGAAAGGCATTAACGAATATATAAGAGCGTTTAAAAATAATAGTCTAGATTGTAATTATGCTACACACTTAATCACAGAAAAACACATTTTTGACGACAATTTTGATATATTACACACAGCCACAAAAAGTAGAAAATTAAATTTATTGGAAGCCATGGAGATTAACAAAATGAGACATTCAAATGTATTGCTTAACAATCAATTAGATTTAAATACCTCTCCTTTACTGAACTTAAATTCTCGCAACAACATTAATTATGGTTTTATGGTCATTTTTCGGTATATATAGTAGCAGGTAGTTTTTAGTTTTTATTTATTTTGATAAATGGATTTTCATCAAGTAAAAGCTACCTCAGTTCAATCATTAACAAAAAGTTTATTTGATTCTGTTCATCTGAACCGTCTCCTATTTATTCTATATTTTATGCGTGAATAAAATTATTGATATTATTATTGTTATTATTGTTTTCATCAAATTTACAGTTTTTATCCCACATATTTGATCAATTTCATCAACTATTTAGTAACTTGATACTAATACATTATTGTATTGAACCGAACAAATTACACATATATCCTTATGAATTATACAATCCTCTAAAAGCAATAAACATGTATTTCACTTAACTAATACTCGTGACAAACAAACATTTATTTCCCGGCCATCTATTAAAAAAAGCTAAAATATTTATCATTACAATATTTATTATTACAATATCAGAATAAATAATTGAAATAGCATTAGCAATCAAATATATATTATAAATAACTGAAATTTTTTTTACATGAAATAATTTTTCAGTGATAGATGAATCTTATATAGAAAATTAATTATTTTGTGAAAAAATGATCAATATGATGTGAAAACCTAACTTTTAAGAACACATTTTCTCTACACGCCTTACGTATATTTTTTGGAATAATCAATTGACCTTTCCAAATATATGCGAAGGAAAGTAACACAAGTAAAATGTAGCAATCTGTATAGAAATGTTGACAGTTAGTGAATAATCTTATTTTAAGGAATTTAAGGGATCTAAGGTAATCGAAAGGTGCCTTACAAAACACGGACATGTAAACAGGATACGAGTCCTTTTATCTAAACTGATATATTCCGTTTTCATGCACAAAATGAACGTTAAAATGAGCAAACGCGATTTATCCCCGTTGTACCAATGGGAAACATTACATCTGCTTTGCTCGTCCTTTTTTCACTATATAAATTATTCAAAAGGAATGTGGTTTTGCGGGTATAGCATTTGAATTATTTATGAGTCATGACATACTTTCGAATGATTTCGACGTGGAAGAAATGTTCTGACTTCTGGAACCGAACGAAAATAATTCGGTAATTAATTTTCAAATTAGAACCATTTTTATAATCACAGCTTATTAATACATTAAGATATATTTCCGTTGTCCCTTACAAATAAGCCTTCTAGTTTTTAGGTTTTATTAATCCAAGTTAGCCATAACGACGTCACAAAGCAGTAAAATGTCAAAGTTGAGTATGCTGTGGTCTGTCAAAAAATTGTAATATGTTATATGATTTTTTTTAATATTCATGGTCGTTATCTCCCACCTTAAAAAAATCTCCGTCTTTCAAAGGACGGTACTCTTTTCTGTTTCCCGTCATAGTTAACTTAAATTATTTGGCACTTAGAACTTCATGTAAGTAATAAAAAAAGGCAAAAATCATTCTTTCCAATGAAATCGACCTATTTTTATAATCTTATTACTTATTGTTTTTTTTTCATTAATCTGAGTTATTTAAAAATTGTTCATTGTAAGAAAATTTTACAAATATTTTTTTTTACAAAAAACTAGATTTTTACTAAGCTCTAGATTAAGTGGGATTTCGGTCAGGCTACGGTACAAACGATCATTTACTTGCGCTTAAATTACTAATAGAGAAAACGGCAAAATAAAATAGACCTCTAGTGCGTATTTTTGTTGACTTCCAAAAAGCATTAGATATGTTAGTCAATCTAGTTACGACTATAGATAAAATCGTCTAGTCCACAATATCAACAGTCATTCGCATGCTAGCATAAGTCTCCATAAAAACAGCGACAAATTTCCCATTGAAAAAGGAGTTAGAATGTGCCTTTAAAATACTAGACTACTAGGCTAAACAAGCTGGGATTTGCCGACAATATTGTATTAATCACGGGCAATCTTGGGGAGGCTGCAATAATGAATGAACAACTAAAAGAGGCCTCATAGAAGGTTGGTCTAAAAATAAACCAACAAAAAAGAAATTTATGACGAATCTGGTGCTTAGAGGCTCCATTACACTAGATACTCATGTTGAAGAGAAACTTAAGTGGGAAATAGAAATTGCAGGACATGTTGGGAGACTGAGAGATGATAGACGGACCGTCACACTCGTGAATTGGAAATCCCGTGCTGGTACAAGAAGCAATTGGAGTAACTCCATCAAAAGGATAGCGGGACACTGGACCCGAGCTGTTCAAGACCGATCAGAATGGAATCGTTTGGGGAAAGCGTACGTTCAGCGGTGGACAACAAGATGAATGATGATGATTCATAATTTTTGAGAATGTGCATTATTTAAACTTAAATACATTTTTTCATCGTCAGATTCTATTTATCGATGAAGCCACGGTAAACGAAATTGTAGGTATGGATGAGAGAAAGTCGTACACAATATCCATCCTATTGGCTTCGTCAGAGCTTGACTGAGACTGGCTTGCATTTTTCTCTGTACCTGCTTATATATTGTTTGCGGAGCTAAATGAGGGACATAAACACTGTCTCGGATATTGGTGACAGGTAAAGACCTGAGTCGCGGTTAAGATTGTTAGGTTGTTTATAGGTTTCTATATACTCTCCGATTTTTCGTTGGTAGAAGAATTGATTACATGCAAGAATTTTAGTTTTATCGAATAAAATTTTATGTCCGGTTTCGTGATTGTGTTCGGCAACAGCTGATGAGTTTATTTGTCTTAGTCGTAAGGCTCTTTCGTGTTCTTTGAGTCTAGTTGATATGTTTCATTCGGTTTCTCCAATTTATTCTTTGCTAACGGACCGACGATGTCGAGAGATTTTTGGACGTTATACTTCTTTAGAACTTTTGATATGTGGTCAGTGATATTTTGAAGGTAAGGAAGGACCACAGTAGCAAGTGTAGGATTGCTTTGGACCTCATATGGGAATCAGTCATCCGAGACGGTGTTTATGCCCCTCATTTAGCTCCGCCCCCCTCAAACAATATGTAAGCAGGTACAGAGTAAAATTCGAACCAGTTTCAGTCAAGCTCTGAAGAAGTCAACAGGATAATTGGCGAAACGTCAGTAAGTATCACTCTGCATAAACCGACGCAGGAGGAATCCAAAAGTTTTGTAAAAAGTATTACAGTAGCCTGTAGAAGTTTCTTTGAAAAATTCTCCAAAAAGCTTTAAGTCCTACTTTCGCCCTTTCTTGTCCAAGTCCAAATAAGCCTGATATACCAGATAGACAGATTTGGTTTCGTCAAGATGGTGTTTCATCATATTTGATTAGACAAGTGCGTGGAGATTTAAATAAGGTATTTTCTGGACATTGAATTGGTAGAAGGAGATTAATAAAATGACCTGTAACATTTCTACATATTCCTCTACTTCACTTTTGCTTTGGGGATTTTTAAAATTAAAATGATTTAAAATGTAGAATTAGATTCGAAATAAGGAAAATTAATAAAAATCTCCTAAGTAATGTTTTGTTAGGGTTTTTAATGAAGTTAATGGTGGACATTTTCAACACATTGAGATGCCCTGTTCCTATAAATTTTCTCTCAATCTTACTCTTTTTGGATGTTCTGCGTTAAATATATTACAAACGTCTTTCTGAGTTCTTGTTTTGCCGTCATATTCATAAAAAATTGAAATTTAATTTCTTTTTACTTACTTACTGTTCACTTCAATTTTTTTTTTAATGCAATGCAAATGTAAAAGACAGGAATAGGGATTGAAAAAATGGTGTTCCACTTATAAACTTGGTACTTTTTGACATTATTTGACAGAATATACTGACGACTAACAGCATTCCCAGTATCTGGGACGCGACGTTCGCATAAAAACGTTATAAATATGTGTACAATGTACTTTGTAACGAATTATCCTGGTAACGGCTTAATGTAAGCCTCGTACCACTGTTTGAAAAACAATAAAAAGTGTTTTTGAAAATGAAACCAGTCGTTTGAAAACCTTAACTTTAACCGCAAAAAATCGCCAAGAAAAAATTCAATACCTTATTTTTAAATGAATTTGTTCTATATTTTAGCCGTTCACTGTATATAATTAGGTCTCGGATAAAATTGAGAACATGCACCGGAATTAAATAGAAAATTTATATAAATATTTGTTTATCGTGTTATATAATATAATATAATATAATATATAATATATAATATTAATTAAATATAATATAATATAAACAACTCATATTTGAAAAATATATATTTTTCACAACTTATATGTTCAATCACTCACCACATCAAATAATAATCCTGCTTGTCCACAAAGATGCTTTACATGTCACAGATTTCAGAAACAATTTGACCTGAACGACTCCGTAGCAGCCGTTTATAAGAACATTAAATCAGTAATTATTAACCTAGCAAATCTTACAAACTAGGTTTTGTCATCGCCTTACAATCAAATAAAATTTAAATACTACACTAATACTAATTTTATATACTATTTATATACTAACCCATTCCTACATTTTTTCGCTAGTCTTGTGGAAGCCCACATCTCTGACTTCGCAGCACAATCGGCAAGTGTGTTTGCTTTGATCAAGTTGAGTAAATCTACAAAACGTTCTAGCACGGTTTTATCGAACCAGTCATAATAATTATTTTTGATAAATTAACACGGGCGTGGTAGATATTACCAAATAGAGAGTATTCTGCAACAAATAGGGAGGGGATTAATTGAAACTCTGGCGGCGGTTAAAATACGCTCAACAGCAATGTCAATATCCGGACTGCTGTCTCTAATTGATCTACTCCGTGTAGTAGGCCTGCGGTAAGGAGTCGGGCGAGAGAGCGTGGGGGCTGATAACAGGGCCGGATTTTAAGAAATTTCCAACGGAATAGGCGACACTGCCAATCAATGATATTACTGATTCTCAGGAAAATAAGCAAGTCAACCTGTACAGGGTTATCCACGATGAATGTCCTATTAGAAGCTTATGGAGAATGACTTACTTATGTAAGCGAATATGAGCTACCTATGTAAAATATTTTTGGCCATGCGGTGTTGCCAGATATGCTCATAACGTTTATCAATTTTCGTTTTTTAAATGAAAGACCCTGTATATTTTTACATTTTTATATTCTGCGAAACATTCTGTAACTTTTTTGTGTAATATGTACTACCCATCCTAAACATTTTCCGAGATAAAAAATATTTTTAAGAAATTTGGCAAAAACACGATATAAAATAATACTTTTTTTCGCAACTCGAATACAAATACTTGAATTTTTGGTTGCGGTTAAATTGGCAAGCTATAAACATCCATGTTACGTGGGAGTTTTAAATGGAACACCCCATATTTTATATTAGCACGCAAATGAGCAATTAATTGGCCATCTAAACGTAAAAACTATGGTATGTCTATTTTCACTGGTTTTTGAGTTAGAAGGAAAAAAAAACAAAATATTGCAATTAAAGCAAATTAATCACATTTCATTTGGGTAGCAGGCTCTGGCCGGTATATTTCTTTTTCTACTCCAGTCTGTAAAGTACCTAATTACACTCCGATCTGGCATGCGGGAAGCGTCACTTTACCACGTCAGTTTCTGGGTTTTTACCTCATTTGGGAGCAATCGGATGTTTTCGGATATATTTCGTACGCCTTGAATTTTGACGTTTGTCAATTCTGACGGTCATGTCTGCGAATGTATTCGTGTTGTTTTGTGAAAATGTACCCAAAAGCTAACGGTCGTAGAAAAAGTATAGTAAGCAACACGTTCGCTAAACTTTTTAGGTCACTCGTTTATTAATCACTCGCTCCGATTGTGTCAAATAAACTCATATATTGCATAATACATTATTCCAGTTTCACTGTTACAATTACTCATTTGAACACGCTAACGGCATATTAAACTTATTTATGTCAAAGACAAATTTGTTTACAAAAAACTTCACCATGGCCGCCCAAAGCCCCCTGTACATGGCCACCAAATTATAATTTTTTAAAAATATTTATCGTACATTTGCAACTTTCCTTATCTTTAATTATTTCAACTAAAATTTTTTCAAATCGCAATCTAGAAATTGGACGTAAGCTAAAATTAAGATAAATCAATTCGTTGCCACATGAAAGGATTAGGAGTTTCATAATATTTTCTGTTTCCGCTGCTTAACATTTTTTTTCTACTCACGCCTGTAAAATGCCTAATTACACACCGATCTAGCGTGCGGGAAGCGTCACTTTACCATGTCAGTTTCGTTTCCTACGGATACGAGCCACTTCGGATTTTACCGCATGGATTCGGGAGCAATCGAATGTTTTCGGAGATAAACTAACGGTCGTAGAAAAAGTATAGTATGCAACATGTTCGGTAAACTTTTAAACTCGTCAGTCCAATGCCGTTTACTGCACTTATTGCATAATTGCTTTTTGAACACGTCAGCCGTTGTATTTTCCAAGTGCTTAAGTAAGTTAGAATTTAGACTAGATAAACTTATTAATAATTATCAATTTAAGTAAATAAGAGAATATCAATCGATAAGTTCACTAACGATATTTTATTATACTGTTTCAGCAGTGGATGGGATGGGTATTGGAAATCAATAAAAATGCTTGCACACATCCGTCATAATTTTTTCTACCTCATTTTTTGCAGTAAATAGAAAATATAAATTTCATGTATTCAGCATACCTGCCCAAATCATTACTGAATATTTTCATTGATTTGCCTTATTTCTTATCTAATTCTAAATCATATATAAATTTTGTGATTTTTCCTTAAACAATCTTGGTTTTTAATATCTCTAAAGTAAATAATCCTGTGGGGTAGTATCTGCAGATCTTGCGGGTCATTGATCCACTTCAACCAATCCACTGTCCACGACCAATCTATTTCGGAAGACGTTTGTGTTCTCATTAGTTTTTGAACGACTTGATAGTAGGCGATCTTTAACGTGTCCTGTTTCTATAAATTTTCTGCCCCTTTTTCTTACTGTGGATCTTGCGATGCAATATCTGATTTTTGAATGAACTTGTTTCATATTTTAGCCGTTCACTCTATGTAACAAAGCTTACATCTATCCAACTAATTCATTGTATATCAATTCGCTATTAAGGCTTTTCTACCCAAAGACACTTGCAAATTTTTTATTGTCTAGAAATGTTTATTAATAGATTTACAACAAGACTTCCATATATTTCGCACAGTCGCAATGTTGAAGCTTAGCTAACAAACTTGAAATTTTTCCTAATTTAACCTATTCTAGAGGACCTAAATATGCAATGCTACAGAACATTATGGAATGAAAGAGCAAGGGCAGAAGGAGTGAAGGAGTGAAGGAAGAAGTAGAACTTCTTGGCTCAAAAACTTAAGGGAATGGTTTGGAATGACATGAAACGAACCATTCAGAGCAGCTGTTAACAAGATTAGGATGGCCGTGATAATATCCAACCTCCGTTAGGAAAAGGAACGAGAACAAGAAGAACTTATTCTTCTATATATCATAAGGTACATAAGCAGCTAGGCTTACAGGTATTTAAAAGTTATTTAAATATAAAAGATAAAAACATAGTCCACAAAGGTGATGAAATGATCTTACAAATCTTTTTAATAAATTTAAAGCTACTGAGACCTTTTATGTCACTTGGTACTTTATTACAACAGTTATAGATATGGTATTAAATGCAGTTTGTGGGCATCATTACTGAAATTTATTTTTTCGGACAAATAGCTTTGATGTATGGAAGAGAATATCTTACCACTATGAAAACCTACGCAAACGATAAGATTACCACTACAATGCCGCAGTATTCATCCATCGTGAGGTCATCGGCAACCATACCGCATTTTCGTGTGACGTCGTACTAAAAAGGATCTGGGCGAACTTCAAGCCAATAATTTTAATATAAATATTTTTTTTCCAAGAGGAATCATTATCAGTTAGTTCAGCATGTTAATACATGTATTATTCTAGAGTATTTTACTTTTACAAAAAAAAATCACAAGCTATAACCTCTCCATCATCCTCCATGTCCGGTATTTCCATGCTTCCATCAAACAGGGTAGACGCGTTGATAACATTGGACCACAGTTCAATGTTGTCAATCAATCACGACATCAGATCGCCGGCATACTCTTGCAAAAAGGATGAGAACTCCAAAAAGGAATTCCGTTCTTAAATTCCAAGGCCCAAACTGGTAAACATGGATAATATGTCTCTATCAGATGCATTCAAAATGGGTGCTTCTGACTAAAGATAAATTTGACAGCTTTGATTTTTCTTTTGACGTTTGAAGTTTTACTGACAGGCTACCCTGACAGGTTATTCATTGTCCGATAGATGGCGCCATAAGACAAATACTACTGCTGCGTTCCCCCGAGAACCGTGTAAATCTAATTTTTTGACATTATATTTAGTTTTCACCGATGTCAAGTCGATTTTGACACGATAAGTTGATCGCGATGTAGAATGTTCAAAGAACGGAAGAGTTCGTGTTAGGATCGTTCGGGTGCGATCGATCGCGAATTAGCGGACCAGTCCATGAAACGTTAGCGGGGACGTGTGACATACGACAAAATTATACGTCATAGCGTTGGATAAACAGATTTTTTTTCTTATAACCAGCGATTTTTTAGGGAATGTAATACTCGTTTTAGCTGATTTCTTATTTTGTTAGCATTTTAGCACATTAAACAGCAATTCATAAGGTAGGTTAAGATACCGAACAAGAACAAACCTCCCAACAAATAAGTTTTCCACGACGACTTTATGTATTATACACGCAAGAGGTATAATGAAATGAGGTAAAAGGTAGGTTAATAAATAAAATATATATGTTCAAATTATTGGAAAGAGATATCTCATCTAACAATCATGTTAATGTCATTTTAGAAATGCAGAAGTTGCCTTAGTAGTTCACTTTAGCTCATCACTTACCTCATTGTAGAGATAATGGCGATCGAATATTCTTGTAGAACCAGAACATTTGGCTAGAGTTCTGGGAGCAAGCAAGTGACCTACATGTTTGTTTGGTTATATGGTGTGGCACCTAAGCTTGGCATCGGCCATTTTTCTCACAAGCCCCGGTATGAACGGATTCAAATTTGGGAAACAGATTTATAAGAACCTTATATTTTTTGGTAGCTACATTTGATAATAGAAGCCACCAATAAATGTTAAATAACAATATATATTTCAAAACGCAATAGGTATTTGATCTTTGTTGGCACTTTTTGAAGTTCTAGATAAATACATTTGACGTTTATTAAAACATTAACTGGTAACTCCTTGTAAGGTCGATACGAAATGTTATTCTTAGTGACTTTTAATTGGACAAGGCACTATGGATTGTACGGCAAATAAAAGGAAATGCGGATGGAAGAAAATTATTACGGAAATAATATGTGTGGAATAATTAGTAAAATACTTATGTTTTAAATTTTTCTTTAATTTGAAATGATGAACAATCAACAAAAGCTTTGGCGGGACAATCATTGGCAGACATTTCATCGAGCAGTTTGCTGCACCGCTGAGTCCAGGAGCCAGTTCCCCGATACTCCAGATTTCAAAGTATTTACAAGTTATCATTTATAAAGATATATTTTATACACAGTGTCATACACACCTGAACTAAATAGAAGAACCCGAGAGGCTCAATACCACAGTTTTAGAGAGAGCCCGTGCTTCTTTAATTTTTGATTCGAAGACGGAAAAAGAAATGTGGAGAGAAGCCATATATATTGCAGCCTCCTTGCTTAACAGAAGCCCAAAGGAGACGATGGAAGTGACTTAAGGAAAAATGGACGAATCGAAAACCAGACTTAACAAATTTAAGTCCTAGACATGCCGATTTGATTCGCCTGGTAGGTATAGTAAGTATATTTTATAGCACGAACACAAAAAATTAAATTCTATCGAAAAATATTACTCAACGGACCATGAATCGGTTAATAATAAGGAGGGATTCCTCGATCGCAACCAACAATTCTTAACTTGGCGGAGTTTCCATTGATATGTTAAGTTACACTTTAAACTTCAATATTCTTAAAAGCTTTTTTGTTAAATGGTCCGTATAAACTAGTAAAAAAAGAAACTAATGATGTGTCACGGTGCGAGATAATGGTTTTAAATACATTACATTCGGATAAAGGATACGTGCCGGCGGTTTAAAGCCTTGGAAATGAAAAATGAACGCTCCATTAGAATTTTTATGGAAGCAATCTGAGCGTGAAACTATGATTTCTTCGTGAATGACGTGAGACTTATGAATTTGGGTTCTGTTGGTGGTTGCCCGGTGTGGTAGTCATAAAATAATTAATAATATTATTTAAACAGGGCAGCAACCTAATATCTATCGGACACATCGACTGAAAGAAAAGTCTGAAACAGCCGAAACCTACAATATAATATCTTCAATTTGGACCGCTAGGGTTTACATTTTATTTTATTGTTATGACACATAATTTTTCAAAGAAACTTCAACAGGCTACTGTAATACTTTTTACAAAACTCCTGGATTCCTCCTTCGTCGGTTTTTGCTGAGTCGAACTTGCTGACGTTTCGCCAATCATCTTGTTGGCTTCTTCAGAGCTTGACTGATAGCATTTTATTCAGTCCCTGAGGGACATAAACACTGTCTCGGATGACTCATTCGGACATTGGTGACAGGTCACGGTTAAGGTTGTTTATAGATTTTTATAGACTCATGCAAGAATTTTAGTTTTATTTAACAAAATTTTATGTCCGGTTTCGTAATTGTGTTCGGTGACAGCTGATGAGTTTATTTGTCTTAGTCGTAAGGCTCTTTCGTGTTCTTTGAGCCTAGTTGATATTTTTCGTCCGGTTTCTCAGATGTAATTTTATCTTTGATGGACCGAAAATTTTTGTACAAGTGGTAAATCTGATTTTGACGTTAGACTTCTTTAGAACTTTTGATATGCGGTCAGTGATATTTTGAATGTAAGTGGCAAGTGGAGGATCGCTTTCGGCCTCATTGCTATTGGAAGGTTGTGGTGAAGTGTATTTTTTGATCGAACGCATAATATCTTTAATGTGGAAATTATTAGAGAGAAGACCGGAGGTAAGATGTTTTAATTCTGGGTTCAGTGACTCGGGCTGAGATAGTTTTACGGCTCGGTGAACAAGTTGATAACCGATGACTTTTGGGCCGGATGGTGATGTGACCATGCATCAAGGTGTCGATCCGTGTGCGTAGGTTTTCTGTAAACACAATGACCCAATCTTAGGTCTGATTTTCTAATGATAAGAATATCTAAGAATGGAAGGTTATTAATAGTTTCCAACTCAATGGTAAAACGTATGTTAGGGTGTATAGAGTTGAAATGTTTAAGAAAATCTACTAGGGTTTTCCATAATTTTGGTTTTAGATGAAAGATGTCTACAGCCTTCTTGTCAAAGGCTTCCATAGATATATTCGCGATGACTGGTGATAGTGGAGAACCCATAGCTGTGCCCGACATTTGTTCAAAGATTTGACCGTTATTTATAAAAAAAAATTAAAAAAAAGTTCTTTGTATTTATTAATTTGTTAATAATTTCTATTAATTAATTTCTCGCTATCCACATTTGGAATATTAAAGGGAGCACCCTATGTTTCATTGAAACTTTGATCAGGTCGGTTTAACGTTATTTGATTTGATTGAAATATATACAGTGAACGGCTAAAATATAGAACAAATTTAGTCGCACACATCTATCATCAATTTGTCTTTCCCATTTTTTACGGTACATAGAAACTTTACAGGCTGTAGCAGGTGTCGATTACAAAGTTACTTTTTCTTAAATAGAACACAATTTTTTGAAAAATCCTTTTTCGATTACTGCGTCAAATTTCACGCATGATTCACGTAGCATATACCTGTCTTTATATATACCTTACTTTTTATGAGCAAAATAATAAAATTTTGGTTAACATCATTATGTGAGGCTGCTTTAGAACATGTACAATGTTGATAATCCTTAACTTTTAAAAAAATGTTTATTCTCGTGTTCTATTTAATCTGGTGATTTTGAAATTTACAACTCTAGCGGATAGTGAGTCGTTTATCAATTGCCAAGCCCAGGAATTTTGTGATTTTAAGAGTATGACCACCAAAATGAAAAGACTAATTTCTATAAAATTTCCATAAAATTCTTAGTCCCAAAATTTCAAAAAGTATTTCACTTTTTCTCCTCACTTTCGGTTTAGGAATATACTGGGTTTTTCACCCAACACAAAATTTAATGAGAATAATTTCAATATTTGGGGTTAAGAGTAAGGATGCTGTCAACTTGCTTATTTCAAAGGCAACATTATTACATTTTGAGATTCCGTTTTTTAAATATTTGAAATTGCAGAAAATTGTGCCTTCGGCTTTGAACTTTGAAAATGCATATTTTTGTATTTTTTGAAAATTTGATCCTCATATTTGGAAAAATGTTAAAAACGAATGGTGAGTTGACATTTTTGTCATTTTTGTTATCTAATTGTGTGCAGGGTGGCCAAAACTAGGACACAAATATTCACATTTTCAAATTCGCAAAACTTTTTTTCTAATGAGGCTACCACCAGGGCTTATTTCTCTGTCAAACTGCATTAGGCTTATCTATATATATTTCGTACCATGTTCGAAATAATTACGTGTTTTTGATAGTGTTACAATGTTAAAATGTTAATGTTTGCAAGCTAATTTTCGACAGCCGGTATAAAAATAACAGCAATAACAAAAACGTAAACTTAACCTTTTTCTTACATTTTGCCACATAATTTTTAATGAACGTTGTAGGAGAGTTTCAATCACTTCAAAATTTTTGACAACATTACGCAATCACCATTTATTATTAAAAAAATTGATTTGCGTACATCGAATATCGAATATTAAAAACTGAATATGCCAGAGTGGAGTAAGTCTTATGGCTTTTTGATCGTCGAAGTATGGATGTTCGTGACGTTCGAGGCTCCCTTCTGATTTTGCGTAAACTCGGAACTTAAACGCAATCAGGACAAAACATCCGCCGGCAATACATTTACCATTCTCGTCATGGCGGGTATGGGAAAATCGGCAGAGAATGCAGTGAGATTTTTCTACGTTATTCGATCAAGCGTATTCCGTTCGTGTTGCCCTAACCCAGTTTTGTTTTCTGGAAGCGGTAGAGATAATGAAAACACGGAAAGCATCGGGGATGAGCTGAAGGTGAAAACCCTGGCATTCGGGTTTCAGTGGCTAACGAAATATATTTTTCGAAACACTGGAATAGAAAAATAGCGCTTGGAACTGATAGTTTAGCTGTTGTGGTGTCTTTAATCTTTTGCATAGTACTAATTAAAATACACACACTTCTAAACAATTCATTTAGCAACCAAAAATTAAAATTTTCAACATCTGAAGAGTTTTTAAAAACATTTTAGACAGTGGAGTCGGGTTGGGGTTAAAATGGTGGTTGTGAGTGCCACGTGATTACACTCACTACTAGTCTGTGTTAAATGGTCTTAACGCTAAATTACTGAATTATGTCGGCACGAGGTGATTTACCTGCCATGTAGTAATGTGCAGTGTGTTCTATAAAAGACGCCTGTCAGTGTTAAATATCATTTTTTACAACATTTCAAAAAAATACTGCTTTTCTACATTTGGAGTGAGGCCGAAAGTAAAAGAGGTTCTTCCGAGATTGCAACCTGGGTCTACAATACGTTGTAATGTTATGACTCAAAAGGCATAAATAGATCATCTTATATTCAGATGGAACATGGAAGAATGAATGAGCAATTTTATCCAATATTCAAATTATACCATGAATCTATCTACAAATCTTTGGGATTCCTCCTACTTCGGTTGTTTATAAATCAAATTTGCTGAAGTTTCGCCGATCATCTGTTGACTTCTTCATAGCTTAAGTACAACTGGCTCGCATTCTACTCCGCACTTGCTTATAAAGGGTGATTCAATAAGGGTTTTCACATTAAAATAATAAAAAAAACTCGGAAGAATATAAAAATATACAAACATTTTTATTTGCCATTTTAGATTAGTGTATTACAATTAGGTATGAAAGGTGATGGCATTTAAATGACCCCTGCGACTCATGTGGCATGACGTAATTCGTTTATTGAAATTTCTCTTTTTGACACAATTCAGGTTCTATGCCGGCTATTTCGCGTCTAATCTCCTGTTTCAGCTGTGGATTAGTGTTTGGTTTATTTCTATACACTCTGTTTTTTAGATACCCCAAAAAAAAAAAATCTAGGGGAGTAAAATCACATGATCGCGGCAGCCAATTGATATCGCCGTTACGTGAGATAATCCGACCAGGAAACTTGCTCCGCAGCAATTGCATCGTTTCTCTGGATGTGTGACAAGTGGCTCCATCCTGTTGGAACCACAAATCTTCAATGTCCATACCTTCCAACTGCTCTCAGAAAAAATCAGATGATGTCATGTTTCAATAGCGAACACCATTAACCGTAACAGCGTTCTCCGCATTATCCTCGAGAGCCAATTATTCCTCCGCACCAAAATGCGCACCAAACAGTCACTTTTTGAGGATGCATTGCTTTTTGAACAATCTGTCTTGAATTTTCTAATGCCTAAATACGAGCATTGTGTTTGTTTACAAAGCCACCAACGTGAAAATGTGCCTCATCGCTAAAGATGATTTCCTTGTTCTCGTATCCATTCTGCAATCACGTGCGCTGTTGATGATCTCGAGGTTTCAACTCCGGAGTTATTTGGACTTTATATGGGTGTAGATGCAAGTCTTTTGTTAAAATTCGCTGTGTGGTTGAATACGTAAGGCCCACTTGCTGCGATCGATGACGAATCGATGTGTTTGGATCTTCGGCTACACTTTCGCAAACAATAGCAATATTTTGATCTGATCGACCTGCACGAGCACGTTGAGGGACTTTGAGGTTAGTTACAGATCCAGTTTGCTCAAATTTTTGAACCACATTCGAAATTGTCCTCTCAGAAGGTCGATTCACGCAGAGCCCGAAATGCATTTTTTCTTGATCGGCCATTTTCATAATAGGCTTGCACAATTTTTACACGTTGTTCAGTCGTATATTGCTCCATGACTAATTTTGTTTATGTTTTGAGGATAGAAATCTCAACCTGTCGCGTAATTCTAGCAGGTCGTACGTTTTGACAGCTTTTGCAGGCCAATTGGAATGGTACTAATAATAATACTTATGACAGATAAGTGTAATTATAGATTGTTTTATATTTTTTTCTCAATTTTTCTGTTTGGTATTTTTGAGGGTTCATCTTTGACTATTTTGACCATTTTTGTAAAAAACATCTTGTGTAAAAATAATTTTGTGATGGTGTTAATTCTTTTTTTTTAAAGGTTGCAGTTCTATACAGGGGACACAAAAATGACAAAGTTTATACAGTGTAAATCGTATGTTTGGTTGTATAAAGTTTAAATTAGTAAGAAAGTCTCGGGGGGACCCTTGACCCTGAGACCAAATAACAAAAAGTATAATCGATGTTGCGTTTCCCTAAATTTGGTTTTAGATGGGAGACGTCGAAATCTTTCTTCATAAAGGCTTCCTTAAATTTATTCACATCGACTGGTAATACTAGAGAATCTATAGCTGTTCCCGACATTTGCTCATAAATTTGACCGTCACAAGAAAACTATGTTCCAGTCAAGCATTTTATTTTTCAATTGAAATAAAAAAGTTCTGAAATAATTTAGAGACTTTCAGGAATAGTAAAGAGGGATTCGATTTTGAAACTAAGTTTTTTTTTGGTTTTTAATTTTTCAATGAAATGAAAGGAATTAAGTAGGAAACTCCCTGTAGAGGGTTTTAATATAGAAGCTAGATAATTTGCAGGAGAATGTGTTGGGGAACCAATGGTGCTGGGAATGGGTACACCTGGTTTGTAAATTTTAGGTACTCCGTAGAGATGAGGAATTTTAGAGTCAGGGGTGACAGAAAAGAAGAAGCTTTAATAGCTGATAATCAGGTTGCGTTCCATAGATAACGTAGGATATTTTTTAAGTTGGATCCGACTGTAAGGATACCTTGAATTCAGCATTTCATTTATCTGCTTTTTGAAATAGGTTGTCGGGATTAGATTTTACAGATTCTAGAGAAAACCGTTTGGGCTTTGGAATATTAGGCTTAGAAGGTATGTGTTTTTTAGGGGTTTTTGCTGCTTCAAATCGATTTTCATTTGATGTTTAAGATAACAGGTGATAATACGTGGGACGGTACTTTTGCAAGAACTGATTTTTCCGACTCAGAAAGTTGGTGCGATGATATATTAACCACAGTGTTTGGTAGTTGAGAAGAGTTTGGTGGTTTCAGTAGTGTTGACGTTAGTTTTTCAAATTTTTGAATCTAGTTCTGGGTAGAAGTTAAACGAAGATTTTTAGCTTCGTAGCAGGTGAGGTTTTGATTTTAAGAAAATTAGGCATAACGTTATGGTCTGTACCACGTAAAACCTTTTTCTAGACCCAAAGGATGGCGAAAATCTTACAGATGAAACGCACACACACATATATAGAAAATATTATTCGCTCATTGGGTGCAACGTATCAAAAAATAGCTATTTTTAGTTAATATAAATATTTTATATTTTAAAAAGAGAATACTACAAATCAATACATAATTATAAAAACATACCACTATAACTTTTATTTGCCTAAATCACTGATTTTTTCGGGAACAATTATTTTGTGGATGTGCCACTATTGCACACAGTGAGTGTGCGTCTACGTGTCCAAATTGTCAATAAGCATCTATACAATCAAACCCACGTCCATTATTATGGAATTATGTTTTACTTTTCAAACCACATTTATTGAAAAGATACTAGTTTCAAAACTTAAAGAACATCCAGTGTAGTTTTGGTTTGTAATTTGACGATTGATTTGTTGATAATAATTTTTGAACATCGTAATTACTAAGCGTATTAAATATGACTCCGGTCTTTGATTAAACGGCAGATTTTTAATGAAATTCTGATTAAACGACTCGTTCCACGTGGAAAATTCGTTTTCCATGTTCTTTATCCTTGAATTCGGGTTGCTTAAAAAGATTTTCCCGTACAGAGAATTTCTCAAGCCAGCGTTCATTAAGGCCAAGAGCCCTGAGTCCCATTAAGTCGTCTAGTGCTTTCTTCATTAACGATATTTTAGACATTTTTGAGAGGTCTGTCTCGGAAAATAATTAACAGAAAAAAAGGATTATTATTTCGTAGCCGGAAGCGAGTTCTTGAATCCTTTGGAGAAATATATTCTTTTATTTGAGTTTTTTAAAAGTTGAGCGCCATGTACTGGACAAAAACGACCCGGGAAAGCGGGATCCGACAACAGAAATTTCAATCAACCTCTTTTTTTTTCTCTCGACCGTAATACTTTGTTGCTTCGGGCGCCTGTTTCTCGTCGCGGAGGATGAATATTGTTTGGGAAACGCGAGATTTCGCGTCAAATTCCAACACGAAGAAATTCGTTTTTTGATTTACAATTCTGCACTATGGACTAGAGTCTACTCAAAATGTTGCAAAATTTAAAAATATAAATGTGAGAAACAACTGTTTCTGTGTTTAATAAACAAGTAGGCTCTAGAGCAGGCCAAAACAGTTGAATCTCTGCAATCAGTTGTCATGGAGATAGGAACGCTCGCTGCAAAGTGTGACAAGTTTTTAGTCATCTAATGTCATTATTATTAAAAAAAAATTGTGGATAAATGTTGGTGCAACATTGAATAACACAGACTTTTTTGAGAACTTTGCTATGCACAAAGCTCTTGTTGGTGAGTCCGCTTTTTATTAACTTAACTTAGACTCCGTGCGTCCTTATTGGTAGCCGAATGGTTTCAATAAAAAAAGAGATGCGTACAATTTTTATTAAAAAAAATTTTCAGTTTTGTTTGAAATATCTTAATATTCTGTCAGGGCAGAGACTCCGTATCGTTTTTTATTTAAGCCTAGGTATCCTATTTTCTAAAAATATTATAAGCAGATGCCACTTTTTAAAAAAACAATTCATTTATATTAGTGAGTAGAGGTCTAAGTCTGGTCAACGGCATTTGAGTCAAAAGTGTATTTGGTAAACTAAACTTTTTAAGTCTCTCGTTTATTAAACACTCGCTCTGCTCCTGCCAAATAAACTTGTGACTCAAATGCCGTTTAACGTACTTGTTGCTTAATATACCATTACCAAAGGTGTTGAACACTATAGTTTTTCTACGACTGTTTGTTTTTGGGTACAATTTTTTTGGTGATTTTGTGTGCATCTTGAGTTCGTACTAATTATATTTTTTGTATCGTCTGGTAGCAACAAACGAAAAGTAGATGCAGAAAATCGCTAGGTTCAAGAAAAATGAACTGAAGAATTCTTTTTTATCTTGCGCAATGCTAAGCTTATTTGTTTGCTGGGTAACGAATCCATTCCAGTGATTAAAGAATTCAATATAAAGGTATTACTGAACTAAGCACCTTGTGCTGTACCTACTAACAACGCAAATAAGAAAAGACAAGATCCTGAAGTTTACTGCAAATTTGGAAAAACAGCAGCAAATGTTTCATAAACAAAGAATGATAACGTTGTGAAAGCTAGTTTCATAGTTAGCTCAAAATTGGCAAAATCCGGTGCTTTGGGTCCTGAAAAGAAAGATGAACTTGGAGAGAATCTTCTGTTAAGATGAACTTTTGTCAGAGGAATGATAACTGATAAAAACACCATTGACTGACCATATGCCATATGCCTCCTTTCGAAGTGTTGATGAAGAGTTCTCTGTTATTGAGGAATTGCTCAACTTACAGCTGCCTAGAGGAACCAGCGGTTCGTCACTGCATTATCCACAAACAGAACTTGTGTTCCAAGTCCATTCGACTTAAGAATATTATGATTGTGGTTGTAAAAACCATGAATTTTATTTGATCTCGTGAGTTTAACCAGTTTTGAATGAAATATCAGCTGAATGTTATTGCGAAGTGAGATGGCTAAGCAGAGAAAAAATGTTGAAACGGTTTTCGGGAGCTTACAAATGAGAAATGAACCTATTTTATGCAAATAAAAGAGAACCCACTTAAATTGCATTTTAGCATGTCTTTGACGGACCGCGGATGTTGAGAGATTTTTGAACAAGTGGTAAATCTGGGTTTCACGTTATACTTATTTAGCACTTTTGATATGTGGTCAGTAATATTTTGAATGTAAGGCAGGACCACAGTGGTAAGTGTTGCTTTCGGCCTCATTGCTATTGGAAGGTTATGGTGAAGTGTATTTTTTGGTGGAACGCCTATCTTTAATGTGGAAATTATTAGAGAGAAGAGCAGAGGTAAGGTGTTTTAAGTCTGTTTTCAGTGACAGTGTCAGTCAATCTCTGAAAAAGCCAACAGGATGATTGGCGAAACGTCAGCAATTTCGACTCAGCAAAAACCGACGCAGGAGGAATCCAGAAGTTATGTAAAAAATTTTTGAGTTATAGATTAAAGTGATAGTTTTGTTGTTAATTCCAAAGGCTGATTTGATTGGTTGAGTAAATGATATCCGCTGCAATCCTCGTTTCTGCTAATTAATAAGCCAAGCGGTTCGAACTGCGGCTTGGGCAAACGATCGCGTTGTTTACCGTAATTTCTGCATCCGGATGAAATCGCGTAATCCAAAATATTCCCAACGATTTAATTACAAAAATAATATCCGTACCTAATACCTGGCCTCCGGGCTGAAGGGTTTCTAATCCTCAAAATATCTAGCGATCTAATTTAAATTTATACATCGCCATCCTGTCTCTCCCAAATCGAGCACTCGAAATCGATGATGTGAGCAAAGTTTTGGTAGTTAGTTCCTCCCGGAGTTAGCTTACGCCATTAGATTATTATTTTAGTGCATCATATCGCTTAAAGTTGGATCAGACTCGAACTCCATGTTGCAGTTGTTAAACCGGGCTTAATCCAAGTTGCCGTACTTGTGCATTAGGGCCGTTCTTCCGGCGGCTTGGCCATGGCACGATCGGGAAACACCAGACGTCTAATTGTTTGATTGTTCGGAAATATGTTACGTCACTACAAGGCCCGCCCGGTCACACTGTGTGTCCTTAGAATCATCTAGGGGGACTAAATTAAAACATTAAAAAAATATGTTTTTCTTCCGTTTACAGGCTAGTTCCCATTATAATATATAATAATAATAGAAATAAAAACAATAATAATAATAATATAGATAATAACAACAATAAAAAATGCATTTATTGCTTTGCCAACCACTCTAGTCGGATAAGCGGCAAATGCCTCGGAATAGATGTGATCACTTGGGTGATCATCAAATCGTTTTCATTGGTAAACCATAATATGTATTTGCTAATCAATTTTTTAATTATTCAGAAGAAATCATCATTTATGTAAATAATTAAAACTTATTGTTTTGATTCAAGTTCTTATTTATTGATGGAATTCAAAACCAGCTTTATTAATAAACAATAAAGAAACATAATCTTCTGCGTACTGTTCTGCAATCGATTGGGATGCGTAGCAGATGAGTTGATTACTTTAAACTTCGTTCAAACATAAAGTGTTATGTCGGTAACCCTATATTTTTTAACTATATCTAAAAGTTTTTTTTAATTATCCATTAGAAATCATCATTTATCATCATTTATGAAATTAATTCAAAATTATTGCTTTGACTGAAGTTGTTATTTATCCATAGAATTCAAAAGTAAATTTAATATATTATAAATATTTTGATAGGATGATTCCCATTAATATTCTATATTTATTAAAACTCTTTGGTAGATAATATATATATATATATATATATATATATATATATATATATATATATATATATATATATATATATATATATATATATATATATATATATATATATATATATATATATATATATATATATATATATATATATATATATATATATATATATATATATATATATATATATATATATATATATATATATATGGTGACACTATACTCCGGGATATCATCCGTTCGCTCGTTGAACTCCGACTGGAATCCTGCATCCGACTGGAATCCTGCAAATCCTGCATCCGACTGGAATCCTGCAGACGTTTCGCCAAAATCTCACTTGGCATCTTCAATGCTCGCGCTCCAAAAACACTTCGAACAGTCGGATGCAGGATTTGCAGGATTCCAGTCGGATGCAGGATTCCAGTCGGAGTTCAACGAGCGAACGGATGATATCCCGGAGTATAGTGTCACCACATTTTTCCATCCGTGAATCAATACGTGAGAATATATATATATATATATATATATATATATATATATATATATATATATATATATATATATATATATATATATATATATATATATATATATATATATATATATATATATATATATATATATATATTCATATATATATATATATATATATATATATATATATATATATATATATATATATATATATATGGCCTCAGTGTGATCTACTCTAATGTCTTAACTTTACAACCAACCGTCAATCGAATTGCGTTTGCTGATAATAGTGTCGTCACAATGTAATTATAATTTAGAAAAATAGTCCCAAGCCTCTATACATTAGGTGCCTTGTAAACAAAAAGGAGGTAACAAAAGGAAAAAAAGAAGGGAAAAAAACTGGACGGCTGGCGGTAGTCATATTAATAAAACCTTTCCATCATTTGCGTTTTGCGTTAGAAGTAAAATTCGTTTAAATAAAATGTAACAACAATTCGTCTAGATGGCTGCCCTCGGTTATAATAATTAACGGTCGTATTTGATTCTTTCTGTTATCCGGATGAGTTTGGTGTTGGCCTATAATGGCACTGTAGCAGTAAGTACTTTAACTAGAAGACTTTAGTATTAAATAACTAAGAGCCGCTTTCATATTGTAGCCCCTGAAGAAGAAAATAAACATTTTCGAAAGCTTGGTGTAGCACAAAAGCCTTTTATTTGAGCCCTCATCAGGACCGATACCCCAATTAACTAAAATTTGTTATATATATATATATATATATATATATATATATATATATATATATATATATATATATATATATATATATATATTTCCTACACTGCGAACCATTTCGGACATTTGCGGGATATTACCGCACGGGTTTGGGAGCAATCGGATGTTTGTCAATTCTGAGGGTCGAGTCAGTGGATGTATTCGTGTAGTTTTGCGAAGATGTAATTTTTATGGGGTTCATCAACATTTCAATATTGAAATGTTGTTGAAGCTGAGAAACGTCCGCGAAATATTTAAGACAAAAATGTGTAATACTCATTTGTGTAAGCTAAAATTAAAAAAATAATAAATAAATAAAAGCGAAAATAATACAGAGGATACAACAGACCCTTTCAGTAACCCTGCAGTCATTTTTTTTAATTTGGATTTTAATTAAGTTTATTTACAGTCACGCAATGCTCTCACTCGACTTCTAAATAATAAGGCGTAATTTTATGGTGTCCAAGGCTTCGCTAAAATTTAGTAAACGAGCCGTTGTAGTGCTAAAGTTTTTGCAAACGTCTTACTGACACTCGCATAATTTGTTATTAATGAACAAAACTCATAATAATGGTATATTATGCAACAATTGCTGTAAACGGCATTTGACTCAGGAGTTTATTTGACACGAGCGGAGCGAATTTTTAATAAACGAGTCAGTTAAAAAGTTTACGGAACGTGTTGCATACTATACATTTTTTACGACCATTAGTTTTTTGGTACATTTTCGCAAAACGACACGAATACATTCACTGATATGATCGTCACAATTGACAAACGTCAAAATTCAAAGCGTGGGAAATATCTCCGAAAATATCCGATTGCTCCCAAATCCGTCCGGTAAAATCCCGGAAATATCCGAAGTGGCTCGGATTCGTGGGAAACAAAACTGACGCGGTAAAGTGACGCTAGATCAGTATGTAATTAGGTATTTTACAGACGGGAGTAGAAAAATATGTTTTTCTATAACTTTTGCAGGTGCTGGTGAAAATCTTTAGGATATGGAATTTGCGGTAATGCGGTATTATATTTATTAATGCCTTTAGATAAAAGTATGAACATACATATTTATCGTTTATAGAAATAGTTCTAGCTGTAATCTAGCGAACTGTAAGCCACCACGGCATCGAGCATAAGCAAGTCCTATATTCCATAAACCGCTTCAAACTAAATCGACTTCAAATACTTAGAGATTGAAATTTTTCGTTCGATTCGAAAACAAGGCAAAATGATAAAAAAAACACCGGGCCCAAACAGTCGTCCAAATTAAAACGTTCGCCAACTCCATCCCGTTCCTTTATCCACCGATATAACAACACCGCGGCCATTTGCAAAGTGCACTGCCGACAATTTCCACAGCATCATCGCGAATTCATTTATCATGATTAAGAAGTTATCTTCGGAGACGAAACCATTAATTTAAATGGAGATTGTGCGGCTGCACATCCAGTAATGAATCGACTACCACCGATATTTTACTATTGCATTACTTATGCAAGAAATCGTCCCGCGAGGAAATTTAACAATGCGTCAGGATGAAACCGGAATGGGTTTATCGTTTTTTCCGTGCAAATTATTCGACCCCCCGAAATGATCTATACAGGGTGTCCCACTAGGAAATGCGTCGGTGCATTTATAGAGAAACGAGGGCACTTCCTACTATGCGTAAACGTCGTTTTAAATAGGCGGCATGTACCGTGCGTTCAATTTACCTTGTCGACATTTTAATTGGCTTTAACTTTTTTGTTTTTAGAGATATCAAGGTAAACAAAAAAAAGGTATTGTTAGTGGGCAAGTTTTTTTCCAAGTGAGGTATAAAACAAAGCACTATCAAGTTTCTGACATGTAAGCCTATATCATATATTTTTTAAACGGAACACCCTGTATATTATATATGTGTTTAATAGAATATTTTATTCGTATTACGATGATGTAACGCACTTTATATTTTAGTCCACTCGTTTTTGACGAATTGCCAAAAACAGGAAATTTTTATATAATTCCCAAGAGTACTGTGACTGACTGCAACAACAATAATTATTTACAAATTAAAGTAGAGCAACAACAATAAAAAGGACAATACATACTAAAGTGGAAAATTCTTTGATTCTTATAAATACTTCTGGATATGACCATCATTTTCCTGAAGACATTTCTCATACATTCTAATTGTATGATGTCTTGGATTTAGTAATGTTTCTGGATTGTCTCTTAACTGATTGATTGATTACCTCTGAAATCCTTTGCCCAAGTTGCACGACATAATTGCAAGGAGTTCTGTGCACATGATTTTTTAGGCGTTCCCCAAAAGAAAAAATCCATTGAAGTTAAGTTGGAGCTGTTTGCTAGCCAGTACATAGCTCTGCCGTTCCCTATCCAACCGCTAGGATATTCCATGCTAAGAAAATTTTTAACTTGCACAACATTATGAGAATGGGCACCGTCTTGCTGCCATATAATCAGATGATCAAATGAACTGCTAACAGGAAGACGTTTATTATTAAATAATATTAAATAACTGTAAACAAACGATAACTATCTTTACAGGCAATACTCTCTCAGAAAAAAAAATTAGAGCAACCCCTGAAATGACCTCCCCCGACTTCGATACATGCGTTTGTACGCCTTGTTAGGGACTGACGAACCCTTTCTAAAATACCAGGAGTGTTCCTAATAACTGTACAAGAGTCTGCTATCCGATTTCTTAGACCTCCCTCACTTTGGACTGGCATTCTGTACACTAATGTTTTTAAGTGTCCCCAGAGAAAGAAATCCATTGGATTTAAATCAGGTGACCCCTGGGTGGCCAAAAATGTGGTTCAGCATGCCCAATCCAGCGGTCACTATAATTTTCATCTAAATACTGAGGTGCTACTAAGCTGAAGTGCGGTGGAGCTCCGTCATGCATAAACTACATAGAACGTCTTTGCTCTAGCGAGACATCCTCCAAAAGTTCAGGTAATACATGTTCAATAAATTTACTGTACTGCTCACCAGTAAGTCGGCCAGGCAGAAAATGGCACCCGATAGGGAAATCCCCTATAACTTCAATCCAAATGATTGTTGAGGAAGTTTATTATTGGGTTACGGGAAAAACAGGCCTTGTCGGTAAACAACACTTGTGATAAGAACCTTGGATTTTGGACTAACTTATTTTGTGTAAATCCACACAAGGCACTCTTAACAGAAAATCCTTATGGCAAAAGGGCTTGGACTCGTTGCATACGATAAGTTTTTGATATTTTAAAAATTTCCATACTAATACATGGGTAACGGTTAATTCGGTTGCAGTTTTTCTCATGCTAGTTTCTGGGTTTCCTTCAATAGCATTTATGACAGCTTCCTCTATTTGAACCATTCTTACTGTTCTTGGTCTTCCTATAAGAGCAGTAGACCTCTTGAAACTACCGGTTTCACCAAATCTGGAATGAATATTAACAAAAAGTTGTGTGTTAGGTAGCGGACGGTTAGGATAACTATCTTGATACATCCGTCTTGCGGCGCGAGCACTACCATCATTCCATACACGGAGTGCATCTGCCATTTCACGGTTTGTGAATTGAAACATTTTCACCAAAACAAACAAATAATTTTTAAATTAACTTTTAAAAATCAGTAATACTTTGTTAAATAAGCTTAAAACCACCAGCAAACAAACCAAGTGCAACCTTATTTAGAAATTTGACAACTGTCATTATTATAAACAAATGAATTACTGTCGCTTAGCAAAGCCCACTTTGCCATTTTAGTTTTTTTTTTATTTGTAAACTGTATCGTCGCAAAACAAGTACGGGAGAATTACACGTACCAACTTTCAAATAGAGAGACTTTACAAAAAAATTGTCATTGCAAAATTGCATTTGGGGTATAGTAGATGCATTTAAATGGTTTTTATTTTTTTTAAGCGAAAACCGTGCGTCGTACGAAAGCAAGTTCATGCACCAAATTTGCTCCAAATTTAATGGGAATTTTAAAAATATTTTTTGTTTTCAGAAAAAGCAGTGACTTGAAATTTTTTTCTTTAAAAACATTTAGTTCAAACCCCGTACGGACGCCACTGGTAAAAATAAAAACAAAGCTCTTGTGTCAAAACCGCTTCTCAATAATTAAAAGATGTTCACTAAATTTGAAAAAAATATTGAAAGTGGTATAAGCATTATAAAAGGAAAAACTATTTTTTTAGAAAATTTTAACACCTTAACCATCTTGAAAAATGAGTATTTTTGGACCTATGTTTATATGAATTTCTCGTCTTGAAATTGTTTATTAAAGTTTGCCATCGTACTTTTTAACACCCTGTATATTATTCTATTTGGTGCCCTAGTAGTTGCAAATAATAATCTCCAGTTAACTTTTGATCTATAAATATAGGACCCGAAATATGCCCATCTAGGACACCATACCATACATTTGGTACCCCTGGGTTTTTATTTCGTGTATTTGTCTAGGATTATTTAAAAACCAATATGGCGTATTTTTTCTATTACAACTTTTCTTTCAGTGAATGGGATAATATGTTTTTCAAAAAATTATTATTTTAATTATGTCTATATCAAAAAATTAAAAATACAAACAAAAATGCATCTTCCTTTGACATTGTCCTGCACTTAGTTTTTGAGTTTGATGAAAGTGAAATGCATTATATTTAGATTCTTTCCAAACTGAGTGGATTGATCCCCGAGAAATACTGGTCTCTTCATATACTCTAGTAATAAAGGAAACTGGATGTTCTTCATAGAATCCTAATATTTGTCTTATTTTCTTCATTTACGACATTATGATTTCAGTATACCATTTTAGTATTAATACCTTACCGTTTTCTGCAAATTTCTTTGCCAGGCTTGGAAATATCTGTTTTGAAGGAGCTCGGCGCTCTGGATAAAGTATAATATACTAACGACGAGCTGCGGTTACACTTGGTTAGTTCCTTAGTTCTACTAGGGGCTCCTTAGTTCCTTCCTTAAACATGTAAATGTTGATTATGGGAAACCCATTTAGTCCTTCGTTAGCCGAGATTTTTATGGATAATTTGGAAAATATCATACTCGAACATCCTTTAAGTAAAAGTTTTCTATGGTGGTATAGATACGTGGATGATGTCTTTGTCTGCTTTGTTGGAATGAACAGACAATTGAATTCTTTTTTAAATTACATTAGCTCATTACATAATCGTATAAAATTGACTATCGAGATTGATAACTCTATGAATTTTTTAGACTTAACTATTACGAAAACGCAAAATAAATTAGATTTTTCCATTTATCATAAACCTTCACACACGGACACAGTCATACATAACAGCTCAAATCACCCTTATACACACCAAATGGCTGCATTTCACCCTTTTATACACAAACTTCTTAATACGCCACTCTCAACAGAAAATTACAACAAACAACTTAATATCATTAAACAAATTGCACTGAACAACGGCCACAATCCGTCCATTATAGATAAAATTATAAATAAAAAACAAATCCAGACAACAGTAAACTCTATTTATCCGAAACCTAATACAGAACACTAACAATATAAAACAATTACATAGATAGGAAAACCAATCAATTCACTTTTTTTGTGTTAATCTTAATTTATTTTTACCAGAAATTGGTATAATAAATCGTCACCCAAATGTGTTCAGAGAAATGTGAAGCAAACTTTTATTGAACGTTTAAACTGGCTCTATTTCTATGACCATGACTATGAACTTCGAGTTTATATTCGACATAAAAATTTTCCATGAAGACAAAGACAAGAATTCTTTTTCTATCGAGTTCACCGAACGCCATTATGTCGTCATCCACACACAATTACGACGGAAGAGAACGACATCGTAGAAGTGACAAAATAAATAATATCTCGAGTCTTTTAAACAGTTCGTCTTTGGCGGAGAAGGCAAAAGTTTCGGCTCACGTCAGCCGCTCATTCATCATGCGAAAGCATTTCGGCGCCGAGTCTGCGAATTTTATTTAAATTGATCATTGAAAAACATGAAAGGTGTCGTTGAGAAATGGATTCATCGGGCGTATTAAAAGGCGACAGTCGGGCACCTACCATATTTTCTGCTTCGTTTGTTTTTTCTTTCCCGGAAGTCACGCAGGAACACCAAGGGCTCGGGAATAGCTTCGCAAAAATTCCTGACCTAAAATCGACTTTCATACGTTGCCAATTTACTAATTTTTACGAATCTGTATGCCGATCTATTATATACAGGAAGTCCCTAAATTAGAGGGCCAAACTAACTGGTGATTCAATAAGAGTTTCCACATTACAATCTGAAATATTTTTGAAACGCCACTGTATTTGTTTATTATCATATGAGATTTCTAACCTCAAAACATAAACAAAATTAGTCAAATGGCAATATTCGAATGAACAACGTGTAAAAATTGTGCAAGCCTATTATGAAAATGGTCGATCAAGAAAAAATGCATTTCGGGCTCTACGTGAATTTCTCGGCGAGCAAAATCGACCTTCTGAGACGACAATTTGGAATGTGGTTCAAAAATTTGAGCAAACTGGATCTGTAACTAACCTCAAAGTCCCTCAACGTGCTCGTGCAGGTCGGTCAGATCAAAATATTGCCATTGTTCGCGAAAGTATAGCCGAAGATCCAAACACATCGATTCGTCATCGATCGCAGCAAGTGGGCCTTACGTATTCAACCACACAGCGAATTTTAACAAAAGACTTTGCATCTACACCCATATTACGCCCAAATAACTCAGGAGGATACGAGAACAAGGGGTTCATTTTTCAACGAAAATAATCTTTAGCGATGATTCGCATTTTCACGTTAGTAGCTTTGTAAACAAACACAATGCTCGTATTTGGGGATTAGAAAATCCAAGAGAGATTGTTCAAAAAGCAATGCATCCTCAAAAAGTGACTGTTTTGGTGCGGAGGAATAATTGGCCTTTTTTTTCGAGGATAATGAAACATGATATCTGATTTTTTCTGGGAGCAGTTGGAAGGTATGGACATTGAAGATTTGTGGTTCCATCAGGATGGAGCCACTTGTCACACATCCAGAGAAACGATGCAATTGCTGCGGGGCAAGTTTCCTGGTCGCACGTAACGGCGATATCAATTGGCCCCCGCGATCATGTGATCTTACTCCCCTAGATTTTTTTTGGGTATCTAAAAACCAGAGTGTATAGAAATAAACCAAACACTATTCCAGAGCTGAAACAGGAGATTAGACGCGAAATAGCCGGCATAGAACCTGAATTGTGTCAAAAGTGATAGGAAATTTCAATAAGCTAATTACGTCATGCCACATTTGAATGACATCATCTTTCATACCTAATTGTAATACACTAATCTAAAATGGCAAATAAAAATGTTTGTACATTTTTATATTCTTCCGAGTTTTTTTTATTATTTTAATGTGGAAACCCTTATTGAATCACCCTTTATAACTTCATTCCAGAGTTCTACCAGCTATCATAGCAAGGGCAACGAGGTACGGTATTGGGAGAGACGGATGTTCCTGAAGAGAGAATAGAATGGCCACCAGAGGGCGTAATTGCCCTCTTGAATTTTAAAACGCGTTTTCTGGAAAATTTCCTCACATTAATGATATTTAGATGGTACACTGTTTTGAAGCTGACACAAATTAAGATATTTTTTAGTGGACGCTTATTACTCTACATCAAAAGAAAATGTGGTGGGGCATGAAATAATATTAAATAAACGTCGTTAACTCAAAAATAATTTTTTTTACGTCATTAGATGGTCAAAAAAGATCTCTAAAACCCAGTGAAATCTGCATCTCAATATCTTTATCCTATCCTAACGCAAGGATTCTATATTAATAACTCTATCTGAACATTATGAAAACTTGATAACGATGAAACACAACAAGATTGATTGAAAGTGTTTGTAAATGTTTAAATTGCCTCCCGCCATTTTCTATGCAGGATTTTGCACTGCTGTACTAGTTTCAACTCTTGAAAGGTTGGCTACAGCATTTTGGATACGAAGAACCATATTTTCAGGGATAGTTGGGTCAATTTGATAAACATTATGTTTTATTCTACCCCAAAGGTCCGGGACAATAAGGTGTGAAGATCTGTCAAAACATGGAAACAAATTGTCCCTTCCTAGCCAACAATTTGGATAAAAAAATCCTAACTTCGTGAAAAAAGTGTGCCGGACATCATCATGTCGCAGCCACATATCTCTTCCCGTTTGTAAAGGAGTGTTTTTTGAAAAGTTGAAATAAACTTGGTCATTTACTTTACCATTAAGGAAAAATTTTGATAATTCACTTCACGCATGAAGTTTTAATAGGGACCATTAGTGCATATTATAAGTAGCGTCATTGGTCTATAATATTCGCGACAAAAAATTGAAATCCTCATCTGCCATAAAATTTAGACAAATACAGGAATCTGTCAAAGAAGGTGGTTTGCTTTTTAATGGCTTCCTACAAACTACTTAAAACGTCAAAAACATGGTTAATCTTTAACGAAATTAATGAGTGAATAAATCTAATTTAAAAAAAATGGTGATAATATATAATATTTGGAAATAGATAAGGATATCACAACGTAGTAATAATTTCTATCTATGGTATTGCAAAAATTCCACTCCTTTTGAATTTTAAAGTCTTCGATGTTTGTTCTGTGGTAAACATGATCCACAAGCAGGCGAAGACATTAAATTTATAATGTACAGTAATGGACATTAAAATACACCAAGGAGGCAGCGTTTTTGCACTTGTTTTATTCAAAAGCCGTCATAACCACCTTACACTAACTGAACTTATTATTTGAGCATATTATTTGTGATGGACAAATGTTTAAAATGAATTATTTGTAAAAGTAAAATATTAGCCAAATACAACCCTATATAAAATTGCCTTAACTTAAAGTAAGATTACAAAATTAGGTAGTTTCCATTAAAAAAAATGTTTTTTGGCAGTTCTTCTAATTTTACTTTTAATCTTATTTTTCGCTCACCCTGTATTAATATAGATCAAAATTTCCATTAATCGAATCCTTTGTCTACAACAAAACTTACTCAAGTGAATCAATGAAGAAATTGGCAGATATTTTGCAAAAGTTATTTTTCGCATAAAAAAAAATGTCGGAAACGGTTAAACTTAGGTATAAGACGTTAAACACAAAATATGTCTAGAATTTTGTATAGAATTCAAAAGTGAATTAATATACTAGGCGTTCCATTTAAAATAAGTAAGTTGAGATTCGCTCAAGAAAAAAACACCCTATATACACAAAATTAAAAGGAGGTAGTCGCTCGAATGGCCTCGTGGCATGACGTAACCAATTTGTTATTCTTTAAAGTGTAAAAATGTTATGGGAAGATTTTATCGCCGCGATGGCGTTCGTAATAATAATAAACACATATCGAATCATAAAATAACATTTTGAAGTCGCGGTCTTTCCAACAAACTCCCAATAAATTCGAAAATCGTTCAATAAAACCAATGTTTTATTAAAGAACTATACATTTTATTGCATTTAGCTTCCTGACGTATGAATATTGTAGCGAAATTCGTAAATTTTATGTCCGTACTTTATTCCATTCGGCGAATAAAATAAAATATCAAGAGCGACGAAATCAATTTTGATCGTTCAAATTTCGCATTATTTGTTTTATAATATTTTCGTTATTCGATGCATAAATGCAATAATGAATTTCCGATATTTCAATTCAATGGTTTTGTCAGTGTATATATAGACATTGCGAAATTAAATGCGTTCCGTTATAAAATATCAACATGGTTCGCCGATTACGATTTGGTACAAAAAGTCTATGTAATTAAACCGACGCTAACCCATTAAAGGTTCTAATTAAAATAATGTTGCAGTATTGGGCCGTCGAAATTGGCCCGGGAGTAATAATCATGCGTGAAGGTAAAAAACATGCCTCTCGCCATCATGTTTTCAATTAAAAAATAACCCAGATAGCACTTACGGTTATAGTAGAGGATCCGAACTAAAATCGACCTTCACTTGTCAACCAGACAAAAATAAAATATTATCAAACAAAATAAGTTTCTGAACATGACGGAAATCTTCAAGAATATTTTTAATTAAAATTAAAAGTAATATATATTCCTTTTAAATTTCACCGATGTGTCTCCCAAACGAAACTAACTCCAGTGAAATGTATATGCCATACACAATATGCAACACCACTGTAATTTTACTTTTTTTGGTCTCTATTACCTGGTAGCTGCGGTCAAACAGGTAAGTTGTTGTAAATAATTGCACTCTTTTGTCAACCAATCAGGACTGGTCTTAAAACAAAATTAATGTAATCATTAATATTGTAATATATGGCTGTCTCAAAAAATTTGGTCATTGATGCTAGTTGTAAGACATTTAAATTACAAGATTTGCATACAGCGAAGTCCAAAACACAGAAAGACTGCACGTACTTACTTCTAGTCGTAAAAAAGAATACAGTAGAAATAAATAAATAAATGAGCTTTTGAAAAACTTGGCATAGATGAAAGCAGTAAAAATAAAAGAATAACATATTCTTCAAAAAACTATTAATCCATATCCAGCACAAAAATGAAAAATTCTTTATTAAGCAATATCTATAATATAGAACAAGAAGTGATCATACAAATAACAGTTTGCCTCAAGTTTTCCAAATCTGAAGAATAGTCTTCATTTTCTTTTTCTGTCTTCGCTTAAGTAACATCAGTTTTAAAATGCGTCTGGTCTCCCTCAAATCCATTCGGTTTTAGATGCCCATCTAGGAACCAACCACAATTTTCAGGTTTAAATTTTGCTCATGTAACCACATTGAGTTGATATAAATAGTACGTAAAATTTTTTGTTCAGTTAAACTTCTAACTTTTTTTAGAAAATCGTCATGATCTTCTTTTGCAATTTTTTTTTTTTACAAATATTCGATATCTGGTATAACGTTGTTAAAAATTTTAATACCATACATAGCCACAGTGAATTCGTCAATTACACCCATAGTTTCTTGAAGATAAAGCGGACGTTCATCCGTTAATGAAGCAAAATATTTTTGGTATGTTTCATTCTTCGAAAATAGCTTGCAAGGTCTTACTTTTTCTTTGTTATAAAGAGCTGCAGTGTAATCTGGACCAGTGTATGCATGATAAGCAGGTAGACCTAGGCATAGATCAAGTCCCAAGTTTGATATCAATTCGGTACAATTGATGCATCTAAGATCATTGCTATTCCGTATTTTACTTAGCAAAGCCGAATTATCAAAAAATCTACGTCTACCGATTTTTTTTAAATTTTAGAACCTGATGCTACTTTGTAAGCAGAAAAGCCATTAACGTATCCGCAGCTTCATTAAAATGGTTTTGGGAAGTTTTGGTTAAAATATTTAAAATCTTTTTACAAAACTTCTGGATTCCTCCTGCGTCGGTTTTTGCTGGTGTCGAACTTGCTGACGTTTCGCCAATCATCCTGTTGGCTTCTTCAGAGCTTGGCTGAAACTGGTCAATTGTGGACAAACATCTAAAAGACCATTCTTGACGGCAAACGGTACAACTTGGATAAGACTTTTTGACATTGTCAGATAGAGAAAGGACCATAGTATATAACGTTTTACGCACAAACACTTTTTCTTCGTCATTTTCAATTTTCAAAACTATGAGAAACGTGTTTAGAAACAGAATGTATATATTGAAAACACTTGCTCTGTAGTAAATTAATTTATCCTTGTTTGTATTAGGCGTGAGCAACATGTGGATTCTCTCACAGGTGATGTCGGACAGCTATAGGATTGCTGTATCTCACTGCCTTGGACTTTCGCTCTCTTCGAATCCTTTAAATTCTTTAAATTATGTAAATGGCTTGCAACTAGCATCTATTAAGGCAACCATATACTACAATATTTATTATTAAATTACTTTTATTTTAAGGCTAGTCCGGATTTTTTGACAAAAGAGTGCAATTATTATCAACTTACCTGTTTGACTGCAGCTATCAGGTAGTAGGGACCAAAAAAAGGTAAGCTACTGGGTTGTTGCATATTGTGTATAGCATATATATTGCACTGGAGTTAGTTTCATTTGGTAGACACACCGGTCAAATTAAAAAAAATATAATTCTTTTTAATTTTAATTAAAAATAATCTTGAACATTCCCGTCGAGGTTGCCATATCAAGTCAAGTTCAGAAAACTTATTTTATTTGATAAAATGTCATTTTCATCCGGTTGACACTATGGTGAAGGTCAATCTCCGCACTGATCTTAGGCCATATTACACCAAGGCTTGATTTTGGTCTCCAATCTTCAAAGTTGCATGCAGTCCGCAAAAAGTTAGATGAAAGTTTGAAATGCAGTTTTTGTTATCAATAACCAAGTTTACTTGAACAGTTTCGTATTTGTCAAAAGGAAGAAACTTTTTGTTACATGTGTCAACTTTTAAGATGCGAACGATAATTTTTGTTAAAATAAATCCTTATATACGTTAACAACCTTTATTCTGACTTTTTTCTAATTTATGTATAATTCTATTTCTAACGGTTTCCAATATCCCCATAATAGACTTCATTATCTTGAAGAGACTGGATTTATATCTATTTATTTATATTTTGAGATGCATGATCGGAAATAAATGGTATGCCAAATTGGTCGCTCGTAATAATTATCTTATACAAAGTGGTTCATATAAGTTCTGCAAATACTTATTGTCAAAAATAAGTGCTGTTAAATGTTAAAAAATTATTTTTTTTGTCACAAGATACGAGATTACTTCCCGGACGGCACGTGACACATTTTTAGCCTACTTATAGCAAACTAAACTAAGTATTTCCGTGCATTCCTCCTGCATCGGTTTTTGCTGAGTCAAACTTGCTGACGTTTCGCCAATCATCCTGTTGGCTTCTTCATAGCTTGACTGAAAACTGAAAATGTATATTAATGCGTTTTATTCTACGCGCGGCTGGTACAGAATGATTACACTTTTTTTTATTTTTCTTTTTCTATTTTTATTAATTATTAAAAAAAAATACGGGCAAGTCGAAAGATGCTAAAATACTTTTACTTTTATTAAAAGTTTAAAAGATAAAGCCATACGGACCAAAATAAAAAAATAATTAATGCTGATCGAGATAAAAAAAAAGATATTTTTAATGCTTCAAGTACTTTTTTGTACTCCCAGTCTTTAAAATACCTGATTACACACCGATCTAGCGTGCGGGAACCGTCACTTTACCACGTCAGTTTCGTTTCCCACGAATCCGAGCTACTTCGGATATTTCCCGGATTTTACCGCACGGATTTGGGAGCAATCGTATGTTTTCGGAGATATTTCCCACGCTTTGAATTTTCACGTTTGTCAATTCTGACGGTCATGTTAGTGAATGTATTCGTGTTGTTTTGCGAAAATGTACCCAAAAACTAACGATCGTAGAAAAAGTATAGTATGCAACACGTTCGGTAAACTTTTTAAGTCACTCGTTTATTAAAAACTCGCTCCGCTCGTGTCAAATAAACTCGTGAGTCAAATGCCGTTTACCGCACTTTTGCATAATATACTATAAGAGCTGTCTCAAAAATATGTTTTTCGTGATCAGTCGTTTTTTCCATGCCCGACAGTAGTACAGAGCAGACATCGTTGAGTTTTAAAATAAAATGGCACTTATTTGTGAGCCTTTTTAAGCCTATTACTTCTACGTATACTTCCAACTTATATTTTGGTTAGTGGGTTCTTCCGCAATTTCGTACTTATCCAACTCGATCAAATCAGTTCTAGTTAGATCTCCAAATTCAACAATTTTTTCTTCATTTAAATCGCTATAAAAAGAATTATCTTTAGATTTGATTTCATATATCTTTCAGTTACAAACTTTTTTATATTTTGGTTTACTGGTTTTTGTTGTATTCTCTGCTCTTCAGCACGCGCGTCTTTTTTTCTTGCTTCAACAACTCATCAAATGATGGACTCGGAATGGTTTCGTATTCTTGGGATGTTACGGAAATATTTTCTTGTGAGCTTGAACTTGGCCCTGCCTCAAGAGTGATTGTTATCTTATTAATGTTTGTTTAGCAACATTATGTTTTTTTTGGCCAGGTTGAAAAGCTTCGGGAGCAAATGAATTTTGTTAAACCACATTCCTATTTAATGAGACTATCCACGTTTTTGTCCATATCTATCTTGGATAACAAACTCTTCGTGTGTTCTGCTCCAAGATGACTAGCGTGTCCGTTAAAAATGACTAACACATCCCCTTCTGGGACTATACTGTTTAGAACACTGTTTCGGAAATAGTTTTTAAATACGGTCGTCTCCGTCCATTCTTTAGATATGACAGCACAGGAAGTATTTGAACACTGTGTGCCTGGCGGAGCAATCCGCTGTTCCCAAACATGTGTAAAGGTAATGAGTGGAGCTTCTTCACCACTTGCGCTTCAGCTTCTGGTTCTGGTTGATCTGGGTTCCAAATTTATGATACATGTTTTTACAAACCAAGGGCTATAAGTCGCAGCTCGGATGACTTTTTCACTTTTCAAATCGTTCGTCGATCTTATTTTCTGTTCTATCCGTAGTGTCCATTGGAGTTCTTGTTGGATGTTTCTATGTCTACATTGTTTCTTAGGTGTAGATTCTGAGGTTCTTGGGATAAGCACATATATTCAGTCTTTCATTTCTTCCATTCTTCGTCAGCTAGATGTCGCGTTGTCATAAATTATAGATTTTCTTTATAATGAGCTACTGTCACTTGATTACCTGTATTCCCATTCCGCTGCTCGAAAGGCAGAATTCATGTCTTAGGCCTCTGGATAATGTGATGCTTTCGGATAGTTTGATGTCGTCCGATCATAGAGTTGTTTAATTGCTTCTTCTTCTTCTTAAAGTGCCTTATCCAGTTAGTGGCGACAATTCTGGCATAGTTCTCTCGATCTTGTGTGGCTCTAAAGAGTGCGTAAATATCTAGATTTGTCCAATCCATTATGTTTTTTAGCCATTAGTGTGTTTTCCTTCCGATGCCTCGTTTTCCTTCAATCATTCCTTCCATTATAAGTTTTAAGAACAGGTACTTGGAATTTCGAAATATATGACCCAGATAGGCAGTTTTATCTTCCCATTCGACTTAATACTTCAACTTGTGTGATCTGTCCAGGGAATTTTGCGTAGTTTTCTAGATATCCACATTTCAAAGGTCTCCAATCGATTCGTCACGTTGGCCTTTATGGTCCAGGTTTCTACACCATATAGCAGTATGGAGTAAATGTAACATTTTACAAAGCGACACAGCTGTAGTGTTAATTTACGTAGAACTCAGTCTCTGGTCAAGAACTGTACGCCTTTGTAAAATCCGCGAAAATTAGACGAACTTACCTATTTGTAGCAACTATATTTCCATTTAATTTATTCCACTTTGAAAGCCTTTCTGCTATTCTGTTTCATATGGGGCAATTGAGAAAATTTCGTCCAAAGGGTCTACTTATTGTGCTGATGACCGAAATATATCTATAGGAGTAGTCATAGCGTGTTATCAGTTCCTTCAAGAATCTACCATTTTTTATCAATTCTGCTGGTAGCCTTTTTGGACCGGGTGATCACTTTAGATTGATGCAATACGCAAAACAACGTTTCAGTGCACTTTCGAGAGATCTAGGGTATATTGTTCTTAATTGGGATATATGACTATTGAACTTTTGTTATAATCTTGCTGTTTAATTGGTTTTTGATAATCTACCAAACCCATGGTAGATATATGTTAAGAAACGATATTTAGAAATACAGAAACACGCGTCTCGCAATTGAACTTTTGAAAGTTGCCGCCAGAGGCTCTCCCCCGTATTCGATTATTTATCCCGTACAGCAACATTCTCCCTTATGATTGGAGAACTCCCCGGTTCGGGACAAGGTTTTTGAAAAATTCACGGTCCCCATTTATCTTCCCGGAACCGGGTGAGGTAATAAATTTTGGCCATATCTGGGAACGTTGGAAGAATATGTAAGAACTCGAAATAACTCAAATAAAAGTCGACCTACATCACCGAGAATCAAAACCCGAAAATTTTCCTCTAACCGCGAGAGAAATAGAGAGCGAAAAAAAAAAAACAGGAAAATATGAACAGGTCCCCGTGCGACCCCGGTAACGTATTTTCCCTTTCAGACTAGTCGAGTCTTTAACCTAGCATTACCGGAAAAATGAATGAAAACGGCGGAATGACCAGAATAGGAAAAGCAAACCGCAGAGATCGCACGTACCGATGATTACACCGGGGACCTCTCCAAAACTCGGAAGTTGCCTCCGTTGAATTTTTATTTCTCCGCTTATATTCTTTCCGAACAGGCGAGTTTCTGAATATTTGTTTTCTGTTTACATCGAGTTTTCCGGAGAACCTGACACACACAGGTTTAACTTTTTGCCGGCGCGACGTTCGGAAAATTAAATAGCACGTCGAAATCTGAATCCGTTCTTCTTTCTATGGGAAAACTTCGGACGTGATGCGGAGTAACGGAAAATATGTTTTTCCTTAGGTACACGTATGTGTACAGTGTGACTCAGTTTGTATGCCCTATCTCCTTTATTAATAATAGTGTATTATGCAATAAGTGCGGTAAACGACCTTTGACTCCTGTGTTTATTTGGCACGAGCGGAGCGAGTATTTAATAAACGAGTGAGTTAGAGAGTTTTTCTACTTCCTTCTGTAAAATACTTAATTACACACCGATCTAGCTTGCGGGAAGCGTCACTTTCCCACTTACCTTTTACCATTGAAATAGAAACTAATAACAACCTCCCATTCTTAGATATTCTTATCAATAGAAAATCAGACGTGACTCTGGGTCATTCTGTTTACAGAAAACCTACGCACACAGACCGATACCTTAATGCAATGTCACATCATCATCCTGCCTAAAAGGCATGGGTTATCAACAACTCTCTTGTTTACAGAGCTGTAAAACTATCTCAACCCGATTCACTGAACCCAGAAATAAAACAGCTTATATCTGCTCTTCTTTTTAATAATTTGCACACTAGAGATATTAAGCGTTCCATCACAAAATACACTTCACCATAACCTTCCCAAGACAATGGGTCTGAAAGCAAGACCACAGTTCCCACTTTTCAAAAAGTTCAAAACCAGATTTATCACTTGTCCAAAAGTATTTCAACATCTTCAACATTCTCTGCATATGCGGCAAAGAATACAAACAAACTCAACAAACGGCAGTTGCCAAGCACACTCACAAGACCGGACATCAAATTCTTGCATGTGATCAATTCTTCTACCAACGAAAAATCAGAGAATATATAGAAATCTCTTATAAGCAATCAAAAAATCTTAACCAAGACTCACGTCTTTGCCCTTCTATAATGGGAATCAGTCATCCTCAAACAATACATAGGCAGCTAAATCTCATTTTGTTCGATAATATAAAACCGTTGCGAGAGATTTGCGTAAAACTGTATTATGGAGAATTCGTGAATGATGCTTTTCTACTATAATTTTTGAGAACTTTTTTCTAGAGTTTCTACTCCTCTAAGTGAGGATAACAACAGTGTGATTCCACATAAAAAAATTAGAAATCTGTTTTTAATGAATATGGTACTGAAAATGTTTCCAAGATACTGGGTAGTGTTCTATAATGCGAGCCAGTTTCAGTTCAGCTCTGAAGAAGCCAAACGAAATGTCAGCAAGTTTCATTAACAAACAATCGAAGTATGAGGATTTACAAATATTCATTTTGAATTGTGGGTACCTAAACAAATATTGATTTTGTTTATCTATCTATCGTATTTAATGATAACTGCCATACCTTTGTTACTTACCACTTTAATGTAATAATTAGAGTTCGGATTTTTATGCACAGAAAATGCTTAAAATATGCGCATAAATATGTCTGCTTTTTCCAAAAAATATGTTGGCTCTAACAAAGACATTTGTTCGGTCTCTAATGTTTTAATAAAGCCACTTAGCTTTGATGTATGTTAACTGATCTATCAGCTGGATCTGAAAACTTTAAATAAGGCTGCGTCTAACCAGGTTCCCTATCGAGTAATTACGGGTTCAGGAGGTAAAGGAACATTTGCCAATCCATACGTTCACTTTCGACATTTCAAATTCAATGATAGTTAGTTCTCGGACGCTCGGGCAGCAAATAAAATGTTTAAAATGCTTGGAAAACTTCAAAACTACATATGAAAAGGATGGGATGTATTTCATTCAATCACAAGCACCCTCAGCGATAATTTTCAGAAGCGGTTGTTAATATCACAATGGGAAGAAGGCTTAATCCTTAGGTAAAGGGACTTGAAGACTATAAATAGAAAGTACAAAATATTGCACATACATTTCATTTTTAATCTTATCCATTTGGAAAATCCAAATATTAAACTAATGAATGGGTCAAAAAATAAAAATATGTACTAAAGCCTCATTTTGTGCGAAATATGTAATTTTTTTATATCATTAATCTAATTATTTCACTCTAAAACAAGTATGGTCTGTTCATAGATATAAAAAAGTGACCAATTGCTTTTGAATGGGATTATCCATCATACAATGCAACAAGATTAATAATATTAATACCTAAAATTTCGTAATTTTATTTCAGATAAAATTGTGGTCCGTAATAGAAAATAATTTTATACCTACCATTATTATTTCGTATGTAATATAGCGTGTGTTGAATCGTGTGCGAATTATGCAAAATGTGTCCGAGTCTATTGTATCTCAGGAGATGCACCCGCTCAAATGTGGAAAACACTATTCTATGAGACCAAGTAAGTTATACACAATGTTTATTTGACTCTCATTGAACGTGGTGCCAGCAAGTAAGCATTAGGAGGCTTGAAAAAGATGAAACCGGTGTTAAATGTGGCAGAACTACCTTATCTAAGTGTATTCAACACATGGGTTTCAGATTTTAAAAAATTGACAAAAGGCAAGTTTTAATGGAATCTTTTAGAATTCGGAAATTTCGACTGGAATATCTAGAAAAAAATAGGATTTACAGAGAACAACAAAGGCCAATTATTTACTTGTATGAAACCTGGTTCGACACTTATGATACCCCGGAAAAGGGTTGGGTTGACTCAACTGATAAGTGTAACACAAACGCGAAAACAAAAAGAGGTAAAAGAATAACTATTTTGCATGCTGACTCTAAAGATGGTTGCATTCCAAATGCACTTTCTCTGTCTGCGAAAAATATTAAAGATTCTTCTCTGAATTACCATTAAGACACCACCACTGATTTATTTGAAAGTTGGTTTAAAAACAAACTAGTTCCAAATATTCCTCCTAATAGCGTCATTGTAATGGTCAATGCAAGTTATCACAGTAGACAGTTGACTAAAACCCCTTCCTTATGTGACACAAAAGCAACAATCCAAAACTACATGTATAATAGCCACATTTATTTTCACGAAGTTTATACCAACAAGCAATTAATTGAGGTTCTACAAAGCTTGAACCTACAAAGGGATTACGCCTGTGATAATTATGCAAAAAATCTAGGGCGTACAGTTTTACCACTTGACCACTGTATATTTAATCCCGTTGAACTTGTTTGGCACCAACTGAAATCTGCCATTCGTCGTAACAATGTTTTTCCCCGTGTTAACTTCAATGTCCTCAAACTTATAGAAACCGAAATTTTTAACATCCCTCCACAAAGTTGGGCAAAATCTGTTACACATATAGAAAAAGCAGAACAATCGTATATCCATATTGCAAATAATATAGAACAAATAATAATTAGAACAGGCGATGATAGCGACAGTGGTAATGATATATTATGTGAATAATTTTAAGTAATTTAAGTAGGTAATAATAGTAATTTGTAATTTTATTTTAGATTTAAATATAAATACATACATAAATAAATAAATATTGTTTAATATCTTTCCTAACAGAACGCCAAATAATTAAATTCTAAACAAAGTACGGACGTGTTCGGCCATAATATCCAAAATATTAGGTTGATATTCATAATAATAAAAAAGACGTTTTTTACATAAAATCCTAACTCTAGTAATAATTAATTGGTTTATTTACTTAAAATTGCTTAAAAAAAAAGAATGATAATTTCGGTGGAACACACTTAGCTTTGCGATTTACCCGTCGGATAATATTGTTGGCTTGGCTAAGGATAAAAACGCGAAATTTATGGAGAGGAAGGGTTACGAGGAGAAAGAGTCAATAAATTTCACATCGTATCTTTGTATCGGACGTCGCGACACAAAATCAGCCAACGGTGTGTCGCATGGTCGATAGTAAACCTAAAGATACATAAAAACGATCTCGATAACAAAGACCGAAAGTGACCCGCCCGGTTTAACGCCACTGGATAAGCCGCGTTTTACAACCACGCCACATGTGCAAGGCTTTTGACAAAAGCTTTCGGTTGCATTTTTATGAATCCACTCGACGACTGATGAAGTTCTTTATAGGACGGTTGTGTCTTGAAAACACTTTGCTTGCTGACGGTTCCCGTTTTATATGACCGCATAAAAATTATCAATCTTCCCGAAACAGTGGAACGGTTCCTATCGGGGGAAATAAAACCGGAGAATATCGTGGTTTTATTGCCTTCCGAAGCCCGAGCTACGCCGGCCTGTGCATCTGATCAGAAGCTAATTACGTCGAACAGTGAGGGGGGTGATTGCTGATTGCCTTCTACGTCGGAGATGTTCTACCCGAAAGTGGAGAGATTTTTGGCAGTAAAATTTGCATTGTAAATCTTATTTCGTCTGATAATATTAAACCGCTGCGAGAGATTTCGACAAAAATGTATGGAGAGTTCTACAAAAATTTTGGACAACTTTCCTCGAAAGTTTCTAATCATTTTTAATGATTTTCTCTAAGTGAAGATATGAATAGAGACCTGCGAACACGTATATACAGGGTGATGCCACATAAAAAATTAGATATTTGTTCTATATGAATATAGTACCGAAAATGCACAATTTTCAAGATACAGGATCTCAAACAATTTTGTTGTCTCTTGATTTTTTTTTCGTACTTTATTCGTTGAACAACAAATTAAAATATTATTTTTCTCGAAAATTTTAGCAAGATTTATTCACGTCAATAAAATTCTTATTTTTCCGTGTGGAATCACTCTCGCTACTCGCTGGTCTCTGTTCCTATCTTCACTTAGAGAAAATCATTAGAAATGAATAAAAACTCTCAAGAAAAGTTCTCAAAAATTTTTGTAGAAAAGCACCTTTGGCGAATTCTCCATAATAGATTTTTGTGGAAATCTATTAGTTTTTTTATTCGAACGTTAGTTCCGAACACCCTGTATGTTACGAGCATAGTGAATAATGTTGGCAATACCGGAACAATGGGTAGAAGCAACTAGGAAAAAGGTCATTTTTAAAGAAACAATACTATTGTTTAGCTGCTGGATAACTTTGTTCACTTCGAAGTAATGAAAAAAAAAAGTAATATAGATCTCTAATAGGAGTTTTTTATGATTTTAAATATCATTTTGTATCCTAAATAATAAATTAGTTTTTTTTTTTAAATTCAACATAATTAAACCAATTCAAAACGATAAACTGTGCGGAGGCTAGTGAGCTTTTAAAGTTGCTGAAAACGGATAATCGACAATCTGTTGAGTTGGCCAAAAGAACGTCAAATAAACATCTAATTGAAAATTTTAAAATTACAAACAAGGCAGCTTATTACCTCTCAACTAGGGAACAAACAAGAAAAGAAAGAAAATCACGAATTTTTTATAAACATGGCAAAATAAAACAGTCCCAGCAATAGCAGACACAAGGTCATTTATATCACCTTTAGAGACTTATTTTATGTATGCCACAAATGAGACTGAGTTGCACAGGGTGATCCAAAACTTGAAAAACTCACACAGTAGAGATGAGTACGGGTTAAGTGCTAAGGTTATTAAATACGTGGCTGAGTCTCTATTACTGTCCTAGCTGTAATTTCTAAAATATTTGAGAATTTTATTTTTTTCTGATGAAAATAAAGTTTTTGTAGAAAGTAAGTTAGGGTACCATTCAGACAAACTAACATTGAAAGCAATTATGGCGATTCTGGAGGCTTTTGATGGTACGTCCAGATCACATATAGTTTCTTTATGTGCAGATTACACAACAATACTTAATTTAGGTAGAACTTTAAGTGACGCAGTATCTGAAAGTACTCAGGCGATTGTTGATGCAGAAGAGTGGTTTCGTTCGAATCGTCTTAAATGAATGAAAATAAATCAGTTGGATGCATCCGACGTTAACTCTCACAACGCAAAGCTTCCGGGTCGGTCTGTACATAAATAGTAGACCTAACTGCTGATATGCTGATCGGGAGATTAAATAATAATAACAATTTTATTTTAGTAACGTCATCAACCTGCTGTCATATAGGATATTGCTGTAGGGAATTTTTAAAATTCAAAAAAAATTTGTTCGAACTATGTGTGCCATGCAAACAAAGTTCGATGAAGTTATCGTCATTCAGGATGCACTAGATATTAAAATGTCATTGACAGATTTGAAAATTCATACCTTATTATGGTATTAAATTCTTTGTTCAATATTTCGAATTTGAGGAAACACAAATACAACTTGTGTGGTCAACACTGCAAAAATCCAATATGGCGACCATAAGAAAAATATGATAGTTTGAGAAAATCGCAACGTCGTAATGGATTTTTGACCTGGCCATAAGATGAATCCTAAAAAGTGCCAATAAGAATGAATGTACAGATTTTTCATAAGTTTTAAAATAAAGACATAAAAAAATAAAACCGAAAATCGGAAGTTTCAGAATTTCCGGAAGTAACAAAAATAATTCAATTTCAAAACGGAACATTACTGAACTCACCGACGCGCAACTTTACCCTAATTTAAGTCACTCTTTATATCTTACTCTTACCGAGACCCTAGTGATGAGAGTCTAATTTGCAATACCCGGTATACTATACTACAACATTCATCCCCAATGGAATCGGGTGCAGCCAAGCGTGAGGTTGTTGCTCTAGGAATTATCAGATTGTAGGAATTCTCACGCCTGAATTGCTAAAGTTGTTCTTCGATTCTAACGTTTAAAGGTCTTTGTGTTTCTCAGATACATGACTCTACATTTACGGCGCATTTGATAGAGACACTCTTTCTCTTGAGTCGATGTTTCTGGCGTTATTCTTGTAAGCATGCTTCTAAATGTCGTCCCAGACTTGAACGCAGCCTTGACTTTACATCGTTTCACTATTCGACTGCGTTTTTCTAACATCGACAATGTCTAACGATTCTTTCAATACTCCCTCGGTGTATGAGCATTTCTGAAGGACATAGTTTTACGTTTTTTAAAATATCTACCAAATGCCTGGAATTCTTTACAAATGAGAGAGTTTCTGCTGCAAGTGGCAGGACGATGCAACGCAACCAGCAGCTTAAGTAGATTTGTCCTTCAGATCATCCAAATTCACCATACTAAATATGGTTGATCGTATCTGACATTCTGTAATCAATGCTTGAAGAGATAAAATTGGAAAATGGCGTTAACCGTTGCCTGAGGTTAGGATTAAGGTGTTCTGATGCGGCTTTCACTGGATTGTTGGCCTCTTATTTGTCTATCCAATGACCTAAAAAAATTGATATGGTGTGATTTAACTTTTTCAGAAAATTATTTTTTTGCTGTTATGTCACAAACTCCATCTGGTAGCAGGGTACTCAATCGTTATTACCTCACTCATAGCATAGCTTAAAAAGCCGTTTTTAACCCTTCCAAGTTTACTAAAATTCACTTAGGACCACCCCCACCACTTACTTACCTTTTAGAGATAGAGTAAAAAGCATCTAACAACAAGAATTTGAATTTGTGTCAGCTTTAAATCTATTATTAATATATATGAAAGTTTTGCATAAAGCGGGTTTTAAAATTTAAGGTGAGAATTACCCCTTCTGATGACTATTTCAGAAACTCAAAAATATCAACTTTTTAGGAACATTCGTGCCTTCTTGCCCTTACTGGGACACCGGGTATATGCTTAACACTCACACCGTAGATATTTTCGTAACGCGTTTTAATATCGGCGCCGCCATTTCTCTTTAAATTCGCGTAAATCTGCGCAACGCGATATTTCCCAACGTAATATGAACCTGCCACCGGTGACCAAAATGATTTACGTTACCTCACGTCAAATTATCGATACGTAATTACATACACAATTCCCTCCCTACCACCCCGCGTAACCCTTTAAACTGTAACATACGTGTAATTATGTGTTGAGCGTTTGCCAACCCCGTTTCAATAAAACATCTGATGCTAACAGATATTGGGGTGGATAGGAGGCGTTCGCCGAGATATATGTCGCTGGTATCACGGTAAATATTTACTCGGACGGGCGAACAACTCGGTCCGAAACGAACGACGCAAACATTGGGATTTTTCTTGATTTTTCTTTGCTTCGTTTATATATATATAAAGCTGTACGTGTGTCAAAAATAAGGTCCGATATTTCGTTGTTGTGCTGACGTGTTTCCGCGGAACTTTAGTCAATAACAGTGGGGGTTTTTGTCGGACGTTCCCCGAGATGAAATTCTCTCTCTCTCTCTCTCTCTCTCTCTCTCTCTCTCTCTCTCTCTCTCTCTCTCTCTCTCTCTCTCTCTCTCTCTCTCTCTCTCTCTCTTTCTATGTTAAACGTTAGGCTCAAATGGCATCCGACATTCGAATGCCAACTGACTATCCCATATTACTTCACTCAAACAGTTCATAGATGTCATATTTACTATCTAAAACCATATTTAAGTTGGAGTTCAAATTGACCAACGGAATTTTTTCCTGGATAACTTAGTGCAAGCGCTTACCGCTAAGTGGTGTGATAATCGAAGCAAAGTACACATTTTGAATATTTCTGTGACCCTCTGCAGGCTAAGTTGGCATCCATAGCCGTTACTGGTTTTGGCAACTTTGTCTGACGCCAAATGGCTCGGTGAAGTGATCTTTTCGTGTTTTTTACAATAAAGAGTTTTTTTGGCTAGTTCTTCGGATAGTTTTAAACCTGTAGTACGAGATTACAGGGAGTTTCAAAACAAAATACCAAAAACTTAAAGGGGTGATTACTTATTTAAAATAAAGGGTAATTTGTTTGTTGTTTGTGGAAGAACAATAAAATATGACAAAAGCATTATTATTATAAGAACACACTATCTGCATATTTTTTATTTTTTTGAAATGAGTGGAGGGAATTGAATCAGACTCTCCATTAACTAAATTTAGGGAAAACCTATAAATTGACATAAATTATTTTTTGTTTCATGCTTTTTTAATAATATTTGCGGTTTTCAAATTAAAAAAGAAATTAAATTAACGCATAACGTAATAATAGTCAATTATGTAACAGGTATGGCAAATCACATTTGAGTCACGAGTTTATATGGCACATGCGGAACGAGTGTAAGAAACGAGTGACTTAAAAAGCTTAACAAACGTGTTGCATACTATACTTTTTCTACGATCGTTAATTTTTTAAGATCTTTCTTTTAATTGCTTTATATGATATTGCTCAGTTAGTTTTGGTTAGTTCTAATTAATACTAAACACCACTGATTTAATAAAAACATATATTATCTAATTATTTAAGTGTTCAATAATGTGAGTTTTAATTCATTAATGGTGAATAATTACACTAATGCAGAAATAGTAATATGCATTTCATGTGCAGGCGCCCAAACAGAAATTCCTTAGAACCATAAATGTATTTTTCTACTCCTGTCTGTAAAATACCTAATTACCCACCGAAGCGTGCGGGAAGCGTCACTTTACCCCGTCAGTTTCGTAGCATAATATAATATTTGCTTATGTCTTAGGGGCTTTTGCTAATTTGTTGTGTTTTATGTGAATTATATTGTAAAAATATTTTTTTCATTGTTTCATGAATAGATCAATTGGGTTCAGAAATGTTTATTAATAAATTATGTCTAAAATGTATTTGTTTAGAACGTAATTGGTAAACGTTGGAACATCTGTTTGAGGGCTTCTAACTAAATTACTTTTCTAAAATAACTTTTTTTCAATAAGCTATGCTGTACATTTAATTATTTTAATTAAAAAAAAAAATGAATTCCTGAATAAAAAATTAAAAATGCATGTGAATGGTGGTCACATAGAACATCTACTTCAATTTTTTGTTTTTCGTAATAATTAGTTAATTAAATAAAATTTCAATTGATTAAAATTACGTCTAACAAAATTTTTCATATTTTTTCATTAGTAAAAGTAATAGAAAACAAAATAAGTTGTTTTTTTCTTTCCTAAAAGTCTGCTTTCTTTTTCGGTATCCACTCGCAACTAGTAGTGAGTTCCTTTAAAAGTAATATTTTTATATTTACTGACGCATTACCTGGTCTAAATAGGGTTGCACAGCGAGTTAAAACTGTAAATCATTTGAAAGAGGCATAAAATACAGATATTGAATAATAACAAGTTTTGAAGACGACCATGTGTTATCAGAATTTAATTTTGAGAATTTACAAATAAAATATGCTGGAATTTTTGCAAAAAAAGTAGGCGCAGGTGGCGCCAGTTATTTTTTGTGCCTATATTTTTAAAACAATGGAATGCACATTTCTAAAATACAATTACATTTATCACCCTGTGCCTCCGTGACTTCAGGACATAGGTTTATTTGACAATATTTTGTGTACACTGTGCTTTGTGGGTGACCAGGTAGGTGCCATGTTGATAACACAAGACGATGGATAGATGGATACAACGAATGGAGTCTAGAAGTTAATATTCAAGAAACCGAATATATGTATATTTACAAAAAGATCTAATCCTCAACCACGGACAACGTAGAAATGTGAATGCTACTCGTATCTGGAAATAAGGAATACCAACGACGGAACCCTGAATAGGGCAATAAAAGAAAGCAATATCTACAAGGAAGAAGAGCTATGGCTGCTATAAACAGTATACTCTGTCACAACAATATATCCAACCTAAATATGCAAATAATATTCATCGCATTATGAAAAAGTATCATTATGTATGAATGAAAGACAAATAGCAGCCACTGAAATTGACTGAATTGGCAGACTGTGAACCAACGAAAAGGAGAATAAGTGGCGGTCGATATATGTTCGTTTAAACATTTTAATTTAGCCCTCATTAACAGTCTTAGAATTAATTGTGATGTAAAAATATTTGTGTTTTTTTTTGGTGTTTTTTACATAATAATTATTTAAACCGCCGTGTGGCGGTGGAAAGATTAAACAACGAGAAACAGTTAGTATAGTACGGGCATGTATAGAGTGACGGCATTAGGAGTTGCTACTACCTTATCTGGAAATATATAATGTTATAAAAATAGTTTCAACGGAAAAATTGTTTCCAGTAAAATAAACTTTTTTTTCTACTCCCGTCTGTAAAATACCTAATTACCCACCGATCTAGCGTGCGGAAAGCGTCACTTTACCACGTCAGTTTCGTTTCCCATGAATCCGAGCCACTTCGGACATTTCCGGGATTTTACCGCACGGGTTTGGCAGCAATCGGATGTTTTCGGAGATATTTCCCACGCTTTGAATTTTGAGGTTTGCCAATTCTGACAGTCACGTCAGTGAATATATTCGTGTTTTGCGAAAATGTACCCAAAAACTAGCGGTTGTAGAAAAAGTATAGTATGCAACACGTCCGGTAACCTTTTTAACTCACTCGTGAGTCAAATGACGTTTACCGCACTTGTTGCATAATATGCTATTTTTGTATTATTTTAATTGTCACTTATTTACATTGAGGGTGGTCAAACAAAGTCATATTTTTAAAAATGGAATACCCAATATTTTATTACATTTTTAAATGTCACAGTTACACAGTTATGTTTTTTGTTATGTTGCATATAAACTTTCAATAGTATATTATGCAACTAGGATGCTAAAGCGCATTTGCTTCACGAGTTTTTAATAAACGAGTGACTTAAAAAGTTTGCTAAAAGTGTTGCATACTATAATCGTTCTACGACCGTTAGTTTTTAGATACATTTGTGCAAAACAATCCAAATACATTTCTGAGCGCATAATTAGGTATTTTACACAAGGGAGCAGAAAAAACATTTTTCCTAGTAACGTGTTTTAGAAGATAATACTTTTTCTCAGACAATGTTCAAAATTGAAATACTTCTTTCAATTATTTTAAATCAAATATCATGTATATTTTTGTATTTTCGGACGGGTCCAATGATATATTTCAACACTGGTCTGCGATGCACCATTTAAATTTTATTGAAAATTTTTAACAATTCAATGTTCTTTTTATGAAAATTAAAACACTCTTTAAAATTATAGATTATTTTATTTTTAAAGGGGTAACAACCTCTGACAAAACTTTTCAAAAATAAAATGAATAATTTTATATTAAATTTTTAACATACTCACAATTTTGAATAATTCAACTGGTATACATAATAATAAATAATTATTTGGTTAATTGCATCCCGAATTTGTTGTCTTGCACAAATTTCTATTGACTTATTTTTGTATACGATTTCATTTAAAGTGCCTCACAAGAAGAGGTCCAGTGGGCTTAAAGCCACTCCTTGCTTTGATCCACTCCAGCACCTTGATCCTAAGGCGCACCATCTTGTTGCCAAATTAAATTTGGATGTTCTATTTCAGGTATAGAATGGCGAATAAGAGGCTAAACGTTATTTCTTGTTAAATTAAAAAATCGCATTGCTGTCAAATTTTCTTCATGAAAATATGGACTTACATTAGCACAATTTAACCGATCTTCTACATTGTTTATTTGCCTCAAAATCACGATGTTTATTTTCAGAGTTCCAGTAATTCACATTTCTTCGATTATAACGATTCATCCGTCCAAATGATATTTCCAAGAAATGTCTATCCATCATCAAGTTACAAAAATCTAGCCCTAAATTCCAATCCGCTCGTTGTAATTTTTGGACTGGTGTGAACGCCTTATAAGCATCAATTTTTAGGCAATCTTGAAGGGTTGTTCTCTTCACGTTCAGATCTGAAGCTGCAAGAAAGGTGGAGCGTTCTGGATTATCTTCAAAGCGCAACCGAATATTCAGCTGCTTATAGTTATTTAAAACACTTCGACGCCTAGCCATTTTATTTAAAAAAATATTTTTTTCCTGCATTCGTCTAACAGGAAATTTGGCTGGATACTGTCGTGGAACTGTATATTTGCAATTGCGGAAAAACGCGATGAAAACGAGGATCAGCAATTGTTTCAAAGTCTACTAATGTTTTTTTTAAACTTTGTAAAAAAGAATTATTATTATTGTTCGAAATAGCCAGCAATTTTATAAAAAATACTAGAAATGCTTTCAACGAAGATGTGCTAAGACGAATGAACACAGAACGAGAATTACTAACCACTGTCAAGAGAAGGAAAGCCTCCTATTAGAAATGAAACATATGCCGTATTACAGCTGATCATGGTTGAAAAACCTTCGAGATTGGTTCCATGTACGTGATGCCGTAAATATAATACGCACGACTGAAGATCTCGAGGAATTCCAAAGGATGATTGCCAACCTTCACTAGAATGAAGCAGGCGCTGGAAGAAGAAGATGGTAAAAATAAAAGCACCATTCGATGGGCATTTAAACCTCTTCTTGGTACCGAATATTTAATTCCTAAAATAAATTTTCGATTTATTGAATAATATTTAAGTTTTGCGAAGGATTGTAAAAAGCAGCTTCTATGAAACATGTATAGTTTTAAACGAAATCGATATTTTGGAGTTTGCAGTGCGCGCTAGTTTTATAGTTTTTTTCTCGAAAAATCTTCCAAACTTTCGAAACAATATTTATACATTTTGCAAGTAACGGAGGCGCGCTGCGTCTAGAAATTATGCATTTTAAACAATAAAACAACAAACGCCACGGAAAACTTTATAGCCTCGGAAAATTGTAGTTTTGTTTCATTCCGAAGAAGAAAATTTTCCGTTTCCTTCGGAGATCCCGTCCCGCGATAACGTTTTCCCACTGGTTGGAAAATTGAGCGCAAAAAGCGAATATTAGATGGAGTCTACGCAATATTTCATTGCGTCTCTGGTTTTTGCATATGCATGGAGGCGTCGAAATGCTCAGCGGTCTGATGGGATGCGTGAGCGTCTCCATTAGCGAGATTGAGGGGATCGGTTTTTATCGGTAAATTTAAGGGTCTTGTTTTGCTCTTTGCCCCCGAAGCATGCCTTTGAATGCTTTTTCATAAAGTGTTTTGTGTTATTTTAGCGAAACGTTGTTCTGCGGGCGTTTTTAGGGTCGATCCCCGAAACAAAGTCGTTCGAATTAATTCTGCGAGAGGATTTGTATTACTTTCTTTACCCTTCTACCCCTTTCTTGCGGTTTTGTTTCCAGGCTGCGAATGGGATTCGTTATAAATTTGTGTCGTCTCGACGTTAGCGCTTTAAGTGATCCTTTCATTTTAGGAGGAAGTTCTTCGATCATCCTAACCTAAAAATTTCACACAATTTTTATAATAAATAAGCAATAACTATAAAGACATCAAATATAATATTAAATTAGTTACCAGAACTAAGTAAGAGAAGCAAAGGACGAATAGCATAGAATAGAGTAGAATATTATGAGTTTTGAAAAATCCATGCAGTTGGGGGACTATTTGATGAAATATTTTATCATGTAAGAGTGATTCTAAAATTTTGCAGAAATTGCAGATAAGTGTGCTTTGCGATCTACAATCTTTTTTGAGTACGGTAATAATTTTAGACATTTTCGGTATGACAAAAATGGCTTGGTTTCTCAGACACAGATCCAAAAGTATTCCCACCGGTTTAGCCACATCAAATTAAATTAAAGCTGGACCCATTGTTTTTTCACCTCGTATTCGGAAAAGTTTTTTATGTTTATATTTTCAGAGTGGTATGAATTACTGACATAATAATTAAAATTGTTGAAAGAACCCCCGTTTGAAAAAAACTGTCTAAAACACAGTGCAAAAGAGTTAAGTACATCTTGCCTATTCCTCTTTTGTTGATACTAGACAAAGACAAGGATCTTTTTTAATATCATATTCAGGGTTCAGTAGATTTCAGATTTTATCTTTGGCATTTAAAATTTTGTCATTCGGAGACACTACCCGTATTTCTGAACCTTTTGTGACATCCGGATTTCTTTTTTACATTTTGTATGTTATTTTAATTAAATCAGGGAGGTTACTTTTACTACCACATATACTTATATGGCCTAAGAATATAGAGTGATCGGCTGCAATATGGAAAAAAATCATTTAAAAATAAGGTAATGACCGATAAGAAACGATAATACACGATGTAAGTATTAAAACGTGTATCGGTTGTAAGGGATCTCCGAATGGTTAGTGCAAGTGGAAAGATTATAAAATTACTAAGACTAAAGCAGAAACTATGTCAAAAACCGAGGTAAGAAAGGACAACAAGGGAAAGGACAATAAAAGAGAAGAACTACTTCGAATAGTTGTTGAGTTTTATACCAGATTATATCAGAGTAGGGAAGAATTGAAAGAAGAACCCAAGGAAATAAGGAAAGGTACTGACGTTGTGAATCAAGGAGACCAGATAATGATCGAAACAGTAACAGTTGGATGGAGAGTCCTATGAAATAAAATTAAGGAACTTTTTAAACTTTGCCTTTTCGGGAGTTCTATACCAGCGAGTTGGTACGGTATATTAATGGAACTAATATTAAATACGTGAGACTCAGCAAATGTAGCAAATTACATGCCCAAAAGCTTGCTTTCCCAGTTGTGCCAGCTATTTACTAAATTAATAAACAGATGATTGGAAAAAAACTAAATTTTTACTAACCTAAGCTTAAAAAAATTACTAATCGAGAAAACGGCAAAATACAATAACTGTTTATTTTTTTAACTTTCAAAAAGCATTAGATATGTTAAAATGTCAGCCCTTAATCAATGTCCTAACGACTATAGATAAATTCGTCTAGTCCACAGTATCTACAGTCATTCGCATGCTAGTATAGGTCTCCATAAAAACAGCGACAATTTTTCCATTGAAGAAGGAGTTAGAATGTGCCTTTAAAATACTAGACTACTAGGCACAACACCCTGGGATTTGCCGACAATATTGTGTTAATAACGGACAATCTTGGGGATTCTGCAATAATGAACGAACAACTAAAAGAGGCCTCGTAGAAGGTTGGTCTAAAAATAAACCATCAAAAAAGAAATTTATGACGAATCTGGTGCTTGGAAGCTCTATTACACTGGATGCCCATGTTGAAGAAAAACCTAAGTACCTCCAATTTTACAAGTACTTTGTAGCGAATCCAAAAAAAAAATAATAATTAGCAAAGAAACATCGAATGGAAAACACGAAACAAAAAAACAGAAACAGTAAAAAATCTATCGCAATAAAATTTCTACAAACATGATAAACAGGTATTTTAAGATATTCAAATTACTACATTTGCTAAACATCAAAATTGAACCTTAAATATTCTTAAAACTATGACTTTGACCAATTATTTTATAATATTATTTAAAAAGAATTTAAAATTATATTTTTTAGTTTGTTCAGGAAGACAGCTGTAAATCCCGAAGTTCGGATAGTTTTTCTTAAATTCTATTAATTTAAGTTTAGGAAATAATTTCTTCAAAATATGGGTTTTAGGGAATGTAAAGGCCAAAATTTGTTTGAGGTTTAATTTACCTTTTTTTAAGATTTCTGTGCTGGATTGAAAAGAATTGAAGCAGATATTTGTGACTGTATTCATGGAAGGTAACAGTAAATCCGTTAACAGTTATCGCGGTAAAGTTTATCTAAATTACAGGTGTTTCGTACAGATGGCTTGAATCTAAGAAAAAATTTTATATTGGGAATACCACAATATCGAAAAGAAATGTTTACAAGATCATTTTCTTATAGCATTGCATATACAATAAATAATTTAACTTTTTTCGATTTAACAATATCAAACAAAACTTTTAAAAACCGGTATAAAAAACATCTTCTTGGAGCTCAATAATTTCTGCATCGGAGAAACACTCTGCTGTTTACCCTTGCCCCTCCTTTCTCCTTTGTCCTACAACTTCTCTCTTTATTGAAAACTATATTTAATGATTAATTCAAGTATTCAAAACTCTGCGTAACATTTTTAATTTTGTTTATTTGGGTCTTTTTTTTTTCTTGTTCTTAGGGTAATTTGGTTTACACTAAATTGAGGCAATGTCTGGCTTTATTGGATGTCTGCATCTTATTAGGCCTTTTTTTTGCGTGATACCATCTATTATTTTGTGAACTACTATGTATATTTGGCATAACAATAAATGTGTTTATTATTATTATTATTATTAATTATTATTATTATTATTATTATTATTATTATTATTATTATTATTATTATTATTATTATTATTATTATTATTATTATTATTATTATTATTATTATTATTATTGATTTCGTCGTATAATGACTTAGACACACTTAGAGACGTTGCGAAAATCAGGAAGGATAAAGAAAGCAACAATAATGAGCGATAGACACATCAAAAAATTACTTAAAATGATGCTTGGAAGATCCAGAAATTCGAGTTGGTCTACGAACAGTATAGTCCAGCTAAAAAGCAGTGCGTTTCGGTAAGAAGGAGCAGGGAATTTGGCATTTGCGCCTCGGAATTTAAACTGGACCGTCAATGATTTGAAGACTGTGTTATTCTGTAATGGAACGGGCTACAAAATATTCAAATCTGATGGAATGAGGCGTGTGAGGCGATCAATCAATCCACGGTTTAATCCTAAATACGTAAGAGCTACAAATAAACATGGTCAAGGTAGTGTATTTTATGGAATTGCGTTTCATGGAGTGGGGTAGGTCCTATTTGTTTATAAGGATATCATGCAGAATATTGTCGTTCTCTATGCAGAATGACAAATGCCATTGCGTTTTATTTTCCAACAGGAAAACGATCCAAAACATTCTTCACAAGTTGTTCAACAGTGGTTTGATTTTCGCAGTGGCCAGCCCAATCTCCAGACCTTAACCCCAAATCTCTGGAAATAAGTAGAAACGACCAATGTTTCCAAATAAACAATCCCTGAGAAATAAACATTGTCAGCAATTATTTATTAACAATGAATATTTAGTCAATTGCTTAATGTAATACTAATAATTGATAATGTTCTTAAAGGTGATAACTATTTTTTGTTGAAATAAAATACAATTAAATACTGTTGAATACAATTTGTTGCTCTTCTTTTGTCACCCCGCATTTTCATCAATATTTATAATTATAATCATTATTTACGATTCCTAAACTGATTCAAAGTATTGAACTGAGGTGGCTTTTACTTGATGAAAATCCATTTAACAAAATAAATAAGAACTAAAAGTTCAGATTTTCACGAAATTATATATTTTGACATGACGCGATGTTGTCGAAACAATTGTCATGTCATAATATATAATTTCGTGAAAATCTGAACTTTTAGTTCTTATTTATTTTGATTCAAAGTACACCAACATAATGTGAAATATTATTTTCAGTGTAAGGAGAGTGTTTTATTAAACTTTGCACAACCTAATATATATTTTTTTTCAAACATAAATAAGAATCAAGTTTGTTGCTCTACCTTTGTCCGATTTTTTCTCGCACAGAACCGATTATGTGTTGGAATAATCAAAGTTTCAGTTTTCTTCGGATTTAGAAGAAGTCTATTCGGCATGGACCATTTGCTAGCTTTTTACACTTTTGCACGTGCCTTTCTCAGCGAAACAACGGTTCTGTCATCCGCAAATTTCGCTGTTGGTGTCGAGTTCATATAATAGCAAAGGCCATAAGGACAACGAACAATAGGGGCCCCAAAATTGAAGGGCTTCGGTGCTCACCGACCTTACACCAAAAAGCTCGCCATTGTATTCAATACATTTGGTGCGAAACAAAATGGCTGCATTTCACTCTTTTATTTATTCTTAATACGCCACTCTCAACAGAAAATTATAACAAAGAACTTAATATCAATAAACAAATTGCACTGAACAACGGCTACAATCCGTCCATTATAGATAAAATTACAAATAAAAAACAAATCCGGCCAACAGTAAACTCTATTTATCCGAAACCCAATACAGAACACGAACAATTTAAAACAATTACATATACAGGAGAACTTAGTGAAAAAGTTTCATAACATTTGTCAAGATGTGGTTTAAAAATAGGTTTCAGAACTAACAACACAATTTAAAAATTTTTAAAAAACAATAAAACGAAATGTCCTAAATCTCAAAAATCTAAATTTTCAATACACAATAAACAATCCTTCAACAAACGCATTAACGAACATAAAAGAGCGTTTAATAACAATAGTCTAGATTCTAATTACGCTACACAGTTAAACACAGAAAAACACATTTTTGACGACAATTTTGATATTTTACATACAGCCACAAAAAGTTGAAAATTAAATTTATTGGAAGCTATGGAGATTAACAAAATGACAGATTGGACGATCCATTAGATTAAAATACCTCTCCTTTATTGAACTTAAATTCTCACAACATTAATTAAGGTTTTATGGTAATTTTTCGGTATATATAGTAGCAAGCAGTTTGTAACTATTACATTTGATAAAAGATACATTTGATAATTTGTTGTCGAAACAACTGTCATGTAAAAATATATAATTTCCTGAAAATCTGAACTTTTAGTTCTTATTTATTTTGTCCAATACGTTAGCATGGATTCTACAGAAAAAAAAATCTATTTTTGTAGGCAAATACGTTAAGGATTTCATTTAATTTCAGTGGAATAACTAGCTTGAATTCTACTTCAAAAAATCTCTATTTTTGTAGACAAATGCGTTAATGATTTAATTTCATTTCAGTGGAATAACTAGCTTGGATTCTACGTAAAAAAATCTCTATTTTTGTAGGCAAATACGTTAACGATTTCGTTACATTTCAGTGAAATAAGCAGCTTGGATTCTCCTTAATTTTTATAGACAAAAAAGATAATGATTTCATTTCATTTCAGTAGAATAACTAGTTTGCTTGGATTCTATGTAAAAAATCTCTATTTATCTCTATTTCAGTTGAATAACTAGCTTGGATTCTACGTAAAAACATCTCTATTTTTGTAGACCAAATACGTTAACGATTTAATTTCATTTCAGTGGAGTAATTAGCTTGGATTCTACGTAAAAAAATCTCTATTTTTGTAGACAAGTGCGTTAAAGATTTCTTTTCATTTCAGTGCAATAACTAGCTTGGATTTTACGTAAAAAAATCTATTTTTGTTAGGCAAATACGTTCGCTTGGATTCTATGTAAAAAATCTCTATTTATCTCTATTTCAGTGGAATAACTAGCTTGCATTCTACGTAAAAACATCTCTATTTTTGTAGGCAAATACGTTAACGATTTCATTTCATTTCAGTGGAATAACTATCTTGGATTCTACGTAAAAAAATCTTTATTTTTGTAGACAAGTGCGTTAAGGATTTCATTTCATTTCAGTGCAATAACTAGCTTGGATTTTACGTAAAAAAATCTATTTTTGTTAGGCAAATACGTTCGCTTGGATTCTATGTAAAAAAATCTCTATTTATCTCTATTTCAGTGAATTAACTAGCTTGGATTCTACGTAAAAACATCTCTATTTTTGTAGGCAAATATGTTAACGATTTCATTTCATTTCAGTGGAATAACTATCTTGGATTCTACGTAAAAAAATCTTTATTTTTGTAGACAAGTGCGTTAAAGATTTCATTTCATTTCAGTGCAATAACTAGCTTGGATTTTACGTAAAAAAATCTATTTTTGTTAGGCAAATACGTTAGCTTGGATTCTATGTAAAAAATCTCTATTTATCTCTATTTCAGTGGAATAACTAGTTTGGATTCTACGTAAAAATATCTATATTTTTGTAGACCAAATAACTAGCTTGGATTCTACGTAAAAAAATCTCTATTTTTGAAGACAAGTGCGTTAAAGATTTCATTTCATTTCAGTGCATTAACTAGCTTGGATTTTACGTAAAAAAATCTATTTTTGTTAGGCAAATACGTTAGCTTGGATTCTATGTAAAAAATCTCCATTTATCTCTATTTCAGTGGATTAACTAGCTTGGATTCTACGTAAAAACATTTCTATTTTTGTAGGCAAATACGTTAACGATTTATTTCATTTAAGTGGAATAAGTAGCTTGGATTCTACGTAAAAAAATTTTGTAGACAAATGCGTTAAAGATTTAATTTAATTTCAGTGGAATAACTAGCTTGGATTGTACGTAAAAAAATCTCTATTTTGGAGGCAAATACGTTAACGATTTCATTGGCAAAGAGGACCCCGGCCAACGATAAACGGACAATTTATTCGAAAAAGGAGGGCTTCCTTTAATTTTGCAACTTTTAATATAACCCGGAGAACATCGGGGGGCAATGTTACGTTACGTAACAAAGACCGCCATAAACTCGACTAGAAAATACCCTGGATAAAATTTAAACTTCGTCCTTTGTAGTAGCGATGACGAGAACGGGCAAAAGCATTCTCCACCCCTCACCGGATTCGCTGCAGCTGCACTTTCTAGCAATTTACTACATGCCACAAAGTCGGTCGCGACATGTGGAAACCGCAAGGAACTAGTAATTAGGGATAATGAAATCTCCAAATATTCGAATATGTTCGGTACGCGACTTCTCGTGTTAAGATAACCGCGGCTTTCGACTAACTCAAAATTTATCCTAGTAAATTAATCAGCCGCAGACAATACGTGAGCAAATTATGTTTACCCTTGGGACGGCATCGGATGCTGCAAGTTTGCATCCGTCAACGGATTATCTCGGAACGGCATGGCGAAAATTATTGCGTAGTTCCCGGCTACGCCGTAAGTTTTCGAATTAAACTTAATAAGATGTGTGTTGTTGCCGGCGAAAAATGATGCGAGTTTGAACATGTAGGTCGTCCTAGATAAAGCTACGGAACGACAGATGAACGATAAGGATTCCGGTCCGCAGATTTGATTGCTTCAAACGAAAATAGTTTCTCTTCATTTGCATAACGTTGTAAAAACAGACGCTCAGATGTAGGCGGATGTGGCGTCCTTCTAAAAAATCTGGCCATAATTGGGTTGACCAGAAATAAGACATAAAAGTTATTAATACGCGTTTAAATATCGAGTTTTAGACAAAGATGGGATCTTGGACTATTATATTATTTGAACTGAGACGTTTGGCGGGGCAGAATTCGAAAAACATTGCTCACCTACGTTAATTTTAATGGCTGGTTTTTTTGTTGTTGTAAACAACTTTCTTAACTTCCGACAGGCTCGTTAAAAATTAAAAAAAAATAAGGCAACCTACGTCATAGTAGCAAAGATGGGCCCAACACCTTCCCGGGCGCGAAAAGAGTTCCGCTGTGTGAGAGCGTTAGGGCAATATAAGGACTATATGTATGTATATTTATTTTTATGATGACAATATATTCCGGGGCATCATCCGTTCGTTTGTTGAACTCCGACTGGAATCCTGCAGACGTTTCGCCAAGATCTCACTTGGCACCTTCAATGCTCGTGCCCCGAAAACCCTTCTAACACTTTGATATGCTTCCGTAATATTCGGCCGATTTTGTCAGTAACCCCCTTGATGTATGGCAGGACAGCGATCGATCTCCGTTGCGTCTCGTCCTGCATTCTCTGTTGCGGCTGCTGTTGTTTGCTGATTGCCTTGCTGATGTTGCGCCTTTGGTGTCCGTTTTGACGAAGACAGGTACTAATTTTCTTCAGTTCGTCATCTCTGTTCTTCTCGTTTGTGAGCCTGAAGGACCGAGCAATTAATTTAGAAAATCTATTGGTGTGTGTTGGTTTTCTATAGACAGTGTTCCAAGTGTCCATCTTCGGTCCTTGTGATGTGCACATTGTTACGTTTGAAATTTGAGACACCCGGTAAACTCATGTTGATGGCAAAATACGAAAGCGTGGAAAAAAAGGAACGACGCACCGAGAAAAAAAGGCAGCGCGATAAGCCGTGACCGCGGTGATCGCTCTTAAATTTTGCACGAGTCATAACTAGGTTGCTTAGTGAACAGAAAAGTTATTCTGGCGTTTTACGGATTTTTCACTTTGCATCCCGCTTTGGCGACTTTTGTGGTACTCTGGTTGTTTTAAGAAGTTCCAAAGCTTATCTTGAATAGATATTGGGTTTTGTAGAGAAACGTCTCGTGTTTTGGGTTTGTTTTTTGTGCTGATACGATGCGTTTTTCTTTTTTTTTGGCAATTTGCTTTTTGTGGTCCCGGACGGATACGAGAAACAGAAGATTGCTATTTATCCGGAAAAGGCCATGTATTGGTTGATATTATAATAGTACGCCTAGAACATCCGGGAAATTGGGAAGAGCAAACGCCTTAGTTTCGGGAATCTTCGGAATTAACCTGAGAGTTCTACACCGACGTCCGTACTCCAGATAAGTACCACGTAGTGGAATTTGTTTTTTTTATTTTCGCATACACGTAAAAGGAAATAAAACGATTCGACAAAAAGGACTGGTGTAGTGCCCAACTTAAGTTTTATTGCGAATTCTATAATTTTGTTTGTACATCTAAGATATTACCTGAACGATGAGTTGAAAAGAGGTTATTGACGGTTCCTTTTTTTTGTCGTTAAGGGGTTACCCTCTTTTTATACTCGTCTATACTCTCGAGAGATTATTTACGCTGTAGGAAAATAAAACGTGTAAAGTTGTTTAATGTAATTACATATTGCGATCTTGTATACCGATCCCAGTGCGGCGGATAACTCTTCCCCCCCATTTCGACATTAAATCGAATAACTGAATGTCATGGAGCGAATTAGGTTTGGTGATGTCAGTGTTTTTAGGGGTATATAAGTAATGACATCACCTGGCGCCCTATAAAAAAAAAATAAATACTCTTTATAAGTTGGTACTTAAATCGTGAATTTACCCACTCCCGCTCCGGCTGTAGCTGAGCGGCGCATACCTCTCAAATGTTACCTGGATGGTGATACGGCCACGGGGGAAAAAAAAATAGGCAAATAGGAACAATATTTCTCGTTATAGGTAACAACATCTAGAAAGGGCCGACTGTTATCCTTTTCAAGTTCTATTGTGAATGAATCCTTTGATGAATGGAATTCAGATGTTTCAGGAATTTCAAAAGCTCCTCCTTGCCAAAAGGCCATACAACAAATACGTCATCAACGTATCTTGTCCATAGTTTTTGCTTCAGATTTACCGTCTCTATTGCTTTCTTTTCGAAGTAAATCATGAAGACCTTGGCAATCACAGGTGAGCGAGATGGTCCTATTGCTGCTCCATCTACTTGTCGGTATATTTTTTCGTTATACACAAAGTAAACATTTTTCAGGCATTGTCTTGACAGATCCATTATGTACTGCGGAAGATCTTCGTTTTCTTCTATAAGCAGGAGTGCCTCCTCTACTGAAATTCTCGGGTATAGGGAGTTGACATCGAAGATTGCCATAATGTCGTGTTTGTCCACCCTGAGAAAACCTAAAATCTGAGTGAAATGTTCTGAATTTTTGACATAGGAATCTGCCTTTTCCACTATGGGCTGTAGTGGACTGGTCAGATGTTTTTCCAGCTTGAATACTGTAGTAGTTTAAGGTACTCACGATTGGACGCAGGGGAACCCCGTCCTTATAGTTCTTTGGGAGTTTCTTATTGCCAGTTTCTTATTTCGGACTTAGTTGTTTTTTCCAATTATGTCGTGGGATCTCTGGTGACTGATTTGTATATTGGGTCCTTCAAAATATCCTATATATGTATATTTTTGAAAATTTGTTTTGATTATAAAACTTTTCAACGAAATTCCAAACATAATGTGCTTTGATGTTTTAGCTTTTCCGTTGTATATTCCATACACGATATCTTCACTGAATGATCGGACTTGATTGCTACAAGCTTTGAGTCTGAAATAAAATTCCAACACCTCTTGTGGTACCGTAATCTCTCCATATTCTAAATATTTTGTCGAAAGCTTGGTCGGTAATTTTTGTCTCGCATTGAATGACGGATTTTCTTAAAACTAAAACAGCTTTCTCCAAATTTTTTCATCTTTCCATTGCTCGAGCAATTGATTATCTACGGCTGTTAAATATTTAGACGCTAATATTTTTTTATTATTAATAAAAAAAATTGTCCTTTTGTTAAAGTCGTTGATCAATTTTTGTTCTAAATGCTGTGGCGTGAAATTTTCTTAAATTTTGTAAAACTGCTTTTCTTCACTTCTCTCGAAAAAATCAATATAGCATCATCTGTGAAGATAAGTTAAAAAATAACACCGTCCCTTTTCAATTACATTTTGTCGGATAAGCTCAGTAAATTCCTCAAAAGCCATTTGATGGTAAAAACGAAGATCATGCCAAACACCTTTCTCAACTTTTTTACTGGACGCCACTATTTAATTTTGAAAATTGGATTCACAAAAATTGTGTTAATAAATCTACTAAGAAATTCTGTTCTGTACTTTATTTAATAATTTTCATTTTCTTTAGTAGCACTAGACAAAAATTTATCTTCATAACAACCATGTAACGGCTGCCTTTTTGATCGATGCTTTTTTGTTTTCTGGTTACAATTTATGCAAATTATATCCTCATTTTGCAACAGAATATCATGTCCTACAATTAAGTCAATATTGTTTTTTTAATCTTGTACATGACTTAGAACATTCTCTATAGTAACCCTTTTGATCATAAAAATCTACCGGTATAACTATGTCTTTATATTTGAGGTTGTGAAAACAATGTTAAATTATCACTAGAATTATTACAAAAAATACACTTCATCGAATCTACCATGATAAATTTATAATTAATAAACTCCTAATAGTATAGTATCCAACAAGTGTGGTAAAGTGCATTTGACTCACGAGTTAATTTGACACGACCGGAGCGCAGCAGCAGACCGGGAGTTTGAAAGAATTGCAGTATTTGTCTCTTCTTGTTTTCAATCTCCCACCTTTAGATATTGTAAGATTCTTACTTTCTAGAAATTCCGGTACCTTTTCACCTGATACTTCTGGCGCAAGTCCAGAAAGAAATAAAAAGGATAATTTCCGAGCTGTCTCCAGCGATGCAGTGAGGCAGTTTAATGGTTCTGTGCTCTGCTTAGTTCCTGCTTGAAATTTACGATATTTGACAGTTCAAAAAGATCAGGCAAGACTATAAACTAGCACGAGCAAAAAGTAACTTTTAAATAATTATAAACCCCAAATTTAATTTTCAGTATTATTCAGTTTGAAAAAAACATTTTAACACAGACATTTTTTTTTCACTAAGCATTTTTTGGAATAATTTTAGGTGATATACACATTTTCCTACAAAAAATTTTTGTGTACCCCTATTTAAAAATTTCCATTATTTTGCAGTTAAAAAAAATTGGCAAAACAGAAAACTAGAGCGAACGAAAAGTCATTTTAAATTAGTTGTTAATCGCAAATTTAATTTCTATAATTACTCAGTTTGAAAAATAGACATTTTAAGTCAGTTCTATTTTTGTTAACCAAGCGTTTTTTAGAATATTCTGAAGTGATATGCATTTTTCTCTAGAAAAATTTTTCTTGTACGCCTATTTAAAAATTTCCATTATTTTACAGTTAAAAAAAAACATCGGGCAAAATAAAAAACTAGCACGAGCAAAAAGTTATTTTAAAATAATTATTAACCCCAAATTTAATGTCCATAATTACTCAGTTTGAAAAAAAAACATTTTAACTCAGTTCTACTTTTGTTAACCAAGAATATTTCAGAATAATTTTAAGTAATATACATATTTTTCTAGTAACATTTTTTGTGTACGCCTATTTAAAAATTTCCATTATTTTTCAGTTAAAAAAATATCGGGCAAAATAGAAAACTAGCAAGAGCAAAAAGTCATTTTAAAATAATTGTTAACCCCAAATTTAATTTTCATAATTACTCGATTTGAAAAAAAAAAACATTTTAAGTCTTCTACTTTTGTTAACTAAGAATTTTTTAGAATGATTTTAAGTGATAAGCATATATTTCTAGAAAAATGTTTCGTGTACGCCTATTTAAAAATTTCAATAATTTTACAGTTAAAAAAAACATCGGGCAAAATGGAAAACTAGCACGAGCAAAAAGTCACTTTCAAATAATTATTAACCCCAAATTTAATTTGGATAATTACTCTAATTGAAAAAAACATTTTAGTCGGTTGTATGTTTTTTTCAACTAAGCATTTTTTAGATTATATTTTAAAAAAATAGCTTTCGACCACCAAAATACCATTTCGCTCACTAGATACGAAAATAACTAATATATACCATCGTTATGGTTTGGAAATTAAAATGGAACGCGGTTGTTGTAAATAAAAATGAATTAAATGCGCGCCAAAACCGGTTATCGGTGCGAACGAATGGAATTAATTTAAAAACTGACGCGTATTAATTCACCAACGATTTCGGTTCAACGAACTCCCCCCGGGTGGGGTGCGTGTTTTTAACCACGTCAAAGGACATGAAAACTATTGCAAATATAAAACGTAATTGATTAAAAAATGTAAGCCGCTGATTTTATTTAAAATTTTGATATTTTTTCTATATAATTCAATTTTTTGGGCTCCAATGAGATTTCTCAAAATTCAGAAATTCTTCTAGTATAAAACGGTTACATTTGGTTGTTGGGGAAATTTTGAATTTTTGAAACGACATTTTTGTTCGCACAAAAATGCTCAAAAATTAGGAGATTCTAATGGTAGATAATTTTCCTAAGCGAGTGCGTAGAATTTCAAATTGATTTTGGAAAATTTCAGAAAATTACAATGCGTGTTATCGAATATATGCAGTGTGTCCCACTTAAGTGATGTACACCGTTGTAAAATCTTTGTTTATGGTTAGATTTTGATAATTTTTGTTGGACTGGTCTCTGAAAGATGCACTAAAACCTTGTTTTGCTTATGGCTTCAACTTAAAGTCATAGCCACCTGAGACTATTTAACAAAAGATAGAGATTATTCACCCAACTTTACCAATTTTTAGTGTATTTGAAATGTCGTTTGCGCCCCTGTTAAATCTTTACATCGTAAAATATTTGATTACGGCTTGGTTTTGATAACTTTTTTTTGTTGTTAGATATATCTCTCAACAAGCACTTATCTTTCTTTTTACATCAACCTAAATTCATGGTCAGCTGGGTCTAATTTTTGATTTCAAATATCGAGAAGGGCTGTTACGGATTTTGTTTAAGAACATAAATGATGTAAAATGTAAATGAAACCTAACTATACTAATTTCCATGAAGTTCATCCATTACTTCTGTAGAATATTTGTTTATGGCTTACTTTTGGTAATTCTTTTTGCTGGATAGATCTTACTAAATAGAAATGAAACGGTTTTTTCGTATAGCATATAGTAATGGCTAACTGACACAGTTTTTTGAAGCGAGAAGTACTTTTAGAAATTCTTTCAAATTGAAAATGATAACAGCTTCGTGTTCAGTTTTTAATGTTTAAAAAAAATGAATACTTCGAAACACAATAAATAACGATTATTCTGTATGCGATTTTATGATGTTATAAATTTTTGTTATACAGATTTCAAAAATTACGATAAAAAATAATTTTCAAGCGACATTTATTTTTTAGTATCATCTGAAAACAACAGCAAACAATTAAAATATAAACTAGAGAGTGAATTTGGTTTTACAAAGGAAACAGTATGCCGACGTCAATCAATTTTGATATTTCTGTTATTTTCATTATTAGGCGAAAATTTAAAATGCTTTTTAATTCAACAAATTCAGCGTTGTAAATTCGGCTTAGTTCATATCTAATTCTCTCTGGTCAAATTTAATTTTAAGAAAATCGTTAATGTATATAAAAACTAATGGTCGTAGAAAAAGCATAGATTGCAATACGTTTTGTAAACTTTTTAAGCCACTCGTTCATTAAACACTCGCTCCGCTCGTGACTCAAATGCCGTTTACCACACTTGTTGCATAATATACTGTTTGTTTTATCTCTAAAAGTTGGATTTTGGGAAAAAAATCACTTTTTGTAGAGGTAACATTTGATGATAGTTTTTTTTTCAACTTTTCGGCGGATACTATGCATAAGTTAAGTATATTTATACCCTACTGAAATTGAAATACAAATTCCGTTATGAGATCAACTTATGATACTTGTTCTAATATTTATATTATTACGCAAAATATCCGCTGTTATCATTTTTCTCTTGAAAACAGCTAAAAATAAATTTTTGCATAACTCGTCTTATACTTTATTCCAGGAAGAAATATTCGGATGAAATTTATGAATATTTGCAAGAAACAGAAATAATTACTAAGAAATTAATAAATTAGCCTAATCCGCCACTGGTGGCAGTTGCAAACACAGGTTTTCAGTTGTGTGACTACAGTCTTAAGACACTTCTCGCCCATTGGATTGCATCTGGCTGTACCTTTCCTAGGTTGCTTTCACTTTAATAAGAATTCCCATGATGCACTTTATACGTAAAAATACAATACATTTCATTAATCTGTGACGGAGTGGTATTGATGATTAACTTGGCCACATTCATTACTGTATGCAGAACGAGAACAGGAAGACCAACCTTACCAAATTGTACACTTTTACAGCGAAAGCCACTCTTTTAAACAGCGAAAACTGATGTCGCTGTCTAAGGCTTAACTCTCATAAAAGTATAACAGTATAACATTGACATCTGTTACCGTTTTAGAGTTATCAAAAAGTTATCGTTATCGTTTTTACACTTTTGCTGGCTTCCTATTTGTTATACAGGATATTTAAAAGTTTGACTACTTTGCATAAGCATGCTCTGCATGACCCGATCATAATATAGAAAGCGAATACCTTGGTTAGTTATCCAATTATTATCGAAGTTAATTTATTTATTTAATTGCAATCAGCAGATTTTACAGCCCAATAACAGATTACAAGCAGAAATCTTATGTACATTAACTGAACGTTATCTCAAAGAGAGAAAAAAAAATGAAACGAAGTTGGATGTATTACTTCCGATATATGAGAAAATATGTATTTATACACAATGGTTTCAAAAATTTTACTTACAGGTCTACAATTATTAATTTCTGACCTTTCCCACAAACTTTTGATATTTTCCATGCAACTGGATATTCTTGGGTAAGTTGGCTGTTAAAAGAATATTGTCAATTTCGTCGTTGTTAACTGTTCTTGTTGGAAAAATATGTTAACACTAGAGACAGATCATCAATAATGGGTTATATTTGTTGTCTGACAATTTGCAAATGTCGTTCATGCCCATATGCTAATATAAGCTTCGTTTATCCAAATATAATTCAAAGGGATTCGTGTTAACTTTTCAGAATTATGTTGAACGGCTACTAAAACTTTTATTCTTTCAATTCGGTATTCTAATAGATGTATATTGTTTTGACTTTTCTTTTCAATCGTTCAATGTGTTCGTGTTGCAAATTATTTATTGCCTCAGCATTCTTTGTATAATGCAAACTCTCATATTCCATTCTTCCTCATTTTAAAATTTCATTTTTTCACGAACTTAATAAGCCAAACTCTTAGAAACACTGTTTTTCGAACAGAATTAGAGCAAAATATGAAGTAATTTTAAAAAATTCATAAATATGTTAATAACTATTAAACCATTAGTTTTAAAATAAATTTACTTCACTCTTTTAATTATACATAAAACGTTGTTTTGGAAATGTTTACAACATTTTCCATACAGAAGAAGTTGAAGGTATATTTTAAAAATCGCGTTTTTGAGAAACAGCTGTAGCCCTAAAACGGTAACAGATGACGACTTCGGTTTTCTGCTTTAAAAGTGTCCACTCTGTACATATAACGATAGAGTAGAGTTTCATTTCATAAAGTAGAGTTTTATTGATTTGAAAAAGTTATTAGAAAATGGTATTCTTTAGAAAAATTAGAATATTGAAAAAACTGTTACGTTTAGGTATGTATTATTGTTAATAAAAAAGTTGAAGAATTTTAAAAGAAATAAAAACAGAAACAGGTTGTTTCATGTAAAAACTATGTTGGTAGTAAGTGAGCCTTATTCGTCACGCTTATTTTGGCCATACTTTAAAACAATTTTAAATTATGTATAATAAATAACACTCTTTGTATTTACCATTTTCTCATAACTTTTGACGTCAATGAGATAATGAGCTTTGTGTCTACCATACGACTCACCCTGTACAGAACAAATACGTTGCACATATTAGCAAAGTTAGTTAGCAAAACAACAAAAAGTCAGCTAGTAGTATAGAAACAGGAGTTCTGATCCCATCCCCATCTATCCTCCATTCCTGACATTGATGACATGATATTTTTTAAACGGACTTAACACCCAAAATCCAACCTCACCAGGGCCGCAAGAACAAACCGGATATTCCCGAACATATTTCTCCTCCGAAAAATAAAAATTCTCAAAATCCCAACTAAATCCTGTTTTAATATCGCACTTCTTCAATTACCGCGCATCCACAAATTAAAAGCGAATTAATTTTGTAACTGCACATACGAAGATAACAGGAAACTGAATTCCGGGCAGCAGCAGCAGCAGCAGCAGCAGCGGCGGCGGCACACACACACACATACACACATCGCTCGTATAAAACGTAGTAGATTTTAATTAAATCCAAAACAGCAATCGGGCTGGGCGATCTAATTTCTAGTTATCCCAATAAAATGGTCGACTTTCGTTTTACAATGTAAAACGGGGGCCACGACCAAACACAAAGTCCATGATAAAACGCTTGGTTTAACGAGGATTCAGGAATCTGGCAGGTAACTGATTAGAAAGGTCGCTCGTATAAAATCGACCGCACCGCGTGTCCCTTTGTCAAAAGGGGTCCGGGTTGGCCCTTTGTGGGTCGTACGAGGCGCCATGTTTAACGCGCGGCCATATTGAACATGATTTATACGAGAAAATGTCTGCCGGATCATCGTGTTGATTACAATTTAAGGCGAGCTTTTCTAACGCACGAGCACTTAGTTGAAGTCCTACTGGGTGGACTAACACCTTTTAAATTGCTAACTAAACTTGCGTTCATAGAAATTAGCCCATTGTGAACTTTTGAATTCAATTTCATTTTTTTTAGAAACTGCTGATTAGGTAAAATTTAATACGAGTTTAAGTTCAAAACAAATATGGTTATTGACAATTAGAAACTCGACACTTATTTTTTAATAATAGGTGTGACCCCCTCTTACCCTAATAATATCTCTACTCGATTAGGAAGAGATCTAATCAAGTTCACTATTGTTTCTTGTGGAATGTTAAGCCACTCTTCTTCTACTGCAACAATAAGCTCTGGGATCGAGGTTGGGGTGCGAAGTCTAGCTCGAATTCTCCGTTTTAGCTCATCCCGTAAATGTTCTATCCTATTGAGTTCGGGACTGCATACCGGCAATTCGATAACGCGAAAACCGACTTCTGTAATGTAATCCTGCACGATCCTTGCGGTGTGCGTGATCTGATAGAATATTCTCAATATACCTACCACCTGTTACACTTCCTGCCCTGTCAGTTCATGCGTCCATAGAAATTGAACCCCATATTATGCAGGAACCACCTCCATAAGGGTCCGCCCTTCATTCCAGCACTCTGCAAATCGCTCTCCTGGTCTTTGGTACACGTTTATTCGTCGGTCATTGCCAAAAAAGTCATCTAAGAACACAACAGACCCCCATTGGTCCAAAATCCAATTCAGATGACTGATCCTGTGCAAGGAGCTGAGCTGGAGTAAGTTTTGGACCAATTGCAGTTGTTTTTGGGGTCAGGTTACTTTCCTTCAGTCTTCTTCTCACTGTCCACTCACTAATACCCACTCTCCGAACTTCATGGAGCTGTTGTTGTACTTGAAACGCATTAAGATTAGATTTCTTATTGTTTTTCACTTTCTAAATGTTCTAGGGCGCCTAGCAAAGGAACCAGTCCCCTCATACCGTTGGCATACTCTTCGAACGGCTGCGCATCTTATAGCCAGTTATAGAGCAACAGCTCGCTGTCGAAATCCACCATCAAGGTAACAGAATTAACCCCTATCCAAATCGATAAAAACGAATAATAAACGAAAATTCCAGTTGCAAAGGCGATTAATTTAACTCTATAATAAGTTTGTTACTATCACTATAACTATTGCCTGAACACAGTAGATACGCATGTATAATATCAGCGCTCGTGACAAATTTAAACTCATACTAAGGCATATTAAATTGTCTTTTAAATATCATGTTTATTTTTTGGGTCAGATAAATAGCTTCTAGCTCCCTTCTCTAACATATACCGATCTAGAGTGTGTCTCATTTTACAATGACAGTTTCGTTACCTACGGCTGCTAGCCATTTCGGACAACTACGGGATATTACCATACATATTTGGGAGCAATCGGATAATTTCGGAGATGTTTCCCAAGGCTTGAATTTTGACGTTTGTTAATTTTGACGGTCCTGTCAGCGAATGTATTGTTGTTTTGCAAAAAAAGTAAACAAAAACTAATCGTTATAGAAACATTACAGTGTGTAAGACATTTTGTGAACTTTTTAAGCAAAATTCCGTTTACCACTCCATGGAAATATACTCTTCTCTTTCATTTCAACTAAAGAGGGTATGCGCAATATGCTTTCGAAGCACGAATGCTAAGTATAAAGATTTTGTGTTCATTTAGCGATATGTATTGAGTCGATTATTTTTCTGCTATTTCCAGTTCTAAATTGTTTGTAGAAAATAAAATTTTTCTGATCATTTTTTAGCATTTTCTCTTTCTTCTTATTTGTCACTACGAAACGACTGCGTTTGTACTTTTTTCTTCTACTCCTTCATTCAAGCTATCGGTATCGCTGAATTCTTTAGACATCACTCTCGAGCTCAAGAAAGTTTTTGACAAAAGCTCTATTTAAAGCCATTTTAAATTAAGCAAAAGATAACAAAGGAAGATATTAAAATATTTTGAAATTTTCATAATGTTGCAAAATGGATTCATAACAAAACTGTAGGTTTTTATTCTCAAAAATATACTAATGTACAGCAAATTGTGACTCAAAGACAGTGCTTAACGGAGTATGTATACTCAACGACAACAGTATCTACTTAAGGGTTAATATATCCGTACAAGAAATCTTACTTAGGTGAGCTATCAGTACTGTAACTGTAAAATAAAAAAACAATGAAGGTCCGGATGCCAGGAAATGTTGGATAAAACAAATATAGAAACTTTTGCGAAACTTTTATAATAGATGTTTCATAGATTATGAAAAAGCTTTTGACGTAGTCAAACAGGTGGAGCTTATGAAAATATCAGAAAGGAAGGGATTAAACCAACAAGACATTAAAATAATCAAAAATATGTACTGACATCAGCCAGCTATTGAAATATTCGGCAATCTGGTGTCTGATAAGGTGTGTTTTATCGCCACTGGTACTAAACAAATAAACTATAAAGGCAAATAATCTAGCGCTCAGCATAAACCATAAAAAACGTTGAATTGGTTGAAAATTTTACATATCTTGAAATTTGGATAAATTTCAACTTAGGCCCTGACCTACAGATAAGAGGTAGAATAAAAAAAACGCTACATGTGGGGTACATCTTCTGTGCGATCCAACATTGGGTTTCATGAGAAGGTATCAGTTTGTAAAATGTTGCATACAGTCTTTTTTGCTATGCTGGCGTGAGTTATGGACGCTTAAAGTGAATATCATAAATAAAATAGAAGCGCTCTAAATGTGCATATTACCCAGACTCCTCAAAGTTTCATGAACAGCATATGTTACCATTTGAGAAATATTGGGCAGAGCACAATAAAGGAAATGGAATGGCTAATAATTATCACGAAAAGAAAAACTACCATTCTAGGCTACCCAATACAGAATAAACTGATCATGGAAAGGGAGATATAGGGTCGACATAGTATTGGGCGAAAAAAATACTCTTCTCTTAATAATATCCGAGACTGGACTGGCTTAGATGCTCTCACCCTGTTTCAAGCGCTAAGGGACGAATGGGATTTGCTGAGATTCTATCCAATCTTCCCTAAATGAAGACGGTACCTTCAGACGAAGCGTAAATCTGACAACAGCTCAAGTATACCATTAACCACTTCAGTGGCAATTATGGCAATTTGTTCAAACCATTATCCCATTTATCAAAATAAATAAGAACTAAAAGTTCCGTTTTCATGAAATTTTGTCAAAACATATAGTTTCGTGAAAATCAGAACTTTTAGTTCTTATTTATTTTCACTATCCCATAATTTATTATTGATTACTTCAATGCTAAAAAATTTAATATATTTCTAGGTTCATAAAATTTGTAGGTAAGTTTTCTAATTGTATTTGTAACATCTTTTACTTGTTAACTCCAGGTAAAATGAAATACTTAAGTTCGAATTTCTATTTAGTTGATGTATGCAAGGAAATTCATAGGTCTTTTACATATCACACGATATAGCTCATTAACCTGAACATTCCTTGGAGAGTAAATAAAGTTATATCAAAGAAAATGCGAGATCTACTGAAATTGAACATTTTAATAGCTTCTGAAGTTCTACATGGAACATTCTTCTCTGAATTGCTCATAGCGCATAGTAATATATAATTACATAAGATCTGAAGAATACTGCTAATTTAGAGACACTAAATTATAATAAAATTATTTTTCACTCAACGGAATATATGTGTCGTGTTGTGTTTTAATTATTCTGTAACTATTTTTAAATTCTTCGTTATTAAAAAAAAATTCTTTGACATTTTTGTTTTAGCAGAGTTTGTTTCTTAAAATGGCTTTAATAATGACATTTTATTTTTGTTGAAATAGTTCGTATTGTTAGAAACTATTGTGGATAATAATCACTCAATACTCAGCACATCCATGAAAAGTAACGAAAGTAAATGTAAAATGTATTCAGTAAACGTAGTTTGTTCTAAGGTTGTAAATAACAAAGCATCTTAGAGTCCAGATACTATTATTTTTACGCTACTATATGATTGAAGGACTGAAATACATCATTTGCTATAAAACAGTAGAAAATACAATACAATAATTCTTTTGCCAAATTGTTTAATGTCTGTCTAGATTAAGTACTGTACTCAAATGATTATTAATTACTGATTATTATTGACCCCTCAGGCAATATTCATCAAATCAAACCAATACAATATCAAATACTTCAATCTAGTAACGTAAGGAATCATGGAATCATGAAATAGGGGATGGAAATAACCTAGCTGTAACACCTTTTTACAAATCGTTGTCATAAAAAGACCTGCAGGAGTATTACTGTTACCTCTGCCATTATTAAACTAAAATAGGGAACAAATTGATTTAGAGATCAAGTAGTGGATCTCAAGAAAAATGCTCGCATTTGTCCGTCGTATGTTTTTGCGAACTTTTTTGCAGTAATCAGAAAATGTACAGGGTGGGTCAAAAAGGACATGTCGATACCAAGTTTCTTGATTTAAATAAAACAATATTTTTTTAAATCTATTTTCGAATTTTGTCTCAAAGATCACGTACAACTCTTCAAAACCAGACGAACAAGCAACAAAAATTTAATTTTGAAATGAACATGCTTCTCAATTGCCACTAGAATCTAGTCAAAACAGGCTTTTCTGAGATGAATTGCAATTAAAATGGCATCAAAATTGCAAATATCAGCTTACACCTTCATTTTCTACTCCGAATGGTTAACTTTTCATGTCAATTTCTTAGTCTTTTACATTTCTGTCAGTAAACAAAGTGAATATGACGAATCTAAATGAAACCTAGAAAATTTTATTGGATATGGAGACAACTCCAGACCTCCAGATGAAGCTTGTAAATTGCTTAACGCAAAATATTCAAAACGACCCATTACAAGGTCAGCAGTGAGTAAAATTCAGTGAAAATTTATAGGCACAGGGCGTCATCCAAAAACTAATGAGGATATAAGCTTTGGCAGTATAAAAAGATGAAAAGTGAGCAACAATGTAAAACTCAAATCCATTTTTTCATCATCACTTTCTGTTTAGTGATGGAGTCGCGTTTTGTTTAAATGGTACTGTAAATAAAGAAAATTATAGGCATTGAGTACAAATAATTCCCGCTGGAAAAGACAAAACCACACACAACATCCACAGAAAATAAATGTTTGGGCAGGGATTTTGAATAATAAAATTATTTCTTGGGTTCAAATCTTATTGGAGTCCGATGTTTAGAATTTCTTCATTCCTATAACCATTTGCGTGAATATTTAAATACGGTATTTCCTGGACAGTGGATTTGACAGTTAGAAGTGATTTTGTCCCTTTCATTAAAGTGGTAAACGCTTCCAAGAACTTTTTGTATAGTTTCAATTATTCGAGATAATTTCCACTTTCACGTCTTCGCTTGAGTGCAAATAAAAATATTACGTTTCACACATTATCAAGGTTGAAATTAGTTGATTTCAGCAACGATTAATGTCAAATTTATTTTAATTAATTTCAAAAGCATATCCTTGATGACAAAAATTGCGGTTAACTGTATAGTTCGGCCTGTCGGATTGAAATCAGACCGTTTACAGTCCCCTCTGATAAAAAGGGTTGTCAGGGTGTCGTGCGTGGTGGAATATGTGCGGGTTCGGATTCCAGCGTGAGGCACTATTGGTAATTTCTCTAGAGGCTACTAAGTAACAATGCTCACGATAAGAGGCAGTTGGCGGTGGCAGAACTAAATTAGAATATCTTTCAAGGTCTTGTGGGAGTGCGGATTGATATATAATGTCGAGTTGGGTGGGTCGTAATTTAAGAAGCTATTAAACTAGGTGTCGCAGATGTTATCTTCGCGAATGTGTTTCGGGGACTGGGTTTCCTACCGCGAGATCCATTTGCACGATTTATTTGTTTTTGGGACGTTGTGTGTCGAGGGATATACGAGGTGTGTTCAAAAAATAAGGCGACTTTTGTAATTTTTTTTTCTTATGTTGGTACACATGTCCCTAACATAAGTTCACAGTTTTAGCTATTTTGCACGTGTTTTGTGTGCTCGGCGGTTTTCTGCTGTCAGAAAAAGTGAAACATAGAATTTGCATAATATTTTGTGTAAAAGATGGAAGACAGTCCTGCAAAACACTTGAAATGTTGACAACGGCATGTCGTGAATCTACTTTGAGCAAAATAAATTGTTATAAGTGGTACAAGCTATTCCAAGATGGTCGAGAAGACGCCGATGACGAAACTGGGCGCCCCATCACGTCAATAACTGAAGTTTATATTTAATGAAATGACTCATCACCGTGGAGATTACTATCAGTTTCAAATCAAGCCTTTACAGGTGTATGGATTTTTTAAATCTGTTTTTTGAACATATAAGACACCAGTCTCGTTTATTTAATTTATTTTTTTATTAAGTACAGATACCTACAATTTTTTCATATCTACAATATAAAAAAATCAGATGTTTATAAAATGTGTTTTATTAATGGTATCAAGCGGCAGTCTTGCATTTTTACTTGTGCGTTTCAAATATCGCCTGCGGGATGACTTCACCAACCATACCAACCATATATAGGTTAATTCTATCACACGCAAGTACCGAAGACTGGAATAGAATGGTTGTAGTCGTACAACAAATTGGACTACTGGACATTACCTCTCCAGTATTTCTCATAGGCTGTTGGAAATAACCAAATAAGTAAGGTCCACTGGTATATCTATATAAGATACTATATCCTCACAGATATACTGTGGACGTTCCAATTATTAACATCGTATATCCTTGAGGCGTCTTAAGGATGTTCCGTATCTGAAGCAGTATATCCTTAGGATATACGCTACGTCCCGTCAGATATCCCGAGGAAGTTTTAAGGGCGTCGTTGTGCTATTTGAGAACTAAATAATCATTTAGGTGAAGTTGTTCGATTAACGTTCTCGGAGGTGAAATTCCGTGGCCGATAATTTAAAAGAATTGGGATTTTTCGACGGAACTTTACGAGCCTCGGCCAACGTAAAAACTATGGCGTTTTAGCGGGCCGAAGCGCACGGTCTAATTTTACAACCTGTATAATTTGTCGTTTTAATCGTGCCTGCCGAGCTGAATCGGTGCATTTCCCTAAACAAATTGGGATTTTGTTTTAACGGTCCCCGCGTTGCACATTTAAAATACTCTCCTGGATGCCGTTTAACCGCCCGACTGCAATTTCCGAGAAAATCATGGCCGTCGCGGCGGAGAGTGTATACGCGGAGATTGAGTTGGCAAAGTTGGTTAATAATCGATGATAGAGCTTTGGGTCCGGCATCAATTGGGTTTCCTACGGGAACCCCCGTGCGTATGCTGGGAGGGTCGGTTGTGCGGTTTTCGCGCTCCGACGGGCTCGGATGGAAGAGGATTATTATCGGGAGGAAATTTTTGTGCCATCAGCTCGGACCGCACGCAAAAACAAACGTCACAAAAATGGCTTTTCGGAGAATATATTACTTCCGGCCGGATAAAAACTCCCGATCTCGTATAAGTGCGAAAAACGAATTGTACGATAATATCAGAGCTGAGTTATAGCGTAAATCAACATTGTTATTTCCAGAGAAAAAAATGGGTTAGGCGGTGTCGAATTCTATAAAGGTTAAATCGTATTTTAATAGCTGCCACTCTTTTTAATAATAATATTAATAACCCTTTATTGCATAAAGAACATTATAGCAACAAAATAAAATTTTCGAAAAAGATTTTTATCAAAGTCAGAGGAAACTGATGTTTCTAACACTTGAAAACAAAAATTAAGCAAACTGCCCAAGAGAAAATCACGGAAATTAGAGGGCGTCATTGCCATTTTGAATTTAAAAACCCGTTTTTGCATTTTAGTCTACCTCTAAACTGGTGGTGGTGCTCCAACTCCAAAATGGTTTAATGGATTGTAATACACTTTAATAAAATAGGCTTCATAAAAACTATAAAAAATCAACAAACAACCAGTGAAAACCGCATCTCAATATCTTTTTCCTAACTTAAAATAACAGAAATTCTGGATATAGTAGAAGCTTTCAAACATTGAGTTTAAATTTATCTAACTTTTGCGATTGTGTTCATTGCATTAAAAATGTTCGTTCCGTTTTCCCAATGTCATCAAAATCTATATGTGGCTGGGCAAGTATACGCAGCAAATTATACCATTGGAATTGGTAGAATTTTTTTTAGTCGTTAAAGTAAATGTTTCCGCGAAACAGCTAGAATTTATCCTAATATAATAACTAGAAGAAATGGATGCGTTAGAAACGAGAAATACGTCATTAATGTCCTTGCCTATGTCTATATTAATCCCATTTAAGCTTCATAATAGTAAGTGTAGACTTGGATATTAGTACGGTGAATTCAGATAGACCACTATTTACACAAAGAAATAGTGTCGAAGTGACATTAATGATTTTAGACCAATCAGTTTGTTGTCAATAATCTCAAAAATTATTGAAAAAATTGCAGCTAAACAACTTCGTCGGTTCCTATGCGATAACAAAATCCCCCCAGCCACTCATTCTGGTTTTCGACCTCTTCACAGCACTACTCCTGCCTCATATCCTGTTACGGATGATTTATTGAGAGCAACGGATTTTAAATTAAACTCTTGTCTCATACTATATGGACTACAGCAAAGCGTTCGACACCTTGGATCAGTTCTGGTACTCTTTCATTTGCTAAAACTTTTCTTGGTCACAGATTACCCATTCAGATGCCATTTGTTCTGTTCTCAGTTTATGCAGCTGACTTCTCTACCTTTCTTAATTTTTTTAAATCTCATCAATACGCCGATGATGCTCAGTTATATTTATCTTTTGTTGCAAGTGAAACTTTGCCGCTACTAAAATAAATTTAGATCTAAAAATAATTGAGGACGTATCTGCGGCTCACAACCTCTAATTGAATACTAACAAAGCGCAGATGCTATTATTTGGGAATTAAAGGAAAGATATGGTATTGTTTAAAATTAAGCTAAGTGATGAAACTATCTCTCCTTCTTTAGGATTAGGATTTAGGAGTTAAGATTATGGTTTGACGGTGAATTGCAGTTTTCTAAGCATATTGGCACGGTGTTACAACAAACCTCTATAAGTTGAGGATATTGTATATTCATGAATATTTTTTCAGTTAAGTAGTCAAACTTAATCTCTGTGATGTGTTGCTTTTATCCCATGTTTCTGATTGCAGTATCGTCTATTGGACAGCTATTCTTAATAGAGATTTAGTTACAATCTCGGAAAATGTGACCATATCAGACAGTACCTCTCTGATTCGGATTGGCTCAAGCTAGAGGACCGATATAAAGTTCAGTTAGACACTTTTGTTTTTTCACTAAAGTCCAATAAGACCCCGCTGTATTTGTTTGATCAACAGATGAAATGATATTCATAATGGTTACCCGTCGTTGTTTAAGATATTGAGTTCCTGGACACACTTCGGTAACTTTCCAGAGATCTTTTAGCTATAACGCAGTTAAATTACTTAGTGAAATACCTTATGCTATAACGTCCCTCCCCACAATAAAGTCCTTCACAAAAGTATTAATATTGTTTATTATACCCGCCAGTATGTAGCAAAGGCGTATGAGTTTATGATGTGCGTCTATTTCTTGTATTTGCGATGTATATATGGGTGTGTATTTTGTTGGCGATTATTGTGTTTGTGCTGTTGTTCTTGTGGCTACATGGAAGAGCGCAAAATGCGGATGTCGTCACTCTTGTATTATTACTTATTTTGTAATATTTTAATTTTCAATAAAGACGGTTTATAATAATAATGGTAATAAAAATAATAATAATAATAATAATAATAATAATAATAATAATAATTTTACTATTATTTTATTAATATTACATCCTAATGATATTTAATTACTTCAGGCTCTTTTAGAAACTGATTTTTAAATAATAATAAATAATAAATTCAATTCTTTGGTAGATGAGGATCCCAGGTTTTTTATCTTCATTAGATGCGTGAAGTGGTAAAGTGATTTACCAGAACCTGTGGAGTCTGAATATCGGGTGTGACAGTATACAACGCTTATGACTATCTGGCCAAATTTAATTAAACTTTTTAAGAAACCACTTGCCGATTTTATTAGAAAACGTTCCCTTACAGATAATAACATGTAACTTAAATCTGTTACGCATATTAAGTGATCCTAAAAAAGTAAATAATTTGATATATTATTCATGAGTTTTGTCTTTTAACCCCGCAGTCAAGGGCCAAAGACTGCACAGCATTGATTTTAATGAGATATAACCAAGGAGTTAAGCAGAACTTTTTTGATTTTCCTCTAAAAGCAATATATATGCAAGCAATAACTAGAAATCCGTGGCGAAACGAAAATTCCAATAATATACGGGGTGGCTCACTTAAAATATCAAGGTGGATGCTACGTTTTGGAAAAAGCGGCATCGACAGATCGCCTTTGTTCATGTAACTACCAAATTTTCAGAACCCAATTAACAAAAATTCATATAAACATAGGTTCAAAAATGCGTATTTTTCAAGATAGGTGTTAAAATTTTCAAAAAAAAAAAATGTTTTTCCTTATATAACTTTTAGAACATTTTAGACATTTTTATCAAATTTGGTACATGTTGCTTTCGTACGACGCACGGTTTTCGCTTAAAGAAATAAAAACCATTTAAGTTAATTGCTATTACACCATTTTTGAATGTAATTTTTTTTTAATTAAACTAGCAATTTAATGGGACAATTTAAGAAACAAACTGCAATTTAATCTACAATTTACTAGTCAAAAAACTCAGAGTGGCAAAGTGGGCTTTGCTAAACGACAGTAATTCATTTGTTTATAATAATGACAGTTGCCAAAAAGTTTATTTAAAAACTATTCGTTTGTTTTGGTAGTACTGCTCTTATAGGGAGACCAAGAACGTTACCCATGTATTAGTATGACAAATTTATCATGTAACGGGTCCAAGCCCTTTTGCCAAAGGATTTTCCATTAAGAGTGGCTTTATGTAGATTTACGCAAAATAAGTTAGTGCCAAATCCAAGTGTTGTTGACCGAAGAGGCATGTTTTTCCCGTAACTCAATAATAAACGTCCATAACAATCATGTGTGGGCCCATAACAATTCTCACTCCGTAATTGAAAACCATTTTCAAGAGCAATTTTCGGTAAATGTTTGGATTGGATTTATAGGGGATTTCCTTTTCGGCCCTCACTTTCTGGCTGGCAGACTTACTAGTGAGCAATACAGACAATTTATTGAACATGTATTACCTGCACTTTTGGAGGATGCTCCTCTAGAGCAAAGACGTTCTATGTGGTTTATTCATGACGGAACTCCGCGGCACTTCAGTTTAGTAGCACCTCAGTATTTAAATGAAAATTATGCTCATCGCTGGATTGGGCCACCCAGGTCACCTGATTTAAATCCAATAGATTTCTTTCTCTGGGGACACTTAAAAACATTAGTGTACACCACACCATTCCAAAGTGAGAAAGATCTAAGAAATCGGATAGAAGACTATTGTTATTAGGAACACCCCTGGTATTTTACAAGGGATTCGCCAGTCCCTAATAAGGCGTACAAACGCATATATAGAAGTCGGGGGAGGTCATTTCCAGCAGTTGCTCTAATTTATTTTTTTCTGGGAGAGTATTTTTTTTAAAGATGGTTTTCTTTTGTTTACAGTTATTTAATATTATCTAATAATAAACGTCTTCCTGCTAGTAGTTAATTTTTTGTATTTATTTATTTTTTAAGCGAAATCCGTGCGTTCTACGAAAGCAAGTTCATGCACCATATTTGTTATAAATTGAATGAGGGTTTTAAAAATCATTTTTGTTTTTAGAAAAAGCAGTGCCGTGTCATTACAAAGAAAGCTTCTCTGTCAAAAACCGCCTCTCAATAATTAAAAAATATACACCAAATTTAATAAAAATATCGAAAGTGATATGAAAATTATAAAAGGAAAAACTAAATTTTTTAGACACCCTGTATATTGAAAAATATGCATTTTGGACCTACGTTTATATAAAATTTTCGTCCAAAAATGACGCAGGGAATCGTTTCTTAAAGTTTGGCAGCGTACTCTTTACCACCATGTATAATGACCAGTAAAATTCCGAGACCATTATTAACACACAGATGCAACATTTTAATAGTGATTTTAGGACAGACAGAAAAAAAAATTTCAAACGAACATTACCATTATAAGAATCTCAGCAGATCTCAAATTCCGCCGCCATTATAAGCCATAAATTCCGACGGGTATAACAAAATACCTCATTTCGGTAAAACATTTCAAAGTTAACGAGAGAAAATTTTAATAATGAATATATTAAATTTTTTCGTGTCTCCGTCGGAAAATCGCGATTGTCTCGGCTCCTCGGGCGACGACTGCAACTGAAAGGAAATAATGCAGCGCAAGAATGGCAAGGCAGGAACGGCAGCGGTACAACGACGTCTCCATTACCATTAATTACTGTCCGCCATTGGCGTCTCGAGCGTCCTTCACCTCTGCGTTCACGCCTACTTGATTTATTATCACTACACTTACTTAACAACGGATTCGAGCGCCTAGTCTGGGCTCTATGAATAAATACGAGGGACAAGTTCCATTACCACGATCGAATTGTATTAATGCGAGAAGAACCGCTTAATTGAATTAGTGTCGCTGTCCGCTTCAGGGAGTGCGATTCGGTGTACTTTTAAATCAAAACTATCGTTAACGAAGATTTATTTATTTAAATCTAGACGTCGGTCGAATGGATGGTTCCTTTCCCAGCATTCTAACAAATGCGGTAATCACAGCAATATAAAAAAAAACGGTGTCACAATTCTTCTTCTTTTTCTTCGAAAAAGCACTACATTTAAGACTATCACATTTTTCGTAAAAAGCGATCAACGCAGGATGCCATTCATTCTCTCTTTATATAAGCATATTCTTGGCAAGTTAGAACAAAGGCAGCATTCAGCATGTGTTTTTTTTTATCTACAAAAAGCAATTGACTTGGTCGATGTTGATATTTTAGTTGACAAGCTTTGTTCATATGGTATTAAAGGTAACGCCTTAAATTGGTTGTTTTTTCTTGGAATTGCTCGAATTGCCAGATACCTTAGTATGTGAATGCATTTCTGATTCCAGGTCAGTGAATTGCGGTGTACCACAGGGAAGTTTACTAGGTCCTTTATTGTTTATAGTGTTTATACGTACATACTTTTCCCTTTTTGCAGATGGTGCAGTTTCTACCCTTTCTGCAGCATCGCCTGAGCAACTTAGCATTGCAACCAAGACAACTGCTGATCAAATCTTGCAGAAATTAACAAATTGATATTGAAGGAAAGCAAAACTAAGATGAACGCCTTTTCAACACGAGACTTAAACAACAGTTTATTAGTATGCTTTAATGAAAGCACAATCCAAGAGAAAAGTGTTGTAAAATTCCTCGGAGTTTATGTAGACTCGAGACTCTCCTAGTTCGAATAGGTGGAGCACATTCTCAAAAAACTTTCTATTTACTGCTTTGTCATATGGGTTTCTTTCCCTGTGTTAAAAAATACTATTTTGCCTATGTCTATTCCTGTTTCACGCCTTGGTTGTTTAGGATCCAGAAACGCATTTTACGGACTATACTGTTTAAGCCGTGGAATTTTCATGTCGGGACCTATTTCCACAACACTCTTTATTGACACTTCCTAGTATGTAGACACTAAATTATGCGACGTATGTAAAATGTAACTCTAATCTTCATATGCTCTCAAGAAACTTAGATATTCAGTACAGTTTAGTACCAAATCTTAACATAAAAATACCTGCACATCGACTGTGTCTTGCATCAAATAGTTCCTTTGTTTTGACTGCAAAATTTTATAATAAATTGCCTATCTAACTGAAAGAGTCAAACAAAATTCAAATACACTCTTAAAGACAACTTGTTACGCGTCGCCTATTACAATATTAAGGATTTTCTTTCTCGTGATTTGTTATTGTTTATATATTTGTTATTTATCTAACATTATTACTATTATTATTAATTAATGAATTATACTAATATAATTTTATATTTTTACATTCGTATTTTACTGACAATATCCAACACTTTTAACTCAAGTCTTATGGAAATAAAGCTGCCTTTTAACGTGACATTTGTTGGGTTTTGGAATTTTTGAAAAACGACCCTAATCAATTCAATACTGAGAAAACAAAACAAAATGTATTGCGCCTTTATTATACAGTGTGTTCGGAAATTTGGTTCGGAAACTTGCAGACAAAATTCAACTTGGTAAAATAATGTAACAACTTGTCAAAATTCATTTTTTAATATTATTTTTTACGGATGGGGTTAATTTTCAACGGAATAAGCTGGTATTTTGCACACAACGCTAATTTAGTAAAAGTCATAGTTACAAAATAAAATATCACTAGAAGACACTTTACCTAGAACATTTTTTTTATTTTTCCTGTATTTTTTTATTTAGACTGATATTATAAAATAGAACAGGTTGCCTTAAGTAGAATCACAAATCCTCAAAAACTGTTAATCTTGTTTTAAGTCGATATGTGTTATCATTTAGCCCCAAATGGACTTTCTATTCTCGGTCCGAATACCCAAAATTATCAAAAGTTGTTTTTTTTTTTATTTGATAAATTACTGTGCCATAAAAAGAAAAATCTCTACAATATAGTGAATTTAATAGTGAACTTCAAAATCTACTTTACGCATTAATGAATGTCAAGGGAACAAATATCACACGTATAAAAAATGTAGATAAAATTATAAAATGTGTGGCCAAAATGAGTTGCTTGTCTCCACGTACCTCCTGACGTCGCAACCAATGGAGTAGCGTTTTTAGGAACAAGGCAACATGTTCTCTTTTTAATCTACATCTACACATCTCTGTGAAATTACTCAATATCTGTTGACGATGATGTTATTTATGCAGGTTTTGCCGGGGCGTTTGAGAATGTATCACATAGTATCCTTTTGCCAAAATTTTGCTTTTCGTATTAACCTGGATAAATTGTTCAGGTGTTCTGTAATCTTAGTTCACTGCTTTTTTTTGTGTTTATTAGTGATTTGGAAACTTAAATCGACTTTTTATTCTCGGTCCGAATATCAAAAGTTGTTTTTTTTATTTGATAAATTACTGTGCCATAGAAAGAAAAATCTCTACAATATAGTGAATTTAATAGTGTCCTTGCAGATATTTTTTTATTGAATGGAAATACTTAATAAAGCTTAAAATGTATTCCCCACAAAGGTTTTTACCATAAATGAAACAATAAAATGTATTGTGGACATTTGAGCTGTTGGTGGCGTCACGAGGTACGTTTTCGTTTCGACAGTTCTCAGCTTAACACTTTTTCGTGAATTTTCAGTTATTATTAAATTACCTATTCAAGAAAAACAACGAAAAATATTGTTAAAAGTCGTTAGACGCTAACCTGGGACATTTCATTAAAAAGCCACGTTTACTTTTGTGGAAACCATTTTAACGTAAGTATTTTATCTATTATTTATTTAATTTTAAAAAACTTCTATTGACTCAAAGGAGTCTAACCTTACTTTTGATTGTTATTGTGTTTATATTGCCTTTTTTTAGCTGAAATGGAAAATGATATGCAAAAAACAATGATTGGAGATTAAAAAAAAATAAAAAAAAGAGTTCGACATAGTTTTGCTTGTCAAGAAGACAGAAAGCGGACTTATCCACCGCCTAATCGACGTGCAATTGCAAAAAGGATCAATCAACATATTTTAAGCGACTCCAGTACTTCAAACCTTACGATTTGATGAATGTCATGGGAACAAATATTACATATTTAAAAAATGTGGATATAAGCGTGCCTCCTGACGTCACAACCAATGGAGTACATCTACACATCTCTGTGAAATTACTCATTATATGTTAATGATGCAGGTATTTATACAGATTTTAACGGGGCGTTTGATAAAGGCACGGTGTTGCCGAAACAGCTGTCAATTAAATATATTTATGTGGAAATCTGAACAACGTTTGTTCTTATTTAACTATTTTAAATGGATTTTCATCAATTAATTAATTAAGCCACTTCAGTACAATTTTAAAACTTAAGGCTAAATTTAAAACTGACATTCACTTTCTAAAACTTCAGAAAGAGTTACAGAGAATATATGACTGGAACATAAAAAATTGATTACATTTTCAGCTTTAGTAAAAAGATAAAAGAAGTGGAATTTGAAACTAACCTCTGATACTCAGGGATCTTTCGGGTCACTAAGTGGCACAGCTTATTTTTTTAGGTGACAGTTTGCATATATTACATGCATGTATATAGTACATAAACCTTCAAAAAATTCCATTTCTCAAAAGCCATGAAAATGTCATTAATAAAATCAAAATTTTACCCCCACTCTGGAAGACGAAATTTTAAAAAAGTGGCACACTTTCATGAAACTATCGCCGACCTCTGATCGGTGTATGGATTTATAATAAGAAATTATGTGGATTTTAATTTAAGCTCTGAAACGCCCACCGATTTTTGCATGGCGTTTCCAAACAGGAACAAAAATTAGACACCTAGACACTCCGGAAACTTGGTATAGAGCTAAACCTAGGAAAATGCCGTTGGTATTCTCAGAATTTGCAGGGAATCCATCAATCCTGTCATAGATTATTACTTTTATATTGTTGACATAAAAACTTTTAAGTAGACACCTGATTAAAAAATGTTATTGGTTGAAGACTTTCATAACAAGGTAGTTGAGAAAAAAATTGTTTTCTGCGCACCTGTAAAAAATGTGCCATAAACGTTTTTTACGCTTAATTCCGGTACTTTTTGAGAGGCCACCGTATATATATATTTTTCCATTTACGCAGTCTACGAATGTACCAAAAACAATAGACATCGACCGGCATTTAAACAGCGAGACTAGGCTAGACATCGTTCCGCTTGATAGAGTTAACAAATTATCGGAAGATAAATGCATCGCTTCCCCTGTCAGGGCAAGATGACAAATCTGTAAATTTACTTATCCCGCAAACGCTTCCATTATATTTTATTATTCCCGTTTTGCAAGGGTGAATGAAAAACATCTCGGCAAATATAAGATATTCGTCTGACGCCCGTAGATTTGGCAAAGATAAACAACGACTTACATAAATTTCAACCGCGTAAAGTAAAGATTCCTTCGGTGGAAGTGTTTGACATGTTTTCCCGACGAATTTATTCGCTGGAAACTTTAAACTGGAACGAGGGGCGGGTCTAGAAATATACCCGGAGTTTGACCCGTTTCGTTAGCGATTTTCCACGTCCCGGTGAATCTAAGTGAAGAAGGACGCATTTGTTGGTGAATTTTAAATAAGGTTGTTTATTGTTTGAAGATTTTTAAAGAAAAAGGCGTGTGCATCAAGAAAAATGGCCTCCTAGAACACGGAGAGCTGATTTCTGGAGAACAAAAGCCCTACATGCATAAGCTGAATCGTCAGTGGTCTTCTTAGAATGTCTTCTTCATTTGAGAATTGCTTGTCTCACATCTGATTGATGCATATGTGTTCTGAAACATGGGAAATATGGTTTATCAATTTTAGAGAGATGAATAAGAAATAATTTTACGAATAACTATTATTATTATCAAACTAATAATAATACTGGGACACCTTTAAGCTAGGGGCAAAGAACCTCCGGCAGCAAAGGAGACATCTTACTTCCAGAGGATCATATTCTGAAATTTGAAAAACTAATGTCAACACTAGGAAAACCATCAAACTCTTCTAAACTACCAAACACCGTAATAAATGTATCATAGAACCAACTTTCGGAAACGGAAAAATTAGTTCTTTCAAAAGGTTCCAACTTCGTCCTTGCCCCACGTATTATCCCAAAAGAGGAAATCATTTCAAATATCGAGTCTACCCTAAACACACTGCCATCTCAAACAGCTATTGAAATTCGATTTGAAACCTCAAAAATCCTTAAAAAATCAAAACCTCCAATATTGCAAAGCCTGGATGCACAAAAGCAGATAAAGGAAATGCTACGGTAGTCATGGACACAAATAAACATCAGGAAAAGATTCAAGATATTCTTACAGACGGATCATATCGTCTTAAAAAAAATCCTACGTCATCTATGGATCCCAACCTTAACGTAATAGTTTGAGAACCTCTTAAGGACACACATGCACTTTTGTACGTAAAAATAAGATGACAAGAAGAAAGAAGAAGAGATTAACGAGGGAAAGAGTATGAGAAGAATGTTTGTTCTTGTAATCAACTGTATTGCTCGTTGGATAACCTGCGTTTTAATATTTAAACTTTAGGGCTCATTTTTTTTACATTTACAAGATTTGAAATAAAATAAAACGAACCATTCGGGTAAATGACCCTCTATATGGACTCTTTTCTATATAAGAATCTCCAGCGTTCTCCCGTAATTCAATTTGCTCCTCAAACGTTGCATAAGTTATTATGTTTCCGTTAGGCTTACGCCCTTCATTCAAACCAACGCTTCTGCCTTATATTAAAAAAGTTTTTTTGTTTACTTCATGTTATACTCATAGGCGCCGGGTCACGGATCGGCAATTCCATTAAATTTTTTATACATAGTTTGTCGGCATACGATGCCGTGGAGAACAATTCACTTGAGTTAAGCTCAGAAAATTGGTTCCTGCCACGTTAGGCGCAGATGCTGCAAACATTTTTTTTCGCGGGGGAGTTTATTGTGCTTTATTGGGAGCCGCTGATGATACACGTGTACTTTAAATAATAATACACCGAAAATTCTCGCCTTTGAAAAAAATTCCCTGTTTAATATTGGCAGGACTTGAAAGTTCCTCCTTTTGGGTAAATTTATAACAAATACTTTAATTTCCATGGCTTCATCATAGCTAACGGATAAGAAAATGATTTGTTCCACTCCAGTCTGTAAAATACTTAATTACACACAGATCTAGCCTGCGGGAGCGTCACTTTACCACTTCATCGTCAGTTTCGTTTCCCACGGATTCGAGCCACTTCGGACATTTCCGGGATTTTACCGCGAATGTTTGACGTTTGTCGGTTGTCACGGTAATATCAGACGTCACTCAGTGAATGTATTGGTGTTGTTTTGCAAAGATGTACCCAAAAAATAACGGCCGTGGAAAAAGTATAGTATGCAACCCGTTTAGTAAACTTTATCAGTCATTCTTTTATTAACTGGTGACCCAAATGCGCTTTACACCACAATTGTTGCATAATATACAGTCGAACTTCGATAACTCGAACTTCGATAACTCGAATTTTTGATAAGTCGAACCAAATTGGTTGGCAATAGTGTCAAAAGTAGGAAATGCGTGTTAGTTTGTCTTGATTACTCGACCTTGAATTACTCGAATATCTTGATAACTCGAACGAAACATTTGGTGCCAACTTCGATAAGTCGAATTTTCTCGGGGAAGCCCCTAATTACGACCGATCTTAACCTGTCTTTTTAACGTATCTATGCAAGCAGTTCAGTTCCTATGCTTGCTAAGTTCACTTGTATGACTTACTAGTTAAAACTAAGTGAAAAATACTGTCATTATTCAATTTACACGTTATATTAAAGACATTTTTGGATTTTTGCATTTGTTGATATGTCATCAAAACGTACTTTAAACGCTTTGTCTGTTGATCAAAAATTCAAGGTTATAAAAGAAGTGGAAAATTGCTCGAAAAATAAAGATGTAGCTGTGAAGTATGGGATTCCGGCAAGTACAGTGTCTACAATTTTGAAAAATAAACATTCAGTCATCACCGCAATGGAACGTTTCGAAGAAAACAAAAACAATAACATTACACTAATGGATTGTGATAAAGATGTAACTACCGCATGGAATATCGACGTTAAGCCTGAAACAATTTACAATTGTTTTAAAAAAGCCAGTTTTGGTCAGTATTCTGAATGGGAAGAAGAGTGAAGACGAAATCCAAATAGAAATCGAATTTAAAGCTTGGACCAACATTAGAGGTATATTGCTACTTCAGAGTTTCCTACTGATGAAGATATTGTCGAGTCCTGCAGATCCGAACCGGTACAGTTAAACATCGAAGATGATTGCGAAAGGGACACGATGGAGAAGGAATTGGAAGATGATTCTCAGCAACCACCTTCAAACGAATTGGTTGAAAATTCGTTAATTGTCTTGCGTTCCTATTTGAAAACCAGTGAATACACAACCGATTCCCTCTATGATTGTTTAAATAAAATTGAAGCTTTTGTTGAAAACCAAAATAAGAAATCCGGTCGTCAGTCACAAATAACTGACTTTTTTCCAGTGAAAGAGTAAACTTTAATATGTACATACATATGTATGTATATGTGCATACATACTATGTTTATATATACTGGGTACATATACAATACATTTGCATGTACATATATTATGTAAATACATACATACTAGACCGTACTAATTGTCTACGACCGTTCGTTTTGTACTATTATTTCATAATTTTCGTTTTTTGTTCAAAAATCATAGATATTAGGGCATTTATGTAACGTTTTTTAAAATGAATGAATAAATGTTCATTCACAAAAAAGTGCATGCATTTCTAGTTTTTACTGATAACTCGAAGTCTTGATAACTCGAAATTTTCATGTGTCAAATCGCAGTGCGACTTATCGAAGTTCGACTGTACTAATTGTCTACGACCGTTCGTTTTTGGGTACATTTTTGCAAAACAACACCAATACATTCACACATGGTCATCATAATTGACAAATGTCAAATTTCAGACTAATTCAAACCGTTGGATAGGGAGAAGCAGTTTGCTTCCATGGCCTGCCAAATCTCCAGACCTCACTTTCCTGGACTTTTGCCTTTGGGGTAGGATAAATGATATTGTTTATAGAACTCTTCCTAATAACTGTTATAATGTGGACGATCGTAACAGAAATGCTGTAGCCAAGAACTGAAATTTGTACTCGGTTATTTGTTATATTTTGACACCCACGTACAGGGTTAATTGTGAAAGATAGAAAATAAGGTGCAAATACAAAAGTTTGAAGATTCTTGCTCTATTATCCTATGTGAATATTAGAAAAAACAAACGACGATAGCAAGCTGTCAAAGTGACAGCAAAATTGTTTTTTTAATGGCATGTCTTATATATTATTAGCTTGAATTGTAGATCTTTTTTTCCTGGTTTCAATAGTTTTTGAAATATTTCAGTTTAAAAATAATCATTCGATTTCTGGACAATAGACATATTGTTTAAAAATGGTCAAGTCTGCCTTGATAGCAACCATATTATCTATGTTTGCAATTGTTTTAACAAAGTTCTATTTTTGATAACTAATCGAAACTAAAGATCTGAACTTATGATATTGCAAACGGTATGTACTGAGAAAGAAAAACGCCAAATAATAAAATAATAATAAAATGTTATTATCCAAACGGACATAATGTTGCAAGAGAGTAAGAGAGTATCGACAAATATATACGGGTAGAAGAGTTCCTTCAATAAATACAATTAAAAATGTAATTAAAAAAATTGAGGACCTGAATATATTACTTTACATTCAAGGTAAATTATTATACTATTACAACACCTGACATCATGACTTTGAGTTCCACTTTCTTAATTTTTGTATTTTACATTTTTTCGAAAATCTTGAATTTTCCATTCCTGACGTTAAAAAAATAATGGGAAATTCCTTGTTATATATGTAGTTAATGTATGGTGTGGTATGTTGAAAAATTTGGTTGAATGCCCAATAATATTTAAATTTCTTTGCAACAGAAATTGAACAGTTGTTAGAAAATGTGCCAGTTAGGAATTATGGATTAAGATTATCTAAATAATAAATATAGATATTTTATATATAGGCAAGGAAATATCAAATGGCCTACCAACAGCCCTGATCTGAACCCTTGTGACATTTTTTTGGTGGGGATACTTAAGAAATACATTTATTATTACAGGCCTGAAAGTTTAGAAGTGATAAGAGAAAGACTTATAAATATCGTTTTACTGGATCTTTCAATAATAAAATGAAAGGAAATATTGTCCGACATATAGAAAAACATGAGGTTATGTGTAAAATGCATTAACATTTTCATTGTTTGAATAATATAATTATATTATAGATCTTTAGTTTTGATATGGTTGCTATCAAGGCAGACTTGACCCTTTTTAAACAATATGGCTATTGACCTGAAATCGAATGGTAATTATTTTTAAACTGAAATATCTCAAAAACGACTAAATGAAATGTCAATAAACAATATGTTTTTGAAATCAGGAAAAAAAAAGATCTACGGTTTAAGCTAATAATATATAGGGCATTCTATTAAAAAAAAAAGATGTTGCTGTCATTTGGACAGCTTGCGATTTTCGTTTGTTTTTTGGGACATGTGCATAAGATAATAGAGCAAAAGCTTCAAACCTTTGTGTTCACACTTTTTTTCCTATCTTTTAAAATTAACCCGGTAGGAAAGTGTCAAAACCCTGTACAAAAGTATGAAATACACGATGCAGGATAAATTACTTCATAGAAAATGTTTGGAGGCACTTTGATTTTCCTTTTAAACAATTTTTGTTTTGTTCGGATAGAGTTATTAATTTATATGAGATGGGTTAGGGTTTGATAAATATATTAAGATGCGGTTTTTAGTGGCTTGCTGAACTCTTATTTATTTATTTTTTCAGAAAATTATTGTTTTTTGCAATTTTTTAATTAATCAGAACCATCTCACTCACAGCATGTTTCACAGATAACCTAGGAAAAGCTATCTTTACCGATTCCAAGTTTTTATCGGCACTTATTTCTGGAAATGTTGGAGCATCCCCCACCACTTTTCTGTTAAAGATAAAGCAATACTCAAAAAGATCTGAATTTGTCTCAGCTTTAGAACACTCTAAGCGTCATTAATAATAAACAATTTTGCAGAAAATGGGTTTTAGCATTCAAGATGGCAATTACGCCCTCCGATGGATAATTTCTAGCATTTTCTCTTCGCTGATTTACTAATTTTTTTTCAAATTTTCATCCATTTTCCCAATACCGTATGTCATTGCCCCCTTACTCACCCGGTTTAACCGTAAAATAATTTTTTTTTTCACTTTTTATAAAACGCCTGGATTCCTCCTGCGTCGGATTTTGTTGACTCGAACTTGCAAACGTTTTGCCAATCATCCTGTTGGCTTCTTCATAGCTTGACTGAAACTGGCTCGCATTTTACTCTGTACCTGCTTTTATATTTTTTGAGGGGGGCGGAGCTAAATGAGGAGCATAAACACCGTCTCGGATGACTGATTCCCATATTGGTGACAGGTAAAGGCCTATATAGATTTCTATAGATTTTCGGATTTTTTGTTGGTAGAAGAAGAAGAATGTTAGTTTTATTGAATAAAATTTTATGTCCGGCCTTGGTCTTAAAGCTCTTTCGTGTTTTTTGAGCTTAATTGATATTTTTCGTCCGGTCTCTCCAATGTATTCTTTGCCGCATATGCATGGAATGCTGTTAACTATTGGCGTCTTAAATGGAATTTTGTCTTTGACGGATCGAAGATGTTGATAGATTTTTGAACAAGTGGTAAATCTGGTTTTGACGTTATATTTGTTAACATCTTAATATTTTTAATGTGGAAATTATTGAAGAGAAGAGAACAGGTGAGGTGTTTTAATTCTGGGTTCAATGACTCGGGCAGAGATAGTTTTACGGCTCTGTAAAGGAGAGAGTTGATAATCGATGATTTTTTGCTGGATGGTGATGTGACAATGCATTAAGGTGTCGGTCTGTGAGTGTAGGTTTTCTGTAAACACAATGACACAATGTTAGGTCTGATTTTCTATTGTTAAGATTATCTAAGAATGGGATGTTTTTATTAGTTTTATTAGTATGTTAGGATGATATCGAGAGCTTTCTTCTCAAAGGCTTCCATAAATATATTCGCGATGACTAGTGATATTATAGAACCCATAGCTGTTCCCGATGTTTGTTCAAAAATTTGACCGTTATCCAGGCAAGCATTTTTCAAGTAAGGTTTGGTTCCAGATTCTCGGATTTTAATATAACTGACATGATGGTGAGAGTTTCAGGAATAGGAATTTTAGTAAAGAGGGATTCTACGTCGAAACTAAGCTGAATATCTTGCGAATGTAATGTAATGCATTTTATTTGTTCAATGAAGTGAAAGGAATTAAGTACGAAACTGTCAGTTTTCCCTGTGAAGGGTTTTAATAAGGAAGCTAGATATTTTGCTGACAATAGGTCGAAGGGGTAATCCCGGTTTTTGAATCTTTGGGAGTCCATAGAGACAGTTTTTTTCTGAGTCTGAGAGAGAAGAATCCTTAATTATATTCATTTGTGTTCATGATCTCGGGGTTAGATTTTGGAGAGTTTAGGGCCATGCGTTAAGGCTTCGCAATAATAGATTTAGTGGGTTTTGATTTTTAAGGATTTTTGCGGATTCAAATCGAATTTCATCCGCTGTTGAGATGGTAGATTGTTTAGGATGGACTCGACATTTGAAATGATTTCTTCTTGTGAGATAATACATGCGGCAAGGACAAAGTTGGAACCTTTTGAATGAACTGACTTTTCCTGTGAACAAATATAAAGCATTATATTAGATTCGCAGATATTCTGGTTAGTTTCAACGTCGAATCCCTCTTTACTAAAGCCCTATTCCTAAAACTCTCACCATCATTCCAGATAAATTAAAATTCTGTAACCAAATATCTCACCCTAATTGAAAAATGGTTATCTGGAACATATTTTTCTTATAACGATCAAATTTTTGAACAAACGTCCGGAACATCTATGGGTTTTCCACTATCACCATCCGTCCTATGCTCTTCTCTCTAATAATTTCCACATTAAAGATAATAAGCGTTTCATCACAAAATACACTTCACCTCCCAATAGCAATGAAGCCGAAAGGAATCCCATAATTTGCCACTGTTGTCCTTCCTCACATTCAAAACATAACTGATCACATATCAAAACTTCTAAAGAAATATAACGTCAAAACCAGATTTCCCACTTGTCTAAAAATCTCTCAACATCTTCGATCCGTCACAGACAAAATTCCATTTGAGATGCCAGTAGTTTACAGCATTCCATGCATATGCGCCAAAGAATTCATTGGAGAGACCGGACGAAAAATATCAACCGAACACAATCACGAAACCGGACATAAAATGTTATTCGAGTAAACTAAAATTCTTGCAATCTTAAGCGCGACTCTGGTCTTTACCCGACACCAATATAGGAATCAGTCATCCGAGACGGTGTTTATGATTCTCATTTACCTCCGCCCCCTTCAAAAAATATATAAGCAGGTACAGAGTAAAATGCTAGCCAGTTTCAGTCAAACTCTGAAGAAGCCAACAAGATGATGGGCGAAACGTCAGCAATTTCGACTCAGCAAAAACCGAAGCAGGAGGAATCCAGAAGTTTTATGACAAGTATCACAGTAGCCTGCAGAAATTTCTTTGAAAAATTAAACTTTTCACTAATACTCATATAAATATTCCTTATACCTCTTTACCTCGTTCGATGTGCCCCAAGAAGTCTGAGAACGAGAAGGAAAATTTCTTCCATCGAAGAGCACTTTTAAGAAAATTGCGATTAATCTTTGTACTTAAAGCGACATTATCGTGCATCTTTTAAAATCGCATCGTCACTACGCAATTTCCAAGGACACTTAAAAATATAGCTTACAAGGATTAGCTCGACATCAAGGAGACCATTTTTTTCTCTTTATAATTGGAAATGACGTCGCAGGTTTGTGACGCTACTTTGCGGAGCTCCATCCAGAAACATAAAAGAGATAAAGGCCACGCTCCCCCTTCCCCCTGTTAATGTACATACAGCCCGTAATAAATTGGAAGAGACCCGTACAAAGAACTGAAACCGGCCAAGCCTATCAAATTCGGCTATCGGGGGGGGGGGGGTCCTTTTTAAAGATACTCCTTTTGCTTTCGGAAAATCCGCCATAAACCTCGTTTGCACCTTTTCGTCAATTGATCAGGCGGATCCGGATGAACTTTTTCATTTCCTCAAAGGCGTCGCCCGACGTTTCTCCTCGAGAGCGAATGTCCCATTATGCACACCAGATGTAAATCTGTTTGCCCTCGCTTTGAACGATCGACCGCAAAGGTCTTTTTCAGCGAAGACGTCGGTCGTTTAGAAATGGCCAAATAAAGTGTAAGGGAATTAGATAAAGAACAGTGGTGCTGTGAGTCTTTTTTATACATTACCGAAATAGGAACATAAGTTGCGTAAATTTATAGACTGCAATATAATAATTTCTCATAGAAACTTTTTCGAGAGATCCAACACCCAAGAATATTTGAAGAAAATTTACTCAAGATTGTTCATTAAAAATTCACATGTATATATATATATATATATATATATATATATATATATATATATATATATATATATATATATATATATATAGGGTTTTTCACTTAAAACTCCGCACGCCAATAAGTCCAAAATGAAAAGAAATATTTAATTTATGTAAAAAGTAGTCAAAGTGTGGGGTCAAGTAGATATTTCCTAAAGTTTAAAAAATTCGACGCCTGCAAAGAGCTGGGCGTCGCGACGCGTCGAAAAATTATTCGATTGCAGAGACTTTGGAAATACGCGCATACAAAAGTACATATTATTTAAAAACTTTTTTGTTATTTACTCAAACTTATTTACTTTACCCGTTTCTAAGTTATACCGATTTAAAGTAAACATTTCTTGATTAATAAAAAATGTGATTAACGCTTATTTTTACAAGTATGCGATGAATGTTAGTTACTATGGCAACCATTGTTATCGCAGTTGTTTTAAGTGCAATTACAAACAATTACAAACAATTTTTTATCGATTTAGTTCTGATAACATGATAAATAAATGAAAAAACAGTAAAATACCTACAAGTTAATAACCAAAATTATTATTGCAATTAACTACATAATAAGACATTTCAAAAATTTTGTTCAAAATTATGTCCATCTGCTCGAACACAACTATCAAAAACTTTTAACAGATGAGCTTGGGTTGGAGAGTCCTTCTTGTGATAGCGGCACACGCTGCACTAATTTTGTTAATGAGATCAGCCATATCTTCGATAGGTTCTTCATAGATAACGTTTTTTAGGTAGCCCCAAAAAAAATAATCTGATGGTGTAATGTCCGGGGACCTCGCCGGCCACCTTACCGGTCCATTAGTACCAAACCATCTATTGGGATATTCTCGGTTCAAATACCTCGTTACTATTTGGGCATTATGTGCAGGCGCTCCATCCTGCTGTAGCCACATATTCATTCTAGTGTCAAGAGGCACTTCTTCTAATAGTTCCGGAAGTGTAGTTTGAAGAAATCTTAAATAGCGATCTGCATTTAAAGTTCCTTCGTAAAAGTAAGGTCCAATAAGGAATCCATTTAACATGCCGCACCAAACATTGATACTAAAAATTCGTTGGTTACCTCTTTCTGCAATCCAACGAGGATGGTTTTCGGACCAAAAACGACAGTTGTCTATTAACGATTCCATTATTTTGAAATCGACTTTCGTCGCTCCATAAAATTTTCGAGAGAAAATTTGCATCTTGGCTATACAAATCGGACAATGTCGCTAAGAAATACATTCCTCTAGCATAATCGCCTGGTTCTAGTTTATGAACTAGTTTACTTTTATACGGGTGAAAAGAGTTTCTATGTAGAATTTTCCACGAAGAACTTATGGTAACACCGGTATTTTCTTTTATCTAGGGATATCTTGGGGTTATTATCAACCTACTGAATTACAGCAGCAGTATTTTCATCATTTGTAGCCGTCCTGTTCCTATCTCTTTTAGGTTTTATGAAGCTGCCATATTCTCTTAAGTTTTTACATAAACTTGAAAAGGTTTTTGCATCGGGGACTCTTCTATGCGGATAACGCCGTGCGTAAACTCTTTTTGCTTCTCTACAATTGCATCTGCATTCTCCAAACACCAGTAACATGTCTACTTTTTCCTCATTCCTAAATTGCACCATTTTCACATAATAATTCTTAGTTTTTTTTTAACCGAACAAATTTGGATATTTCTTGTGACAAAATGTGACAATTTTTTGATACAGCAATAACAACTTACGTTTGTAATTGCACTTAAAACAACTGCGATAACAATGGTTGCCGTAGTAACTAACATTCATCGCATACTTGTAAAAATAAGCGTTAATCACATTTTTTATTAATCAAGAAATGTTTACTTTAAATCGGTATAACTTAGAAACGGGTAAAGTAAATAAGTTTGAGTAAATAACAAAAAAGTTTTTAAATAATATGTACTTTTGTATGCGCGTATTTCCAAAGTCTCTGCAATCGAATAATTTTTCGACGCGTCGCGACGCCCAGCTCTTTGCAGGCGTCGAATTTTTTAAACTTTAGGAAATATCTACTTGACCCCACACTTTGACTACTTTTTACATAAATTAAATATTTCTTTTCGTTTTGGACTTATTGGCGTGCGGAGTTTTAAGTGTTACCCTGTATATATATATATATATATATATATATATATATATATATATATATATATATATATATAGATATATATATATATAGATATATATATATATATATATATATATATATATATATATATATATATATATATATATATATATATATATATATATATATATATATATATATATATATATATATATATATATATATATATATATATATATATATATATATATATATATATATATATATTACTAACACTTAGAATTTCTTCTCCCATCAGTCCAATAATTGCTACCCTTGGACCATTTACTAGATCAGATTATACCCAAATTACCTTTTATTTACAAATATGTTGACGATCTGCTTTGTCCGGTACCATGTGACCAAACAGATATAACCTTGAGTATTTTTAATTCTTTCAACACCAACCTACAATACACAATTGAACTTGAAAAAGACTCATATGTCCCCTTCTTAGATACCAAGGTTATTAGAACTAACAAAAATGAAATTATTTTGGATTGGTACCAGAAAGAAACTGCCTCATCCACAGAGCCAAAAAAATATAATACAATTATAGGCATGAAAAACAGAGTTACACATTTGAGCCATGACAGTTTTGTTCAATATAACCTGAAAAAAATTTTCAACATATTTGTCAATAACGGATATCCAAAACATATACCAGAGGCCAGGCGCTCGGATATGTTACAGAAAGATACCTTATATTAAAAACTTCACAGAATCTATCATAAATATTTTCAAGGAATTCAAAGATATAAAAATTGCCAAATATAATACTGAAAAAGTCTCGAAACTTTTTTTTAGGAACACAGATTCAACTCCGCTACTATACAACTCTAATGTCATATATCGATTATCGTGTTTGGGTTGTCAAGGCTGTTATATTGGACAGACCTCACAGTGGTTAAAACAACGTTTAACACAGCACAAAAGTGATTGCCGTATTCATAAGTATACTTGTGCAGCGGTTGAGCATTACATAAAAACAGGACATGAATTTGACTACAGCAATCCTAAAATTTTGCAATGTGTCAACAATTATAAAGCCCGACTGTTTCTTGAAATGTGCCATATTAACAAAAACAAAAACTCAATTAACTACAAATCTGATACACAGCAAATAAGCAATATATACTGTAAAATTTTTCAGTTAAACAACAGAGAATGTAATGTTTCGGCCACCGAGTAGTGTATTCGCGTTGCGTTTTTGATCCACGGAGTAGGTTATTTTTACGCTTTTTTGTCATTATTTATATCGATTGTTTTTTTCGCTACCCCCGTTAGCGCAACTTTTACCTACCATTATTAAGAATTGTATACTAAGTGGTTATCCGTTTGTTTCATTATTTCGATTCGTTGATTTACCTTAACTGTAAAGTTTTATTTTGAGGAACTATGTGGTAGACTCTAATTTTGTAAGTATTTCTCACGATTGTTTTAATTGTCTGCTATATAGTTTGACCTGTTGTTTTCATTAAATTTTAGTTCACTCCTGAAGAAGTCAACAAATAAATTGACGAAATATTGAGTGTTAAAGAAAAAGGAGCTTTCTATTTTCTTTATTTTTTTTTAACCACGGACCGCTACTGGTTTCTTGGACCATCTTGCGTATATTTTCTTCAAATTTTCTTGGGTATTCGGTATCTCGAAAAGAAATAACGTAATTCTTTTAAATAACGTTTCGATCGCAATTTCGATTTTTTTCAAAACATTCTTATTTTGTATAAGTGACATATAAACAATTGATGACATTTAACATTGGGTGAATATATTACATATTTAAAATAAATACATATAGATTGAAATGGCATGCAAAACAGGTACGGATGGTTTTTATTAGCAAATATATTGGATAATTTAATTTTTGTTAGTTTCAAATTGAATGATATATTTTGTTAAGGCTTTTAGAATCGTTTTTGTAATTAATTTATTTATTGTTTTTTTCGATTTCTGTACTTTCATAAAGTTCTCTTTTTTTGGTGCTAGGTTCTGTTAGTAGGACTTTAACTTTTTGATTCTACTTTTTAAATACTTGCTTATCGCAATTAGAGCATGGAATTTCATATACTATATTACTTCTTTTTTCAACTGGAATTTTTTTTGTAAATTATAACCTTTGTGTCCTACTTGAATTTTATGTTTATTGAAAATGGTTTGGAGTTTTTCTGATAACCCGGGTATATATGGTAGCGATATATATTTGCTTTGAGGATTTTTATGCTTGTTTTTGTTTACATTATTATTAAATATTTTGAAACGTTTGCTGACGATATTATTAATTACGTTTTTGGGATAATTATTTTCTAGAAGTGCGAGTTTTGCTTTTTCAATTGCGTCTGGTCTATATTCTGGATCGTATAATATTATTGTCTGCCAGACCTATTATGACGGATTTGTTTGGGATAGGGGATGATTAGATTTAAAATTTAGATAATGTGATGTAGGGATAAGTCCAAAGAATTAATAGTATTTTGGTTCACAATTTCAAGCGTGAATTGTAACATATTCTTTGGAAATAATAATAAAATAATATTAAAATTAAAAAAAGGTAAATTAAATTGAATGTTTTTAATAACATTTTCTTCTAGATACTCCATAACAAGCTGTGCAACTATGCTTAAAATTGACATACCCATTGCTCAACCTTCGAGTTGTTTATAGAACATATTTTTGTATTGAAAAATATGTATATTTTAGAGTAAAATCAAAAGCCACTAAAAATTCATCTAGAGGAATATCTGTGTGTAATTTAATTTTATCCCATTTTGTTTTAATTACTTGTGTGATAAGTTCGAAGGGGATGTTTGGTGAATAATGACCCAACATCAAGTGAAACTAGAACGCAGTTATCTGGCATTTTCAAATTTTTTATTTTTTGTTTAAACTCTATCGAGTCTTTGATGCAAAATTTATTTTGATTTGCTATGTTTTTTTCAAATATTTTTAAGTATTTAGATATTTTTTCTGTCGGTGATTGTATGCAGGATACGATAGATCTTAATGGGATGTTAGGTTTGTGCAGTTCGGGTAAACCGAAAATTCAAGGTGGCAAACCACTATTACTTTTCAATTCTTTTGCGGTATGTGTTGAAATAAAAAGTTGATTTTCCCAATTTGATAAAATTTCGTTTGCTTCTTTTCGGAAGATTTGTGTGGGGTTAGAAATGATTTTTTTATAAGTTGTTTGGTCTTCGAGTAATACTTTAATTTTCTTACCGTATTTTTCTGCATTCATTAAAACGGTTTTGTTTGATTTATCTGGTACTAGTACCATAACGACCCAATACCACACAGGGGGAATTCTGGTACATTCCGTCGCAGGCCAGTGGCGTTCAATAACCCACTCCTTCTCTCCTGTTAACTTAATTTTCTAGGGCATAAATTTGTACACACCTAGACACCCGTTATGGTCTACTCGCTGGTTTATTGATTGATTAATTAAACTTTTTTATATTCTTATTTCAATTTTCAAAGAAAGCGTGGCACAATTTATCAACAATCGACACGGGGGGAACCTGGATTTGTATATACCAAACAAATGTCCAGAATACAAGATAATCAGCAGAAAAAAAAAAAAATTTTATTCGTTTGTGTTTTGGTGGTTTGTATGAATGATTTCAAAAGTTCTACTGCCAAAACAACGTGCAGTGCAACGTCGTGTGAATCAAGCCTTACCGACAGGCGAAAACAGTGGTAGTCGAAATTTTTGCCAAACAAACACGAAAAATGGAACCAAAACCGAGCGCACTCGGATCGACTGGTTTATTTTGAAGTTATTCCGCTTTAATAAACAGAGTGGTGCGAAAAAATTGACAGTGACGGTTTAAACTTGTTAAATCGCATGTTGCGTTTTTTTTTTCGTCCGTGAAGCCGCTCGGGCTAGGGAACTCCTCGTATAATTGGACATGAGCATTCTCCCGTAATCGGATAAAGCAATTAGGACGTTGCTGCATTTAACGGTTCTTCAATCCCTCAAAATCACAGCGACCGACAGTCGGCGCGCGGTTTTGCTGAATATAATCCCTTCGGCTGTCATACGTTTTGCTCCTCGTTGGATTATTATTTTGCGTGATGGATTGCCAATATAAGTGGGATTGTAAAATATGCCGCACAATGGACGCACGTTTTTCGGAATTATTCGGTTTTTAGAGAACTAACGCTCGATCTTTCACGTCAGGAAGTCAGCACCTTATTTTCCTTTCTACGAATCAACCAATAGCAAACTGGGAACACGTCCATTATAAATCAATAATCTACATTAAGTTTTGTATTGCTTTCCTAGGAAATTATTTAAGTTTAAGTGTTAAGTGTTAACCTTTAGATCAATCTATCTAATGGGTAAATTCAACTTGAAATCTAGCTACCTGAAGTAGGGACTGTTTTAAGATGATTTTTAAAAAGCAGACTAACAGTTTAACAGTTTAATCAAAAGTCTTTTCCTCTTTACAACACGCGGGTCTTAAACTCTTTCGGAAATGAAAACCATAAAAGGTTATAAAAACCGTATATGGTTGGGCGAACTTTACACATCAAAATGCGAGCCAGTTTTAGTTTAATCTCTGAAGAAGCCAACAGGACAATTGGTGAAATAACAGCAAGTTCGATTTATCGACAATTGTCGATAATACAAGATGACCAGCCAAAATAATTCCTTTCTCTTTCAAACAGCGGTAATTTAGGTTAACGGCTCCGCTTGATGAAAATCCATTTAACAAAATAAATAGTTTAAAGTTCAGATTTTCACGAAATTATATTTCGTGAAAATCTTTCGCATGACAATTGTTTCGACAACACCGTGTCTTTATCAAATGTTAATATATATATTTTTAAAGAAACCGCTTCGCGGTTCCTTGGCCTAGAGGGACGCATTGTTTGTCTATCGCGCTCCTGCGGACCACTATGAAAATTTCGCCAGAAATAGTGATTTTCATACTAATTTTTTCAAATATCTCGAACAGCGTACGTGATAGACGAAAACCGTAAATACAAAAATTGTAGCTCTTGTTACGGCTTATAACAGTGTTTGAACCAGTTAGCCATATTTTCTACAAATTTTGATTTATTGCAAATAATTTGCTCTGGAAAACAACAATTTTCAGGGTTTACAATACTGTTTGGACGAATGTTGATTTACTTTGGAAAATGAAAATTTTCAGGGTCTTTTATATTTTTGTCTATAATTATAAAAATTGTCGAAATAATCTTCCGCGTCTGTTGGTCAAAAAATTTTGCCGATCGGGTTAATAGTTTTGAAGAAAATATTTTTTTTCTCTAAAGCAAAATACCCAAAAAAAAATCAAAAGTTTCCTCAGCTTCAATGTAAGTGTGGACTTCTATTTCTCTATCAAATCTGAAGTTGGTAACTGCAAATTTAGGTCACCTATTACTTTTTTTAATACTGCACGGAATATCGCGAACATCTTGTACAATAGGTGAAAACCTTAAATACAAAAGTGCAATTTTTCGCCGATTTTTTTAATTATTTTCGTGAGCTATCACCTGTAAAAGTGTTAATAGAGTAATTCGCTTTTACGCCAAAAAGTCACACTTTATCCAGGAGGGGGTTAAAAAAAAATATTTTTTTCCCAACAAGATTGCAGATAAGTGTTTCATGTTGAATTCGAACATGCCACAAAACACTACATGTTCCATTTGAAATTTCAAATTTGCTGATTTCGAATAGAACCGGCAACATTGCAAAGCCGAAAATGTTTTCGAATTATGTGTCAGGACCTATCCATGTACCAAGTATCACAGTAGTACCTATTTGGTTTCTCATGAAACTTCCAATAGACGCTCACCGCGCGAAACCCTGTATATACTTTATTTTCCTTCTTTGGTAGTTCATGAGAGAAAGAGTCACTCATCACAAATTTTTGGATTGAAACGAACACAAGAAAAAATCGACTTTTGAAAAATTTAAATATGGACTTGCTAATTGTGATGTAATAAATAATGAGTCGTCAGGACTGGGCAGGTTGGGTAAATCTTGATTGATGTAAAATTTGATGACTGTGTCCCCTGTCTTTTAGGAGTCTACAAAATTGTTACAAATAATGTTCCCGAAAATAACTAACAACAAGTATCCGATTTGGTATCTCTCAAGTATTAAAGAACGTATAAAGCAAAACTATAAATTACAATAAAGATGCAAAAAATACAACAATATTATTTGATAATGTCACTTTTTGTGAACTACGCAAGCGTGTTTGTTCAGCCACTATAAAAATTACATAAAAAACATAAAATCATTTTGTAGTTTTGTAAGCGATAAGAAGAACACATTGAACGTGCCAAGTCTAGTGTCAGACAAGGCTGTGTTTTGTCTCCGACCTTATTTAATCTCAGGCTGAACAATATACGTTAGGCGGACGATACTGTTCTGTTTCGCTGATTCCGTCGAAGGTCTAGAAGAATTGTTGAAGTGACCGAATGGTATTCAATAACCAACCAATCGAAAAAGTACCTAATTACACACATTTGGGCACTACGATTAATGAGAACTGGAATCACTCTGGTGAAATAAAATGTCGTATAGACCAAGCGAGAGCCACATTCGTTAGAATGAGAAACATGTTTAACCTTAATTTGCAAACCAAAGTAAGACTACTTAAGTGCTATGTCTGGTCTGTGCTCTTGTATGGTGCCGAGTGCTGGACATTCACGGAAGCGTCTACAAAGATACTTGAAGCCTTTGAGATGTGACTCTACAAACGAATTCTTAGAATTTCCTGGACCGCATTAAGAAACGCTAATGAGAATGTCTGAGACAAATAATGCGGAACCAAACGAGATATGGTCTGCTTCAGTTGATACTCCAAAGAAAGATCTACACAACAAAGTTCAAATCGCTTTGCTTAGCGCCAACATGCGGAACGGATTGGCACACCAAGAAGAAGAAGCCACCGAATTACGACGCACAATTAACGGTGGGTCATAAATTAATTACGCCGTCGTCAAACGTACCCTCTGCGACGTGGCCGTTTTGCACATGACCCTCATATCAAACACGAAAACTAGCAAATTCTAAAACCACTACGGACTTGCTTGTCGACTTCGATAACAAATACGGACTGCATTGAGGGGTCGATGAGGTTTTACACCAGCGTTAATTGGACGGAGAAGTTGAGCCTTTGATCTCACAATATGATTGACAAACTTGAATGAGAAACATTCCCCGATACTCGAAGCCAACTGGTCCGGTCCCGGGGTTGCTGTCGGAACTTCGGGATGTTGCATTCATTCCTCCCGTTTCGTAATAGTTTTAATCATCTCATGTGGAATCAATTTAAACGGTAAATTCTATTAAATTCGCTACTGTGTGTAGTTTGTCGCTTAAAGACGAAGTTTATGAGCCCCGACGCTGCGGGATAATACAAATTTTATAACGCTGGATTATTCACGGCCGATTTGGGTTTGGTTGCCAGTGTAAACGAATGAACCATCTATACAGAGTGGGAAAATGTTTACGATAGAACAAAGAAAACAAAAAAATAATAACGGCAGCATTTAGCGTACTATTTCCGGCGGATTTATTCCACTACCATTGTGTACACGAGAAGTTCACCATTATTTGGCGTAATAAGCCTTCTAATATTTTTTAGAATGTGATATTATCAGCTGATCGCATTAAAATAAAAGACAGACTTTAAGTGCACTACAAAGATAACACATTCGAGCAGATTGTTCGGGATTGTAGACGACACGTGGTCAGGGAGAAAACGACCGCTTGCCACCAAGATAGGAGAGAAAACAAGAGCCAATAATTACCTGGAATATTTTACCTCCAATCCGGAGGGTTCTTGGAAAAAACGTGGTAGAAGGTAAAGTTGGCGGAGACGTGCTTCAACAAAATCCCCCAAAGGGGGACTGGGAGACCAAATACAGGCACCACAATTTGTTCACTCCCAATCAGGTCCCTAATTTATCATTTCCTAGGAAAAACAGAACCCCAACAAGAGTAGATTTTTTTCCTGGAAAACGAAAAGCACCAGAACTTCCACTCGCCCACTATACACTCTATCGACTCGTTTCATGCACTCAATCAATATATTAACGAAACAACGTCGGAACTCCATGTGAATCGATCATTTAGGGGAGCGAATCTGGAACGATTCTCTAGCTGGGTATTATTTTTATTGCTCAATGAAGTCTTTTTTTTTATTTATTTATTTATTTATTACAAAGGTGCCCTAACATGAAGAACTAACTTCACAATTTACAAGGACACACTAACAATTATACCATTATTTAATTAACCAAGTAAAACTTATAAGTAGGTACCTACAATCAAACTTACCAAACTAAACCAAAACTAACACTGTATATTAAGTGCGTGAATTACAAAAAACAAATGTGAAAAAATAAGGAAAACAAATCAAAAATTAAAATAAATTTATAGAAAAACCCTAATTGCTTGATTTCGAAACGAATTAAGTGATAACGCAAAGATGTCAATGTGCGAAAAATAGTTATTGTAATGTCTATGTAAAAGAGAACGATTCTCTAGCTGGGTATTATTTTTATTGCTCAATGAAGTCTTTTTTTTTTTATTTATTTATTTATTACAAAGGTGCCCTAACATGAAGAACTAACTTCACAATTTACAAGGACACACTAACAATTATACCATTATTTAATTAACAAAGTAAAACTTATAAGTAGGTACCTACAATCAAACTTACCAAACTAAACCAAAACTAACACTGTATATTAAGTGCGTGAATTACAAAAAACAAATGTGAAAAAATAAAGAAAACAAATCAAAAATTAAAATAAATTTATAGAAAAACCCTAATTGCTTGATTTCGAAACGAATTAAGTGATAACGCAAAAATGTCAATGTGCGAAAAATAGTTATTGTAATGTCTATGTAAAAGAGATATTGGGGAATTGTTACCTAAGTTTGTATTAAATCTAGGCACATAAAATAATGAAGGAGTTCTTGTTATAACGACTCTGGCATTGAAGGATAGTTTTTCCAACAGTAAAGGACAGTCAATCCTACTATTAATAATATTATGCAAAAATATAGCACTGGAGATAATTTTTCTAACAGATAACTTCAGTATATGGTAGAAATTAAGACTAGCTTCATACGAATGAGTTAGTAAGTTACGGTTAAATCTAAAATTTAAATGGAAAACAAACTTTTTTTGTATTCTCTCGATTCTGTCTATATATTTATGATACTGAGGACTCCATATCACACCGCCATAGTCAAAGTGAGATCGAACGTAGGAATTGTATAGAATAATAAGCGATTTGTGATCCTGAAATTCATTGCTAACTCTTAATATAAAACCTAAATTTTTATAATCTTTTTTTACTATATTCTCAATGTGGATATCAAAACTTAATTTTACATCTATAGTTATTCCAAGATCCCTAATCTGCTCTACTTTTTTTATTTTTACACCATTGAATGTGTAGTCAAAGTTTATATCATTTATCCGCCTGCTGAATTTAAGACAGTAACATTTATCAATATTTACTGATATCTGCGATAAACAGTGAAAATAACAATGGTCCCAAATGGGACCCTTGAGGAATTCCAGATGTGATGCGGGTCGTTTGGGATTTTGCAGAATTCAATTCTACAAACTGAGTCCGAGGACTGATGTAGGATTGAAGAATTTTATAAAGACAACCGTGTACACCGAAATTTTTTAATTTGATCAACATTGTTGGCTGGTGAACCTTATCAAAAGCTTTTGAGAAGTCAGTGTACACGGCATCTATCTGCACCCTATTATCTAAAGCCTCAGAAACATCCTGGACATATAGTGAGAGATTGGTAGCAACCGACCTACCCCTAAAAAAACCATGTTGTGTATCTCCAAGAGCATGTTTTAATTTGAAAAATAACTCATTAGTAATTATAGCTTCCAGCATTTTCCCTGGAACGGAAAGAATAGATATAGGTCGGTAGTTTGTGACGTCAACCTTGCTGCCACTCTTGTGCACAGGTATTATTTTGGCACACTTCCAAATAGTTGGAAACTGCCCTTCAGATAAACTTTTATTGTAAATAATAAAAAGTGGCTGCACTAAAGCTTCAGCACATGATTTGAATAATATCGGGGGTAGGTTATCAGGTCAGGTCAAGTCTTGCATCATGTATGGGCTTAAGAGGCTCCAGAGAGCTCGCAAGGTCACCAGGTTCGACATTGCTCTAACTCAGAGGAGTATTATTACGGAAATGTCAATGGGAAGGAGATAAATTTGAATTCAAATTATAGAGGTTAAAAAATAATATTGAACAAATAATAATTAGAACAGGCGATGATAGCGATAGTGATACTGATATATTATGTGAATAATTTTAAGTAATTTAAGTAGGTAATAAAAATAATTTGTAATTTTATTTTAGATTTAAACATAAATACATAAATAAATAAATAAATATTGTTTAGTATCTTTCCTAACAAAACCCCAAATAATTAAATTTTAAGCAAAGTACGGACCTATTCGGCCATATTTCGTTCTTACAGCTTGCCCGGGTCTTTCCTTAATTCGTATCAGTTAGTCACTTTCTTATATCTATGAACACACTTTACTTTTATAGATAAGGTGTATGTCTTGATATTAGAAAAATGTATCACGCAATTAAGTAGACAGTATCAGTGTATGTTGAGATCTGCAATCATGGAATTTTTTTTTTCGTTGACGTACATCCCTTGCAGGTTGACATAGACCCCTGGGGGTCGATATCGACCACTTTGGGAATCTCTGGGTTAACCGATGCTCTAACTCTAACTAACCCCCTCTCCCTTACGGCACCCGCGACCGCGGAATAAAGTTATTAAAAAGCAATTTACCAAAGCCCCACTAATTGAATATTCCGAGAAGGCACACGCGGCAAACGGAAACCGGCTCGCGAAGTACTTGTATTCAAAATAAACTAATTACGTCGAAATGTAGTGGCTGAAGGTCTGTAATTGCCCGGCCCCCAGTTACTAAAAGCTTCGTCGAGTACGTACCGACGAAAGTTGCACACTGACAATAAACTTTTTAAGCTGATTTTGGACGTAACTTTTATTAGTCGAGCGAAACCGTAAAAGGTTTGAGGAGCGGCCGTCCATTTTGCAACGAGCGGAAGGAATCGCCGCCGGCCGTGGAGCTCTTGATGAAATTATCCGATCCACTTTGAATGTTTTTTACCAATGGCGATTGATTTTTCAAAGAAACTTCCACAGTCTACTGTAATACTATTTACAAATATTCTGCATTCCTCCTGCTTGGGTTGTTGTTGAGTCCAACTTCCTTCCTTCAGAGCTAACGGTCAAATATTTGAGCAAACATTGGAAGCAGCTATGAGCTCTAAACATTCCATCTAAAACTAAATTTCACAGAATTACTAGTAGATTTTCTTAGACATTCAAACTCTATATACTTTTTACCATTGAATTAGAAACTAATAACAACCTCCCATTCTTAGATATCCTTATTAATAGAAAATCAGACCTAACATTGGGTCATTTTGTTTACAGAAAACCTACGCATACAGACCGATACCTTAATGCATAATATTAACTTTGTAGGCGCAAACTTAAATCTCATGTCGTAATATGATACATGAGCCCACTGGCAAGTTATAAAAAAAAACAAAATTTTATCCAAAACAATTAAAAGATGGGCTGTTCCACTGTCAACAGCCGAACGACTCGTTTTTTATTCAAGTGGCGATTTTTTCTTAATTTACAAAATCAAGCCAAACTCATAAATAGCGGATATATTTAAGACAATTAAAGTAGAACAAAAGATGTTCAGATTTTCACAGTTATTTATTAATTAACAATAAAAGCTTGGACACAAAAGGAAAAGCAATTTGTACAGTGTCTCCCGTTTAGGATGATTTTACGACGTATCTCTTTTATTGATACGCCAATGGATACCACTTAAAAAAACCCCATTCAGACCGGCTTTAACCTTTTCAATAAGTTTGAGCATCAACGTAAAATAAAAGGTGTAACCAAAACTGACCGGAGAGTATTACAAAAAAAAAAACAAGATAAGACACAGATTTTTCAAAACAAAAAAAATATATCCATAACATTGCCATTGAGAAATTAAGTAGTTAGGCACAAAAAATGTAAAACGTAGAACAACATTACGGTCTTACTAGTGACATGAAACCAATGCACATCAACAGAGAAATGTTGCGAAAACGATGTCCAAATAATTTTAAGATATGCAGAAAAACATGCGGGTGTAAGAGTTTAATAAAGTAAAATAAAGCTATAATGGACTCAATATGCTTTGTGGCTCTACGACGAACTGACTAGCTTATCAAGCAAATGCTATGGGTTTTTTTTTAAACAGTGAAATCGATGGTTCAGTCGAAGCCAATTAGAATTTGAATATGAAGGAGAGACATAATCAACCATCTCAATCCATAAGAAAACCATATACAGTGGTTTTGTAATGTTTGGAGGCTTTCTCTGTCTTCACAAGGAAGAGCGGGCCCGTATAACACATTACAGTATACCAATATAGGTAAAATAAAAGTGTCGTAGCTTCAATTTCGCTGGACCGGTAAGAAAATTTGTTTACAATAACTCACTTCGGCTACATAAGACACATGAGGTCCACATATCCCACATCTTTTATCAAAAAATACCCCCAAATTTTTGCTTTTACAGGAACAGATGCTATAAAAAATTTGTAAGTGTAAGTGTTCTTAAAAGAATTTTCGGATGGTCAAGTGCATCAAGCATTACAGCGTCGTTGTGATGTAATTTGTTCAATTTTTTTTTTCAAAGAAACTTCCACAGAGTACTGCATTACTTTTTACAAAACTTCTGGATTCCTCCTGCATCGGTTTTTGTTTAGTCGAAGTAGCTAACGTTTTTTCGCCAGGAATCCAGTAGTTTTATAAAAAGTATTGTTAGGGTCAAGCTCTGAAAACTGGAAGCGGTTATTTGCACTAAAAGTTTTATCACCAACCACTAAAAATTTAGAATAAAAAAGGGTTCGTTAATTTTTTAAATTTTAACGTCTTTTATTTCGATTCGCTAATAACTTGGCGTATTAAGAGAAAAACATTTTTTTTTCTAACGGCCGCTTTTCACTTTAAACTTAACACCCTGTACGTAGAGGAGATTACCTTTTCGAGTCTGGCATTTTATCCTCTCGCGTATTTCCTGCAGCATCACCGTTAACTTAAATATATATTAAAATATCTCCTAGGAAGGATATACTTTCAGAAAAATATTCTCCATTTTCCTTTGTAGTAAGCCGTTACGGGATATATACTCCCTATAGCTGCCATATTCTCGCTAAAGGCATACGACTGGAAAAGTGGAACGGGTATGAGAAGCAACTTATAACAATGACCCCGGTTTTAACGTAACCATTATGTTATACATCTGGTTCTAAACGTAAGGAGGTAAGACAATATGTCAGTTTTCCGACGAAAATCCACTTTTCTGAAGTATTTTTACGAATCGTTTATTTTAATTCCAAATATGTGTCGAATGTAGGTATTACATGCTACACTTTGGTAAATACAAAGATCTGTACCAGTAATAGCGTGCACCCTATATGATGCGGTTTGCAATTTACTCCCGAAAAGAAGAATCCTGTATAAAATAAAAAAGGATCGAAATGAGAGTCCTGGATCTCAAGCTTCTCTTGGTTCAAGAATTTTGGGGGTCAGTTTTCGTGATTTTTTTTTTGTTTCTGAAAACCCGAATTTTCAAAGACTTATAAAATATGCTTCGGGATATCTGAAGTCGATAGCTTCAAATTTAGGACACGTATGACATTTCTTAATATAGCACGAAATATTGGGAACGTTCTGTACAATAGGTGAATATAAAAATTTAAAGTTAAGGTTAAATATAACAATTTTAGCTGTCTATACGGGCTATATTGTTATGTGAAATAAATTAACAACTAAGATACACATAGTGATGACAAGGAACTGAATTTTCAGTTTTCCAGTAAAAGTTTATAGCACTGGATGCTACGTTTTTGAGAAACGATTTTCTTCTTGAACCCTTGCAAATGCGGTTTTTCATTAAAAAAAATGTTTTTCTACTCAGGAGCGCGTACACATTGGCAAATTAAAAAAATAATAATAAAATTTGAGGGCGTTTCTTCTGGCAAAAGAAGAATTCCCACCTCATGTTAGGACGAAAATGTGATATAAAATTAGTGGCAAACATCAACTTATTGGCTTTTTCAGAACTTAACTGAAACTTTTGAGAAGGGTGGAGCTAAGAGCATTATTTCCTATGAGGATGACCTGAGTCGTGGTGAATATTGTTTGATTATTTAGATATTTCAATGCATTCTGGGACTCTCCTTTGCTGGAAGAATGGATTATATGCAAGAATTTTCGTTTGATGGAACAAAATTTCATGTCCGGTTTTCTAATTTTGTTTAACTCCGACCCCATTCATACAGTGAGTGACTGCACATCTTCTGGATGCCCTAATTTTAAATTTGATGAAGTAACATTCATTGAAATTAGAAATCTGTAAGTTAAGTTTATAAAAAGCATAAAAGATTAAGATTAATATTTCTACAAAAAATAGTGTGTTTACAACTAAATTTAAAAAAGAAGCCAAGTGGTTTCGGCCTTTTAGAAAGGAACCCCCACTGTGCCTGCCGAAAATTGTTAACTTTTTTTAACAAAATGGTTTATTTTCATCAAGCCATTTTGGCTTTAGGCTGCCTGAAAGTACCTCTCTTCGGATTCTGAGCTTGTTTTTTGTAGTGATTGAGATGTTTGAAAGCTACGAATATAATGCAACCTGGCTTGTGATTGTGTCATGCATACCATTGTTTGTATGGTTTTTATGAAGGCACCGTACAGTTACTAACATTTTACCTCCAAAATCGTACTCAATTTGTGGAGGTGGAAGGTGTTTCATCTGGAGAAAGGGCGATAGGAGTGGCTATACCCCGGGGTTCAATATTAAGTCATCCTCCTTAACCATAGGACAAGGCATATTATGCTATGATTTACTCAACACTTCTCATTTGCAATAGCTATGTGGGGACATTCGCTACAAGCAAAAGTATGCTTTCAGAGAGGATTGTAGGAGGGTCTATATCACGCCGGTCTATATCCTTGAAGATCTACTCTGTATAAAAGCTCATAAAGATAAATATTACTTAAGGAAAGATATCTACAGCTATAATATTGCTTACCGTAGTCTAAAACTGGGCGCAAAACTCTTTAACCAAAAACCAAATCAATAAATTGATTTAAAAATCGGGGACTTTCTATTCAGTACAATGATTTTGGAGCTCTGATGCACGCATTATATAAACACTTTCTTTTGCAATTTTTTAATATACGATTTTTAGTGATACGTTTCCTGTAGTCACTTTTAGATTTGTTTTAATCTACTGTGGCTTCCTAGAATGTTTCGTAAATTTAAATTTTTGTTTCACCTAATTTTATTTTATACATTACTTCTCAATGTAATTTTTATTTAAACTTATTACCTGCTATGTATTGAGCCATATAAACGTTAATGCATAAAAGCATCAATAGATTGTTATTATTATTATTTTGTTATTTTAACCTAGTTGTTATTTTTTCTTCTTCTATAATGGTAATTATTATTGTTGCACCTGCCTTAACCTTCGTCAAATAGTCTATCAAATAGTTACGCAGAACACCACAATTGTAACCCACTCTAATTTGAACGCTTTGTGATATTTTATGCGACAATTCTCGTAGATATACACTGTAACAACAAAATTAAAAATATATATAATGTATATTATATTTATTGAAAAAGATGAACAAAATAAAAAAATGTTTAAAAAAAGTTAGACGAACTCCTCTTCTCATATTAATTCTTATATACAATATATAATCTGCAAATTATCTGTTTTACACTATGGCCAGTGCATGATAATTAATGTGCATTGGACTTGCGATCTTTCTTTCTATTGCATAAATAACATGGTCCATAAACAAACATAAATCGTGCAGGTTCCTCGGAATGGATTTCATGGTGCTTTTCCAATTCTGGAAATATTTCTAGTGTATATGACACATTGAATCTTTTGGGAATTCTTGGTTCTGTTTTAAATCTTCTTATGACGTTTTCCCTAATCAATGACTCTCCTAAGTCCAACAGAAATCTTCTTCTGCTGTCTTTGCTTTTTAATTTTTCGTCTGGAAATTTTGCACTCCATAAAATAAATGCATTTAGTGCCGCGACGTCTAATAACTCTCCAAAAATTGCCATCGGCCATCTATTACTAATTTGACTAGCTGAATATTCTTTTACCATTTTATCGGTAGTGTCTACAGCACCTTTTGTTTTATTATAAGTATTAAATAAGTATTGAAATATTATGTCAGGCTTGTACTTCATATTTTCTTCCGCAACAGAATCATCATGATGCTTCGTAGACAACATAAGGACAGCCTTATTCTTGCTAGGCACATAGGACACATTTGTATGTTGTTTACGAAAACCAGACATTGACGAAAAAACGGGTTTATAAGGTTTATTAAAGAGTTCTTCGGGAATATAAGATTTATTTTTTGTAATGTTCCGTAAAGAGTCATTTGTTTCTCTAATAGTTTATCTGCTAGGGACAACTTTGTAAAGAAATTATCTGTGATTATGCCATATCCGGTTCCTGGATCTCCGACAAGATCCAAGACGACTCTTCCGCCTTGATTATTTTCTGCTGTATTATTAATTTTTCCCAAGTATGGTTACATATTTATAGTGTATGAATTTTCACTATCTGCTGCCGCCCAAATTTTCAGACCATATTTATCTGGTTTACTTTTCATATAAACTCTAAATGAAAAACCATCTCTAAATCCAACAAGTTGCTCATCTACTGTAATATGGCTTCCGGGATTATAACACGTTTTGCAATTGTCCACAAACATGTTGAAAACTTCTCTTACCGGTTGAAGCTTATCAGTTTTCTTTCTGATTTCCCTTGTTTTTGGATCGTCAAAACAAAAAAAAACTCGTCAACAATTGAAAACGTGAGCGAGACATAGTTGCATAAATGTAGTGTGACCTCTCCTGGTACACCACAAACGGTTTTTTTGAAGCTTGAAGGGCACGTAATGTATGCCTTTATTTCAACAGCATCTTTTGGTTTCATATGCCTTGTAGAGGTTGTGTTTGATTTGGGTTTTTTTCATTTCAAAGTTTGAAAGCCTGAAAAATTGGACAAGGATAGGTATTATTAGTGAATAATGCCATATATAATTCGATAACTTTTCTTGTTCTGCCTTATCATTAGTATGCCGAAGAATTATTTCTATAATTTCGTCTGTCAAAAACAGTATAAATGAATCAAGTTTTGAAGCAATATTGATACTGTGTTGATTTAGTCCAGGCTTTTTCCTAATTATATTTGCTAGGGTTCGTCGTTTTTGTCTAAGTGGCATTTTATACCATTTTGTGTCATCTTTGGTTCGATAAAATAATCAACCTTCTTCTAAGATTTCTTCGCTATCGCCAGTCTCTATTACACTGCTCACAGCACCACTGTCATTTTCTTCTTCTATAATCACATCCTCAGACACTATTTCACTCATTGGAGCACCACCGTTATTTATTCCTTCTAATATATCATCTTCAGAATCCATCACTTCCGGAACATCATCACTATCTTCTTCACTATCTCAGAGTTCTATGTCAGCATCATCGAGATCGTCATTCAGAAATTGTTTTACCTCTAAATCGATTAATTTATTTGGATTGCGAATATTTATTTTATCAGACATTGTGTAACATTTCACGCTAGCGTTATGATTTCAAAAATCAAAAATTTCTGATACCAGTTGATATTTACTGCATTGCGCATGACCGTCACTAATCAAAATGAGTATCTTGGCATACCATACGGGGTATAAGTGTACCCTACATTAAAAATATTTTTTTTTGTTGACTTTTTTTGAGCACTAAAATATACAGAAAGTGAATCTGCAAATACTAAATGATAATAAATAAAATTGCGGAATCCTTGTGTAAAGTTTTTAAAAAGATATAAGACAAATTGAGTTGTTGGGGTACATTTGTACCTCACACGGTACGACGAAGGTTAAATGAACCGTCATGAGCAATTAAAATGATTGCTTACTCTAAAATCGTAAGAAATACGAGAATAATGCAAGATTAATTTGCTTAAAATTAATTTTTGAACAGTAAAAATAAAAAATGCTAAGCCCTGCCCTATAATTTATACGGATCTATACCAGTGAACTAAATGAAAAGCTTAAAATGGACACAAAATAAACACTGAAATCCGTTATTGGAATATCGTTTGCTACTGATTAATAATTATAAGACAGGTCATCAAATTTTATTTGTTTGACATCCAAAAAAAAGTATGCCACATGTTCGTCATAAAATTAGTTGAGAATTCTCCTCCGTTCTTTTATATTTTCCTCATGACTTTAATCATATTCATTCAATTAGGCGATTTTCATTAACGTTTCGATTACGTGATTTTCAATATAGCGGGCTATGTCGTTTCAAAGCTATAAGAGAGTCCATATTTCCATCTCGTTTGCTTTTGAATCAATAAAAAAAGGGAAAATGTTCGGCACAAATTAATTAAGAGCAGCAGGAAAATAAGGACGAAATCGGACAGCTTTGGTTGCGTGGCAGCAGTAAGGGAGACGGTATTACATTCAGGCCAGGAATAGGATTTTCGAGCCAAGCACCGAATATTAATACATATCGATTTCATATCCAGACATCAAAGACGCTTGATATTACCGTCATCATAATTTCACTTCGAAATACGTCTGTAGGCATTTTCATATTATCTACGAGTAAATATCTAGGGTGTATCAATTACAACGAGAAATACCGGGTGACATTTTATGCATTGCAATTGATTTTGAATTTTGCGTGGCAGAATAATGTTCTACATATTAATAGGACCAAAAGTAGTATTAATTTATTATCTTTCATATTGAAAATTTTATCTATCTATGAAAATAATAAGTACCATTCATATGTTAATATTTTTTAAGTCATTTTTTGTTTAACTCCAATAACGGGAGCAATAATTTTCTAAACAGGCACCATTTTGTATTTTTTTTACAGCGAAAAACACAAACAACACATCTTGTAAAGTTTTGCATCACGTATTCTGTTTTCCCTATATTTGGAAACTAGCTAATTTTGTCACTCTTCCTAAAATTGACAAGCCGCAATCATTTAATGATTTGGAGCCTATGCCGATTCGATAATAATCTAAGATCATAGAACGTGTCCTAAAAGTGAAATAGTAACTTACGTTCAAAAAAAGAAACTAATTAACAAAACAGGTCGATTTTAGGAGAAGGTACATTTGTGATACAACTTTTTTTTAATGTGATAGATAACATTAGAGACATTGACGAAAGCAAGGGCATTGTGTTCGTCCTATTCGATTACTCAATGACTTTTGATATCATTACTTCCAATATTTTGTTCACCATTCTTAAATATGCTGTGAATTTATTAACTTATCCTGGAGAAAGCAAAAGGTCGTCTTGAAAGAGTCTGCTTGCCTAGACATAAGAAGTAAAGTTCCACAAGGATCGATTTTAGTTCCAGGTTTGTTTATTATTTTCGCAACAAAAATTCTTAGATTTGGGTGGAGTACTGTAAAATACAGTCATAAGCTGACGACAAGTAGCTCTATAGCTTTATAAACTCCTCTCGTTTACAGCTTGAATGCCAAAATGTCAACAGTGAACTGGAACGAATTGACGAAATTTCTAAGGATCAATGTGTTTGTTCTTAAACCTGAAAAAATCCACGGTAATATATTTTAGTTTGTTAGAGAGGTAAATTTAGGTTTTTTTTTGTATATATAGGTAGGGTACTTACCGAATGTAAAATTTTAGTTTAAACTATACCAGGATTTTGTGATACGTCTTCTGTTTTTGTATAGATAAGTGTAAAAATAAGCAACAGATACGCCTGGGCGCTGCATTCTTACTATTTATTGTAATTTTCCTTGTTTGCAATTACTTGAATAAAGTATATTATTATTCGTTTGTTCGTTTGTTCTTACTGTCACATGGATACAATTTTGTGAAATAAAAAAAAATCAAAATAGCAACAAGTTACTACTGAACTTGAACCGTGTATAAAGTATTCGTGTTCCCACTTTTTGCTTCAAGCATATTTTACCCAAAAGCTGGCTCGCAATCTACTCTGTACCTGGTTATATACTGTTTGGGCGAAGAGTAAGGAAAGGCATGAAAATTGTCTTGGATGGCAGATTCCCATATTGGTGAAATATAAAGACCTGAGTGAGATTTTTTTTGTTAGAAGAATTGATAACAAGCAATAACTTTAGTTTGTTTTATCGAATACGATTTGACTTCAGATTTCATAATCTTTTAGTTCTTTTAGCCTAGTTGATAATTTTCGTTCTGTTTCGTCAATGCATTCTGGTAAAATTTGTGTTGGTCGTTAGCGTGGAATGAAAAATGCATTTTCAAGAATTCAGGAGCTCAAGTTCATCTTCCAATAAAGAGTTACTTGACATTGAGGGGGCTGCGCAGATGGTAGAGTCATTGCTCATATCATCAATGACCTTAATGAAAGTGTGACTATCTGCTGCAGATAGAGTTAGTGAATGATTATTATGAGGATCGCTGACTGCTGCCTTCACTGGTACTGTAACACTGTATTAGGATGTATGTACATATTATATATTTTAGTATATTATAGGACTGTTCATTAGAAAACTTGTTTATTCTTTGTAATAAATACCTATGGGGTTTAACAATGGATTTGGAGCTAAGTGGTTGATTTAAAAAGCTGGGATAAATGTTCGTCCACTTGTTTTGTAAACATTTTGCTGAATATAAAGACTTTAATTGTTTGCGGCCTTATTCTCAAATTAAGTAGTGGTTCCTACGAGAACCATTTGAATCTGTAACGTCTACATAGATAGTAATGTTTCTAATTGAACTCATACCAAAGGTTGATTTTTGCACAACAGATTTTGGCCAACCAGTTATCTCTTCGGACAATTTGATTATTCAAGAATATCTCGTGTGAGGCGTAACTTCCAGTTTTTTTTTTAATTGATATACAAGAAGTGGAGTTTCTTCGGATCTCTGGGTCCTGTTTCATTCTGGGAATGCATTTTTGGGCAATTTCCTACCAGGCAAAATTTTCTATGACAGTGGTGGTATCACCAACTCTATCACACTATATCGTAAAATTTTTACCTCTTACGCACTTTTGTATAATTTTAAATGTTACATCAGACTGTTAGTTTAAATAAACGTCAGAACCAACTGATAATTTAAATACACGTCGAGAAAAGTGTTCGTCAGGTAAAATTAACTACACGTTGTGTTCATAAGTCCTATAAAATTTAAACTGCAGGTTAAATTATCGAAGTAGTTTTCTGCCAACTTAAAAATTTATTCAGAAACCGAACCTAAATAATTCATCTATTTATCTTGCAAATAGCACACGCTTCCTTTTGAGCCGTTGTTAATAATAAATTAACTTTTTTTTTTCGTTTTTTCTTCTAATAATTATAAATTGTGATTATTTGTACATTTTTAGCCCTTTGCTTAATAGCAGGGGTAAAATGAACCACTTAGAAAATTCTAAAAAAATTCTAAAAAAATTATAAAAAAATCATATAAATACCAGTAACAAAGTTTTTAATCGATAGACAAATGGTTACTAATCAATAACGTTTTTTTATGAAATACTTTTTAATAAATAATTATAATTATTATATATTTGGGTAAATTTAGTTAGTATTTTTTGATACTACTGAAGAAAAAAATTGTTTATTTCTGCGCTGACCAATCCGATCCTGTTCGATGTTCGGTGAAGCATTATTATAGACACGGGTCGAATTTATCGTATAATTTAATTTGGTCGGTATAAGACTGATTTTCATTCCCTCGTAATTTTTAACGTCGCATCGCTGGCACACCCAAATTCGATTACCGACTCAAAAGCTATCCGCGTCAAAGACAAAAATATTTAATTCCGAACGGTTCCGTGTTTAACTCGACGAATTGAAAAACGCGCGTTTGACGCAATCGAAATACTATAAGCGTATCCCTCTTTGCCATTTTGTTTGCTCGAATTCCGGATTAAGAAACGCCCGTCTGACGTGGTGGCGTGATTTTTACTGACGTTTGTCGTTAATTAATTATAATTGATTGATGAGGTTGATTGCCGATCATATATTTGAAGTTAAGTTTTATTTATTTCATTGTATATATTTGCGTCATAAATTCACGTTATTCATTTTTTTTTTCATCCCAAATTAACGAAATAAGGCTATATACTTCGACCAGAAATATAGCGCTCTTACAACCTACCCCGTGATTAACTTTGTCTGCTGTTTAGTTCTCCAAAACCGCAGCCCCATATAGAACACCCTGCCGAGCAGACCCTTTACCCGTAACCATTCCAGGACCTTACTTGGAATTTATCTATCTACACCGAGTATGTTTTTCATGCCGTATACCGTGGGAGAAGTAGTGTCCTTAATTCACTCATTAAAAAACAAACAATCTTTGGGAATTGATGAAATACCTATACGACTTATTAAAGCATGCAGCGATGTCCTGGCCCCATATTTAACTATGATTATTAATTCCTCTGTTTTATTAGGGCAATTCCCCTCGGCGCTAAAAAATTCTAAAATGGTTCCTGTGTTTAAGAAAGGAGATTCAACAGACATAAAGAATTACAGACCAATAACAATCGCAAGTTGTTTTTCCAAAGTCCTAGAGAAAGCCATGTACAATCGAATGACACATTTCTTAGAGCAAGAAGATATAATAACAAATGTGCAACATGGTTTCCGCGCTGGTCACTCTACGGAAACGGGGTCAAATGAACTTGTTCAGCATATTAATGATAAACTAGATATCGGAGAGACAGTAATCGGAGTTTTTTTCGATTTATCGCGCGCCTTTGACTCCTTAACCTTCAGTATAATGGCAAAGAAGCTGGAATGCTTGGGAATCAGGGGGCCTATCAATGATTGGATCATATCGTATATGAATCATAGGAAAATAAGTGTCAAAATAAATGGAACGTACTCAGACCTTTATAGCGTCAGCCTGGGCACGCCTCAGGGGGGAACTTTGGGTCCATTATTGTTTCTTTTATATGTGAACGATTTGCCGGAATTTCTCAGCAGTGACTGTCGTGTCTTTATGTACGCGGACGATACGTCCGTCTTTGTCTCTGGAAGAGATGCAGAAGTGCTGATGGATAATGTATCTCTTGTTGTCTCACAGTTTAATAACTTCTGTAGGCAAAATCATTTGATCGTGAATGTAGAAAAGACAGTCGTTGTTGAGTTTACTGGCCAGTACATTAAACCTTTAGCTGGCTTATCGATCAGTTTTGCTGGTTCGCCATTGGAAATAGATCAGACCACGAAGTTTCTTGGTTCTTATATTGATAGCTCCTTGAGATGGGACCGGGACATTGACAATGTCTGCAATAAACTAAATAAAACCTTTTTCGCAATATTTACAATTAAAGATTCATTTCTTGAGAAGGCACTAATAGCTTTTTACTACGCGTCAGCTTACTCTTCCATTTCACACAATATTGTCAACTGGGGACAAGCGAATGATGCTGAGAGAGTGTTTATACAGCAAAAAAGAATACTTAGGCTGATTTTTAAACTTCCTCCGAGGCAATCATGCAAAGAGACATTTCAACAGCTCAAAATATTAACAATGCCTTGTATATACCTATTTAAAATACTTTTGATCACACATAAAATAAATATTCACATAGGAAGCATACTGATATCCACAGTTACAATACTCGCAATAGAGAACATCTGCTGAAGCCAAAACTCAACCATATGTTTTATAAAAAATCACTAAGTTACGCGGGACCATATTATTGTAATTTGCTGTCTCCAAGCTTAAAAAATTTATCTATAAATCAATTTAAAAAACACATCAAGAGGCTCCTGACGGCCAATGCTTTCTACAGCCTGAAAGAATTTGAAGCGTACCTGAGAGCATCGTAAATAACGTCAAAAGTTTACCGAGATTTTTCTAATGTATACTCTCTTTTATTTTAAATTACATTAACTTGTTTGTCATGTTTGTTATATAAATATATACTCGTATTCGTTCTACACATTACTTAAGATTATGATATACATTGTTTTTACAATGAAACTTGTAATTTATTATTTGTATTTATTGACGAAACATCCATTGTATCACCTGGTTTTGTGAATAAATAATCTATCTATCTATCTATCCATCTACACCGAAAAGCGGGATATAAGCATGTTTCCAAACTTTTTCGGCGATCAATTCTCTACATAATATTACAAAGTAATAATTTATTACGTTCTATTTCATTGCATTTCTACATAGTATAATTATTAATATACAAAATATTAAATATAATAATAATAATAAAGTATCAGTCACTAAAAGAATCGTCACTGTCGCTACTATTGTCACCTAGTTCAATGATCAACTCCGCCACTGATCGTTCTCGGTAAATATTTTCTTCTTTTATTACTCGTTTTTTACAGTTTGACCAGCTTTGTACTGATATTCTAACCACCTCTAGCCGAATTACGTTTATGGTACTATCACTAATTTTTGGTGCAGTGTTATTTCTTGTTATATCCGCCTTCAACTCAGACCAAATTATCTCCACCGTGTTAAATATACAATGATAGTGCGGTAATCTCAAGATTTATTAAAATGTTTTATTTTTAACAATTCCAGAAGTTGTTGCTTCATGTGGCTATCTTCAAAATATAAATCCTGAGTGTCGAACCACATTTAGTCTAAATACACAATTGGCCTATTTTGCTCTCGAAATTTTTCAATTGCATTTAAATTATCCACCGTCCATTGATTATTTGAGATTCCATTAGCACTTGACGTTTATTAATTGTTTGGAACTGAAAATCAGTTAGTCAGTACTTTTTTATGCATTTTTTCTAGGACATAAACACTATTCATTTTATAAGCGTCGCAGATTATACGCCTAATTAGATCTGCATGTTGCTCTTTAAAAACTCGCGAAATACCAGCATCTTCACTCACTTTTCTCTTGACTATTTGCAACAATTTTTCTTACAGTTGACTTCGGAAGTTTGGTCCTGTCACTTGTTTTTATCGGTGCTGCTCCTACTTCTCCTTCTGAATTTCTTATAAAATTGTAAACATTCAAAACAATTTGTTTAGCATCCAAAGACAAATGGATCCATTTTTTTATTTGCTGAGGCAGTTCGTCTTCTAAATTGTCATTACTTTCGACTACCATCTCCACTTCGTCTTCAAATTCTGCGTTGTTTTCCATACCTTCTTCTAACAGGGAATCACCAACCATTTTAAAGTGTTAAAAAAGGAACCTTCGTTTATCTGTATTCTTATGACGTACCTTTATCTCGATTTCAAATGGAATTTGTCCATTAGATAGGTCGATCTATATTAAGAACACAGTAGAAAGCTTAAACTGATTTCCAATTTAAAGGTTTAACATAATGACTCTAAAATATTTTCCTAAGAATGCAATATAAAATATTATGTAGATAATTGATTTATAATGGATGTTTTCCCAGTTTGCGATTAGTTGATTTGTTTGGGTTGGTGAAATCACAGTATGCTGTCAATTTTGTCAGCCTTGTGTTGATAGTTAGTAATTACCAACTTACTATTATTCAATTGTTTTTCAAGACTCAGTGTTCCATTTTTATTGAGGTATTTTAAAGGTGTTTCTGTTTCTGAATTCGACATCTGGGAGTTTTTAAGACGGAAACGTTCTTAAGACGGAAAAGTTGTCCCAGTTTATGAAAAAACATTACCTCGTCGAAATTTAGTTCTGGGGCAATGGAATTAATTAGAAGTGAAGTAGAAAAAATATCTGTTTTTAGTCGGAAAAAATGTGTACAATATGTCATCTAAATGTTTACAGAAGCCGACTAGCGCCAGAATTAATTATTAATATGGGGGACGAGTCCAGTGATGATAGCGGTTATTTTAATGTAGAATAACTTTTTTTTATAAATATTCTAACATTGTTTTATAGCTAAATTTACTCCTTCATTTACATTTCAATTTCAGCATTTTTATGCAAGAAGTACCGATGTACGGTTCTGTAAAGTCATTGTGGAATTGCGATTCTATCTATTTTATTTATTGATCGGAGTCATGCATTTTACCAAAAATATAAACCAAACCCACTGAAATTATGTAAATAACTTTTATTCTTATATTAGTAAATAAAAGAACTAAAGCAGAAATCAGACAACACAAGGAAACATATTTGCTTTACATATAATAGTCACACAAATCAAAATCACATAGATACCTTTACTCAAGGAAGAAAAATATATAGAATATCACAAAAATAATAAAGCAGTAACAAAATCTCAGTGATCCAAATAAAAACACATATTTGGTTTACGATAAATAACAAAGAGATTCAAAATAATATAAACAAGTTTGCTCGAGAAATAGGCACATGACTGGCAAAAACTTAATATGGAAATGCAAGTGTATCTTAAAAACAATAAAATACTATCCTATAACCAGTTCAGTTTCCGAAGTGGGAAATCCTCCAGACAAGCAGTTACTTTATTCTTGGAGGGTACTGTTAATTATATAGAGTCCGGCGAGTGTCCTGTTGGGGTTTTCTGTGACCTCAATAGAGCATTTGATTGTGTAGATTTCGACATAATGTTATGGAAAATGTCTTGCAATGGTATAAGCGGTCCTCGACTGAAATTGTATTAGGATGAGTGCTTTTTCTTTTTTATATTGACAGTTTAGAGAGTTTGCGTGGCTCAGACGACTTCGAAAAAACAACATTTAAAAAGTTTACTGATAACTTTACCATATCTATGAGGAGTAAGTATCTATCTCTTCATAAATAAAAACATGGTATTGGAATTAGGAGCCAACATAACCTGTACTCAGTAGAAGAGTAGGCGAGGGTGGGACAAGGGCCTCCCTCAAAAATTAACCAAAACTTTTTTTTCGGTTTTTTCTTCTAATAATTATAAATCCTGGTTATCTGTACATTTTTAGCTCTTTGCGTGACCGCTTCAAAATTCTAACAGAATAGCTATTCCATATTATTATAACCGAATCACAATTAATTTATTGAAAGTGAAATTTTTTGGATAATTCTGAGGATTTATCCTAAAGCCAGAGCTCTTGAAAATGTTATAAATACCAATCACAACTTTTTTAATAGATGGAAAAATAGTAACTAATCGCTAACGTTTTTTTTTATTAAATACTATTTAATAAACAATTGTAATTATTATATATAACATTATAAATAGGGGAGAGTTGGGTGCGATGGCATAACGGACCTCGCATGAATAAAATAAAGCCCGAAAAATTAATAAAAAGCTTAAATAAGGGTTACTTATTTATTTCGAGTTTGTGAGTATCTTAGTTATAATAGAATATGAGCTGTTCGGTGTGAACGGGTTGTCCAGATATCAAAAATTTATAAATTTTTTTAAATCGGGAAAAAGGATCTTTCATCATAACAAAAAATTAAAAACTTTACAAGTCTAAAAGATATTAGTGAAAAAATTATAGAACTTTTGTATTAAACATTTTTCTCGGTTAACCCCTGTAGGGGGGTACGCAAATATAAAAAATAACCCTTTGTCCATATGGTTGTTTTTTTTTTGGTTTTTCTGTTAACATTTAAACATTACAGTATTACTATTATGCACCTTATTTCAAACAGAGATAAATGTTCTACTCCACGTAGAGAGCAATATCCTAAATAATTGTCCCCCGGCAGCGGTTAAAGTTCGGAAAGGCGATTAAGGATTTTCCTGCCTAAATAATCTACGCAAAGCCGCCATTTAATTTGGTAACACGAGAGACCTCATTATTTATGAAAAACATCGAGTTCTGAAAGTGGGGCAGGGATATTTTCGCTTCCCTCACCCGCGATTAGCCATTTTGGTTACATTTTTAACAAACTTCGTTAGGGATGCACAAGTCGCTGGGGCTTATTTGGCGCTTTATTAGTAGAGCGTTTGAAAAATGTGCTCGTAAAGTAGTAAATTATGCAACCGGCGAACATTTTCGGCTCGAAAGGTGATTCGCTGACTTTTCCGTAGTAGCCAGGGTGTGTTTTGACGTTATTGAACGTACAGAAACTTGAAAATTTTGTCGGCGGGTTACCAATTTAAATGCGTGCCGAACGGAACACAGCAAAATAACATGTAAGTTTTTAGGTGGCCTAATATTGGCTGCCCAGTACATTTCTGTAATATGATGGCAAAATTCGAACAATTTTATAGGTTAGGGAATAAAACAAACACTAGTAAAATATATTTTGACAATGACACCAGGAAAATTCGTGACAGTGCAATATTTTTATTTGCGATTATTATAAGTTATTAAACGCGCTTTAATTAAAGATTAATGCCTTATTCAATTGAAGACAAAGTAACCATAATTAAGTGGTGTCTGAAAGGTTTTCAGTTTATTTTCCTGCTGTACCTTTGATTTCGACAATTAAAAAATATTATTACCCAATTCGAGTCCACAGGGACCGTAATGAACAACTGCAAATAGAGATTTGAACATTTTACTGCATGTGGAGGAAAACAAAATGAAGAGATCTGTGAAGGCGATGAAGAAGGAAGAGTAGCATTTTGTTTTGAAATGATGGAAAACCAAATGGTCAGAACTGTCGGTATTGGAGCTACGAGAATGAATCGTTGTGTTCATACTCGAAGCTAATATCCTCAGAAAATAAATGTAATCATTTTTTATAGACTACAAAATCACGGCAGAAACCTATTTGGACTTATTACAAAATTAAATTGTACCCGCATTATAAGAAATTGTTAGTAAAGGCCAGGGGATCTGGTACCAGATGGATGGCTGTCCCGTCCATAATTCCCGTTTGGGTAGAGCGTATTCAGAACACACTCCTGGTGGGAATATTATTGGCCCAAGGGGCCGAATAGTTTCGCCACCCAGGTCACCTGACATCTCGCCGAATTTTTTTTAAAATAATGTTTGTTTTTACGAATGTTTTCAGCCGTATTTTTGTTCCAATTATTAATTATTTTTAACAAAAGAAGCAAAAAATTTATTAAACATAACGCTCAGTCAGGGATAGAAAAGTTGTATTTGTTACGGAAGCATTAAGGAAGGGGCATACTTAACATCGCTGACAGCTGCATAACCTGAGAAAAGAAAATATTTCCATGAAAAGGCAAAGAACAAACCAACTTCATCGGGCAGTAGTAAACATTTACAGGAATCTAACACCACCGAAGTTATCGGATCAGAACTTTGATTCCACAGCAAGTATGAAGACCCCAGATTAACTTAAAGACCAATGGACATGCAAATCGCTGCACGGGAGATACTCTCACACTATTGGGAGTGAGAAGATTGCGACTTCAGCCTATTTAAGAACGGGAAATTTATTCCTCGAAACAGAAGGCTTTATAACTGCATCGCAGGATCAAGCAATACCTACCAGAGTATACAGAAAAGAGTGAGTGAACAGATCCCCGAATGATAGATGTCGTATGTGCGGAGAAGAGAGGGTATCTGATGTGTATTAGCGCCTAAACCCTACTTCGGCAGACTTAACAGTATATATATGGTATTTCATATGATATAATACATAAGGTTTATATTTATAAACATACAAGACGGTGCTATCAGTATATACCAATCTGCGAAGATGAAAGGGTACGCCTGTATTATTGAACGACAATTCCTACCGACCGCCCAATCCAAAACAATATACCAGATATTGTACTTACCTTAAAGGAGTAGAAAATCGCTGTACCCTCCCCAACAACATAAGGAAAAAATACACAGAAAACGTAAATAAATACTTACCGTTAGCTGAAATTAAGAAGAAGTGGAAGATGGACAAAGTAATGCTTCTATTAATAATCGGAGGGGAAGTCACAAAAACTCGACATGAAAGCTTGAAGAGGTAAATTCTTGAACCTAGAATTCACTTACCAATCCAAAAATCAATTATATTAGACGCATGCTGTATTGTGAGGTGAATCCTTGGAATCGGGACTAATATCATTTTCAATGGCATCAGAAAGCTCACAATCTTGTCGGTAGACCGATGTGACTGCTTGAAGCACCAGGAAATTTGTGAAAATGTGAACAATAATAAGTGCTTATTGTCTAACAGATATTGTATCCAATACCAAGGCCATTAATTAATTCGCTAAGTATCACAGTTCAAGTAAAAATTCCGAAAACCGAAAATATACCAATGAACAATATAATAAAAACCACCAACTCAAACAAAAGCAACAAATAACCAAAAAGAAACAAAACTCAAAAGCAAATGTATAATAATCATCTGAAACATAAAAATATATCTTTCAATGCCAAAGTAAACAAAGCCGACATCTATCACTACAAATACAATTAAAAATGTGCATTGCTTCAACTAGTGGCCTTCTGACCAAAAAGTTCAGGTGTTGATAGGTGAAATACCGAAAGATCGAACTACAATAACTATTCACTGCACTCTATAGGAGATCCACAAAAATTTTCTGTGGAAATACACCGTCACACTTAAAAGCTTTTTTAAAAATTTCCTTTGAACTTTTTCTAGCGTAGATCTAACATAACTTAGGTGCCTGTTAGCCTTGTAAATTCGCCAGCATTCTGAAATATGAATCCTAACATTTTCAACGCATTACAAGTTGGATTGATATGGCCAGCACACCAAAGCTTAGTGTAAAATAAAACTGCTAAATCTTTGGAGCCATCTCTACGCTTTAATTTTATATTGCTTAGAAAATAATCAAAACCAATACAACCAAACCTGTTCGAAAAACTGACAGATAAGCATTAGTCAATATTCAATGGCAATCTGTTGGTGTTTACACCAAGAGTCAACAATTTGAAGATGCCTCTGCAAAAGGCGACAGTCATCTTGATTACGGATAACTCTAAATATCTTCATATCATCTTCAAATACTAATAATTTACTAGATATACCAGGAATTATATCATTGATAAAAATGTAAAATATGAGGAGGGTAATTCTGCCGTCCACGTACGACTTTAAGAACAAAACTAGATTTCCATCGAACCCCATCTACACAAGTTTGTAGAGACAAATGGTACAGTACTTCGTTTGAAAAAGAAACTATGGTGACGCTGAGTTCAATCTTCTTCCAGTGGTTCGTGTTCAGGGAAATTTTCTGGTTTATTGAGACTAGGTTAACGATACTGGTCTTAACACAAGACATTTAATAAGACTCATGCTGCTTAGATCAGGAAGTGATTTTAGACAAAAATAGGTTATCTGAAATAATTGACAGGCCATTAGAAATTAAATATTTGTGTTTACAATGACGAGTCGATAAATGACAATTGATATGGGGAATTTTAGTTCCCTAAGGTATGGCAAAAATAATTTTATTGCATTCAACACGCCAAAAGCTTTTGTCTGTGTAGGATGGTTTCAGCTATTATATAATTATTTATTATACCGCTCAATGAAAGGGCATTCTTCGTGACAAACGAAACCGCATATTTATTATCCATCGGCCTTCCCCCTTTGCCGATAACTTTTTGTAGACGTTTTTCGGTCTCATCGAAGTCGAAACACATTCCGTCGTCCATGTTTATTTATCTAGGTTTAGTTTTGCCGCGGGTTTCCTAGATACTCGCTAATATAATCATTCTTTGTCACCGGCGCGGCTGACAGTGATATATTTTATGTAATGTTGAATGGGAGTTTTAGGCATAAAAACCCCTTTCTGAAAACAACTTTTAGTGAAAGTTTTAACGATTTCCTGGGGGCGGACGCTCTGACTGATAATCGCTCGAAGTCTGCCTCGTATTCTTCTTTATTTACTTCAGAACTACAGTCATTAGTGACTATTGTAACAGGAAGAACTGAGGCAAAACAGCTACTTTCTGGCCCACGGAGTTTCGCAAAGTTGCATCCAGTGGCGCATACGGTCGGCAAACATTAATTGCTTCCTTTTTTGGTGCGTCGTTGCTTATATTTCACGTTTTTTGGTATTTTTGAAAGCGTTATGCAATTAGAATTCAGTATTTAATAATTGCTTGTAGTTATAAAAATGAACAAAACTAATCAAACTAACCAATACACATCTCTTTTGAAAATATCTTTTAAAAATAAAAATTGAATTACATTGATTATTAATAACGCGAAATGCTTAGGTTTCGAGCAATTCTCAAGACCAATATAAAATTTTTCGAATTATCGAGCAAATTTTGTCCATTTTAGATTCGTTTGTAAAAGTGGTCACACCTCCATTATTGTGGTTTAAATTTCAGGCTTGAAACAAAAATCTTTAGCGATGGTAATAAATAAAACTCGGTAAACGAAATCGTATTAACAGAATACAAAACACATTTCTTGAAAAAAAAACATTTTTTGTCGGATCGGGTGGCACGCCACTGCATTCATTTCTTCCAACGCTTGACAAAATCGTTTCTCGAAACCTTCGGGTTTCTCTTCATGGATTAAAAGTTGTATTTGTGTTCCCAGTTAATTTTACTACTTCTATAGAAGGTCGAATTGAAATTTTTAAATTGCGACATTGCGTTACGACGTTATTAAAATCAATGAGGCCATTATGACTAATGAATGTTCTTTAATTAGTGTTATAGTCTGACGGACGAGTTTGATGAAGCTTATCTTCTTTTTTGTAGTCTAACCTAAAATTGTAAGAATAGAAGGAATAACATTTATTAGTTTTGATTATCATATTCCATATTTGTTATTTTCACGCTGGTACCCAGGTCATATGGGATCTCTTATCTCTTGTGGGATAATTGCTCGTGCGCCTTGGCGAATAGGTCGTCATTTCAGACCATTTCTTTAGGAATTTTGGATTATTGTTTCTAACATATAATCTGTCTGATCTTGGTGAGCTATAAAAATAAAAAAAAACTAAAAGAACATAAGAACGAAAATTTGTTTTTCGATTTTTCATTTTTAAAGCAAATACGATACCAGAACCATACAAACCATACAAACAGGGTGGTACATTAAAATAATACCCTTTAGACCAAAATTCTTTAGCTAAATGTATTCTTTGATATATTTATTTTATTAAAATTTATTAAAATATGAACAGTTAAAACCTACAAGCTAATGTTTAATTTTGGTTGGTGATATATATCTATATAGGACTAAAGCCGCAAATATATACTGTTCTTTTGGACTTAAAACTTCCCAAAGTTTACTTTTTTATAGTAGTAGTATAGTATATAGTAATAGTAGTAGTAGTAGTAGTAGCAATAGTAGTATGTTTGTACTGAACAATGTTTCTCATTTTTTTTACAAATTTCACTTTCCTTTATATAACATATTTCAAAAAAAAATTTTCATCTGAATATAACGCTTAAGGATAGAACTTGCTAAAACTATATCGACGTAAACTTGGATTTTGTACTAGGGATCAGAAATAGCGTTCGAAACATACGCATGAGAAAATTATTTTGCAATTGTTATTTTAACTCAATATTCATTATGGCCGAGCACAACTTATGATACTACTTACTGTTCACTCTCTGTCAAAAATTAATATTTTAACAATAAAAACCGTCCGACCCTTACCACTGCTATTGATGTCATCAGGTCAAAATCATTTGTCAGTGAAGGCGCTATATGTAAGTACTGGCAAAAATGAAATAAACTACCTGACGTGATTTAAGTAAGATCTGAATACTTTGGGAACAGCATTCCAATTAATGAGGTATATATTGTTGATATATTGTTGATAAACGAAAATGCTGATAGGCCAACCCCACACCTGCCACCAACAAAACTCAAAACACAGCAAGTACCACTCAATCAAAACATGTTTTTCTTGTAATGGCTACTCACTACAAACAATTTAAGTACACAAAATGTACGCATCGGTGCTAGAAAATTTTCATTTATTTTAAACCCCACACTTGCCACCACGTATGTGGGGAACTGAAGTTGAAAAAAAAACAAGGGTCTGTTTTCCAAATTAAAAAGTGCGAATCGAATTGCATTAAATAACGAACGAAATCTGACCCTCGCAGAATGGAATATATCAGCCAGTCGGTTCATTGTACTAAAATAAAAACGAAAGGGCGGCTAAAAAGCGATCGATATCTTTGAATACACCAAAACAAACAATTTTTGACTGTTCTAATGGGTTATAATAGCATCGCCATCGAAAACACGACTTTCTACTTAAACCTTTCATGTCATGCAAATCTGTTGCCCGTTTCATACAAACAATCAGCACTGCCCGATATTGTCAAACTTGCATGGTGTTTTAACAGTCAGCTTTTGGGTTCGCTTCACCTTTCAGCGATTTTAATTTATTTTAATATTTTGGTTTCAAAAACTACCAACGAGTACCAAAAGTGCGTTCATCCAACACTACGGTCATAGCAAATTCAAGTTTTGTTTTTTTACTAAAAATTTAAATTTCTTCCTTCCTGCATTCCAATGTTTTCAAATCATATTTAGCTTCTCATTAAAACTGAAATTTGGCATTAATATGAATCAGTGAAGTACAAAAATACAAAGTTGGATCGGCTAAAAGAATTGCTGCAGTTAAAATCGAAGTGAAATGATGTCACAAAATAATCACTTATTTAGGAGCATTATTTTGAAATGACAAGAAAATCAATTAAATGAAACAATTTTCAGTTCCTTAAATAATATGAATTGTTAATTTTTTTATTCAAAACCATCCCTATATAGATTTTCTTCCAAAGAAACATCCACAGGCTATTTGCAAATCTTGTGTTGGTTGTTGGTGAATCGAACTTGCTGACGTTTCGCCGACCATCCAGTTGGTTTCTTAAGAGCTTAGCTCAAACTATAGAGTAAATGGAACGTAGGTATCATCTTTTCATACATGGTCATTATAGCATATAACATTTTGTAGCTACCTAGGTTTCAATGTGATCCAATATTTGTCCACAATTACACAAAACATCACTCTCTGAGGAATTATTTTTATACCAGGTCTATTTAGTTATACCAGGATTCAAGGTGCGGTGGCTGAGAAATTGCTACAGGTCCATTGCGAGAACCATTTCTGTTGGGTGAAGGTTATTGTTAAGGTGTCTTAGTTTTTCTTTAACTGAAAAAACAAATAGGATTTTTTTAGATCTGATCTCTATTTTCATTTTGGGGCGTATTTACAATACTATATGGTATTAGCTCAAGTATTGTTTGGTGGTTGATTTTCACCATTTTATAGTGCAATTTCGGATACTGACAACTGTGACTGAATCCTTTTTGCTCTCCAAATGCACTTTCTTCAGTGATCGATGTTTTCTTTTAGGAATTTTTTGAAATCACCTAATCCCAAACTAGTGTTTGAAAGTGATTAACTTAGTAGTTATTAAAGCATTCTGTCTCGCTAATAGATACTGTGAGAGAGATTCCGTGCTAATATTTCTCATCAATGCAGAACAAGAATCTATGCAAAAGTAGATAGTAGTCTCCATGAATTTTTGATATCTGATATTCGCATGTCATTTCAAGGTTATATATTGCTTCGATTGTCTATTATTGGTGTTACTATTATTACACAGGGTTAGTAGAATGTACCGGATAAAATGCAATACCAGGAGATTTTCAAGCATGTAGTATTTAAAAATGCTAATAGCGGTGCTACCAGATTTATCACTTTTAGATCACATGTTATATTTTTGTAATTTTAAATATAAATATCAAAATAATATCAAATAATATGAAAATAATATGTAAAGAATATAACAAAGCAAGTAATATTATTGAAAAAATATTAATATCGCGCAGCTAGTTTTATAAAAAAAAAAATATTGCTTGAAAATTCCCCTTTATATTTGAAGCAGTCATCATCAGGCTGTCCAATCACATTTTGACAAAAAAAAGTTTGTTTTGACTTCCAATATGGAATCTAAGGGCAGGTTTATGCAATTATTTTGAGTTATAAAAATTAATACGTATATTTTTAAGGGTTGATTTTTTTTCCTTCCAAGAAAAGTCTATCCATCTTTATCAATAAAATATATTCTTAAATCTATTTTTATTACTAAAAACTCTTGCATGCTTATATTATATAGGTATTAGAGTATTCGATTTTGTTCAATTTTATTGTTTATCGTTGGTTGTTCTAGTAAGGTTTATATTAACGTCCAAACTAAACAAAACTAAAATAAAAACTTAATTTTTAGCTTACAAAAAAAAATTGGGTAAGTGCAAAAATTAGAGGTTTGTCATCATTGGTCTAACATTTTAACACAAGCAGAACAGAAGAAAAACTTGGAAGGAATTTAAACATTTTGTGCGATCTCCAACAGCATCGACCATAGCTTAAATTCTTCGGCCCATGGAGTTATTTTTCTTCAAGCAATAGTTCTTCCCATACTTCCTGAATACATTTTCATAGCTCCTCGCTGGTTTGAGACATAAAATTTCTTCGAAACAGCCGTTATCTATTATCCCCCCCTTTTTTTTTATTGGGTTGATGTCTGGACTGTTGCTTGGCAGGTGCAAGGTGTCGATGTTGACATTTTGGCATATTTTCCAGGTAAAGGTGTTTTAAAATGGTCACCATAACGTTCTGCAATATTTCTTCATAAGTTTTATTGACAAATATTCCCTCAATCCGCTATACTACTCCCATTCCTCGGATTGAGGGAAGATTTGTCAATGAAACTTACACCGAAATATTGCAGAACATTCAAACGTCCAAACCACATTAGTTGTTTTTTTTTCAATAGTATCTAATAGTCTCTTTTCTACATTTATTCTGTTCAAAATTTCGTCATTTTTCATTTTGTCCATTAATGTGCTACATCATTGCTGCAGAACCTACCTTTTTTTTATAGCCTTTGACATTTTGACTTTGCACAAAGGAATTAAACATTCTCCTCTTTTTTTTTGGGAAATTAGGTCATTCCTTTAACATTGGGTGAAATTGACGTAGAACAATTTTGTTTTGTACGTCCACTTCGTCTCTTCCGTCCGATGTTATAGTCACTCCTAAGTACTTATACTGGTTTGGATGTTTAATAGTTCCCACATCAGTGTGTAAATCTTGTCCGTTTATTCCAATACCAATGTACTGGGGTTCCTCCATATTTATTTCCAGGCTTGTATTCTTCTACAAGCTTTCTAAACATATAGTTTATATCGTCCTGATCTTCTGCTAATATTACTTGATCATCTGCAAATAATAGACTGTAGATGCACTCACTGTTCATCATTACACTCATTTTACTGCATTTTCGTTTCCATGCTTTTAAGACCTTATCTATGTATGTTTTACATACAGTGGTGCCTTTATTTACCAAAATATGTTGAGGAATTTCTTTTCCAAATTTTACTAAGCTTTTCGTGTTATGATAAGACTGTTTCAAAGCATCCCATAACTTATTTATTATCACGGTATCATATGCCTTCTTGAGGTCTATAAACATAAGGTGTAAATCTCTCGACCAAGCTATAGTTTTTTGGGATAGAAGTTTCGGGCAGAAAATGTTATCGACGCAGGATCATCCCGCCCGGAAACCACTTTGCTATTTTGCATCTTCAATATTGCCTTCTAAACGATTTTTCAATAAACGTCCATATACCAATAGAAGATGTCACACTTACACACATACATTTAAACTAAAATCGTAAGCACCTGCATCTGTCGACAAGTCCAGGGTTGAAGCGCTGGTTGTCTGGTCTGTACACTTTTATTATTCAATTTTTGAAAGACTGGAAGATCTTTTCATAGGAAAATATGACCCTATCCCAAAACTGTGCTATTCTTGCACTTGATGGTCAAGAGCGAAAATAAGCAATGCTTGCTTCCGTTGGGGACAGGGTCTTCCTCGACTATCCGACTATTTGAACTGAACTGTTTGTCAGCCACATCCCCTTTTGTTTTTAAACGTTTCTTCTTGTCTTCACCTTTCACAAATGGAACTCCCGCTGATATCTAAGGACCAACCACTTTCTAATTTGGTCACAATTCTTGCTTTTCACTCTTTCCCCGAATGTGGAGATAGTTTAGGCTTCAATTTATTTTATAACGTATTTGTGACAACGCTGAAATTTTATTTGATTTGACAGTCACTATTAGAAATATGAAAACAGTAAAGTTTGCATGACAACGATATGATGATATATAATATACTATTCAAAACTTTGAAAAAGAGTGCTTTAAAATTCACTTTTTTATGGTCCGGCAGTAATTAGAATAAAAAATATTTATTTTTAATGAAAATTCCAACTTACATATAAAGGAAGATGTTTTTAGATTATTTCAAAATACACCCCAAGTTTGTTGTACTTAATTAACTGCTAAAATAAAGGTTTTGGTCGCTCAATGAGATGGTAATTGCGAATCGTAGTCCGGTCTTAGTATCTAGCTTTAACGAGCATCTCTTGTTAGCTTATAAGGTTTTTTTTTCGATGTATAGAAATTTAAGTTGCAATAAAACAACGATGGATTATTCGATTAACATGAAATTTATTTATCCGCAAGTAAATCTTGTGGCATTACATTTTGAATATGATTTCTGGCATATGACCGCCACGGCTGGCGCGGATGTAGTCCAATCTGGAAGTCCAATTTTCGATGACTTTTTCCAACATTTGTGACCGTATATCGGCAATAACAAGGCGAATGTTGTCTTCCAAATGGTCAAGCGATTGTGGCTTATCTGCATAGCACAGAATGTAGAATAGCGGTGTTAAATCCCAAGATCTTGGAGGCCAATTCACAGGTCCAAAACGTGAAATTAAGCGGTCACCAAACGTGTCTTTCAATAAATCGATTGTGACACGAGCTGTGTGACATTTTGCGCCGTCTTGTTGAAACCACAGCTCCTGGACATCATGGTTATTCAATTCAGGAATGAAAGAGTAGCTCTATACCGATCACCATTGACTGTAACGTTCTGGCCATCCTCGTTTTTGAAGAAGTACGGACCAATGATTCCACCAGCCCATAAAGCGCACCAAACAGTCAGTTTTTCTGGATGTAACGGTGTTTCGACATATACTTGAGGATTAGCTGCGCTCCAAATGCGGCAGTTTTGTTTGTTGACGTAGCGATTCAACCAGAAGTGCAATTCATCGCTAAACAAAATTCGCTTATGAAAATCGGGAACAATGGCAATGTCGTTTTGGGCCCATTTGCAAGCGTTGTTCAGCCGTCAGTCTATTCATGATGAATTGCCAAACCAAACTGAGAATAAATCACTTTACAGCTGTTAAATCGGTCGCCAACTTGAACAGTAATACCAACTTAAAATTTATACATCAAAAAAAAAAAGGAATAAAAGGAATAAAAGGAAATTGCAAAGAAATATATTTTTGAAGCAACATTAAGTTTTGATGATTCGTTTAGAGGTTGTTAAATGATTTCCTTTGGTAGGATCTAATACTCGAGGTTTCCAAACTGTTCCAATTTGAGATAAAACAGAAAGAAGTAAAAGGAATCTAATCATAACATATTGCTAGGCCCCATTGGTCGCCCTATATTTAATCTAATAAACCGATCGCTGATTTGAGTGTCTCTGCGGCTGCCATTCGACTAAAGAAACTTTCAGTTCTAGAATATCCTAATCGCGTTGCGGCACAAATATATATTCCCGATAAATATGGCGCAAAAGACTAGAAAAAATATATTTGTTTACCATCAAAACTTGGGAGTCTTTCTATACGTTCATTACGTCCGCCGCAGAGAATTGCAGAAAACCATTAAACTTTTTTTTTTCAAGACGCTCCCCATCGGATGTCTTCTTTGCTTTATGAAAATTATTTGGGCTTGTCCGGCGGGCAGGGAGAGAAGAAAACTTTTTCATTTTATTTTTATATGCCGGACAGAAAGGAATCGGGATAACTGCCCAGTTTGTTTGGTTTAAATGGAAACGAATTGCCTATATTGATTCCCGAATGGTTTTCTTCGGAAATAAATTGCTCAAGTTAAGGTGTAATTGAGGCGACACGACAAGCCAGGCGTTATTACTTTTTTTGGGGGGACGTTTTATCGCGTATTATTACGCAGATTGCGGGGAAGTGATTTTTGAACGTTAGAGATTATTTCCTTTTCCGATACTTTACTCTATTCTTTTCCCGTTCCGTCATTACCTATTACTTTCTTAATTTGGTCATAAGGAGAAGAAAATGTCCCAGAGTTTCCTCATGGTTTTTAAAAATCTTCAATATTAACTATAATCCAGTCAAAACGGACAAAAATAATTTAAAACTTAGGCAACATTCGCATAGAGCTCAAAATGGGGAGAGACGTTAAATATACTATTATAAATCAAATGACAAAAATCCTCTTCGATTCGACTTCGACAAAAAAAATTATTGAAAGTCAAACGTACAAAATTGAAGTTTTATCGTAAAAATAGGTCAGACAAAAATTATACAAAAATTGTTCAGGCACTCTTTTTCTCATGACCCATCATTCGTGAGATATCAAGGTTTCAACTATTAGAAAATTAATATTAATATAATATACACTTAAACGCAGCCTATAAACGTCATCGTCATTTACCCACAAAATCGGAAATTTCAAGGGTCTATTACAATTTTTTCAGCACAAACGACGTACCTTGGGCATAATTCCAACAATGTTCGAAATAGATATAGTCCTGGATCTCCTTAGTTTCCTGGTATCCGAATTTTTCCAATGGAGTGAATCTAAATGAACCATTTTCAGGGGCTTTTAGATTCTTTTCCATAACTAAAACACCTTATATATAATCGAAAACAAGCGTGAAACAAAAGTTATAGAGCCGGGTCTCCCACGTATTACGGATATAAAATTTTCTCGTACAGTTGAATGGCTTTGGAGGAAAAGATGTTTTTTTGGATGCCAATATAACCATAAAAAATATTATTTTATTGATTCCAATTTTAAAAGTCTAAATGCGGGTCCAGACTTCTACTTCTCTCCCAAGTCTGAAGTCGGTAGCTGCAAGTTTGGAGTACTTAATATTACACGGAATATCGCGAATACCCTGTACAATACTTACAAACCGTAAATACAAAAGTTTAAACTGCCTATATGGGCTATATCGTCATCTAAAAGAAACTGACATCTAAAATACAGATTTGAAATTATTGCCAATTTTCAATTATACGGGGACACATTTTTAAGTTTTTTTGAATTTGCGGCGCACCCTGCATAATTTTGAAAAACTGGCAGGTATAAAAGTTTATGGAGTCAAGAATTTTTCCGGTTTTGTAAACGATTTTTGATTTTTTGTAGACTCTTGCACACGTGATTTTTATTTTTTTAAAAATACTTCCCGACTCCCAGCCCCCCATTTTCAATAGTTCCCGTCACGGGGCAGAGCTGCATAGATGTAAAATATGAAGTCGATTGCTTGAAATTTCGGACACTTATAGTGTTTCATAGCAAGGACCAAAAAACAGTCGAAAATTGCGAAAAAAAGATGGATACCGGCGTCGGATCAGGGCCATTTCTTATAAGCGTATGTGCCTCGTGAGGGTTAAAAAGGGGGCAAATTTCAATTTCGTAGCTCCAACGGTTCGAAAGTTATTCAGGAAAAACCAAAAGACGAGAACGGAGAACGGACAGACGGTGATCATTTCTGTACCAACGGCGGTCCCACAGGACCTACCGTTACCTAGATATAAAATTTTTATACGAGGGCAGATACTTTCAAAAAATTCGATGTCATCGATTTTCGAAAGTAACGAGCTGATAATGATGCTGATGTTACAACCCAGCAAATGCGTCAAAAATATTTCTTTCTGCTAGAAAACTGTGGCAGGCTACTATCAAGCGACGTTATAAGTAAAAGTACATATTTTAAATTTCTATCATCATTCATTGTTTTCATGTGTATCCTAAATTCGCTGTCCCCTGTATTTATATTTTAAAAACCATTCAAAATACATATTTCTAATTTTTGTATTATTGACTTTAATTCTAATATTTTTTCAGTTTCGAGCCTTCTCCTAGCTATACAGGACAGTGATTTTGGGATGCACTATTTTATATTTGCAATCGCTTATGAATAATTCCTTTCCTTAAACGTATCCTTCGACAGGAACGAGGTCCTCAACAAAGAAATCTTCTAAAGTTCGAATTCAGAATTAAAAAACAGAAAAAGAAACAAGGAATTTGGTTCTGAACTTCGCTATTCGTTTCTTACATGGCACTAGATGACGCTAGCGATGCTGTTTCTAATCTCCAACAGTAAAGTTTCCCATCTATAACCAATATAATAATTGTCTTTAAAACAGTCATAACATACCTGAAATGGTAGATAGTGTATGTTTAAAAAGACAAGCTGGAATTAATCCCAAGTTCAATAGTTAAATTAAATTAATAAAATTAATTAATTAACCATTAAGAATTATTAATTGTGTTACCTATAACGAGAAATATTGTTCCTATTTGCCTATTTTTTTTTTCCCCGTGGCCGTATCACCATCCACGTAACATTTGAGAGGTATGCGCCGCTCAGCTACAGCCGGAGCGGGAGTGGGTAAATTCACGATTTAAGTACCAACTTATAAAGAGTTTTTTTTTTTATAGGGCGCCAGGTGATTTCTTTACTTATATACCCCTAAAAACACACAAAAAAAGGAACAAAAACACTCCATGACATTCAGTTATTCGATTTAATGTCGAAATGGGGGGAAGAGTTATCCGCCGCACTGGGATCGGTATACAAGATCGCAATATGTAATTACATTAAACAACTTTACACGTTTTATTTTCCTTCTTCTTCTTAGGACGCCGTCTCCCTTCGGAGGTTGGCGATACAACAATAACCTCTTTTCAACTCATCGTTCAGGTAATATCTTAGATGTACAAACAAAATTATAGAATTCGCAATAAAACTTAAGTTGGGCACTACACCAGTCCTTTTTGTCGAATCGTTTTATTTCCTTTTACGTGTATGCGAAAATAAAAAAAACAAATTCCACTACGTGGTACTTATCTGGAGTACGGACGTCGGTGTAGAACTCTCAGGTTAATTCCGAAGATTCCCGAAACTAAGGCGTTTGCTCTTCCCAATTTTCCGGATGTTCTAGGCGTACTATTATAATATCAACCAATACATGGCCTTTTCCGGATAAATAGCAACCTTCTGTTTCTCGTATCCGTCCGGGACCACAAAAAGCAAATTGCCAAAAAAAAAGAAAAACGCCTAAGAATGGAAAAGAAAAAAAAATCAAGAAGTGATACGAATTGATAAAGATTCTACAACTACAATTTTATTTTTTATTGGTTTTTGATTTCAAGTAATTTATCTTATTTATCTCAAGAGTTTAAATTTTGAGAGTAAATCATTATGCTTTTACTGTAAAGGAAATTGACCTTTTTTTTTTCCTTTATAAATGAGTTAAAATAAATTGTCCAAAAAAAACGATCAGAACAACTACCGAGAACTACGCACACAATAAAAAGAGAACTCACCTCGTATCAGCACAAAAAACAAACCCAAAACACGAGACGTTTCTCTACAAAACCCAATATCTATTCAAGATAAGCTTTGGAACTTCTTAAAACAACCAGAGTACCACAAAAGTCGCCAAAGCGGGATGCAAAGTGAAAAATCCGTAAAACGCCAGAATAACTTTTCTGTTCACTAAGCAACCTAGTTATGACTCGTGCAAAATTTAAGAGCGATCACCGCGGTCACGGCTTATCGCGCTGCCTTTTTTTCTCTCGGTGCGTCGTTCCTTTTTTTCCACGCTTTCGTTTTTTGCCATGAACATGAGTTTACCGGGTGTCTCAAATTTCAAACGTAACAATTGAATTAAATTAATAAAATAGAAAATATCGATAATTAGATGTTATTAACGGTTGCTGTATAATCATAGGGCATATATTTAATTTATCCAGTAGCTGTATGAGACGACCTCGTACGAAACTAGGACGTGCCCCACCGAAACGATTGCCATTTCGTCTCAACGAAACCAATTTCGTTCCAGAAACGAAATTTCTTAATTATAATCCCGAAGATTAACATTTCGGCTAACAAAGCCATCTCTAATTTATGCGAAGGCAATTTGACTTAATTACCTGTGTAAATCGGATTTGATTTTCCCATTAAAAGAGTGAATTATTCGACGCGAAGGCAAATTGCGATAATGACCCCATTCACGCTATGGGCGGCCCCGCCGAAGTAAAATAGGAATGAATGAAGTTATCAATAGTACGAACGGTAGGTTGGCGTCGGAACAGCTGTCAGACGCATTCTTATTCTAATGATCCGAGTTAGCATATCGATGGGGGTGAAATGGGCCCCTTTCGCTGTCAAAGTTGAGCAATATCAGAATTAATTCCGCCTTCGTTGTCGGATATTTAGCCTTGTACACGTCAGTGTCAATAGAAAGATTAAATTCCGAATTAGCTTCCGGTATACGGGATCGATTTTAAGACATCGGTCTTGGAAAGTTGTTGCGTTTTCTTGCCTGCGCGAGAGATGAGACCTCTGGCGGAAAAATGATAAGCTACTTCGTAAGCGGTAAAATTGGGAGTGACGGCACTTTTTTGTTGTTATTATTATTTATTTATCAACGGGACAACCGCCCAATATAAAATAAGATTCACAGAAAGAATGAAATGAAATTTAGTTAGTCATAAAATTCTCGCGCTAATGGGATATTTTAAATATGGGGTGTTTGTGCATATTTCAAGTTTTCCAAGACAAATACATATTTTTAAACTTGAATATAAATAAAAAACTATTTATTTTTAAAAATTAAAATTTTATCAACATCAGGAAACATACCTTAAAAAAAAAATCACATTATTTTAATAAAACACATAAATGTGAAAATTAAACTAATATGGTACAATTTGGTATAAAGAATCATTATAAATTGTTCCTGAACCCTCATTATGGCTATGCCTATGGCTAATTACTCCCGAAATGAAATTAAATAGAAGTTATAATTTTATGAGTATTGTAATAAAACTGAAGAACTCATTACAAATTATCATTTATGGCTGTTAATTTCAGAAGTAAAATTCACTAAAAAAATATCTTTTATATCATTAAAAAGAGGGGTACGGGATTACCGCTTTATAATGAATTTAAAATTCTAATAAATCAAAAACTTCAGGTAATAAAATGGACTTACTGCTCTTAGGTAATTTTCTGAAACTAGAAATAAAAGAGACGGAATTTAAAAGCATTCGATGAAGAAGATTTGTGTTTGCAAGAACACGAGACATTTTTCTTGTATTTTCACGTCCACTTAACCTAAGATTTTTATTTGAAGATTCTGCAGCTTCTTCCGAAAGTTCCCCTATCGACAGAAGTGCATTTTCAATAACTTTAAATCCATGCACGGGAACTTTGTGCACGGAGACAGCTAGGTAATACCACGAATAATTTTTACAAGGTCTTTTGCTGTTTCTAAAGCGTAATTCTGATATTTTATAGAATTCATTCTATAGCCAGAGCTCAAAGCTTGCAAAAGAATACAACATCGCTTGATAAGATCTTTATACAGACCAGTTATTTTAGCTGAAAATTCATAACTTGTAAAAAATCTTCTTGCAGTATTACCATGGTTTGATGTCCCACTTCCTCCACTTCTCGGTTTATCTATAATTAAGTCCAACTTTTCCCTAAAATATTTTTCAATCCGCGATTTTCTCTCTGCAAGGAGCACCTTTTCATTTTGAAATCTAGCTTGCATATTTAAAAGTTGTTGGCTTCAAATTTTCAATTTTGTCTTCGAAATACGCTTCTTCCTGCAAAGAGAATTCTTTAGTTTCCTTGGTAAACTGAAATAACATTATCTGAAGTTGCTGATTGACAAACTAATTGGAGAAGAACATAAGATATCACAAACAGGTTTCCGTCGCTGGTGTTTGCATCAGAAAATTTCTGCTTGTATTCACTATGCCCTGAACTACCATCAAACCCCCATTTTTCTATTAACATTAAGTCTCCTTGGAGTGGAAGAGATGACAAAACGTCTTTTTGTGACTCAAGAATCCGGTTAGCCGTGTGATCCAGAAGTGACTGTAGTTCAACTTCTGCAGATGTCTTTGACACTTTTTCATCCGAAGGATCGCACTTTTTCTTTGCCTCCAGAACTTTGTGATAGGAAGGAAAGACATTTGAGGGCATTTTAGAATTAACAAAATCTTTAATTAATGTATGTATATTGATGCCTGGTCAAATTAGCTTCAACAAAAAGCGAGAGTATTTCGTCCGCATTGATCTGCGAACTAGAGAAGCCCAATTTTACATAAGAGCTCAGGTCCATGAGAATTTGGGTGCAATAGATTATTAAAAATAGCGAGATTCCTTTGCATGCGACGAATCTGAAGAGTTGTAAGTTGGAGAGCGTTTTCCAATTCCGATTAATCGACGTCCTCAAGTCCTTGGTGCTCCTTAAATGCTATATACAGCAGAAACCTATGCTGCACTCTTTCTATGGCCCCTATGTGGACGTTATACGAAGGTAACCGCACACAGGAACAATAATGCAGGTGTGGACACACGAGGGAACAGAATACTCTGGAAGTCCACTGTACAACGCTTAATAAAGCCCAAAATCTGAAGAGATTTAGACACAATAATTGAAACATGGCGTGTGTAATTCAATTTAATATCGAGTAACACTCCACGGAGGCCTGCAATAAGGGTGACCCTTTTATGTTATACGTATAATGTATGTGGTTTCTGCTCCGGTAAAAGTTAAGTCCATTAAAATCGCATAGGCGATATAAATCGGATTGGAGTTTTATTCAGTCATCGGCATTTTGAACTCTCATATAGAATTTTAGATCGTCAATAAATAATAGGAAAAATGCGTGATGAAAATATGAGGCAATATCATTCACATAGACATTGAAGAGTAGGGGTCCCAGGTGTGATCCTTGCGGAACACCAGAAGGCACTTTAATTTCGGTGGATTGGAAGCTCTGGACGCGCACAATCTGCACTCTTTCGGTAAGGTACGATGTTAACCATTCCAAAAGTCACGGGACAAAGCTGCATATATGTGCCAAACATGAAGTCGATTGCTTCAAATTTCATAGCAAGGTCCAGAAAACAATCGAAAATAGCGAAAAAAAGATGGATACCGGCGTCAGATCAGGGCCATTTCTTATAAGCTTATGTGCCTCGTGGAGGGTTCAATTTTGTAGCTCCAACGGTTTGAAAGTTATTCAGGAAAAACCAAAAGACGAGAACGGAGAACTGCCAAACAGACAAAAAAAATTTTTTTTTTCGACGGTGATCATTTCTGTACCAACAGCGATCCCGTAGGACCGTTACGGAGATATAAAATTTGTATGCGAGCGCAGATACTTTCGAAAATTCGATTTCATCGATTTTCGAAAGTAACAAGAGTAGATACAAACAGAATTCTACAAGTGATGAGAACAGATGAAATGAAAATATTAAGAACTATATGGGGTAAAACTTTGTATGACAGAATACGGAATGAGGACATCAGACAGCAGTGCGGAATACAAGACATAGGAGGGTGGGTGTGGCAAAGACTAAGATTTGGCACAAACACATAAAAAGAATCGAAGATGGCAGACTCGACAAGAACGCAAAAATGAACAACCCAGTAGGGAAAAGATCTCAGGGAAGACCGCCAAAACGGTGGCGAGAATGGTAGACCTCGTCTTCCGGGGAAGACGTGTTGGCATTGAACAGGCACTAGAATACCAATACAGTACGCATGTTAGAAAGAAGAAGAAGAAGAAAAGAGATAGAAATAAATACTTTTGCAGAGTGTAGTTCTTAGTATCTTAGAATTCTCTTCTAACATTTCCAATTCCTGTCTATTAGAAGTATTTCAATAGAAGCGGAAGATGGCGAAAGTTGTTCCACTCCCTAAGTCCGAAATCTCAAATTTTAGGAACGTGAAAGCGATCAGCATCAGTACAGTAAGAAACTTGCTTTTAAAATAACCTTAATTATCATTGGTAATATATCGCCTTGCTTTTTTAAGTGAAATATTTAAATGTCACTATATTAAAATTTAAGTTGTCCGTTATGTAAAAATACATGTGCAGTTGCAGTCTTATTAATATCAAAAATAGATGTATATGCGTATCTCCACTTACAGTTAGTGTCAAACCTTTGTTTGATCATAGAAAATAAACATGGCATGGTTGGAACTAGCATTAACCATTCATGGACTGTGCATAAAGATGGGATATAAAACGCTTCATTTTAAATAAATCGGTACTTTAAATAATCAAATTCAAATTTTTTTTACTTGAATTACTATTTACAAGGTTTTTAAATTGAAATCACCAAGCCCATTTTTGGAAACAAAATAAATATACTTTTCAAAGGGGGAAATACAATTTTTCATTTAAAAATAAATCTGAGCACACAAGTAAGAACTACTTACGGAGTAGTAAAATTGGAAATAAAAAAAAAAAATCTCATTCTTTAACAAAAATAAACTATTAAGAGGCAGTTAAGCGACACTTCAAAAAAGTGTATTTATATTACACTTTGAAATCAAATATTTATACTTAACAAGTCATTAAATAAATACTAAATGAACACGTACACCAAAATTAATAATATTATATACCTATGCACTTTTGTTATCATTAAATAACATAGAAAAAAGCTTTTTTCTGTGCAATTTTAAGGAAAATTGATTGGTCTTATTCAAAAGAGCAGTCACCTGCAAATTTCGCAACAATTGAACAACAGGTTAAACTTTTAAAAGTGCAGGAATAGCAAGTTTTTTCTGATTTCCGCAAAAGAGGTTAGTTTACCCTCTTTGAAATGAGACCAGTTAACTTTACTTGATATTACGCAAGGAATATTTTATCTAGTTTTTTTTTAATACACTTATACATTTTTCATGTGTAGCAATTAACATTATCGCGTAGCTCCAAATCGGGGGAGAAAACACATCAGAATTTACTGATCGGAAAAAATATTAAATATTTGTAATTCATTTTACACAAATTGCAACATAGCTAGCGTAATAAAAATTAAATATAAGAATATGTGTTTTGGTGGAAACTCACAATACTTTACATGCATTTTTCGTTGGCTTTAACTCACTTTATTACTGAATAATATGGTCCGTGCCTGAATTTAAGTGAAATTAACAGAATATAAAGGATTTAGAAGTCGTCTTTGCATTTCATTTGTGATGTACATTCCAAGAATCCAGTTTCATTAACCATTAAAGAAAGACAGTGATTAACAAATATGCGGAAATTACATTGAATTTCTCTGTTTCCCAAGTAACTTTATAAAAAAAATTGTATTCATGCTGACGTGTATACGTTTAACTTGAGATTTCATTACTATGTATTGCCTCCACCGCATCAACTGTACAATGGAGTTTCGAAAGAATGAAAATACTTATCTTAAGCTTATTTCAATACCGGACAGAGCGGGATTCGGTGCTTTTTTTATTCTTTTTTATTTTAATTTTCTTGTTTTCTTTTATACTGTTTTTATTTTTAACTGGAAAAATCAATTCATTTATTGGATCGGGCATAATATGCAAGTATCGATTTGACTATTATTTTCAGTGTCTAAGGGTTAAAATTGAACTATTTGTGATACAGCTTCGGTTGTCAGCAATTTCGATTCATCAACAACAATTATTATTAGTACGTTTGATCGCTATAAGCCTCCACTTACAGAAAATATATAAATATTGCTACCTATAGGCCTTATAAATAACACAAGTTAATAGAGCAAAAACTGTTAGTAGCGTCAACCAAAGGTTAAAAATATGGGCAATTAAAATTTATTAACAATGTCGAAAAACAAAAGAGACATATCATAATATTCTTAAATTTTTAAAAAGACCAAATTTTAATTTTCAAATTTCAAAATTTTAAGAAAGAAAAAAGTGCTAAAACTGGTGCATTACAAAGTAACTTACAATGGAAGGTGGTCCTTATGACTGTATAGTAATTTCAAGTTAATATATGCAGAGTTCAGTTTTGCCGTTACGTGTTCCATAACGTGTAGTTTTGAATCAGGGTTTAGTCACATATTTTTGCCATAAATCGGGTATAAAAGAACATTTTCATATAGCTTAATTTCAATATTAATCGCCGAAATTTTGAATGGAGCTTTAAAAGATTGATGGTAAACTGTAGAAACTATCCAAGTCATCAAGGTTTATGGAGTTATTTGAAAATGAGTAGTAAATTTGGGTATCGTCCGCATAGATGTAAAAGCTGTAATAATGAAGAGATCTAGAGAAGCTGAAGTATATACGATATACAAAAGAGGACACAAGTTTAATGATGCAGAAAATTGGTAATTTAAGATGACCCCTACCCGTTTCATTTTATATGTCGTGCCTAAGTATCCCCTTATACAGCATTAAGTCTTTTTATCCCTTAAACTAATAACTAAAGTTGTATCATAAAAAATATATAGGCACTTTGGTGACAAAAACATAACCATGCTTTCTGATGCGCTTGTGGAGGATCATGTATACATGAAAATTATTGTATCCTATGCGCAGCTGTTCAACGTTCTATTTGCATTTTGTTTCCATCGTCAATGGTTTCCAAGATATCAACCTTCGTTTATAATCATCAACATCATCACATATGTACACATCATCTGCACTGCTTCATTATGGAAATTGAAATTCTCTAAATCATTACCCGTTGTTTATTTTACAACTCGGTTCCGTCATATAAAATTTAATAGGTTCACCTGTCGTGGTTTTAATCGCGTTCCATCACGTTAACACTTTGTCCTTCGAAACGTTTATCGTACTTTTACGCTCAGTTTGTGGGGTTATTGTCGTTCCTAGTTTCCCCGTACAGGTTGCACGACAGCCGCGATCTCGTTTGACATTGCAATTTGTTTATGAGCCTTTGACGTCATCGTTGGTTTTTATTAATACAACGCGACAGTCGTAATGGCGGTTTTTGCCGTGCACGCGTTTTAGTTTTGGTCGGTTTATTGGATCGCAGGCGTGACGTTTATTCCGGTTTTTATGTTCAGCTCGGTTAATTGCTTCCTAACTTTTATTTAGATGCTTTTCTATTAGCCAATATTGACCGTTATGGTGCTTATTTTTTATTGATTTATATATTATCTTATTTTTATATATTTAATTATTTGGAAACGGTGACGTTTATTACAATTTCGTCAATTACTTCCTAACTTTTATTTCGATGTGTTTTTAGTCACCAATATCGACCGTTCGGGGTTTTTTTATTACTTATTTATTTATTATTTAATTTCATTTTCATTTATTTATTTATTTTAACTTTTATTTCGATGCTTTTCTATTTACGAATATTGACAATTCGGGTGCCTATTTATTATTTTATTTTTGTTATTTTAATTTATTTATTATTTATTTGGAAACAGTTACATTTATTCCAGTTTAGTTTCCAGTTTTCATTAATTGCTTCCAAACTTTTATTTCCATGCTTTTGTATTCATCAATATTGATCGTTGGGACCCTTTTTTATTACTGACTGATTAATTGCTTAATATTTTTATTTATTTATTTATTAATTTTTAATTGGGAATGGCGACGTTTAGTTCAGTATCATTAATTGCGCCTATCAATATTGACCATTCAGGTGCTTATTTATTATTTATTTTTATTTATTTATAAAGGGCAACGTTAATTCCTGTTTTATTTCCAGTTTCATTATTTGCTTGTTAATTTTAATTAGATGCTTTCCTATTCGTTAATATTGACCGTTCGGTTGTTTATTTATGATTGATTTATTTAATATTTTATTTCTATTTATTAATTGATCCATTATTTGTTTGAAAAACGTTACCGTAGAAGGTTGAGGCCTACTGTTGGCACTTTTCCATTTCAGACTTTTAAGGACTTTCACATGAAACACAAAAGTGTTTAAAGTGTTTAAAAATTGTTGACTGCTGACAATACTTAAATTTTATATGAACGAAAGGGTCTGAGTAAATAAAATCAATATTTCTTGAAATTTGATGCATTAATTTGCTTAAATGTTAAGTCATCCTTAAATTTGAAATTGCATGCTATCACCTTTTTGACTTTTACAAATCCTTCTTCGAGCATAAATTACTATTTTCTATATATTCGTATTAATTTTCCTCCAAATGTAATTTAATCTTGCAAGATTAAGATAATCATATTCTAAACACATGTCGGCCGTTCGATATATATGGAGTATTATTTTACAAGAAACGAGTTTTAGACCGGCGCGTTTTGAAAACGGAAAAAATTCCTCAAATCGCTACGACATTGTTACAGAATACATCCCACCCCCATAGTATATTGCCAGCCGTGAAACAAGTTTTCGTGAGACGCATGAGTTTATTTCGCTATCGTTTTTGGAGACAATTTTACGGTGTATATTTTCTGGCGTTACGGCTGTTTCGTCCTCTTATTTCTAACTCAATCTCCGAAGGCCGTAGAAAGCAAAATCGAGATAATTATCAGAGATAATTACAAATTACCAGTGACAATGTACGCCTCGCCCTTAACAGGCAAGGGCGAGGGCGAGGCGCCATGTCGGGGGGTAAGATCCGCTATAGATTCGCTGAATCCATTTCAATAAATTTTCGTTTTTGGTATGGGACGGATTTGTTTCGGATTTTTGCCCGACTTTTTTCGTTCCCTGCACCGATACAAGAAATGTTTTAAAACTTGAATTGAATTATTTTTTCAGCAATAATGTTTTTAATATGAGGTGGAAACAGCTACTAAATTAATTAAAACATTGCTGCGAAAGCAAACTATTCGTGGATATGGAAAATATCTAAAATTGTTCACCTAGAAGAAAAATTGTTGAATTGCAAATCATAAACCTGCAATTTCCGTAAAATTTTAGAATCCCTCCTACATGAAAAAATAGTTCGTGTTGTTAAGACCAAAATGATCCATCAGCAACATGGGAGATCCAACAATACTAATTTAACTGCTATGTCTTACTATATTTCTGAAGCTATCGATGAAGGTTCTCAAGTTCCTCATTTTAATCCACAAGCTTCGTACTTTTCACTTTTCTGAATCGCTTGTGAATTTGTTTTCTTCATTCTTGTCTAACCGCACTCAGGATGTCTTTTTCTATGGTCACACCTCCGTTCCTCAATGATCTATACTGGGGCCATTATTATTCAATATTTTATTTGATGACATTGGTAAAGAGCTTCATATCATTTTTCTGTTATATGCTAACGACGTGAATTTAAAAAAAAAACAGTGTTTAGGTTACTGTCTCATTGCAACTTAATTCAGCCAAGTGCAATGCAATGTCTTTGCAATGCTCAATGTGCTACAAATACAATGCTCGACCTGATTTCTACTTTTTTTCGGAATCTATTAGTAAAAAAAAGACATTATTGAAGCATTGACTATAATTATAAATTTCAGTGTTGCTCTTTTCTCGTTTTATTAGATTTAAGGCTTATATTATGTCAAGTTAAGAAGTTGCCACACCTTTTTGAGTGTGTTATTCGCATGATATTAAAATAATTATTTATTAATCTCGCTACAGACAACACAGTCATTACTGAATGTCGAACTCGCCAATTTAATTTACTTTCCCATTACGATATCCAAAATATACCGTACGATTCAAATTTTTGTAACTAGATCAAAAACGTCATGTATATGTATGAAGCACTTAATTAAATTTGTCTGTAGTCATTTGTAATTAAAATTGTGGAAAACCCTTTCCGAAAGACCAATATTTGATTTACTGTATCATTAAAAATAATCAAATTTAATTTAGATTTTCATATTTGAAAGCAGTTTGCTTGCTTGTATATTTTTGGAGGCCCTCTTTCCAAAAAAATGCCATATTTTTTCTCTATCACGTTATTTTTTTTATAGCGCTCTATATATTAGAAATGTTATTTTATGAATATTCATACCTATGACATGAATATATTTGTTCCATGTTTAGCATGATTTTGAAATAAATTGACTTTTATGAAATGAGATGTGATTTGGCAACACTAGATAATATTAGATTTCCCTGCAAAGTGTTGTTGCGTATTTTTAGTGTTCTAGAGCGTATAAATATGGGAAAAAGACATTGTGCGAATAATCCAAACAAGTTTGGCGAGAGCCTGGGAATCACAGTGATTATTGTGATTTTTGTTCGTGTAATGTTCAATGAATCAACAGAAAAAATGAGAAACAAATTATGTATCCCTATATTGACTCCTCTATTCGACCATTTCCTCAAGGACCAGATGTATCGATACCTACCTCGCCAAAAGAACTAGAAAACGTTATATCGTCAGAATCTGAGGAATCTAATTCCGACTCAGATGACTTAAATTTTAAACCAGATGTCAGAGAGCCCGAAGTGTTTAATTATGGCGAATTATATGATTTAATAAGAGATTTTCACCTTCCAAAGGATGCATCCGAGTTTTTAGCATCCGGACTTCGGCGTCACATCGAGCTTTTACCGGAATCGCGAATAATAGTTGTGTCTATATTTTACCCAGAAAGGAAGGCTAGTGTATTCGAGAAAAACGTCTGGGCTTCATTTAACTTATTGGGAACTCTAAGGACGTAAACTACAAAAGTATTGTTCAAAATTTGTGACAGCACTATCATCGTCTAGGTTGTAATATGAGTTTGAAATTGTATTTCCTGTTTTCACACTTGAACTGTTTTCCTGAAAATCTTGGAGCAGTTAGCGAAGAATAAGGAGAGATATCTCACGATGATAGCGGACTACTGCTGGATGTTAAAAGGGGATATGCCCTTAAAAACACACAGCCGAATGTCCGGAAGATTTCACTCCCACAAGTCTGAGTTAAGTTTTTTTTTCACTTTTTCAATTAGGATTTCACATTTTTATTGAATTTTTTTTTTAATTTATATTTGCAAAAAACGCGTGATACAAATAATCGTACTACGAAAATTATATTAAATCAGTTTTCAAAATAAAAACATCTCTCAAAATGTTCAAGTTTTTAGATCTGTGTTATTAATTATTTCTAAATTTAATTTTAATTATCCACGGATCCTTAAGCACAATTATATTTTTTGAACTGATCTATCGCATTACGAAGAGAGAAAAAAGGAAGCGATGAGCTTTCGAAAAAGCGAAATCTCGCAGACTAAACTTTTACGCGTAATTCAGCAGGCCCTAGCGTTATGTAGGGATTACAAAGTTTAAATTCGCTATCCGAAGCTAATACAGTAACTCCTGTACAAATAATTCCGCAAATTTAAAACTTGAAATCCGTTTCTTGAGAATCCTTTTAACGTTTTTAAAATTGCTTTACGTCCTTTGCCTTAAAGAAAGTTTAATAAACTTGCGGTCGGCCCTAAACCTACCGTTAAATTAAAAATACCGCGAAATATTGTACGGAGGCGGAGGAAAACTGCAAAATGAACAATGCGAAATTACGCTTGTAAATTGCGCTTTTCCATGAACCGGGATCCCGGACTAACCGTAACTGTGTTTCTGGCAATGCTCGTTATATAAGGTGAAGTCCCGGCGTCTATATTTTTACGTTACTCTGTTTTATATTCTATCCCACGGAGTCGATATTCTTTTTGTTTTGTGCACGCATCGTTTTAAATCACTAATTTGAAGAAATCAAAGCCAAAGAATTTTGAGATTAAGATTAATGTTAATATTATTAAGGAACCGGTAGCATTAGCCAATTTTATGAACAACTATTTTATAGAAGCTCCTAATAAAGTAGTTGACAAAATTAAGAAGGCATCTAACATGCACAAAAATTCATTTCAAGATGTAATTGGAAGCTTCCCTGAAAGTATGTGGATTAGAATTTTCCCTCAAGAGGAAATATCGAACTTGATGATGATTGTTGATAAAACAACCCAAGGCCCTCGCGAACCCTAAAACGCGGATATTGCGTTAGACATGGCAACGTCTATCGCCTCCCTTGATCACGCTACATAGACGTGACTGACCGCCCCGACAGCGCCTGTTTTCCAGACATGCGTTGCGCGAAGTAGTTAGTCGACCGCGACCGCCCTTGACAATAGAAACGTGAAAATCGCCCTATCGCTAAACTCCCCTTTAAGCCCCTTTCGCTCTTAATATATCCCCTTATAAGTCGGTGTCCTCTTTGGACTAGCCTCTCAAATGGTTTTTTTCGAAGAAGTTTAATCTCTATTTTAACGCAAATTGTGTGTTTGTGATTAACTCAAATAAACTGATTTGTACCGTCGTCGCGTTGTGACAGAATATAGTTTGTGTTGTGTTAAACGGCTATCATTTAAAATAAACCAGCCCCGCAATAATACAGTCCACACCCCCAACAAATCAACCCGTTAGATGGTGGTGAAGCAAGGATACGTTTCTCCCCCAATGATCATGAACAGATGGAGTTTTGCCTACAGCCCTGACCGTTTCGCATGTGGCCCCCATCCTTAAAAGGGGCGACAGACATTCTGCACAAAATTATCGTCCAATAGCAATCACATCATGCTTTGCTAAAATATTTGAATACGCTATGCTTGAGCGCTTGACCGATTATTTAAGTAAAAACAAAATTTTGTCTGAAAGTCAGCACGGTTTCAGAACAGGTTAGATCAACCCAAACAGCGATCCATTCATTTTTGGAGCATGTTATCAACTATATTGAGTCTGGAGAGCGCCTTGCTGGGATATTTTGTGATCTTTGCAGGGCGTTTGACTGTATGAACCACGAAATTCTTGTGAATAGGATGGAACAAAACAGAATTCGTGGAATAGCTCTGAATTGGTTCAGATTGTTCTTAACAAATCGTAGGCAGTATGTTGAAATAAGGCAGGAGAGGGGCAACTTGTGTCAATTTAAATAATCCCATGTCCAGTCTGTAGATAGAGACGTTTTATTTATCCTTTTTATCAATGAACTTTCTGCTCACCTACCTAGTTTGGATCTATCAGAGTTCGCTGAAGACTATTCAAGTTTGTCTCCTCACACTGTTATCAAAATCTTCAAGACAGAATTAATTTAGCACTTGGACTGCTAAGTAGCTGCTTTAACAACAATGAACTCTTCAACCACAAAAAAAAAGATCTTTCTGTGAATGTCTGGTCGGGCGGGGAGGCCGTTGAAATAAAAAAGCACGCTAAATTTTTAGGACTAGAACTCAACGAAATCTGATATTTGGAAACTCAATGCCAGTTACTTTCTTCAAAGCTGCGTAGTTATTGTTTCCTAATAAAAAAAATTAAAAACTGTTTTGACTGGAGAGTGCATGATAAATTTCTACTATGCTCACGTCTAGTCGAGATTACCCTATGGGGAAATTCAAGTAATGCGACACCTGTTTTCAAATCCCAAAAAAAAGTCCTAAGGTGTATTGCTGGATATTTCGTGCAGGACCCTCTTCCGGGAGTTTAAAATACTGCCTTTAGCGTGTATATACATTTTAGAAGTTTTTTTATGGGTATGTAAAAATAAAAATACTTTACAAAAAAACGGAGATTTCCACGACTATGATGCACGTAACAAAGATTGTTTCTCCAAAATAGACTAGAATTTTCAAAAAAATATTTTGCGAACACCGGTATTAGAATCTACAATAGACTGTCCCCAGAGCTAAAGAGCAGTAGTAATGTAAAAAATTTTAAACTCAAACTAAAGTTTTTCCTCCTAGTATTGTTGTGCTTTGTCATATGTTTGTATTAGACAAATTTTGAAGGTAATTTTTTGCCTCATTTGCATGATCTATATTGACCTACTTGACGAAATCCATAATACACTGATTGTATTCTAAGTATGTGGGATAATAAAGATATTATTATTATTATTATGGAAAATGTCTGAAATTGTTCCCATACAAGAAAAACTGTTGAATTTCAAATCACAAACTATTTCTCTTATCTGCAATTTCTGGAAAGTTTTAGAATCCCTCCTACATGAAAAAATAATTCCTGTTTTTAAGAACAAAATGGTCCATCAACAACATGGAAGATCCAACAATACCAATTTAACGTAGTAACCGTACAAGTCCAAAATTTGACATTTTAAAGTAAAATAGCCATTTTGTTTAAAATTTGTCTCTTCATCAATTGAGCGTAAAAACAGCTCGTTTATATTTTATTTCTACAAAGTAGTTCCAGTGTTTATTAATCGTAGTGCCCAAATATGTGTAATTAGCTACTTTTCCGATTGGTTGATTCTTTATAACCAATTTACCAGGCTGTATGTTATGCATGCTAATTAAAATGAACTTGATTTTTGTGGTATTAAGAGAGAGGTCGTTCTCAGTGTTGGCGTGAAAGATACGGTTCATCAATAACTATCGGAGCGAGTTGTGAATTTTCGGAATTTCAACAAAATTTCGTACAAATAATCGGAACATTAGGCGCGGAACGGGGCGACCGAGGCGGGGGAGAAATAAATTAATACTCAAATTGAAATAAATTCAATTTTATTGAGACCGTTTACCGACAGTTCGGTCTCAGCGTTAGCGAAGTCGTAAAAAGGCAATCCGTCAGGACGCAGCTATGGCCCGGAACGAAGCGATCAATATAGGGTGGGGCGGGGGGAGTGGGGAGGTGTGGGGGACTTACGCGCGCATTGCCGAAATCGACTTCGAGTGCGTGTACACGTGTTGCTTGCAGGGCAGGCTTTTGCCAAACCGATTCGAGCAGAGTTACAGATGCGTTTTTTTGCCAGATAATTTTTAATTGTTATACCGAGTATCATTGTTGTGCCCTACATGTGTTTCAATATTCACAAAAATTACTTTCAAGTGTTCTTTGTTTTTGATCTCTACATGCTCTCTATGTTTATGTTTATAGAAAAATCATGAAGGGAATCGATGGCGTTATGTATGAAATTATTGTCTAAGATTATGAGTCCTTCGTGGTCCAAATGTTTCCTTTGAAAGTATTTTAAAACATAATGATATGATATGAAGTCGATAGTTAGTGCTTTGAAAACTTGCGAGTATATTATTTTTAAAAGAAAGAGGAATATTTCTAAAATAGCAAAATGCTCTGAGTTTTATTTGAGTCCATCTATTTAAACACAAGCCATGCGGCTCAGACGGAAGGGGTTCACTTTCAGAAGCCCCACTCTCAGTCTCGTAAGTCGAACAGTGAAAAACCATATATATAAGTAACGTTGAAGCTGAGACTAATATTTCTAATTTCGATTCAAACAACTAAGTGTAACACAAGCCACGAAAAAGTGATAGAATTTAAAATCAACTCCGTGTGTCATACAATGGAGGTGATATCCCCGAATATCTTTTATGGGATCGAGCGGTGCTCTATGGCAATCAAATTTCTTATCAAGAAATGAAAAACATTGATGAAAAGTTAAAATGGGAGCATGCGATAAGGGATGAAATTTATTCTCTGTTACAAAATAAAAGACCCGATTTAAATTCAAGGTCGTGAATGAGAATAATAAAAATTAAATTAAACTCCGTACAGGAGGAATATAATAGTATATTACGCATCAAGTGCGGTAAACGGCGTTTGACTTACGAATTAATTTGACTCCAGCGGAGCGAGTGTTTAACAAACGAGTGATTTAAAAAGTTCACCGAACGTGTTGCATACTATACTTTTTCTACGATCGTCACGAAAAAATCACAATTTAACAAATTAAAAATAATATTAGATTATCGAATTACTAAATTCCATTCAAACAACATAATTACCAGTTGCCATTAAAACTATAGTTCCTTATCAGTTCTGCTATTGTTGTCTCTTTTTAACTGTGTACGTCAGACAGATAAAGATGTATTATAGGATATGTCATGCAAACAACGGAATAAACACAATATTAAAACGTTATGTTGTTTATTTTACTTTTACAATTGATCATTAAGTAGTTTATTTTAAACAAAAGACTGCAATTGGAAGAAAAAACATCTTTTAATCAGCTTTTAAGAGGATAACATTTTTAACGCCGTATAAGCATGAAAAAAGCAGGTCATAAACTTCAATTTTATTTTATTTGTACTAATGGGACATAGATACTTGAAAATGGCACAATTGGTTTTGACAAAATATTAATGTCAAAGCCGTAAAAGCCACTAAAGTTCATGCGAACGGTATGTAACATTTTTGTGGGAAACTTATATTATAAATGTCTTTACTTACCGAATAGTCCACTAGATTTTAATTGTCGCTTATAGCACGTAGTATTTATATTGCGTAACATTTGTGTGTGTGTTAGTTTTTGGGTACATTTTTGGAAAAAAACACGAATACATTGCAGTAAAATATCGGAAAACATCCGATTGCATCCAAACCGTGCCGTAAAATCCCGGAAATGTCCGAAGTGACTCGGGTCCGTGGAAAACGAAACTGACGTGGTAAAGTGAGCCTTCCCGCACTCTAGATCCGTGTGTACTTAGGTATTTTACAGACGGGAGTAGAAAAGAGATTTTCTTGTAGGTTATGTTGATTCTGATTGGCATAGAAAAAGTACAACAGGATATTTATTTCAATTATTTGAAAATTGAACCCTATGTTGGGAGACAAAACAGAATATATGGCTTTACTTGAAGATGACAATCGTTTTATCAGTAGCACCATTTTTCTATAAAACAAATTGAGACAAAGGAATATTGAACAAAGTTTATGTTATTAATGAGGCTTGTTAGGATATTTACAAAAAATAATTTCAAGGCTTTATGTTTTACATTTCTGCTGGCTCTGTATGTTTGTGTTTATAGAAAAATCACGAAGGGACTTGGCCAAATTCTATGGTAGATGAAAATCCCAATTTTTTATCTCGAATATTATAGACTGATTTTTTCGATCAATGGCGGGATCAATTTGGATAGTATACGTTATTGGTATCCAGTGAATCCTGATTGGATAAGTAAAGTGAATTAGCAAAATCGCCGCATTGTGAACATCTGGTTTGGTATTTTGGGACAGTTTTCTTAATGGCCAAATTTATTTCAACTTTTTCAGAGACCATTCGCCATTGTTAGAAATTGTTCCTCTGCAAACGTGTAGAGATATTTGGCTGCAACCAGATAGATGTTCACGAAGTTAAACCAGACTTATCCAGATCGTTGAATATGAAAAAGCAGTATTGATTATCAAACTCCCCTTATCCCAATGCTCCCAAATCCCAAATTCTGTAGCCAACGTTTCAAGAGCTGAAATTGTACAGGATAAATTCCTGTGTAGAAAATGACGGGAGGCACTTCGAATATTTATGAAGTCCTTTGATCTTCCTTTCAATCAATTTTGTTGTGTTTTATCGTTATCAGTGTTTAGTTTTCATAGTGTTCTGAGAGAATTACTAATTTATAAGTGTTGCGTTAGGTTAGGACAACAATATTGAGATGCGGCTTTCACCGAATTTTTGGGCTCTTTGACTATCCAATGACGACAAAAAATTAATTAATACAATAACATTACAATTAACGACAAAAAAATTACGAGGTCTTAGAAACATTGTTCTAAGGATTGGATTTTGTAACTTAAATCCCTCGCCAGAGCAAGATAAGTTACTGTAACATACAGTGCTATAGTTCAGACCGGAATTAACTAATTATAAATATATAAATAATATAAACCTAAAACATCTATAGAAATCAATTTTATTAATCTCCACCTCACATAGCAATATATAGAGAGTTTTTAAAAGATATGATCTGATTGATTGGTCCAGGTTAAGTGAGAATCAAAATAAACATGTAAAAATTTGCTGTTCTGGCCAGTTTTATCGGCATTCAGTATTACTTTGCTATACCGGCAGTAAGATTGCATGGTATGTTTCAAATTTGTTGCTATCAGAAGCAGAAATAGCATCGTCAAAATATACAGATTCTGAGATATAACCACTACTTTCATCCCTGAGCTTTACTAGCTGGATTTTATTACTCAAAGAAAAGTCCAACTATTTAAATATATCTCCACCAATACCATAATTAAATAATTTGTTATGAAAAATATGCTTTCTGGTTTAATTTAAAAATTATATGCAATATAATGCTTCGCCAGGCGTTCCAGAAGACTCGATACTGGGGCCATTATTATTCAGTATTTTTAATAATGACATTGGTAAAGATATTGATGTCAGTTTTCTGTTATATGCTTGCTACGTAATATTTTTTGAAATCCAGTGTTTAGAGAATTGGATAAAACTTTCTCCCGTTCTTTTGTGACTTGGGAGTAATAGTCGAGTCGGAATTATCCTTTGTTTTTCATATTAATTAGTTATTTTTCAGCTGAAAAGACGTGGATTACGTACGTTCCACTGGAGGCTTTCGTAATACAGGAGTATTAAAAATATTAAGTGACTCGTGACTTAAGATGGGTCTATTGGGAACAATTGCCACAATAACAATCTGGTAAAAAATCAGCGTAAGTTTCTGAAGTACAAAATTGGATGGGGTATATTCTCCACAATCCATCTCCAAATAGATCTGGTTATGTGTCTCTTAGTGATAACTAATATAATAACTTTACAATACAATGCGCTTCCAACATAACGCTCGACGCGAACAGTACTTTTCTTGTAATCTATTAGTCTGTCCAATGGCCATATTTCACTGGTCTCGACAAAAAAATATCTGAAACAAAAGTCACATGCAAAAATTTTATTTGGCGAGGTTGTCTAAATTGAATCGGTTCAAAATAAGTCACTTTAATAACGTATAATTTTATAACATATACTTTTGTAAAAAGAAACTTATTTTTATTTACAAAAATGTTTTAAAGCAAATGTTGCAAAAATACCGCTCCCTTTCCGAATACGCCCTCAGAAAGAAAACAATTAGCATCAAATTCAATACAAACACAAGATCTGCTGCAGCGTTAAGCACGTTTCGTAAGCTGAAGTGAAATTCCGAACGAATGCTAATGCAAAACTCTTAAATCTTGAAATATTGAATCATTTCCCAATTTAGGAGCAGTAAAGTTTATCCTGTTCGGTTTAATTTAAAGCTTCAACAACTCAAAAGCAAAAAGAGCTAATAACCTTTTGCAACTGAATTTGCTTGGATTTCTTATTATGTTATGGCAAAACTGAGTGAAGTTGAACTTCTCCCGCGACATTTAAAACAAAGCCGATTATTGTTACAGCATCAAAACCGTCGGATATGGAACATGATCGCCCGTAACGTGGCAAATGTTTGTTTTAGAGAAAACATTCGGATGCAAGCGAATTGAGTCGGTTCCAAGAAATCCCCGTCTAACAGATTCCCCGAAGAATACTTTAGCCAGGGCGTGAGGGCGCGAAACACAGAATATGTAAAACACAGGATAAGGCATCGGAATACCGCTGATTTAGTGTACTAGCAAAGCGTGAATAAATTTTCCGGTGCGATTAACTATGCGCTTATATTTATCGCGAAATATGCAAAGACTGCGGTATTTGGGGTCTACCGCCAAAGAGAACAACGGAACCCGATGAATAATGAAAGCCAAGGGAGCAAATTTGCGAAAGTACATCTTCGTATTATCGGTGCCACGGCGTTTAACACGATTTGACGATCATAATGTGAGGAGGTGTCAAATGTGAAATCCTATATTACCCCTACGGAGGGCGTAAAAGAAGGAGAGAAATCGCGATGTTAACGTAATGGGCCTGAATGAGCGTTGTAATTGAGTATTCTAACAGGCCTGCAGCATTTTATGCTACGATCATATTTATTTTCAGAATAAGATAATAATATTTTAGACCCAAAAAAAGTTGATAACATTTTACCAACAAAATAATATTTTTGAGGAATGTGGAATTACGTTGCTGACGCAATGGGCCTGAATGAGCGTTGTAATTGAGTATTCTAAGAGGCCTGTAGCATTTTACGCTACGGTCATATTTATCTTCAAAATAAAATAATAATGGTTTAGACCCAAAAAAAGTTAGTAACATATTACCAACAAAATAATATTTTTGAGGAATGTGGAATTACGTTGTTGACGCAATGAGCGTTGTAATTGAGTATTCTAACAGGCCTGCAGCATTTTATGCTACGATCATATTTATTTTCAGAATAAGATAATAATATTTTAGACCCAAAAAAAGTTGATAACATTTTACCAACAAAATAATATTTTTGAGGAATGTGGAATTACGTTGCTGACGAATGGGCCTGAATGAGCGTTGTAATTGAGTATTCTAAGAGGCCTGTAGCATTTTACGCTACGGTCATATTTATCTTCAAAATAAAATAATAATGGTTTAGACCCAAAAAAAGTTAGTAACATATTACCAACAAAATAATATTTTTGAGGAATGTGGAATTACGTTGTTGACGCAATGAGCGTTGTAATTGAGTATTCTAAGAGGCCTGTAGCATTTTACGCTACGGTCATATTTATTTTCAGAATAAGATAATAATATTTTAGACCCAAAAAAAGTTGATAACATTTTACCAACAAAATAATATTTTTGAGGAATGTGGAATTACGTTGTTGGCGCAATGGGCTTGAATGAGCGTTGTAATTGAGTATTCTAAGAGGCCTGTAGCATTTTACGCTACGGTCATATTTATCTTTAAAACAAGATAATAATATTTTAGACAAAAAAAAAGGTAACATATTACCAACAAAATAATATTTTTGAGGAATGTAGAATTACGTTGTTGACGCAATGAGCGTTGTAATTGAGTATTCTAAGAGGCCTGTAGCATTTTACGCTACGGTCATATTTATTTTCAGAATAAGATAATAATATTTTAGACCCAAAAAAAGTTGATAACATTTTACCAACAAAATAATATTTTTGAGGAATGTGGAATTACGTTGTTGGCGCAATGGGCTTGAATGAGCCTTGTAATTGAGTATTCTAAGAGGCCTGTAGCATTTTACGCTACGGTCATATTTATCTTTAAAACAAGATAATAATATTTTAGACAAAAAAAAAGGTAACATATTACCAACAAAATAATATTTTTGAGGAATGTGGAATTACGTTGTTGACGCAATGAGCGTTGTAATTGAGTATTCTAAGAGGCCTGTAGCATTTTACGCTACGGCCATATTTATCTAAACAAGATAATAATATTTTAGACAAAAAAAAAGGTAACATATTACCAACAAAATAATATTTTTGAAGAATGTGGAATTATGATGTTGGCGCAATGGGCATCAATGAGCGTTGTAATTGAGTATTCTAAGAGGCCAGTAGCATTTTACGCTACGGTCATATTTATTTCCAAAATAAGATAATAATATTTTAGGCCCAAAAAAAGTTGACAACATATTACCAACAAAATAATATTTTTGAGGAATGTGGAATTACATTGTTGACGCAATGGGCTTGAATGAGTTTGTAATTGAGTATTCCAAGAGGCCTGTAGCATTTTACGCTACGGTCATATTTATTTTCAAAATAAGATAATATTTTAGACTCAAAAAAAGTTGATAACATATTTCCAACAAAATAATATTTTTGAGGAATGTGGAATTACGTTGTTGACGCAATCGGCCTGAATGAGCGTTGTAATTGGGTATTCTAAGAGGCCGGTAGCATTTTATGCTACGGTCATATTTATCTTCAAAATAAGATAATGACGTTTTGTACCGAAAAAGAGTTGGTAACATATTACCAACAAAATTATATTTTAGAGGAATGTGGAATTATTTGATAAATTTTATCAGTCGGGTTAGATCTAAATCAGAAATGACGTAGTTAAAAAATTAAAAAAAAAATAGAAAAAAAGGAATGGGCGGTCAAGTTCTTCTTCTTCCGTAGCGTCACAACCCTTCGTGGGTCTTAGCTGCATCTACGACTCGTCTCCATCTGTCCCTGTCCAACACAACCTTCTTCCAGTTCCGTACTCCCAAGATTTTTACATCCTCTTCGATATTGTCCCTCCATCTGAGCCTTGGTCTTCCTAAGGGTCTCTTTCCTGCTGGGTTTTCTTCCCATATCCTCTTTACAAGACGTTCATTCGGCGATCTCTGCACGTGTCCAGCCCACCTGAGCCTTTGTGCTTTTATTTCGTTTACTAAACTCGGTCTTTTGTACATGTCGTTAAGCTCCGCATTCGTTCTTATTCGATATTGACCCGTTCTCTCATCTATTGTTGGTCCAGAGATTTTCCGCAACATCCTTCGTTCAAAGCGTCTTAACACTAGTTCGTTCTGCTTTGTCATTGTCCATGTTTCCGAGCCATACATTACGATTGGCTTGATTACTGCCGAATATATCCGTAGTTTTGAGTTCCTAGATATCAGTCGGGACTTAAACAGGTTCTGCAAGGCGAAAAAACATTTATTGACCTTTTGTATTCTTGCTTTTATTTCGCTGGTGATATCGTTATCCGAAGTTATAACTGCTCCTAGGTACTGAAATTGGTTTACGCATTCAAAATTGTGGGTGTCCATGGTTATGTTCTGTCCTATTCTGCCCCTTCCTGCTCTCCGTCCGGCCCACATATATTTGGTCTTGTCCTCGTTGATCATGAGTCCTACCTTCTTGGTCTCCTTCTCTATGTTCATGAACATTTCTTTTGTTTTAATCGTACTGCTTCCTACCGTATCAATGTCATCGGCATATGCCAAAATCATTTCTGGGCCCTTATTTGTAAATATTTCCAAGCCAATATTCGCTTCTTTGATGGCCATGTCCAGCACTATATTGAAAAGCAATGGTGAAAGTCCATCGCCCTGTTTTATGCCATTGTTAATGGAGAATGCCTCGGTGTTGTTCTTTCCTACCCTAACTTTGGCTTTAGAGTTTTCTATGCATATCTTGGTTAGCCTTATGATCTTTTTTGGTACCCCTATGCCTTCCAACGCTTGCCAGACACTTTCCCTGGTGATGCTATCATATGCTTGGCGGAAATCTACGAACAGTTGGTGAACCTCTCTGTTAAACTCCCAGCTTTTCTCTAGGAACTGTCTTATGGTGAATATTTGATCTGTTGTTGATCTCTTGGGTCGAAACCCGCATTGGTAGTCCCCTAAGTTGTCTTCTGCGTATGGTAATATGCGTCCTCTTAGTACATTTGACAGAACCTTGTATGTTATATTTAGCAGGGTTATTCCTCTATAGTTTTTACAGGCCATCCGGTCTCCTTTCTTATGAATGGGGACGATGGTACCCTCATTCCACTCCTTTGGTAGGGCTTCTGTTTTCCATATGTTTTTCAACAGCTCTAGTATGGCAGTATCTAGATGTTCCCCTCCATATTTTATGCATTCCGCCGTAATGGAGTCCTCACCCGGGGCCTTGTTATTCTTTAATTGGTTTATTGCCCTTTTAATCTCCTCTAGCGTGGGTTCTGGCACATGCTCCTCCGCACTTTGGTATACCTTCTTCGTGTTCCCAGTTACTGTATCTATGTTTAACAGGTTTTCAAAGAATTGTTTCCATGCTTGCATTACTTCTTTTATATCCGTTATGAGCTCGTTGTTTTCATTTCTTAAAATGTTGGTCTTTGGTGTGTAACCTTTCCTTATACTTTTCACTTGATTGAAAAAGTTCCGGCTGTTTGTTAGCCCAGCTTCCTTTTCTACATTCTCTATTGTTTTGTTGTAAGCTTCTCTTTTTTTCCTTCTTATCTTTCTTTTTGCCTCCGCTCTGAGGTCGTTGAATCTTTGGACGTTTCCGTCACTTGGACACTGCAACATTTGAATTCTGGCCTTGTTTTTGGTATCTAAGGCCTTCTGGCTTTCTTCATCATACCAGTCTTTTCTTCTTCTATTCTTTGTGTTCTCGCCTAAGGCTCTTTGTGCAGCGTTGATTACTGATGTTCTGATCTGTTTCCAGTGCTCCTCTACATCCGACGCCTCTTGGGTGACATTTTTCTGTAGTTGTGTTTCCAGCTCTTTTTGGCATTCGTGTCTGCATGTTTCATCCTGGTTTAGTTTATCTGTGTTCCACCTTTTTAGTGCTGATGTTTCTTGACTTGTTATGGTTTTTTTAATCCTTAATCGAACCTTTACCCGCACCAGAAAGTGATCTGTTCCTGCATCCGCCCCTCTTTGGCTCTTCACATCTATGATGCTCCTAACGTGTCTCGCGTTTGCTATTACATGATCTATTTGGTTTCGCGTTTTCCGATCATTGGATATCCATGTCTCTTTGTGGATGTTCTTGTGTGGGAACATTGTCGAGGCAATCCTCAGGTTATTAGCCGCTGCTAAGTTGATCAGTCGTTGGCCGTTGTCGTTTGATAGCTCATGGAGACTATGTTTTCCAATATGTGGTCTAAACGCTTCTTCTCTTCCAACCTTGGCATTAAGGTCTCCCAGAATGATTAACATGTCCTGTTTAGGTACCGCACTTATGGTTTGCTCCAGTTGTTCGTAGTACTCGTCTTTGACTTCTTCATCCTTATCTTCGGTTGGTGCATGAGTCGAGATAAGTGTATAGTTGTACCATCTATCTCTAATTCTAAGGGTAGATATCCTATTATTTACGGCACGAAAATTCATTACCTGTCCCAGAATCTCTCCGCTCACTGCAAAGCCTGTTCCAAATTCGTGTTTGTTATCTCTTGTTCCGCCATTGAAAATGGTGTACTTTCCCATGGTCTGAGTACTTTCCTCCGGCCACCTTATTTCCTGAAGGGCAACTACATCCATCTTATAGATCTCCATTTGTTGTATCGCTCTTTTGGCTGCGCCTGCTCTAAACCAGCTCAGTACGTTCCATGTTCCAAAATTCGTATTCCTGTTTCGTTGCTTTCGTCGTCTATTCTGATCCGTTCCGCTCCGAGGCTTGTCGTTCTGCTTCGTAACAGTAGGATTTTTACAAGGCAGGGTTGTTAGCCCTACGCTTAACCCTCCTCCTTTGTCCGGGCTTGGGATCGGCAACGGTGTTTACTGGGCTACTCCATCCACCCAGTCACCACCGCAGGCGGAGTTGGGCGGTCAAGTGCGATCGGCAAATAACATGATTAAACAAATAACTGCATTTTCAACAGACAACAATATCTACCTAACAGACACTGCACTGCCCACTTTATCAATAGTTTGGCAAGGAATCTTATGACAATACCTGGATAAGTGATAATTATATCAAAAATAGGAAACAGACATATCTGCAAGTCTACAAAAAAAAAGGACAGAAAACATGGATCAGTCCCATAACTCGTCAAAAAACTTGTACTAAGTAGTTATTCACACAAGGGAAGTAGGTGATACTTACCAGTCAAGGACATAGTTTGAATAGAAAATAGTCGGAGACTAATCAAGGTCTGTTCTTCCCAAGTGCATATAATATTTTTCGTACTCCAGTTGTCCCGAATACAAAATCGGTTTTTATTGATAGAACTGTTTCTATTTAATCCGTGTCAAATTATCTGTCTATGTACTGTAGCATTGGTCAAATGTCTATACTTTAAGAATATATTAAAATTTTTTGTTTATTTTCGTATTGTTAACTAACTTTAAAAAATGATAATTTAACTGATTTCTTGGTAAAAAAAAAACATTTTTTTTTATCGGTCACATGATTTTTCCATTTCAGTTTAAGATTCCGGAAGAAAATTTCACTGCTCGTCGTTAGTTTAAACAAAATGAATTTATTTAAGACTTTAAAGGTTTTATCAGTGAAAATTTAAAATAATAATACAAAATATTACTATAAAACAAATTTTATTGTAATTTATGTTATTTTATTATAATTATTATTAATAAAATTTTATTTTTTTTAACAATGTTATAAACAATACAATCATAACATACTGAATAGAACAAATAAGTTTAAATAATTAAATTGTAAGTTTGTCGTCAGTTTTTTTTTAACTTTGCTAATAAATACAAATAAAAATTTTCTTATAAGAACTTTCGGCCCACTGGAAAAAGGAAAGTGGGGTTATTATGTGGTTGTTCTTATCACGTTGGAGACTAGCACAATAAGCTTATCTTTTTACACTCCCTGCTGAGCGAAGAAGTCCAATCACTCCATCGGAAAAATACTTGATTTTTTTAATTTTTTCGGCACCTGGTTTAGTTTTCAAAAATTCTATCAATTTAGTATTAAATAAATGTAGTGAACTTGCATCGTCACTAAGTTTTTTTAATTTAACGGATTGCAACATTTATTCACATTTATTCACTAGGCCCATTTTAAATCATAGAAAATATTATTATTACAATTAAAAATTATAATACTAAAATATTAACTATAAAACACAACTCAACAACACTTCAGCTTTTATTTTTAATAATTATTTCATGCTTTGCGTATAAACCTATGTCACGAATAGACAGCAATGACTTCTAAAATGATTTTGTTATTTACTTGGATACTCGAAAAACAAATGAAAATCGTAACGGAGCGGTTTTTTTTTTGTTAACTAAAGATGGAGTGTTGACTAGTAGATTTAAAAATAATAATTCACTAAATTACCGAGAAAAAATTAATATAGACCGTAACAGTTTTAAAAATTTAAGGTTATTTTTTTTTGATAAAAATAAAAAAAAATTATAGTATTCTTTATAACATTGTTAAAAAAATAAAATTTTATTAATAATAATTATGATAAAATACCATAAATAATAATAAAATTTCTTTTATAATAATATTTTGTATTTTTATTTTAAATTATCACTGATAAAAGTTTCAATGCAGACCTATAAAAAAAAAGATTTTTTTTACCAAGAAATCAGTTAAATTTTAATTTGTTAACTTAAAAGTTAATGAACAGTACGAAAATAGACAACAATTTTAAGTGGTTTACATATTCTTAAAGTATAGACATTTGACCATAGATGCTGAAAATTTCATAAATTTGTCTCTTACGGTTGATTTTTAATCCATTTTTTAATTAAATTATTAATTATTAAAAAAAATGTTGTTAAAAACAAAATTTTAAAAAATATGCATAGATTAAATTTTTATGATCAAGTGGTACATGGGGCGTCCACTTGACGTGATCTTGCTCATATATCAATTTGAAATAAAGCTATCTGTTATTTTCTTGAAATTAGAACTACGTAGTTGAAATATTGGCAACTATGGTCGAAAATAAAAGAGACCAAGTGGCTTTTTTCTATGTAGATGACCATAATAGTGAGACTTTATTTTTAAAAGCAATTTCGCCATATATCTTACAAAATTTATGATAGTGGGTGTCCGAAGACGTATCTACATTTTGTTCGTCTAAATATGTTTTTTTTATTATTGAATACGAAAATATGGCCAATATAATCACCATAAAATTAAAATCTGAGATAACATCTTTAATGAGGAATCAATCTACAATTATAAAAAAAAGCAATTCACGAGGAACTCAACTATGAAATTGGGTCCAGTTTTTATTGGCAGGTGTTTTGAGTTTTCGAGTACTTATCTGCAAACAGTATCAATGCCTTGTACTACTCATGCGTACCAATTTCAATGTCCCGAAAGTATTTGGCAATACTTTAACAGCATATTCAGGTTTAAAATACCTTCTATTCTCTTATACATATTTTCAAAAACATCCCCCGACAGAGCCACGTTTCCTAGATCTAACCATATTTTTTCTTAATATTTCCATGTCTAGAGAAAGTTTTGCAGTAATTTTGCCATGTTGAAACTTTATTTAAAGTTATATCAGATCTTGGGCACTTTTTCGAATTCGTTTAAAAGAATTAGCTAGCATCTAGATTATACTCTTATTAATGTTGTTGTTTTAAGATGACACTAAAAATATTATTTTTATCATTATTTTTGAAATTTGTAAACTCAATTTAGTTTTTCAGATTTTAGACTCGCACACAAAATAATTGTTATTTAAAAAGTAATATTTTTTAAAAACATTAAAAATTTTGATCCTTGGTGTGGTACTTTGAGGTAGTCCTGAAAAGGAATCTGTTGTCCTGAAATGTGGCGTACTCACCGTAACTTAGAAGCTTTAAGTTTGTATATTCCTTTCGATTTAACGTAGACGGTACCTATAGATCGTCGTTGCTCCTTTCCCCTGTTTAAATTGTCGGACCGCTGTAAAAAACGATAATTACCTGGTCTGCAACGCTGGCTACTAGACCAAGTATTTTCTGTTGACAAGAGCTGTTGTCGAGAAATATGCAGTTGCTAGGAATGTTTGTTTCCCTTAGATTTTTTTTGCCCATCCGTGAATGTGCGTAGAGTGTCCATCCCTATATTTATAGAGAAACCTATAAGCAACCAGCAATCGAGACGGGATTTGTGCCTCTCATTTAGCTGCCCCCCCCCCTCCAAAAAATAAGACCAGGTACAGAGTAAAATGCGAGCCAGTTTCAGTCAAGCTCTGAAGGAGCCAACAGGATTATTGGCGAAACGTTAGCTAGTTCGACTTAACAAAAACCGACGCAGGAGAAATCCAAAAGTTTTATAAAAAGTAAAACATGATATTAAAGTTTCGTCCATGAATTTCGGGACATCTTTTATGTTCAAATTTATTGAAACTGATTTGGTTTGTATGCGTTGTTACAAACTTGGTTCAAACCTAAATCGACTGGCACTCCACCTATTTGTCCGAATGACTCGAGCTGCTATAAAATTAGGCCCAGAAATTTGGACTTGCATCTCATTTCCGTTCTTTTAAACCCTAAGCGTAATCCACATCAATTTCGAATTTATCGATAAAAAAAAGAGTCTGGCATATTTTAAATGTCAAATTTACCGGAGAGACCGGCAATCGGGAAAACTCGAACTGTAACGTTGTAATTACGTTACCGTGCGTAACGAAATATGGGGCCGAACGACAACAATACGTTAATCAGCCGTTAATTGAATAAAGGTAGGCTTTACCGCTAATGCAAAAGATTCTCGAGTTCCTGTAGGCCCATAAAAGGCCCGTAAAAACAATAAATCGAGAGTGATAATAGCTTCCTTTATTTATTACCTTGGCCGAGCCCTTAAACGATCTACAAGGATCAACACATTTTACCGAAAAGGGACGGTTAGAGGTACAGGCCGGGACATCGGGAAATTTATATCGCTTTGGTAACCTCAAAAGTTATTCGAAATGGGGTTATTACGTAGTTGTTTCGATTTTGGGGACGATCCCTTTCACTACAAGAAATTTGACATTATTATGGATTAGTATTCGCAGCTTTTCTGGGTACCTCCTACGCCGGTGGTTGATAAATCATCTCTTTGGTTTCTTCAGAACTTACATACTAAAGCGAAAGGAAGGGCATGAACAACGTCTCGGGTGACTGATTCCAACATTGGGGACCAAAGTCGTGGTTAATAATGGTTGGTTGGTTGTTTAGAGATTTATATGAGATTCTCAGATTTTTCTTTGATAGAAGAATTAATTACATGCAAGAATTGAAACTTTCGCGAGCAAGATTTTATGTCCAGTTTCACGATCGTGTTAGGCAACTACTGATGAGTTTATTTATCGTTGTCTTAAGGCTGTTTCATGTTCTTTGGGCCTAGTTCACATTTTCGTCCTGTCTCTCCGATGTATTCTTTGCCGCATATGCTGAAATCTCCTGGTGGCCCAAACGGAATTTTGTCTTGAGAGGATCGAAAATGACAGATTTTGATTTTTTATTTATTAAGAATTTTTGATATGTGGTAAGTGATGTTTTCCATGTAAGGAATGACAACAGTGGAGAGTGTGGAGTTGCGGTGAATTGTATTTTGTTATGAAATGCTTAATATCCCCAGTGTGGAAATTATTTTTTGTAAAGAAGAGAGTTGATAACAGATGATTTTTGGGCCGGATGGTTATGTGACAATGCATTAGGGTATGGGTGCATGTGTTTTCTGTAAACAGAATATTAAGTCTGATTCTCTATTAATAAGAATATCTTAGAATTTGAGATTAGTATCAGTTTCAAATTCAATTTTAAAAGGTTTGTTAGGGTGTAATTATTTATCAAATGTCAAATGTCAATAAAATTATTTTATTAGGTTTGAAAATGCCGCCATGACGGTTTCGAAACGTTACTCGTGATATTTTCATTAATTTGCCTCATTTCGTATCTAATTCTAAATTTTAAATTATCTAAAGTTTGTGGTTTTTCCTTATGAAACTTTAATTTTAAATATAAGGGAAAAAAAAGTGGAGTAATATCTAAAGATCTTCAGGGCATTTTATTGATACCTTTCTACCAATTCACTGTCCGGGAAATACAGCCTTCAAATATTCACGCACTTGTCGAGCACCATTCTGTTGAAACCAATCTCTTTATATATTTTTGGTGGATGTTGTGCATTAATTTCTCCCATTCATAGGGGATAATTTGTATTGCAATACCTACAATTTTGATTATTTACCATACCACTAAAAAAACTGGCTTCACTATTAAACAGTATCTGACGATGAAAAAATTGATTTATGTCGCAACTTTCCCTCATAGTTTCACAAAACTGTTTTCTGCTGTCAGAATAACCTTGTACGCATTCTCAAAGAAATTACACAAAAACTTCTTTTTTCTTCTTCTTGTTTTTGTGGTTAAATTTGACGCAAAATCCGAAAGTGGTTTAAAAAAAATGGCGTTCCATTAACAAAAAAGGAACTTGCTGTCGATATATAATTTTTGACCAACCATGTATATTTTCAGTTTACTGCGAAAAATGCCCATGAAAAAATTATCGTGAGTGTGTACGACCATTTTTCTTTTTCTTTTCTCATATTTTAATCGTTCACTGTATATTCATACCAATTGGCTTTTCTTTATATGTGTCTGATATGAATCAAAGTGTTTAAGCTCAAACAGTTTGCCGATGCAGCAGTTCAACAAGAACCTAACGCAGGTCTTGGCAACTTGAGGTTATTTGCAACAAATCATAACCTAAAACTGAACCCTCAAAACTCTCGAATCATTATCATTAGAAAAAAAAACAAGGACATTCGAGAAAAAAATGAATGAAGAATCTACATTGAGATTGAAAATAATTAGTTGCAGGGACTAAGAACGGAAAACGAGAAAGGAAGAACCAAATTAATCGAATACTTTCTATTATTATTTAAAAACTTTTGTAGAGACTTGGCCGGAAGCAGTGAGGAGCTATATTGAACCGAAAATGATTAGCTAGATATCTGTAACGTTTTGAATCCTGCGAAAAAAACAGCAAAATTATTAAAAACAACGCATTTTCTTGCTGGAGATTTTTATTCTGCCTGGCTGGAGTGTAAAATTTGTAGCCAATTTTCATCAAATTTAGTGGAATCATTTGTAGCACTGAAATATATTTTAAATTGTCAAAGGACGAATTTAAAAGAAAATTTATTGGAAGATGTCTTGCTTCTTAGATTAAATAGTTAGAATCAATTTTTATATAAATATATTCATATATACTAAAATTAATAATTATGCCGTGATTTACTTTAGAATGCATCTTTAGTTTAATTAACTAAAATTTTTATTTATTTTGGAATGCTGAATTATATATTTATTTCTTCTATAAAATAAATATATTAACAATTTTTTTCTCTTATTTTTAAAAATAATAGTAACTTTATTTGCAAATAACCAAAAATAACCCGTAACACAAAATTTTTCAATAAGTAAAAGTTAATTGAAATAAAGCAAGATCAGAGAGAAAGGAAACAAACATTATTATTTAAAATATGAAGCAAAAAAACCAATAAAAAATCTGGCACTGGCATAACACTAAACTGCATAGCAGTTTGTGCGTGGTTTTCAAGTAACTAAATTAATGGGAATAAATGAAAGAAACTAAAACAAGTTCGTGCCTCTGCAATACCGGAACGGTCCCAAACAATTAATGATAGATTTTATTTTTAATATTTTCAAAAAGCAAAAATGACATCACCACTTAAAATGCAGTTGGTTGAAATTTTTTTGCATTTAAGTTTTTAAAAGCACAAATTTTATGTTAGAAATTTTTGCCAGCTATGATGACAAGTCATTTATTTGTCAAATACAAAAAATAAAAATAAAAAAAGCATGTAGGCATAGTTTCATTATAAAAATTGTAAAAAAAAACGGTTTTCACCGTTATTTCATTTCTGTTCACGAAAACGAAAACGATATTTTTTTCTCTGCAACGTTCTTTCATTGTTTGATTACGCAGCAAACTAAAAGGTCAATACAAAAATTGAAAAACTCTTGTATTCCTTATGCCCATAACTTACCTTACCGTAGTCATATAGATTTCCTTTTTTGAAGAATTTTAATATTTTAAACATGGGTAATCCAGGGAAACTATATATGTACAGGTTTATTTATAAAATCAGGCAAACCGACTTATCTTAATAAGATGTTCCAACTTCTTCCATATTCCCAAATGACAAGAAATAACCTAACTTTTATTGTTCCTCATTGCAGAACATCAATATTTTAGAGATCATTTATTTATGTGGCAATTAAGGCATGGAATAGTTTTACCAGTCAGATGAGGGAATTAGTTTAGGATTTAGTTATGAACTCCTATGACAACTTCACCATCAATTTAGGTCTCCTTTTTCTCCGATTGTTGTCCCTTCGGGCAAACTCCCATTCAGTCATGTTTCGGGTCATTACAAATTGAGATTTAGTGGCAATATACTCACCAAAACAACCTTTTTTTTCAATTTCTTTTCTTCTACAATTAATGCCATTGTAGACTCCCTTCTCGCTAACATGTTTCTTTTAGAAAGGTGTCGGTGAACGGTTATTATAACCGAGAGTGGGTCCTTCTTGTCAAAATGTGATTTGTTGTGTATTTCATGAAGTTATTTTATCTTTTTTTTGACAAATAAAGCATATTATTATTATTATTATATAAGCTTAAATAGTTTTCATTTTGTAGAATCACAACGATGAGACAAGTAAAATGCAGTAAAAAAATTTATATGTTAACACAATTAAATTAGAATAAAAAATGTTTTAATTTAATTTATTACTTTATGAAGGTACCATGCCTTTATCAAAAACAAAATATGAAATATCCCGAAGTTTATATATACAATTAGGTAGTAATAGATTCTAATTACCGGTGTAGGGTTATAAATTTAAATTTAACAACGGAGGCGCATTTAAACCCAATTGGTATTTGATTTTATTAATCTCGATAGGTCCAAGAAATTCAGTTTTTTGATTTTTATTTCATTATGTAAAATACCAAAATTATCGTCAATCTTGTGTATTTCTGAATTTAAATAAATGGACCAGTTCGAATCCGAATTTTTATTCTCTCTTTTATGTTCGTTAATGTGTTTGTTAAATGTTCTACCTGTTTGTCCGATATAAATTTTGCGACATTTCGACTTGTAGACTCCATTGATTGACACAGTGATTAATATTAACTCAAATCTCCCTCATACACACAAAATGGCTGCCTTTTATGCATTGGCCAACAGACTACTTAATATATCGATTTCCAAAGAAAATTTTGATAGATAATATTATAACCAAAGAACATCTATCCCATATTAAATGCCGTACAAAAGATTTATAAAACAATAATATACATAGGAGAAACTAGCAAGAAAATTTCGAAACATCTATCTAAATTTAGTACTAAGATTGCTTTTAAAACTGAAAACGCCCATGGAAACATTTAAAAAACGCATTAACGAATATAAAAGAGCGTATAAAAATAAAACTTCTAACTATGCCATTCATTTAAATTCGGAAATACACAAGTTTGACGATAATTTTGATGTTTTACATAATGAAACACAAAGCAGAAAACTAAATTTGTTGGAAGCTCTGAAGATTAATAAAATCAGATATTCCAATCAGTTACTTAATGACCAACTGGATTTAAATGCGTCTCTGTTGTTACTTTTAAATTTTTAAACCTACAAGGATAATTAAAAATCTATTACTACCCGATTGCGTATATACATCTCGGATTATTGTCATTAATTGTTCTTATTGTATTGATCTTATTGTAATAATATTTTTTGCAGTTATGTAGACTTTTTGCACCTCTGTGTACTGACTGGCGATAAGGCCAATTTCCGATAATATGTGCGTAGTACAACCGCATCATTCAACAATCATCTTTCTCTGTTCCGAAGTCTAAATAGTGTATCTAATTTCAAAATTAAACAGTGCCATTATCCGGAGTCGTCATTAGGGAGTAATCTGGACCCGAAACGCAGGATAATGAAAATATTAACGTAACAATCGTCATCGAATAAACGGAAATCTAAGGTAACACCAGATAATTGGCAAGTTAACTACTCCCTAATGAAACGTGGATTGAATAACACGGAACGGGATGACTTGGGGATATTGTGTTCATAGCTGAAGGTGAAATGATTAATTATTTGAAGAGAGATAAAGCAAATACCAGAAATTCCGTAATGTAGCGACTTGGAGATTTGTTAACATCAAAGACGGCTTGGTGCACAAAGATGATTGCCGTAATACCGTAGCCGTTCAATTTCGATCTCTACGGAAACTCTGGAAGCGAATTGGAACGCGTGGAATGGGTTGGGTCTTTATTACTTAATTATCCAAATTGTGGATGAGGGATATTGGCCTGACCTTTTATTTTTTCAGCAGCTTTAGCTCCCCAAAAATTTATATCAGGCCCCCGAGAAAAAACTTGCCTAATACCAGTTAGACTTTTAAAATCCCAACTTTTAGGCACTGACATTTACATGTGCTTTCCTACTCTCTTCTTTAATATACCCAATTATACATGGATAGAACGTTTGAAAAGTGCCATTTAATGACGTTTCCTCGATATGTCCATATTAGTTTGGGAGCAATCGGATGTGTTTAGAAGCATAGTGAACCACGCGAACCAAATATTAAACAATACAATACAATACTACTCTGAATTTGCTATTGAACAGATCATTAGTAATTACAACAAAAAATTATAATATCTTTATCTAGATCTTCCTGACTTAGACATATCATAATCTTTCAGGGGTACTATTATTTTTATCTCTTATATTATTTTTCCTCGAGATGGTAAGTGGTTCAAAGCATTACATTCAGATATTTTAAATATATTCATTCATTATGTTCTGGTGTTCCCACATTGTATGTTTCGATTTGTTTACCTTTTAAAAAAATCACCTTAGATAAACTTAAATATATTGGGTGTTTTTTTTCGATGTATAGAACTTTAAATTGGCATTACTGTTCAAGATGGCGACCGATTTAACAGCTGTCAAGTGATTTATTCTCAGTTTGGTTTGGCAATTCATCATGAATAGACTGACGCCTGAACAACGCTTCCAAATAGTGCAATTTTATTTCGAAAATAATGGTTCTGTACGCAACGTATCGCGCACTACGTCCATTTTATCATCAACAAAATCGTCCATCAGAGCAGTTAATTCGATTAACCATGGAACGTTTTCGCATCACGTTTACTCTTATTGATAACTCGCATCCCCAGAGACGCCGTACGGTGCGTACAGAAGAAGCTATTGCTGCTGTAGAGCGTAGCATTGAGGAAGACCCGAATGAGTCCATCCGCCATCGAGCAGAGGAATTGGATCTGTGTCCATCCACTTTATGGAAGAGTTTGCGGAAGGATCTTGGTTTACAAAATCCAACTCGTGCAAGAATTGAATCCAAACGATCATCAAGTAAGGCGTAGATTCATCGAATGGGCCCAAAACGAGATTGCCGTTGTTCCCGATTTTCATAAGCGAATTTTGTTTAGCGATGAAGCGCACTTCTGGTCGAATGGCTACGTCAACAAACAAAACTGCCGCATTTGAAGCGAAGCCAATCCTCAACTGTGTGTCGAAACACCGTTACATCCAGAAAAACTGACTGTTTGGTGCGCTTTATGGGCTGGTGGAATCATTGGACTGTACTTCTTCAAAAACGATGATGGCGAGAACGTTACAGTCAATGATGATCGGCATAGAGCTATGATTACTAACTCTCTAATTGAATAACCATGATGTTCAGGAGATGTGGTTTCAACAAGACGGCGCAACACGCACACAATCGATTTATTGAAAGACACGTTTGGTGACCGCCTAATTTCATGTTTTGCACCTGTGAATTGGCCTCCAAGATCTTGTGATTTAACATCGCTAGACTACTTTCTGTGGGGCTATGTACAGTCATTGGTCTATGCGGATAAGCCACAAACGCTTGAACAATTGGAAGACAACAATCGCCGTGTTATTGCCGATATACGGCCACAAATGTTGGAAAAAGCCATCGAAAATTGAACGTCCAGATTGGACGACATTCGCGCCAGCCGTGGCGGTCATATGCCAGAAATCATATTTAAAATGTAATGCCACAAGATTATCTTTCGGATAAATAAAATTCACGTCAATCGAATAATCCATCGTTGTTTTATTGCAACTTAAAGTTCTATACATCGAAAAAAAAACTCCCCTTATATAATTAGTAAATATTAATAAGATATTTTGAGAGAAAATTTTAATTGCCCTTTGCTGCGATTAAGAGACATGCTAAAATTTTGTTGCAGATGCTGCCGTCAGAAATAGAGATCTGATAACTCAAAAGAAAATGCTCAGATATGCGAAATAGAAAACAATCAAGTCTTGATCAGAGACCTTCGTCAACCCTATAAGAAGACTTCTTAAGTTTTGAAAAACACGAAATATAAATTAAAAAAAAAACTCGCTACCAAGGAAAACAACACCTAAAGAAAGTCACAAGTATGAAATTCCAGTTGAAATGATATTAACGAGCTGGATGGCAGTGTAAGTAACATTTTAAGCGAAACAAATTCAACAATGAATATTCTAAGGGTCCGACTAATTACTACTTTCAATATCCCCAAGAAATATTTTTCTGGAAAGAAAAGATAAAACATCTTAATTAATTTAACCATTTGGTTAAATAAGAAGTAATACATATTTCTTTCTCAATTTGTTTAGACCTTCAAGCATGACATCAACTTGTGTTTACAAAATTTTAAAGTTGTTTATATTTTGAGATATCCAATGTTGTCCCTAAGCCTGATCCCATACCACACTGTATCACGGCTTGAATCTTGACATTTGTCAATGCCGACGGTTGTCAGAGATCACTCAGTGAATGTACGCAAAAACGAATGGTCGGAGAAAAAGCAGTGTGCAACACGTTTGGTAAACACTTTTTTCTACTAGAGTCTGTAAAATACCTAATTATACACCGACCTAGTGTGCTGGAAGCGTCACTTTACCACGTCAGTTTCGTTTCCCACAAATCCGAGCCACTTCGGGCATTTCCCGGATTTTACCGCACAGGTTTGTTAGCAATCGGATGTTTTCGGAGATATTTCCCACGATTTGAATTTTGACGGTCATGTCAGTGAATGTATTCGTGTTGTTTCGCGAAAATGTACCCAAAAACTAACTGCCGTAGAAAAAGTATAGTATGCAACATGTTCGGTAAACTTTTTAAGTCACTCGCTCCGCTGCACTCCGCTCGTGTCACATAAACTCGTGAGTCAAATGCCGTTTACCGCATTTGTTGCATAATATAGTATTTTCTACTCCAGTCTGTAAAATACCTAATTACACACTGATCTAGCGTGCGGAAAGCGTGACTTCACCACGTCACTTTCGTTTCCCACGAATCCGAGCCACTTCGGACATTTCCTGGATTTTACCGCACGGGTTTGCTAGCAATCGGATGTTTTCGGAGATATTTCCCCCACGCTTTGAATTTTGAAGTTTGTCAATTTTGACGGTCATGATAGTGAATGTATTCGTGTTGTTTTGCGAAAATGTACCTAAAAACTAACGGTCGTAGAAAAGGTATAGTTTACAACACGTTCGGTAAGCTTTTTAAGTCACTCGCTGCGCTCCGATAGAGTTAAATAAACTCGTGAGTCAAACGCCGTTTAGCGCACTTGCTGCATAATATACTATAAATCATATTATTTCAGACTGGTTGATAAATGACATGTTTTTTTCACTATCGCAAACTTTAATGTCTCCCTGTATAAAACAGAACAAACCTCTCCGCACAGATTTAATGCACGTAGACTCGCATGGCAGTAATAAACATTTATTTGTTCGAATATATATGCAAGTACGTTTAAAATATATTTTTTTGTTTTTATTACACAATGTGGATTAGGATTATGGATGTTTGCTGATACCAATAATATTATTTTCTCCGATTGTTAAATAAAATAAATAAATATGCAATCCAATTAGGAAGTGAATTATTACAGTCAATGAAACATTGTTGTTTAATTGAGCCAAAGTTAATATAGACAAGTTAAATACAACAAAACGCTGAATTTATGTTTAATAGAAAGCTACAGCTGGAGAGAACACAAAAATGATGCAGTACTGACTTTAAAATTATCCTACAAGACATATTTGTAGAGAAATTTTAAGTGAATGCTGGGTTAAAATGTTAAAAAAATTTTAAAAATGTTACTTCCAAAATTATTCCTAATGTTAATGTGTTTGCATGAACTGTTTTGAAACGTATTTTTTAAAAGTATTATAGTTAAATATCTGTATTTTAAGCCGTTCTCAAAATATTTACATTTTTTACTCGTTGTACTAATTAATTATTAGCAATATTACTTTCAAATGAACTTACTAATAATTGCAAGAGAGACTTTTAAGAACAAAATCAAATTACTGTTACTAATGCAAAACCACAATAGCAAAAATTTTGTTAGAGATAATTGTAATCAAATTATATTTTATTTAATTAACTAACTTAATAATTATTACAAAAATCAAAAACTTAAAGTAGATGTTCTGCGTAACCACCATGAGCTTCGATACATTTTGAATGTATTTCGTCTAATTTTAAAAATGACCGTTTAATTTGGAATTGATTAACAGCATCCTGAATTTTTTTCACGACTGTGACTTAATATAGCCCAAAAAATAAAAATCCATTGGATTAAAATCCGGACTACGTGTTGGCTATTCAAGAAGCGCACTACTTCTGCCAATCAGGATTTAAATTTAAATTAAGGTTAATTTTTTACAATAAGCACAAAACGAGTCAATCAAAGCTATATTTTTGCTTTTTATTGCTAAATGTAAGTCATGCATGAAATCTATGAAATTGTGTTGTAAAAAAATGTAAAAACCTAACTGCATCAAGATTTGAGGATAATTCAAATGGTCCTAGTACATAATTATTTACTATGCCTGACCACGTTTATCTTGAATTCGTGATGGAAATAGCTTTCCTATATCAAATGAGGATTTCCTTATGCCCACGAACCTCTGTTATGAAAATTAGAAATACCTGTACGGGTAAAAGTAGCCTCGTCAATAAATAATGTTTTGTTAACAAAACTAGGATCATCATTTTGCTATTTTAGAATAAAGGTTGGACTGATGTGAAATATTAGGGAAAAGACTTTCTCGTTTTATTGTTCTAAATGCTGATCCAGAACTCACTCTAGTGGCAGCACTTAAGCAACCAATACTTCTTTGCGTTTCATCAGCTACAGGAACTCGGATTACTTCTTCCTGATCTAGTGCCACGTTCCTTGGAAGTCCTCCATTGTGCTCTTTTTGACGAAATGATCCTGAAGTTTCCAAACGGTCATAAATGTTAAGAAAAATCTTCCTGTCTGGATGGTATCTACCGGGTACATACCGATGAAGTGCTGCACAACCATTATAAATGTATTGGACATAAACATACACACCATATCTCTCATTTCTTCATTTGAAAACCTATTTTGCCTGGGCATTTTTAACGAGAAGTACGAAAGAGTTATAATAATTTTGAAATATTGAATAAAGGTCAAAATGATAACGTTGTTTGGTGATGAGTTAATTTTTTAAAGTGGACTGTATTGATTGATGACGATTGTTTTTGTTTAAGTCTCTGCTTCGACTGTGATGTTCGTCGGTTCTTCTAGACCAGAGGTTGTAGATCAGAGTCACTGACTCGTTCGCTCAGGTTGGTGCCACGAACAACTCTCAGGAAGGGGGAGAAGCTTAGAATACTAACAAAAAATATCTGGTAATAAAGTAATGATTTTTAGGAAATGTTTGCCTCAAACAAGTGTCAAAAAATGTGTGCAGGGGTGACGCCATCTACAAATTATCCCAAAATTGATTAGACCATCTAGTTTCTGATCACCGTAAACGCCAAATGTGAATTTTCGTGCCTATATTTTTAAACAAAAAACGAAAAAATAAAACTACTTATATCATCCTCTATTTCTATAAGTAATAACTTTAGGACATAGATTTATTTGAAGGCCAAACAATGGCAGAAAGAATATGCTCGTATTCTATGGTCCAGTCACTTTGAATCACCTTACATATTTTGTGAGTTCCTGATATTTTTTTACATGAGAATTTTTCTTAGCACTTAGAACAAAACACTCGCCGCATAACATTAATTTGCGACATTTTTTCAAGTCATATTTTGCTCAATATGATTATTTTCACGAGTTTGATCTAGGATTGCGTCTTGGCACATTCATTACGGACCACCCGGTATACGTTTCCACAACTTATCCGGTTGCGACTCTCACGAGACATTATTTTCCAACGAGTGCTTGATTTTCATTCACGCGGCAAAAAAGAAGAAGAAGAAGGCAACGAATTACCTGAGCTCATCATAAATACGCAGTGCGCATTTGTTCGATCCGGGCCGCCGCGGTTCTCAGAATGAATGACACGAAATAATTCCATGAATGGAAGAACGGAGAGCAAAAGTTCGCATTCCGTATTCCAGGGCCCCCCCAATAAACCGGTAGAGCGGTGAAAAATATTTTTTTTTCGGCAACGTTACGTAACGCGGACCGTGGCGTTCGTGAAAGATTTATTTCGCACGCCATTTTCATATATTGCGGACTTTTGCCAGTGGGACATCGGTTATATGATGAGGGCGGCGTTGCCAAGACTAACCGTTAATTCGCGAAAATACGTTGTAGATAAATTAAGGGTATTTATTGAAGTTTTTATTTTGAACTTGAGGGTGTGACAGGATGGATCCATATAGGAAACTTTTTTATTAGAAATTTTGAAGAAAAAAACTGTTGCATGTTCTAAAATCTACAATAGAGTCGTACAATATCTATTTTCTCCAGATAAACTATTTTAACCTATTTCGATGTTGTCAGATACCTTACTATGGAGTATACTATCGGAAAAAATCGATATCTCATAACAATCTGATTCAAAAAATTTTATGTATTTATATTGGAAGGTAGTGAGGTTTCTTTGCTATTTCTAAGTGTTGCCGAGCTGAAAAACGAGACATTTGCATCTAAAATATTCGGAACCATTGCTCCCTATCCCGCACGTTGGGTATTCCTATTGCGGAATAGAGACATTTTGAAACTTTCTTCAGAGGTGTAAATCTAACGAAACATTCCTGTTTTTAGGGAGTTCTAGTGTTGAGTGGATTTTCATTACACGGATTTGTTTTTATTCTTATTTAAAGCGCCATTCATCCACCACTTTAGGTGGATAAAATCGTTCAAGTTCCAGTTTTTGAAATATTTCCCATATTTGGAAAATTATACTTCCTGGTTCGACGGCCTTACTGAAAATCCATTTTTTAATTTTAAAAGAACTAGTAAAGGTGAGATAAAATTTATGTTTTTTTTTTTTTATAAAATTTAAAATATGAAAATGCACATGATAATAGAAAATAATAAGACAAAGTTTTTACAATGGACTCTATATAAAAAAATATTTTTAGAATATACACCAGTCGAAATTTCACTGGCATTGGGTATTTTTGAAAATCATTATTTTGAGGTATGGTCTGTTCATAGATATAAGAAAGTGACCAATTGCTTTTGAATGGGATTATCCAACCGTGGTCATTAACATACAATGCAACAAGATTATTACCTAAAGTTTCGGAATTTAAATTCAGGTAAAATTGTGTTCCGTAATAGAAAATAATTTTATACCTACCTGTGTTTAATATTCTTTGGTTTGGTATACTAATTAGTTTAGGTTTATTAGAAACTATTTAGTAATTATTAGTAATCATGCTTCGTGTGACAATTATGCGAAATGTGCCAGTCTAGTATCTCAGGAGATGGTCCGCCCAAATGTAGAAAACACTATTCTATTGTTGTAAACAATGTTTATATGACTCTGATTGAGCGCGGTGCCAGCAAGCAAGAATCTTTAGAAGAAGTTTTAAGGCTTCCACCTTACCACTGCATATTTAATCCCATTGAACATGTTTGGCACCAACTGAAATCTGCCATTCGTCGTAAAAATGTTTTTCCCCGTGTTAACTCTAATGTCCTCAAACTTATAGAAATCGAAGTTTTTAACATCCCTCCACAAAGTTGGGCAAATTCTGTTAAACATATAGAATATAGAACAAATAATAATTACAACAGGCGATGATAGCGATAGTGATACTGATATATTATGTCAATAATTTTAAGTAATTCAAGTGGTAATAAAAATAATTTGTAATTTTATTTTAGGTTTAAACATAACTAAATAAATATTGTTTAGTATCTTTCCTAACAAAACCCCAAATAATTAAATTCTAAGCAAAGTACGGACCCGTTCGGCCATATTTCATTCTTACAGCTTGACCGGGTCTTTCCTTAATTCGTATCAGTTAGTCACTTTCTTATATTTATGAACATACTTTACCTGCTGTATATTTTACATTTTAATAACTGTTCCTTACAAAACTATTCGGGACACACTTTGCTACTCCCGTTACTAGACTTTTAAAAATTGGTGCTTTACTTAAAATGCTATCTGTTCTGAAAGGTTTTTATGTTTGTAATAATAAATTTCTTGCAATATAACATTCCGAAAGGCTAAGTTCACGTCTTAACCTAATCTTATGGCAATCTTAAACGGCAGATAAGCAAATAAGCGTATAAGAATACAATTATTAGAAGATAAAAGTCTACTCTACGAAACTGGCGAGACGATCTTACAAATAAATGGTCATGGCTTGGCTCCCTGTCATAAACGGAAGGTCCTTTAGCTTCAATAAAAGAGCAACAAACCACTAAAAAGCCGATTTATTAGTACAGGGAGGTATTTTGATTTTAGAAATGTCGACACCTTAGAAATTTTAAAATCATTTGCGCTTTGCTTAGTATTGGTGTTACCTCCATTGTTTGCTATGTTTAGACCGTGGCTTGAAGAAACTTCGTAATGGAGGAGTGTAATGAACCCAAAAGAAAGTGTTATTTGCATAAGGCAAAATTTATATAATACTCATATCTTCATCGAAACTTTAACTTTAATTAATCGATGGCTTTAGCATAATCAAGGAGTATTACGGCCGTCACTTGACCTTTTTGAGGTGCTCTAATTATATCATCTGTGACATTTAGAAATGCGGTCGCTCATTGTCTAAAACCCTACTGATTTAAAGGAAGTATTTTATATTTTTGCAGATGCTCTCTAATGTGGTAATTCATCATTTTTTCAATAACTTTCGATAATACTGGAGTATTGTTATCGGTCTAAGGTCACTAAATTTTCGGACTTTTTAAGGAGTGGAATTATTTTCGGTATTTTCCACTTTTCCGAAAACACATCGTCTAATAGACAAGAATTGACAATATTAGCCACAAAGGGAATGATTATAAGACAGCTCAAAAGCATTAATGTTTTAATCTTCTCCGGATGCAAGGGTCTTTATTTTTAACGAAACTTCCCGAACGTTCCCTTCATCAAATGTGTAAAATTTAAATGACACTTCATAATTTGTTTTACAATTATTTTGATAATTACATATGACGATTGCAAAAAATTGATTTAGATAAAGCTCAGTGTGAATTAACACCACAGACCAGTTAGTGATGGCAGAGATTCAACCTGTTTTGACGATTAATTTTACTTAATTTATACAGTACGCAATACGCAATTTTCTAAATACTACCCTGGACCGGTTTAATTTGTTGTCCCAAAAATGTCTACGATCAGGTATACTTCCACCAGAAATATAGTGCTTTTGCAACCGACCCCGTGATTAACTTTTCCTACTGTTTATTACTCCTAAACCGCAGTCCCTAATAGAACACCATGCCTCAATCAATCTTTTTCACCGAACAATTCTTTAAACATGTACATAAAAAAATTAGTACAAAGTAGCAATTTATAACGTTCTATGTCACTTGTTTTTATTGTCGCTAATATTTTTCCTTCTGAATTCCTTATAAAATTGCAATCATTCAAAAAAATATGTTTATTTGCTGAGGTAGTTCGTCTTCTAAATTGTCATAAAGTTCGACTACCATCTCCACTTCGTCTTCAAATTCTGCTTTGTTTTCCATGTCTGACATTTTAAAGTCTTAAAACACAGGAACCTTCAAAAAATGTTCAAATTGTAAGATTCTAATAAATATTTTTCTGTATTCCTATAACGTACCTTTATCTACAGCGAATATAATATATAATCTTAAAAAAGACTGTTGTTGTTTACAAAGATACAAGAAGAAGAATGTTGTTAAACGACAGGCACATAAATCAAAAATGATTATTTTCAAATTTACCTGTAAAATAAATAGATAAATCAGGTATGGTCTGTTCATAAATATAAGAAAGTGGCCAATTGCTTTTGATCGGATTATCCAAGGGTGGTCATTAATATAGAATGCAACAAGATTATTACCTTAATTAATCATAATAATGTTGTTGCATTGTATGTTAATCACCACCCTTGGATAATCCGTTCAAAAAAAATGGTCAGTTTCTTATATCTATGAACAGACTATACTTACTTATGAAGGTCTGCAGTTAAGGTACTGTAACATACTTAAAACGTTGAAGCAATAAATGCACTATATTTTTGGTAGTACTTAAATCGCATTGTTACAGTCACTATATTTTATTATAATTATTTACGGCTGTAGATCAGGTAACTAAATCATCCTTTACATTGTACCGTTCTGCACATCATGCCTAAATATTATTATATGGAAGATATTACTTTACGATAAAGTTTCAGAGGGAGCCGCAAAACTACCAATGCCAAATTTCTTGGCTTGGCATTACGTAGGAATAACAAATTAATTTGAAGCATATTTTACCGAAACATTTGGTTTTGTGCGCATGCCCAAATCTACACTTAATTATTGTAACTAGGTGTGAAAATATTAAAATTTTAAACAAAATGATACCCAGAAGCCACAAAAGCGTCTTTACAAAATATACGCTAAGGCACAAAAGGCGATTTTTTTCCTTGAAGAATATTCCGACATGTACGATCAATTCTGTTTAACGACTGCTGGCAACGTCGGTTGGCTCTCGGGCAGGGGCTGAACAGGATACGAAGAGCCTAAGCTATCAACATTTTCTCGCCCCCTCTTATTTATCGTTGACATAAATCAAGAGGTCAAAGCGATACACACAATGGATAATGGTTCACGCATCCTCTAACTCTTATTGTGTCAGACAATACAAGTTGGTAGTTGTTTTATTCGATATTAACTTTATAGGCATTATGCTCAAACAAAGCTGTCGCACTGCTTTGGGAAATTGATCGGAAAATATTGATCGCTGATTTGATTCGTCAAAAGTTGCACTAATGTTTTGTTGGGAATTCTTAAAGAACTTAGAGTTTGCGAAATTCCCAAAAAATTGTATTCCACTCTAGGTTGAACTCGAACGAAGTCTTTTGGAACCAAAGAGAAGGAAGTGCAATGATACCCTGGTAGGATATCGGTTAAAGATTTTCGGGTTGCTATGTACTAATGCAATAGGTGTCTGTTCTGTTGTGGCGGTTTCCAAAAATTCCTTAGGAAAATAGCTAAAATGAAAAATGTTTATTGATAATATATGTTATTCACTTGATTAAAGGGTTGTAACTACGCAGTTTAAAAATATTTTTTTTTGGTCTGTTTTTTTTTTGAAAAATCAATAATAATTTTGCACCTACTCACCACTTGTTGGTCAAGGTTAAGAAACATTGGGATTGATAATGGCTAGCGTTATAATATACTTGGTTATAATTATTAAATTAAGGAGTCGTGCTAATATTTTTCCCTTTTTTTTTAAAGAAACTCCCACAGGCTAGACAATTTATAAAACTTCTGATTGTAATCGGCAACTGCTGATGAGTTTTTTGTCGCATTCTTAAGGCTCTTTCATGTTCTTTAAGCCTAGATGATATTTTTCGTCCGGTCTCTCCAATGTATTCCTTGCTGCATATGCATCGAATGCCGTAAAGTCCTGGTATCTCAAATGAAACTTTGATCGAAGGTATTGAGATATTTTTGATAAATCTGGTTTGGCGTTACATTTCTTAAGAACTTTGATGATATGGCCAGTAATATTTGGATGAACGAAGGAGAACAGCAGAACAGTGTGGGGTTGCTTTTGGACTCATTGTCTTTGAAAGGTTGTGATGAAGAGTGTTTTGTGATGAGATACTTAATGTTTCCAAGAGAGTGAGTAGCCGATAATTTGTGGGTAGGCATCGATCTGTGAGCGTAAGTTTTCTGTAAACAGAATGACCCAAGGTTAAGTCTGGAGCATGAGAGACTGTTATTAGTTTTTAATTTAATGGTAAAACGTAAATTATTGTGAATAGAGATTGTAGAGATTAAATTGCTAAAGAAATCTCGTAGGGATTCCTGAACATGAGGCCAAATAAGAAAAGCATAATAATTCTCAAGTACTTCCATAAATATATATCGTGATGACTGATGATAATGGAGATCCCATAGCTGTTCCAGACAACCCTCTTTCAATTAAGATGTGAAGGCTTGGTTTAACATTCTTCGTTTTTAATATATCTGAAATATGAGGTATTCTACCTCGAAACTCACCAGAAAATCCTGGCCTGGGATCGAGATCTTATAATATCTGCTTAAGTTTTCTATAACCTAAGTTCATTTTTGATGCATTTAACCGCCTTTTCCGTCAAATGGGATTGTCTGGTTCAATATTAGTCGATAATTCGATAATTTTCCCTCAGATGGGAGAACATTTTGTTCTTAAATTTCATAACAGCGGCGAGAGGCCGTATTATCCACCGTAACCTTAGCCTTGATTACACGAAGAACCCGAGTCCTCTCTCGTCGTTTCATTGTAATCGGGCATTTATTAGTGTGTGTCACGTGGCAACTTTCTTGCTCTGAAAACTTGACATCTCTTGTGATATTGTTGCCAATAAATTCGTATTTCGTTAGTACACGCTTGGTTTGAATTGGTGTGATTGTTCAAACGAATGCAAAGTGATCTTTTGTGGATATTTCGATTGCGCTCTATAAGATTTTGCCCAACTTTGGGGATGTGAATGTCTACGCGGCCCTTGTATTCATGGTGGCCTATTTTTAATTAAGATTATAGATTTAATTTTTAATTGAGGTATGTTAGGTGCCATTACAGAGTGCTAATTGATGGCGTTATTCTTGCTGGCTAATGATAGGCCGACCTTAAACATTGTCGAGGGCAACGGAGGCAAACGAGAGCTTTTGTTTGTTTAACCGCCGGTCAAGTGTGTCGTTTCATAGTGAGGGAGGAGAGACAGAGAGCGTTTCGGAAAGTCTCCGTGTTCTTCTTCAATTTGCAAAGGCATATTGCCGGAACCTAAGAATGGCGATCACTTTCAGCTAAACTGGCATTTTTGCCGACCCAACCGATGAACTTAGCTCACAACAACCGCCAACCACACAGTTTTTTACTAACTTTATTTTAATCCTAACTGAATTTATCATTATGAGTTTGACCGAATATCTCGATTTGGACTTTGCCCAACCCCATAACAACATTTGTTTTATGAATAAAACCAACTATTAAATATGCATTGATAGAGAAATAGCAACAAATTGACAACATATATTAAATATAATGCAAAAGTTTTTAAACAAATAAATATTACTTGATCAATCGTGTTAACATTATGCATCTCCGCCTTAAATCTTCATCTAGGAAATTGTAAATATTGTTTTTACACTTATTTGTTACTACATTTCCCTTCTCTCCATTTCTTGTATTGTAAGAAAGATTTATATTTTGCAGTTCGATTTTGTTTTTAAAAATATTTAAAACCGCTGGTTTATAAATTAATTACCTTATGGTAAAATATTTCGACTGCCTAAACACCAGTACGGGAGAGTAATTTCTAGCGATCGAAAGTCAATTATTAGGAAATGTTTATATGTATATTGTTAAACGTGACTGCACTAATGCTAACGTGTTAACATTTGATGTTTATTGAAAATGTTTCAAAAATATTTCAATTTCTAAATCAGTGGCCTTAGGTTGTTTACTACCGTTTGTAAGTGTTTACTCTTATTTATTTGTGTATCCATTGTTATTCGTAAGTATTTTATTTTATCCGCCCACTTAATTGATTAGTGTTCATTGTTTATTGTTTGTATATGTAAAGTGTTAAAATTCGGTGAACTCCGTTCATTGCACGTTTTTTCTTCGTTCGTCGAAGAAAACTTGGTCGTCCGCAAAACTCTCGAAGGATTGTGAAGTGTTTCCATGGTACAAATTACTTGTGGGAATGGTTTTTTTAGGAGCAAGTACTTCTTTATTATTTGCCAGTGAGCTGTAGACTCACCTTGTCTGAACCCATATTAATTTTTATGTAATATTTTGTTTTCCTCTAGGAACTCGACTAATGTTTCTTGAAAATGATACTGGTCTATAGTTTTCTGAGAGGTTTTTGTCGTCTTTTATAAATTCTTCAGGACAGTTTTCTTGGTTTCAAAAATTTTGATTGTTAGGTAAGATAACGGTTTACTAATTTCGTGCTCAATCGGTTGTAGTGTTATTAAAGAAAGGTGATTTTTTAATATCAGCGATTTTTTAGTTTTTATAGTTTGTATTTTCTTCGGAAGTGCTTTTTTCTAATTGGAATTGTGTTGTTGCTTTCAATTTACACGTTTGTGGATTTTTAATATATTTTTTCTCTCACGTTTGAGAAATAGTTACTAAAAGTTTTGTCATTTATTGTATTTACTGTACTGTACTGTTTTGAAGTGCTCTATCTCTTACTTTTTTTGAGCAAAAGAACAAGAAACCAAAATTTTATTTTGAAATGAACAGGTAACCAACTGGTGCTAGTAAAGTCCTTAAATGATTACAATTACATTTCTGTTAGCACATCAAAATGAAACCCAGAGAAGAGAAATTTTAGTTTTGATTGATTATGGAGACAAAAACCAGAACTCAAGAAGATTGAAATTTATTTAACGCAAATGACCGATAAAGATCTACGATTCAGATTTTTAATACTTTTTAAAGTTTTTCCCCCACGTTTGATAATTAGTTATTACAAGTTTCCGCAATTTAAAAATCATTTTTAGTGATAATGTAGTGTGCAGTTTCTATTTGCATTATTTTTATCATTTATTGTATTTACTGTACTTTAGAATTTTTTTATATGTAATAATTCCTTTTTGTGGTCTGTATAAGTTAGATTTAGGGATTTCTATATCTTGCCATATAATGTTTCAAAGTCACGAAGAAATATCAGATTATGTTTATTAAGTATTTTGGTTGTACTTATTTATTATTATTATACTAACTAACCAAAATTAACTTAATCTCCAATATTTTATGTGAAACTGAAACCGAAATGGCGAAATGTAATTAAGTGCACCGTTTCCCCCCCTAAAACACTCCGAAATTGATAAAAATCAGTGTTTTACTGCGTGTAACAAAGCGAGGCCCATTCGTTCGCTCATTTTGTATTTATAATACAACAGAAAACTTCGCCACGTTTCGCCGAGCAAGGGCAACGACAAAAATTCGGGGCAGAAAATTTATTACGATATTCGTGTTAACATATTCAACCACTTTCGGGCGAAAACGCTGACACCTTTTCAAATAAAAGCTCTGACAGGCAAACACCTATAAAAATTCCGACCGGCGCTGGAAATTTCCCTAAATTGAGAACGAAAGAAATCATAAGATTTGGAAATTGCGTGCCTGGGATTGGTATGCATTATTAAATCGGGACATAAAGCAGCTAGTTCCGGAGGTTTGTTGAATAAGAGATATATCCTTGCCTTGCAGCTTTTACTGAAGGATCCGGAGGATTTGGTGGCGAGGAATTTGCCTTCGGAATGCGCGCGGATGTAAGAAATGATCGTTTTCCGGTCATGTTTCAAGCGGAATTTCATCATGTCATACGTCGGGTGTGTCTGAAAAGGTGTCATTTTGCTTAACTAATCTATGAAGGACTACGTTGAATGGGTCACATTTGTTGAGATGATCAAAGATGAAGATATATGCAAACGTTAAAGATTTGGTTAATTTGGTTAGTTTTGTAAAGAGCCCGGCGTCTCTTGGAATGCAAATGATTTTAAATTCATTAAACCTGGTTTTTCTTGAAGTTTTTCTTAACTTCAATAAGTACGACACACAAAAAAAAGTTAAGCGCCAGGACAGTAATCAATTTTATTTTGAGTATTTTTTATCTTTACATGGGAGACGACATTTTTAGTGATTTTTGAGAAAAATGAACTTTTCCATTTTTTTTCGGAAAAACAGGTATTTGAAAAATGTGTTTTTTTACACTTGAAAAAATAATTTTCGAAACTCAATAAATAAATTTGACACACTTTGAGAGAAAAATGCAAACTGAAAGCAAAGCTTTTGATCATGCCTTGTAAATGTACAGATTTTAGAAAAAAAGTTTAATACAAAAGTTATAGGGTACAAATGAAAGTTTTCTTCCGTGTCTGTCTGTATATTACATGAGAGCCCCTTAAATGATGCTTTCGAAAACATGATGGTTAGTTTTGATACTTACCGAAAACTAAACTTGTTTTTGCCATTTTGTTTTGATTTCCTTATTAAGCCGTTTTGACAGTAACCGATTTGTCAAACTGTTTAATATTTAATATCTACTATATGAACAATAACTGAATTATTAATATGATCATAAAAGATACTTAGGTCAACTACATTATTTATTTTTTTACTTGTTCTGATAGCCCTGATTGGTGTTTATATTATTTATTTCGCTCCTCTTCACTCATATCGTGTCTTCCAATCTATTCTCTATATTTATTGTAGAGATATTCCATTACATTATGCAAAAGTGCCCCATCTTGTCAAATAATTTCGGCAGCTTCATGCAGTGGCATATCATCAATAAATTCTTCAACGTCTTCTGATATAATCCTTTAATAACTAGGGACAACAATTCAATTTCACACCAAAGATTAACCAAGGATTTTCTGTATACCAATAGTGTAGTAGCGCTTTTGTAAAAGAAGATTCGCCAGTCTATTTGATGATAAAATAGAGGGCCGATATCTAATCTTTCCAACATAAGCGTACAGAATATTAGTCTGTGCTTTATTTTCCGCAGCGAGGTGCTGCACTTTAATGACTTTAAAAGAATGGTAGCTGTTTTTCTATAATGTTCTCTAAATTTCCCCAAAACTTTTATGCAAATCACGAAATCCCGCGATGCCATAAAATGTAAAAAACATTATACAATATTTTAAAAACTCCATCTTAGTCCACAATTATTTGTTGCCAGTATCAGAAAGCAGCAAAAAAAGATAGTCTTCTCAACGAGCAGCGATTTTTGAAATATGCAAGTATTTATAACGTAATAAGTATTTATTCTGCAATGATAAATAAACAAGTTCTAATGGCTTTATATATATATATATATATATATATATATATATATATATATATATATATATATATATATATATATATATATATATATATATATATATATATATATATAAATATAGCTTTTATTACAAAAATTGGTAATGTAAAAGTTAACGCCAATATTCTTTAAAATGAACAGGTAACTAACTAGTGAAAGTAAAGTTCTGAAATTATGACAATTGTATTCCTGTCTGTAAGTTAAGTGAATTTGGCACATCAAAATTAAGCCCGGAGAAGAAAAATTTTATTGGTTTTGGAGACAAAAACCAGAACTCAAGAAGATTCAAATTTGTTTAATGCAAATTGATTGAGAGAAAGTTTATATTGCAGAAGATGTACGATGGGTGTTATTCTAAACTTCCAATAATATTAAATCTTGTATATTTAATCTTGTTATCATTGATTTTTGGTTGACAAATCAAAATTAAAATTTCAATTCACTGAGATTCAGGAGATATGTATATTATATGTTACATATGAGTGAAATTTGAAGCAATTTCGAAAATGGATTTTAAAAAATGACGTTCCATTTAAATAAAACGAACTTGGTATCGACATTTATTTTTTAATCCACTCTGTATATTTTCCGTTTACTGCAAACAGAAAATTATGATGGACTTGTGCGAACATTTTTCTTGAAATCCAATATCTGATTTTAAATGCCGTACAATAATATCATGGAGAGAATTTTACTTCAGTTGTGGCGTTAATTATAATATATTTTTTTTTTACATTTTCTATTCCACTCCCTTCCCTTCCATCACATTTTCGCATATACAGACCAAATTACACTTACAGAAGGCGACAGTAAAACTGTTCTAATTATTTGCTTTCCTATTATTTCTTTTCATTTCTACAGCAGTTAAGTTTAATATAGAGGAAACAAAAGGCATAGTAAAAAAATAAAAAATTATAGATACAAAGACAGTACCAAAATTTAAAATAAAATTTGGCCGAAAATCTCAAAAAATTAAATTAAAAAATATATATATTTTTCTGCCACATTAGTGATTTGAAATATAATTTTATTTCAAAACTTAGTTTAAACTTATTTATGAAAAAAAGTCGCACATACCAAAATCGGTATTTTGACGCGTCACAATTATCCAATTACAAGAAAATTGAGTTAAACCGAAAATTAAGCCCCCCAAATTGAACTTCCAAACCCAAAAAAGGCGTTCGTATAATTCGAAGGCGACTTTTTGCCTGTGTATTTCAAGTTCCTGGGGGAACCGGAGATATTGGCATCTAGGAAGCAATGTCGTCGCCAAATATACGGCCTCCTGGGGCACCAGCTGTCATCGTAAATTCAATTAGCGGCAACCCCGATATATCCGTCTTCGTCTTAGCATTAGAGGCGAAGTTGGGACCCTCGGTGCTTGTAACGTTCAAGATCCGTCGAGGAGCCCCGAATACTTTCATTCGCGCGTTTAGCAACGCTTGCATTCCTTAATTAATTTGTACGGAATGAAACCAGTCGAACCTTATTCCCGCAGGAAGAGGATGCGAGAGCCGAAACCTGGAAAATATGGCCGTTGAAAACGTTTCCCACAGGCGCACAGTGCGACGTTCTCTTATATCGTTAATTAGAAAAATTAAATTACCCGCTCACTTACTTAATTGTAATTTGCGAGATAATAGAGATGATCAAGTAACAAACTAATCTTATTGCGGTTGTATAATTGTTAGACGAGCGCAGTTCTCAATTGATATGGGTACTAGAAAAGAATTTCGATAATCTCAATCAGTAATATCATCAGGATCAGAGTCTAGTTTGTTGCAGTCCTGTAAGGAATTTTGTTCTCAGAGATCTGAGTAGTCGAAGAAATCCAATTTAAAGCAGCAGAAGTTCTGCTAGTGACTCAGAAACCGGATATTTTTGATTGATACGCACGGTAAAGTTTAGATATTGTGAACTCCGTACAGTGAACGGCCAGAATATGGAACAAATTTATTTACAAATCGTAATTTTTTCTTAGTTTGTTTTGCAGCAAACAGAAAAGATATAGAAAATGTGTCAAAAAGTAAATATCGATTTCAAATTGCTTTTTTTAAATATAACAATATATTTTAAAATCCATAACAGTACCAGTATAAATCTTAAATTGTTTCTGTCAGTAATGAAAGTGAATTTGCATCTAAATGAAACCCAGAGAATTTAAATTTTCGTTTTTATTGGATGTGGAAACAAAACAGAACTCAAGAAGAAGCAGTTTGTTTAACGCCAAATATTCAGAAATATATATTACAGGATCTACAGTGAGAAAATTATTTATAGAAACAGGACCTGGTCGTCCAAACACTAATAAAATATTTTATTAAAAGTTGCGAATAATTCCCATAGTACATTTTCTGAAGTAGCTTCAAATAATGTTGTTAAAGATTACATTACCACAGGTGCTGAACGAAGGTGATCCCGACATCAGACTACAGTCTCTTGAAACTACGGAAATTTGCAACTTGAAACCCTTCTTTCATAGTCAGATACAACAAGCAAAAATTATTTTAAATTATTCGGAAATAAACAAAATCCACGATATAAGAGAAAATTATGCACAACATCTAAAAAAGTAAGTAGTACTAGTAAGTAGTAGTAAAGTAGGAGTAACATGCTTACCGTCCTCATATTTGATTTTACTTGATGCCACAGATACAGTACAATGACATAAACGAAAACGTAAAACAGTGTAAACGGCTAAAATCTAAAAAAAAACATTCAGAACTCAGGTATTGGAATTCAAACAAAATGCTTGCAAACGTCCACCACAATTTTTCTTTCGCAATTTTTGCAGTAAACAGAAAATTTACAGGGTATTTTAAAAAGTAGATATATATAGCAAGTTCCTTTTTTTAAATGGAACACCATTACAAGAAAAGTATTATTCGCACAAGAGTACATTACTACCGAGCTTGAACAAAAAGATGATCACATTCGCTTACTACAGTTTTGTGAAAGTATGATGGAAATGTGCAACTTAAATCGATCTTTTGATCGTCAGATACTGTTTAGTAATGAAAGCACGTTTTATTTGCGGGAAATAAACAAAATTGTAGGTATGGGGGTACAAGTAATCTCCGATCGATGAGGGAAAACCAAAGAAAACATCCACAGGACATAAATATTTGGGCTGGGATTTTAAATAACAAAATTAGACAGATTTGCTTTCTACATGATGTAGCATCGCCCGTTTTCCTCCACTAGTGCGTGAATATTTAAATACTGTATTTTCCGGATAGTGGATTGACAAATAGGATCAATAGAATGACCTGCAAGAGCGCCAGATATCACCCCAGTAGATTTTTTCCTCTGGGGATTTTTAAAACCAAAACTGTGAGTAATGTTTTGGAATGGATAACCATATTGCGAAGATGTCACTGATCAATAATTTCAATGACATATTTTTTCTTCTTTTGTTCATATAACATGTACATGATACCTGAATTATGGGCATAATGAATTCGAAGTTGTATCTTAATAAATGAAACCTAGTATCGACATCCACTTTTTGACTCACCCTTTATATTTTCTATTTACTGAAAGAAATCCTCAGCAAAATTATGTTCGACGTGTACGAGAATTTCTCTTTAGACCTAATCCCTGATTTTTAATATAATGTGTTCCATATTTTAGCCGTTTGCTGCATTCACTGGTTGACCCAGTAAGGACAACGAGGTACGGTATTGCACAAAAGGATGTTTCTAAAAATGTGTGCTTACTTAACTGTTTGAACGTAGAAACAAATAATTTTTTTTATAGGTGCTTCTTGCTCTATGTCTGTAAGAATAGTGTTGGGTGTGCTCTCACCACTCTTTGTGCCACCAAATCTGTTAACCTTTGTGTTTTATTACTGTGATTGGGTTTATCGCGTTAAAAATGTCTTCTTGCATTGCCCATTTTAATGGTAATGGTAATGTTAATGACCAAATTTATTAGAAAACGTTTCTTTATAAACAAGTGATATGCACCTACAACATTATGGTTCTCCAGGACAGTTTTCTCACGAAGTTAAGAATTTTTTTAAAACCAGACTTATTGTTGGCGTAGCCTGCCAGATCTCGAGACATTACTGCCCTGAACTTTTATCTTTGAAATAGAACGATATTACTTAGCAAGCCAGCCTTTCAGGTGTAGCCTGGACTCGGGATAAATTCGGGCACAGAAAACGACGGAAGACACAACATTTTTATAAAGAGCTTTGATTTTCCTTCCAATCAATTTTGTTGTGCGTTGGGGTTATCAATTTAATTTGTTCCGTAGTTTCGTTATAGGTAAGTCCAATAAAACTAAATTACGAAAAACCCAAAAATTCGGAGTCTGTAATTTGAAATGTAAAAACGAACAAAAATAAAAGTTCGGATTCTTACTATGCCATTCATTTAAATTCAGAAATGCACAACTTTGACGATAATTTCGATGTTTTACATAATCAATCAAAAAGCAAAAAACTGAATTTGTTAGAATATATCGAGATTAAAGAAATGAGATTTGCGAATCAATGATCAATTGGATTTAAATGCGTTTCCGTTGTTAAATTACATGGGTACATGGGATATAACGTATTTCGGCGAATTTTGTACATATTTTATTGATCTGGCCCAAAATACATATATATATATATATATATATATATATATATGATAACACTATATTCCGGGATATCATCCGTTCGCTCGTTGAACTCCGACTGGAATCCTGCATCCGACTGGAATCCTGCAAATCTTGCATCCGACTGGAATCCTGCAGACGTTTCGCCAAAATCTCACTTGGCATCTTCAATGCTCGCGCTCCGAAAACACTTCGAACACTTCGAAGTGTTTTCGGAGCGCGAGCATTGAAGATGCCAAGTGAGATTTTGGCGAAACGTCTGCAGGATTCCAGTCGGATGCAAGATTTGCAGGATTCCAGTCGGATGCAGGATTCCAGTCGGAGTTCAACGAGCGAACGGATGATATCCCGGAATATAGTGTTATCACATTTTTCCATCCGTGAATCAATACGTGAGAATATATATATATATATATATATATATATATATATATATATATATATATATATATATATATATATATATATATATATATATATATATATATATATGTATATATATATATATATATATATATATATATATATATATGTATGTATATATATGTATATATACAACAGAAATTAGCAAAAAAATCAAGAAAGGAAATGACCATAAATCGCACAGGACTAAAAAAATTAGAAATCCTGTACTTTTACTATGGTTTCAATTTCGGAGGTCTGAAGATATTGCAATAAGTGGTGCAATTCTGGGTGAGGATTCTAGTTTTTCTACAGGTCGGTTCGAACGTTTTAAAGTTCGTCACAACATAAACGTAGGAAAATTTTCTGGTGAAGCAAAACAAGCAAGCTGTGCTGAACTGTTTAGGGGTGTGGTGACGACACTGGGCTATTCTACAAGATGATTCCAGATCGTACCCTTAAATTTAGAGGAGAAAAGTGTTTGGGTGGGAAGCAGTCGCAGTTGAGGTTGAATATGACAGGAAGCGAAAAATGCAAACTTCTTGTTATTGGTAAATATGAACGACCGAGATGCAAGAAAAATGTGAAAAATTAGGGAGCGTGGATGTCTTTACCAATTTTTTATAAATATTTAAAGCTTTGGGATGAAAAACTAAAAGGTCAGAAAAAAACACATTGCCTCTGGTTGACAATTATGTAGCACATCCAAAAAATCTAATCTTTTCAAATATCAGATTAGAGTGTTTGCCCCCAAATAGCACTTCAGTCGTTCAACCAATGTATCAGGGAATAATAAAATGCGTTAAGACATATTACCGCAGATATTTTTTGTATCATTTGATCCACTCATTTGAAAATAAGTAACCTTTCAACATCACTATCCTAGACTACATGAAATTGCTTCGAATGTTGGAACTGCTTTTGATATACAGGTCTGATAAAACCGGGAGATGAGTTTGATTCAGACGACGACTTACCACCTCTGGTTCAGTAGTTCGAGAACTACAAAAACAATGACGACGGTGACTGGGAGGTTTCCCTGAGTAATTGGTTGCGCAATAGCGGCCAAGATCTGACCCAAATTGAAATGTATCTTCCTGAGCTGCCCAACTGTTAATAATAATGTAATAACAACGAAGTTATTAAAAGATAATGATATTATTACTGAAGTTTTACAGCCAAATGATCCTCAAAGTGATATTATGCAAGCACCCTTGAAGGTTGAGCAGCACATCGAGAATATGAAATTTGTATTAAGAAAAAATAAACAAACAAAAATAATGAATTTTTTACTCAAAAAAGTAGGTATATTTACTTGTATGTTGTAAAGTTCATATAGATGGATAAGTTTCTAGTTTAGGTACTTTAGTTTCTTTCGGTTTTTAGTAACTGTATTGGTGTTTATTAGTGTCTTGTGTGTGTGTCTTTTTATAGCGTACTTCCGCTTATAGAGTACTCATTTTCTGGTCCCTAGAGGGTACTGTATAATCGGAGTTCACTGTATATTCGTGTCGGAATATTGTCATATTTTGTATTTTATAAAGGAATGGTGCTGCCGAAGCAAATCTCATAAATCACTAAAAACCTTGAAAATCTAAACATTTTTTGTTCTAATTTAATTGTGTTAAATGGATTTTCATCATGTAAAAGCCACCTCGGTCCAATAATTTAAAGTCGCTTACCAAAACAGGTGGTCAGAGCTAAGAATTAAAGCGCAGACCTCGTATACCTACGAGAGAGAGGGCCGGTATTAAATAGCCTGAAGCGAGCGACTGCTAAACCATGTGCACTTAGTTCGAAACCTGACTTAGCCATTTATTCGATTTTAACGGCGCCGATGTAACACATGTAACGATCCGACATAAAGCCGAGTTTGAGAGTGGCACTCGTATTTACCAGCGCAAAATTAAACTTAACATGTCTGGCACTAAACCTGGGCTAATATCGCCTGCACATAAACTGCCATAAGCACGCCGGAGGACTCCGGGAGTCCGTCGCTATCAAAGCGCGAGAGACGCGGGCAAAGTGAATTCCGAATTATTTTATTGGTCGATAAAATCTCTCGACTTCTGAACACCGTTGTTTATTGTTACAAGCTGATTTGCGAGATTATCACTCAGTTATTTGGTAATAAGGACGAAACTTGGTTCTCATTAGGCGAATTTAATCCGATTAAGTTAAGGTTTAAATATGAAAATCGGATATAATCTCTTAGTGCAAGTTCTCCCGCTCTTTGGGTATCGTATAATGAAATTTAAGCCCCGGCGTGTGCGGATAGAAGACGTTATTAAGGGCCCCACCCGCCGTACGGTATTAATATTCATTTTAAAACGCACACCGTTTGGAATACCTGAAAATACCGCTTCAAGTTTTGGATTTGGCAAAATAAAACTCGAAAGGGATTTTGCGAAATAATCTGCGATGTTTTGGTTCGTTTTTAGAAACGCTCTGTTTCAATTTTCCAAAGAAACTTTCAAAGGCTACTGTTTACTATTTACCCATATTCTGGACTTGTCCTGTGACTGTTGACGTTTCAAAAATCATCCCATTGGCTTCTTCAGAGCTTCCATTTTCCAACAATCGACGCAAAATGAATTCACATTTTGTGCAAATTGTATTACAGTAGCCCGTGAGACTTTCTTTGAAAAATTAACAACAAGCTGGTAAAATTGCTCTGATTTTTTTTTTCGTTGCAGAAACCATAACGTTTTCCCTAATTTTTGTAAAATATCCCATCCAAAAAATCATCTGCTTATAAAATTATTTGCAAATCTGGTTTTGGTTTATTTCGAGAAGGAATTCATTGTACCCGTAAATAAATGGATCAAATCAATGAGGCTGTTCTATCTCTAAGTCTTAAAATTGTTTCCATCTTGTCTCCATTCGAGTTCGATACCTTTCCAAATAGCGGGTGATTCAATAAGAGTTTCCACATTACAATCTGAAATGTTTTTGAAACGCCACTGTATTTATTTATTATCATATGAGATTTCTAACCTCAAAACATAAACAAAATTAGTCATGGAGCAATATACGACTGAACAACGTGTAAAAATTGTGCAAGCCTATTATGAAAATGGTCGAGCAAAATCGACCTTTTGAGAGGACAATTTGGAATGTGGTTCAAAAATTTGAGCAAACTGGATCTGTACCTAACCTCAAAGTCCCTCAACGTGCTTCGTCAGGTCGGTCAGATCAAAATATTGCCATTGTTCGCGAAAGTGTAGCCGAAGATCCAAAGACATCGATTCGTCATCGATCGAAGCAAGTAGGCCTTACGTATTCAACCACACAGCGAATTTTAACAAAAGACTTGCATCTACACCCATATAAAGTCCAAATAACTCAGGAGTTGAAACCTCGAGATCATCAACAGCGCCGCGTGTTTGTAGAATGGATAAGAGAACAAGGGGTTCATTTTTCAACGAAAATCATCTTTAGCGATGAGGCATATTTTCGCGTTGGTGGGTTTGTAAACAAACACAAGGCTCGTATTTGGGGATTATAGTATAAAAGAGACATTGTTCAAAAAGCAATGCATCCTCAAAAAGTGACTGTTTGGTGCGGAGGAATAATTGGCCTTTTTTTGAAACATGATATCTGATTTTTTCTGGGAGCAGTTGGAAGGTATGGACATTGAAGATTTGTGGTTCAAACAGGGTGGAGCCACTTGTCACATATCCAGAGAAACGATGCAATTGCTGCGGTTCAAGTTTCCTGGTCGGATTATCTCACGTAACGGCGATATCAATTGGCCGCCGCGATCATGTGATCTTACTCCCCTAGATTTTTTTTGGGGGTATCTAAAAAGCAGAGTGTATAGAAATAAACCAAACACTATTCCAGCGCTGAAACAGGAGATTAGACGCGAAATAGCCGCCCTTGAACTTGAATTGTGTCAAAAAGTGATAGGAAATTTCAATAAACAAATTACGTCACGCCACATGAGTCGCGGGCGTCATTTGAATGACATCATCTTTCATACCTAATTGTAATACACTAATCTAAAATGGCAAATAAAAATGTTTGTATATTTTTATATTCTTCCAAGTTTTTTTTATTATTTTAATGTGGAAACCCTTATTGAATCACCCTTTATGATTCATGACGGAATTGAAAATCTACGTTCATCTTCTACGTAGAACCGCATTCAAAACTTGATAAACAAGTCCCAACACTAGTGATGGGTCATAAAATTATGTAGTCATAGAAGTTAGGTGGTTTGAATCATACCTTGGTAACAAAATATAAGAACAACTGTCATTAGGTCTAAATATGGGGTGCTCCAGGACACCGTACTGTGGCCAAGGAAAATTGTAAAATCCAGTTATTTGTTGACGACAATGTAATACATGTAACACTGAGAAAGTAATAGGTCTGAACATAAATAAAACTAAACTCTAAAACTTTGCAATAAACTTTAGATGAATGTCAAGTAAATAATAATGAAGTTATGGAAAAGGTAGATAAATTCAAATAAATTGCTGAAAAAGTGAACATTTTAGGTTATTGCACCAAAAATATGCAATTATAAGGATATAATATGCAGAATCGAGAAACGAGATATAAATTTTTATTTACTTGATCTGTTAATAATCGATATCTCCATTATCTGGCCATCATGTATACTTATTATTGTATTTATGATTTTCATAAACTACCTGTAGTAACGCCGTTTACACGTTTTTCATTTTCATTCACCAAAGTCGTTGTTTTATTGTATGCAAACTATTTAAAAAACACTTTTTGATATAACCTTTAAGTTTTCCACCATCTCTCTAATGAACTTTGTCAATTGAATTTTACATGTTACCGGGTGGCATTAACAAACAGAGCTGAGGTCATCGAAATTTATTTATATATTAATTATTTAAAAGAAGTAACTTTTCTCCAAAATTATTAACGATTTAATAAAAAACAAAAATAAAATGCATATACCTAAAAAATTGTTTTCAATTTCTGAATATTTATCTAAGCCCAAGTTCAGTTGACATTGTGTAATTGCGAATAGTTAGTATTTATATTTAAAATTTCGCTTTCAACCAGTAAGACTTATCTATCTATATTATTATGTATAATTATTATTTTTATTATTTATAATGTAAAGTAGTTATATATATATATATATATATATATATATATATATATATATATATATATATATATATATATATATATATATATATATATATATATATATATATATATTCTCACGTATTGATTCACGGATGGAAAAATGTGATGACACTATACTCCAGGATATCATCCGTTCTCTCGTTGAACTCCGACTGGAATCCTGCATCCGACTGGAATCCTGCAGACGTTTCGCCAAAATCTCACTTGGCATATTCAATGCTCGCGCTCCGAAAACACTTCGAACACTGGGAGGTTATCGGCGGTGCGTGCGGTATTTATAGTCTGCGCCGGAGATGGTAACGGTGCTGCTTGTGCGTGGGGGGAGGTGGCTCCGCCCCCTGAATTGTCGCGTTGTTAATTTCGCCCGATCGTAGTTGCGATGTCCCCGTTGGCTGCTGCGCATCGCTCTGCTGTTTGATTATCGTTCTCCACGTGTTGGATAAATGCAGAGCGTCGTCTCTCGTATTGAGATGTCCGGACTTTTCTATTTCGATGGCCTCTCGTATAATCCTAGTCCTAAAATCAGGAATATTAGCTATTTGTTTGCAAGTGCCGAAATCAATTTTATGGCCTGTCTGATGTTGGTGCTGAAACAAAGCAGATGTTGTTTGTTTGTTTCTTATGGCTAAACGATGTTCCTCGAGCCTGGCTGAAATCCTTCTGTTGGTCTGTCCCACATACGTCAGGCTGCACGATCCGCATGCTACACTGTATACTCCTTGGTTTTCCAGAGTAATTTTTTGTTTTGGGTTTCTTAGTATTGCTCCGATGGTATGGTCAGGTTTGTATGCCGTCGATATGTCGTGTTTCCGTAATATTCGGCCGATTTTGTCAGTAACCCCCTTGATGTATGGCAGGACAGCGATCGATCTTCGTTGGGTCTCGTCCTGCACTCTCTGCTGCGGCTGTTGTTGTTTACTGATTGCCTTGCTGATGGTACGCCTTTGGTATCCGTTTTGTCGAGGACAGGTACTAATTTTCTTCAGTTCTTTATCTCTGTTCCTCTCGTTTGTGAGCCTGAAGGACCGAGCAATTAATGTATTTGCCACTGCCTGTATCTGTGATCTGTATCTGTGATGATCACCACCCATCTAAGTCTGGGCCAAATGTCACAATTAAATTATGGTATCAGACCTCATACCCATCTCTTACATTTTTACCTATTTAATTTTGAAATCAACAGGTAATTAGTTGGTAGAAGTAAAGTTCTTAAATTTTCATTTCTCTCAGTAGGGAAACGGAATGTATCCACCACATATGGTATTAAAAATGCCAACCAATAACTACATGCTAATCTTAAAAAACCCTTTCAAAACATTACTCAGTATATTTACATTAACTTGCCCTATTTTGGAGATAATTCATTTTTTTTATTATATAAATTTTGTTGTTTTTCCTTACACACTTTTGGTGGATTGATCCCCAGAGGACAAAATCCAGTGGAGTAAGACTGGAGGTCTTGCAAGCCATTCTAATAATTCACTGTCCGGAAAATATTTAAATACTCACGCAATAGTCTAGCGAAAATGAATTAAGTCATTCTCAAAGAAATTTAAATATCGGGCTGCAGTAAGATTTTGATCAAAGGGTTAGAGTCCAATAATTTTATTATGCAAAATCCCTACCCAAACATTTATTTTCTATTGGTGTAGCGTATGATTTATACCCCAATTGGCAGCAATTGCGTTTATTCGCCGTTCTATTTAAACAAAACGTATGCAGCCACGTTTTGGATTTGTTAATTAGGATTGACAATACCTACAGTTTGGTTATATGCTGTAAAATTTAAACAAAAATTAGCTTCATCACTAAACAGTATCTGACGATGAAAAAATGGATTTAAGTTGCACATTTCCATCATAGTACCATAAAGCTGTTCATAAAAAGTAAGAGACAGGGTATGCTACATGGATTATGTGTGAAATTTTTCTTCAATTCGAATACCTGATTTTTAAATGAATTTCCTTCATATTCTATTCTTTCACTGTATAGTGTCCACAGTTTTCTAATATGTATTCAAAACAATAAAAAAAATATTTGGAATTTAATTTTTATTCCCACAGCAGGCTAGGTTTTTCTAAAGCGTTAACTACACCACTGCATTCCGAAAGCCTTTTCACCACAGATATTAATTATACAATAATTTTGTCCATCAATGTCTATTTATTAGCAAAGCAATGTCAACTATACGGAACGATCGCGCTGATTTGACGTTATAAGTTTTTTACCACCAACCTCTAGTGTGTATCCACGCGTAACTCATCAATCACGAGAAACAAGTCTAGAGGAAAAATCATTAAGCGTCCACCGTACGTGTACAAGCGGACATTAATTTCCATCTTCAGGCACCATCATCTTCGACCCAATTACGCGGCTATCTAAACATCCCGCTGCTGCTGGGGTGAATCTCGGACAGGATGCTCGCTCCTATTGACTTAGGAGCACTTTCACTCCAACGATCTCATTTATGATATGTAATCCTCCAACGAATACGGGAATAATTACCATTTCGAGCGTGATATTGCCATCATGAGGTAAAAGCAATTTTAAGTTGCTTCAGTTTTGTTTCTGAATGACACGCGTTCCATTTTTCCATTATCGCTGTACGAGGTGTGTTCAAAAAGTAAGGTGACTTTTGTAATTGAGCCTGCTAAGTACATTCGATCTTCACAAAGATCGAAAAATGCACGTCATATTCGATCAAATGTCAATGTTTTGCTTACTGTTCTGTTTGATTGTCGTGGTCTAGTACATCAAGAGTTCTTACCACATGGTTGTAAGGTCAATAAGGGGTATTAGCTTGAAGTTATGCCCTGTTTGCAAGAAGGGATACGAAGAGAACGTCCGGAATTGTGGGAAAATAATTCATGAATTTTGCATCACGATAATGTACCTGCTTACTCATCGTTGCTTGTTTTTTGCGCAAAAACAACACTACAATCATGCCCCAGCCACCATATTCACCGGATATTGTCCCCTGCGGTTTTTTCCTGTTCCCAAAACTCAAGAAACCCATGAAACGATTGAGGACATAAAGAAACAAAACAAAAACGTTGGCACAAGTGTATTATATATTTTGATAAATAAATAAATACTTTCAAACAAAACATAAAAGCCACGTTACTTTTTGAGCACACATCGTATAGGTACAAATCAACTTCAACTTATAAAAGGAAATAAATAAATTCAAATAAAGAACAAAATTTCAACGATACCTTACAAATTTCAAGATTTATTTATAAGTTTACAGTTTCAATACATTGTAAGTGTGTACAGTTTAAGAGTTGATGTATAGAGTTAGGTACATTCCTCAGGTACTTAGCTAAATGTGATCTTAAAAAATAGGCTAGCTTAGTAATCTAATTTGCATTTTTTTTTTTGATGAGCCAATTTTCTATGTATTTTTTGATTTTGTGAAAGGGTTTATCTTTAAACTCTGTAGGTACAATGTTCTAAGTTTTTTGTTGATTTGGTCTTCTGGCATCTGGCTTCTTTTTGATCGGAAACCATATTTGGTTTTTGAAGTTAAATGAAATATTCTATCAGACGTAGTTTAAAGTGGTTTGTATTAGTTTAGCCAGGTTGCTTGTGAGTTATTAGTTATTAAACAATTTTTTTATTACCAGATTTGTGGAGAGGAGTAACTATAGCTATTTTCAATCAATTTGAATATTTAGTAACAATTTTACAATTTTATTTTCAATAACAAAGGTAATTGTGCAGGCCAACAAAGATTTTATGATTTGGTGTTTTTCATATTTTTGCAGTCGCAAGTACTACAATAATAGAAAAACAATGTCTTTCCGTTTCTATCACACAGCATTTTTGGAATATGTTATGTAGACACTCAACATGTGCAATGTTCGTAGATCCTAAAATTATTTATCCTATCCTGAAGCCAACAACTCTACATATGTTCCAGTACCTGAAAATTCAGCCAATTTAGAAGAAGACACGATCAGTTTTTCTGCACCTGAAATAGATGAAGACACCATTAATGATGTTGGTGATATATGGAGTGTTTCTCAGCAACCACATTTGTTTTCACAATCAGAACTTAATGACTTAGTGAGAGATTTACTTAAGTGAGAGGTTTACCCAAGGATCTTTCATCCAAGAGAAGCGTTAGAGCTGTTCTTTTGCACAACGGAAATATTCTTGCTTCTGCACCTGTCGCTGGAATCTGGAACTTCTGCTAAACAAGGACTATAGTTCGAGGATTTGTGGTGGTTCCAGGTCAGCTGTCAGGATATACGAAATAAGCTAGCCAAAAAGGGTCAATTTAACTCCCGGATGAAAAAATATTCTTCACGATGGTCTTATTGATCCACGAAAAATTCTCTTACCATCGTTGCGTATTAAATTAGGATTGCGGAAGCAGTACGTTAAAGTTTTAAATAAAGTTGGACCATGTTTAAATACCTATATGAAAAATTTATCGCTTTCTCAGATGCAAAAACGAAGGAAGGAATTTTTGTGGTTCGTCAAATAATATTATTAATGGAAGATCAAGACTATGTGATTACCATGATCTAATCTGAAAAGGGGTGCATGGGAGAAAACATGTTAGAGAAATTTAGGGAAATGGGACGCAATATGAGTATAATGTTGGTGCCGTGAGTGAGGTTCCACCAAGATATAAAAGAAAATCCTTCCATAGAATATACAAGAAAATCCATGAAACGAAGTTCTTCGGCCAAGAGCGGGAGATGTTACAAAAATAAATGGAATTAACTATTGGTTGAGATTTTGTTATTTAATTTTGATTTTTAAATTTAATTTTTGTTCTTATACTAATAAAAGTTATGTTTAAATCAACCGCGATTTTCATTTATTGGTCCATTTAATTTTGATGAAAAACCTTCCTGATAGAGGAAAATGCTTATCAGATTTAAATTTTGGAGGATCAAATATCAGATTGAAATCAACTCAAATTTTAAAGTTTAAAAATTGTTAACCTGTGTTGTGATACTGGTCAGCTATCTCCTTGTTTGCTGGCCTTTTGTATAAACTTAACCACAAATGTATACTGGATGTTGCAAAAAAAATTCCGCTAATTTCTGGGGTACATAGAATAATCCAAAGTACTTTGCTCGGTTAGTAATTATGCCGAAACTGACTCCATCGGAAGAAACGACGGTGCAAGGCCGACCAATTTTTTTTTTTCATATTATTTCTCATTTCTGATTAAAATACCTAATTGAAATTTAGGCGGCAAATATCTTTTGCTAGAGTCGCTATAGAGGGGGTAGGTACCACTTTTTTTTCAGATAAAATGAATTATTTTCACAAAAAAACTGTTGCGAATAGACCATTTTGTAAAATTCAAATTAATTTATACATGCTATCGTCTGCAATATTAAACTGCAGTTATATTGCGAAACTAAATTTGCTATGATTTCCTCCATATTTGTAAAGTTGTAAAAATTGCAACATTTTCAAACAAAATTGGCCAAACGACGTTGGAGCTTACTGTTTTGCGACACTAACCCTTTCCGTACACTACTCTAGTTTAAAGTAAAAAAAATACTAACTTCGTAGTTATATTAATATATTTAACAAATAATTACGAAGTAAAATTATTTTGAACTTAAACTTTGTTAGCCCTAATTTTTATGAGGAATTTGTTGTTGAAATTTAATTTATTTAAGTTAAACCAGGTGGCCCAGTAAGAGCAACGATGTAGGACATGGAGGAAACGGATGTTTCTGAAAATAAAAAAAAAGCAAATCGGGCAACAGAAAATGCAGGAAATTATTTTTGATTAATGATACAGTGAAAATTGGTTTAAACACCTTGACCTGACACACATCATAAATATGTGCATTCAAAAGTTTTTACTTGTTTTCAAGACCCACCAAATTAATTAACTCTTACTTTGACAGAAGATCGCAACAGTTCGTCTACAAAAATAAGAAATCTGGCAGAGTGAGACCGGGAGTACCCCAAGACTCTTCTTAACATATTTTTCGCAACTCTGTCCAAGAAAATGAAGTGATTGAACAAGTCACAAAGATTAACGATGACCTGTATTCGATACTTTTTACAAAACGTCTGGATTCTTCCTGCGTCGGTTTATACTGAGTCGAACTTGCTGACGTTTCGCCAATCATCCTGTTGACATCTTACCTGCTTATATATTGTTTGACACACACAGTCTCGGATTACCATATTGGTGACAAATAAAGACCTGAGTCGCGGTTAAGATTGTTAAGTTGTTTATTGATTTCTGTAGATTCTCGGCTTTTTCGTTGGTAGAAGAAATGATTACATGCAATTTTAGTTATATCCGGTTTCGTGATTGTGTTCGGAAACAGCTGATGAGTTTATTTGTCTTAGTCGTAAGGCTCTTTCGTGTTCTTTGAGTCTAGTTGATATTTTTCGTCCGGTATCTCCAATGTATTCTTGGCCTCATATGCATGGAATGCTGTGAACTCATCTCATCTCAAATGGAATTTTATCTTTGAATCTGGTTTTGACGTTATACTCCTTTAGAACTTTTTATATGTGGATAGTGATATTTTGAATGAAAGAAAAGACCACAGTGCCAAGTGCAGGATTTCTTTCGGCCTCATTGCTATTGGAAGGTTGTGGTGAAATGTATTTTCTGATCAAACGCTTATACACTTCACCACAACCTTCCAATAGCAATGAGGCCACACTTGTCACTGCGGTCCTATCCTTACATTCAAAATATCTTGTCACTTGTCCAAAAATATCTCAATATCTTCGATCCGTCAAAGACAAAATTCCATTTGAGATGCCAGGAGTTTACAAAGAACACGAAATAGCCTTACGACTAAGACAAATGAACTCGTCAGCTGTTGCCGAACACAATCACGAAACCGGACATAAAATTTTATTCGATAAAACTAAAATTCTTGCATGTAATCAATTCTCCTACCAACAAAAAATTCGAGAGTCACTCTTACTCTTCATTCTTACCTACAAAATATTATAAACCAAACTATTTGTCTAAAAACTTATTTATTTTAGGAAGCTTAATACTACTAATCCAACAAAAACAGTTGCTACTTTTAACTCGACATAACAGAGCATTATTTCAAACATTTTTTCTTGGATAACATCTAATAAATAAAAAAAAAGGTAATACAAAATACCTACCCAAATTATCTTCTGAGAAAATGAATTTCAAAACAGTTCACACTTTCAAATACATACCTAACGCATGTCCTTTCAGAAATAAAATCTCAAACCTACTATTACATTATTTAAAAATATATTGACCAGAAAGAACTAAAAATTGAATTCATCGAATATTTGTTTTTCGATTAAACCTCATTTTCGATTGGAGTTTGCGTTTCCGTCTACATTAGCCAATCACCATTAGGTTTATTGCAGTGTGACCGCCGCGTCAGTAAGACTCTCGTTAAGCATCACATTTATATTAAGCCCTTCCGGTTCCTATTAGCCACGTAAAAGCGTTTCGCACTGCACTTGATCTGGAAGATAATTCCCGAAACAATTTGTAGGATAGAAACTCCGGATCTACAATTGTTCTCATGAACAGAATTAATTGTTACACTCGAAAACGCCTGTAGTTAATTAGAGAGGCTTTGGATAACTAATTATTTCGGCGTCCCCTTAAATGGCCGCGTCGCAAATTTCGGACAAGTTTTGATGTAAATGTCGGGAACGATTCTTGTACAAATTTACGCCTAAAGGACGATGTTTTCGATACCATGTTACAAAATGCAGTGGGCTTGTATATAGGGCGCTTTAAAATTTCACACACGGGGCATATTTGTCAGGCAAAACCAAGTTTGTTTTTTCATTCAAATACGTCTCCCAAATTGCTTCATTTATGAAATACAGGGTGTCAAAATTTATTTTTATTATACCTGAAGTAATTAATATTTGGAGCCATGTCATGTCATTGATGTTTTGAAGATTTAATAGCTTTTATTAATAATTCCTAATAATTTTTGTTGACTCGAACTTGCTAACGTTTGGCTTCTTCAGAGCTTGACTGAAACTGGCTCGCATTTTACTCTGAACCTACTTTTATATTGTTTGAAGGGGGCGGAGCTAAATGAGAGGCATGGATATTGTCTCGAATGACTGATTCCTGGGTAAAAACCTGTTTGTTTGGTTGCTTATAGATTTCTATGGATTCTCGGATTTTTCGTTGCTAGAAGAATTGATTACATACAAGAATTTTAGTTTTATCGACAACTGCAGATGAGTTTATTTGTCTTAATCTTAAGGTTCTTTCATGTTCTTTGAGCCTAGTTGATATATTTCGTCCAGTCTCTCCAATTTATTCTTTGCCGCATATGCATGATAAACTCCTGGCATCTCGAATGAAATTTTGTCTTTGATATATCGAAGATGTTGAGAGAGTTTTGGACGAGTGGTAAATCTGGTTTTATTTATTTATTTATATGTCACAGGCCATTCAACAGGCAGAATATAGACTTATAATATATAACAAAATCGGGAAAGTTAGCTATACATTTTTTATCTCTACAATGAAAGTAAAAGTTGGCTTTAAATAAATTATAACTATTGAGAATTTTATGTATGTACGTATGGTATATATAAACTAAGGCTTAAACTAAACATATCTATATCTATTCTGTCCGAGCACATTCTATTATAGGAGATTTAGAAAAGTAATTCGCCCTAAATCGCTCAATAGAAAACGCCAGTCTCGTGCGCACCTGATATGGATTAGCGTTAAAGCTCAGGTAATTTAAAAAAAAAAAGAATCCACATGGTTATTTACAAGTTTGTAAAGAAAAACAACATCAAAACAGTTTTTTCGAGTTTCAAGCGACTTCAAGAAGTGTCGATATCTGTTGTATCTAAAGTTTAAGTTGTTAAAAAGATTTTTTTTATCCTTTCTATTCTGATGATGTATTTACTATAAATATGATTCCAAACTGTGGATTAGTACTCTAGTACAGATCCTATCATGCTATTTTGACGTTATATTTCTTTAAAACTTTTGATATGTGGTCGGAAAGGACAACAGTGGCATTGCTTTCGGTCTGATTGCTATTGGACGGTTGTGGTGATGTATATCTTGTGATGGATATCTTTAATGTGGAAATTATTAGAGAGAAGAACAGAGGTAAGGTGTTTTAATTGTGGGTTCGGTGACTCGGGCTGAGATGGTTTTACGGCTCTATAAACTAGAGAGTTGATAACCGATGATGTTTGATAAGAATATCAAATATGATTTTTGATAACAATATCGAAGGTTGAATTAGTTTTTAATTCAATGGGAAAAAGTAAGTTACTAGCGATTTTTGACCATGAGGCCAAATAACAAAAACATCATAGACGTCGCGTTTCCATAATTTTGCTTTTTGTTGATGGTTGTCGAGAGCATTCTTCTCAAAGGCTTCCATAAATATATTCGTGAAGACTGGTGATAGTGGAGAATCCATAGTATATTTTCTTAGACATTTAAACTCTATAAACCCTAACATACGGTTTACCATTAAATTAGAAACTAATAACAACCTCCCATTCCTAGATATTTTTATCAATAGAAAATCATCAATCAGACCGATACATTAATGCATTATCATATCATAAACCGTGTCACCTTCATAGAAACATGCTTGACTGGAATATATTTTTCTTATAACGGTCAAATTTTTGAACTCGCGTCGGGAACAGCTATGGGTTCTCCACTCGCTATGACTGGTGATCATAGCGAATATATTTATAGAAGCCTTTGAGAAGAAAGCTCTCGACACCTTCCATCTAAAACTAAAATTATGAAAAAGTTACGTTGATGATACTTTTGTTATTTGGCCTCATGGTCAAGAAACTCTAGTAGATTTTCTTAGACATTTAAACTCTATACGCCATAACGTACGTTTTACCATTGAGTTGGAAACTAATGATAACCTTCCATTCTTAGATTTTTTTCTCAATAGAAAATCGGGCCTAACATTGGGTCATTGTGTTTACAGAGAACCTACGCAAACAGAGCGATACCTTAATGGATTGTCACAACATCATCCGGTCCAAAAATCATCGGTTATCAACTCTGTTGTTTACAGAGCCGTAAAACTATCTCAGCTCGAGTCACCGAACTCAAAATTAAAAGACCGTACCTCTGCTCTTATCTCCAATAACTTCCACATTAAAGATATTAAGCGTTCCATCACACTTCACTACAACCTTCCAATAGTAATGAAGCCGAAAGCCACTGTTGTCCTTCCTTATGTTCAAAACACACATATCAAAAGTTCTAAAAAAATATCATCTATATCTATCTATAATCTATAAGCAACCAATATGGGAATCAATCATCCGAGATGGTGTTTTTGCGCCTCAGTTAGCTGCATCCATTTTCAAAGTTATAAAATATTTCAAAAACGGTTAGTTACAGATATATACACAAAAATCTCAAAATGTTTCATTTGAAATAAGCAAGTTGACAGCAACCGGTTGAGCCGCAAGCAATATATAAGCAGGTACAGAGTAAAGTGCGGACCAGTTTCAGTCAAGCTCTGCAGAAGCCAACAGAATGATTGGCGAAACGTTAGCTAGTTCGACTCAACAAAAGCCGACGCAGGAGGGGTCCAAAATCTCAAAATGTTTCATTTGAAATGAGCAAGTTGACAGCAACCGGTTGAGCCGCAAGTGCAGGACTCCTCTCGGCACTTACCTTAACCTCAAAAATTGGAAGGCGTTCCTAAATTACATCTCAATGAAATTGGGTTGGGTGAAAAACCTTGACGATGACTGCAAGACAAGGCATCCGAATATGTCTCGCCAACTACACAAACGGTCGCCAATATCAAATCGACAACACTTTGCAATTTGTTTTTTAGTTAAACCGGCCTAGGGGGTTCACTAAGAAATGCAATTTAGCGTTGGCGGGGCTCAAACAGAAACCCAGAGAATTAATCCGCAATAGTACAATACGTATAAATTATAAAGAAGCGGAAAGTGTTATACGCTCCAAAGAATTTAATGTATTCTTCTACATTTATTTTAGAGGGGTGCCTTTGAAGTATTTAAACGTCAATTTGCACGAAACAAAAAGGTCAAATTTTTGGGAGGTTAATTGGCGTGCTTAACTACGTAGTTCGGTGCTGAAAATGCGGAACGGGAATTTTTTCGAGAGCAGGGGTCAAATCCAGTAGTTAATCTAACTTCGAGACGTAAGTGACCAAGTAAATTAGTGAAGAAGTCTTAGCGACCTACTTATATTCCTATAGTTATTTTGAAAGAAGCTGTTAGCACCTCAAATAATATTTTTGTTGTAATATTATCATTAAGTGAGGTAACTAACCGAACATATATCATCCTGTAATGATTACCGTTTAATATGTCGCAAGATAATTTATAAAAAAAATCGATCACACTCAATTTGGATTTTAAAATGATGGGGTGCCAAAGAAGCCTTGTTTTCTTTAAATGTTGTCACCCAGAGGTGTAGAAATAAGTGTTGTTTGCGTGTATTATGAATTTATAACCGAAATATAACCAATAACCAATGGTATTGGAATAAAACAATGAACAGTAAAGGCAACGAGATATGATACATCTTGAATTGTAAAACCCTTTTTCTGCAAAATTTTGTTGTTATCTTAATGATACGTAGAGTGGACGCTGTTTTAGAGCGGAAACGAATTCATATTTCCGGAAATATATGTCGATAATTCCAAAATGGGTTAGTGGATTTTAATAAACTTGGTGTAGTTAAAAAGCACATTTTCCTGGCTACGAAACGTGCTATGATTGCGATAGTACCCTGCCACCAGTTCTTGTTTTCTGATGCAATGGCAAAAAAAATTCTGAAAAAAAAGTAGTGTACAGTACAACTAGTGAAAAGTGTAGATAACGTATGTATTGCATTGAACAACGACTACAATTATAGATAAAATTATAATTATTATTTATCCGAAACCTAATACAGAACACGAACAATTCAAAACAATTACATACATAGGAGAACCTAGTGAAAATGTTTCAAAACATTTGTCAAAATGTGGGTTAAAAATAGTTTTCAGAACTAACAACACAATAGGAAAATATTTAAAAAAAAATTAAAACGAAATGTCCAAAAACACAAAAGTCAGGTATCTACAGGTTGAAATGCGGATTTTGTCTTAAAATTGATTTTGGACAAACAGGTAGATCCTTCAAGAAACGCATTAACGAACATAAAACAGCGTTTAAAAACAATAGTCTAGATTCTAATGCTACACACTTAAACACAGAAAAACACATTTTTGACGATAATTTTAATATTTTACATACAACCACAAAAAGTAGAAAATTAAAATTATTGGAAGCCATAGGGATTAACAAAATGAGACATTCAAATGTATTGCTTAACGATCAATTATATTTAAATACCTCTCCTTTATTGAACTTAAATTCTCACAACAACATTAATTAAGGTTTTATGGTCATTTTTCGGTATATATACTAGCAGGGAGTTTGAAAATATTACATTTGATAAAGACACGGTGTTGTCGAAACAATTGTCATGTAAATATATATAATTTCGTCAAAATCTGAACTTTTAGTTCTTATTTATTTTGATTTTTCATTTTGGAGTTATCGACGTTCATTTTCGGAAATATTGAGGCAGCACACGCCAGCACAAAAGCATCTAACAAAAAAGATACAGCTTTAAAACAGCGCCCAATCTACGTATCATTAACATAACAAAATTTTGCAGAAAATAGGTTTTCAAATTTAAAATTGTCCGATTTACTAAATAATTTTTGTTTCAAATTTATAAAAACATCACTGTCCCCAATACCGTACCTCGTTGCCCTTACTGGGACATCCGATATATACAATTAAAAAAGAATTTCCAAGTTACTGTCGGTTACGATTTTGACTATTTTCTTTCGATTTTAAAATGTTTATATAACAATTTCATGCGTCCCCGAAACGATCGGCCAAATTTAGATCAAACACGAAGTCCCGAAATCAAATAAGGAATTAATTATACATATAATACTGTTCCCGAAATTCAAACAGGCGCTTTGTTAGTTTCTCATTAAGGCCAAACTACATCATCCCAGTTAAGTCCGTCCCTACGGCATTCTGAACCGATATTTACACTTTAAATTCCACAAAACAAAGGTATACACGGAGGATTCCGTGTACAGGTCATAACATCCTCGAACCGTTTCCAGACCAAAACGACCCTGCCGAGATTTAAAAACGACCACATTTCGCTCCGTCTGAATGATATTGATCTACTACTATGTTCGTTATCCATAAGTTTCTCTTTTATAGTCCACGCGGTGGACGCCATAAAATTGGACAGTTCCGAAGCAAAAAAAAAAAATCTATCGCGACCGAAAACGATTCTGTCGTTTTTAGTGTTATATGGCCGGTTTCACAGTTTGTTTACGTAAGCCGTTTGCGATTTATGGGGCCATATTTATTAAACGGACGATAAGTAAATCCTTTGGTTTGTCACCAAAATGTAGCTGCGTTACAACCTGGATCTTCTGGTCATGGTAATAGGTTCGTTCAAACCTCAAACCACTCCTCAGAAACCTCAAAAATTGATTTAGTTCATATCTGGTGAGCGTTATCGAACCAGAAAGACACCTTTTGCTCATTCAAGTTTCGACTCAACAAATAATTTTGAACCTCGAACTATTTCCTTAAGCTCCGACGAGATTTCTCGTAAAATGCTAAATTTTTACATTAATCGATTTTTGGTCAATAACAGCTACGTGTATCTGTCCAAGCTGTCCAGTGCCACTTACGCATCTTTATAACCATTTCCTTATAATTGGAGTACCTACGCAAATTTAAATTAATTAACCCTGAACTACTATCGTGAGGTCAAATCTAGCCCCAGCACTTAAACTTCTGCGATTACCTGGCAGACGGTTCCGCGCATGACGTTGTCTCCCACCTAAGTGCATAGTTAGTAGTAGAGCTTCCGTCGTACTAATCGCAAGTAATTTGCTATTGGGGGTCGAATTTGACCCCGAGATTGTAGTTGCGTTAATTTCATTTTAGTCAGAATGACTTCTAATAGTGATAATGTTCGAATTGGCGGTGTCACAGTGACATCAGACAATGTGTACAACTATCTAGACTCTTTAAACGACCCATCTGAGAATGTTGAAGATCATAGTGACAATAATAACAGACAATGAAAGTGAACACTCTGAACATGATACAGCCTCAGAAATCCATCTAAGTGACGTAGATTACACTAGCGACGAAGTTGAATCAGGATTTCATGAAGAATCGTCTGAAAATTATTATTACGGACGCAACAGATATAAGTGGGCTAAAAATCCTCCGGCACCATCAAGAGTTCGCGCGCACAATATTATTACGGACCGTCGAGGTCTTCGCGGTCTTTGTTGATATCCCCTAATATGCGAATTATGGAGATACATGCACATTTGCCGATGATGTAAGCGCAGCTGAACTCAAGGCCTTTTTGGGTATTTTATATCTCTCTGGTTTATTCAAATCCAATCACGAGAATGTAGAATCACTATTTTCAACAAGTTGCTTAGGCAGACCAACGCTTCTTATTTCATCTCACTGCCATTATATTTGATAATCATGTAATAAGAGAGAAAAAAAAGGTCAGTGGTGATAGACTTGCAGTAATATCTTATTTGTTCAACACTTTTTTAGCCAACAGTATAGCAAATTACACCTGTTCCGAATATCACAAACGATGAGATGTTTGTTGGATTTAGGGGCAGATGCCCTTTTAGGATGTATATGAAAGCCAAACCAGTCAAGTACGGCATCAGGATTATGTGTCTATATGTGATTTCAAGACACATTAATTAGTAAATGCTTTCGTATAGGAACAGGAATGTCATTGGTGATAATTGTTTCACTTCATTAGAGCTGGTTAGTGAACTAAAGAAACTTGGGGCATTTGAAAATAAAATTTGCTATGCCCAATTTGTCCAGAGATCTTCGCTCAATAATCTCGAAAGCACTAGGATCTGAAAGTACGCGTGATGATCAGCCTAGACGAGCAGGTCTCATTATAAGGCGTAGATGCTACTTGTGTCTCATAGGACAATCTGCAAAACTTATTCACCACAACAAGTCACCTGTACTTCATGCCAAGAATAGGTAAGCAATATATATAAAATCAATTTCTATTACAATCATGTTTTTTAAAAAACTTCTGGATTCCTCCTGCGTCGGTTTTTGCTTAGTCGAAATTGCTGACGTTTCGCCAATCATCCTGTTGGCTTCTTCAGAGCTTGACTGAAACTGTATTGTCAGTTTTTTACTCGATTTCTCAAGAGAAAGTGGTAGGGGGCGCTCCAACATTGCTGGAAATTAATGTCGATAACTCCAAAATGGCTTAATAACCTTAGCTTTTTATATCATATTGGCAAAAAAAAAATCTGAAATAAAATTTAATGCAATGATATGAAATTTTTCATTAGATAGTCAAACAAGAGCTCAACAACTTTGTGAAAACTTCATCCCAATACCTTTATCCCAACCTAAAATATGAAAAAAGACAGACATTATGACGTTGTGTATCTGTTTTCAAATAATGGGTATTATCACTATATTTATAAATAACAATATTGTTAGAGGAAAACTAGGTTAGTTAATTACTGAAGTTTCAAGTAGTAACAAAGAAACCATAATTTCCAGGATTGTCTCTGGGTTGATTTACATTTTTTTAATTTTTATGAACATCAGTTACTACAATACCGTTCCCCGTTTTCCTTATTGGACACCCGGTATACAAAGCGTTTGAAATAATTCTAAATAAGTTCAATAAGTGTATATCATTCAAATCAAATTATAAAAACCCTGTGAACAATATTACATTGTGTCGACAACACTTTCATCTATCACCTGTCTCTTGTATCTTGTTCTTGTAAATAATAATAAATAATACCAAACTATTTATTTCTTTTGTTAGATGTGGCGGGGTAGTTTTCTACGTTAATGACACTTTCCAATGCAGGCTTGCTTTTGAGGACCTTGTAACTTCGGAGAGCTTGGAATATATGTTTATGCCTTTGAGAGTTGGAAAGAATAGTTGGAAAGTGAAGAAAAAAATCAGGAGCTCTAAAAGACAAGCGTTCATTAAATGAACTACAAAATGTATCGCAGTTTTTTTTCGAATAATTGAACGATAATAGAATATTTTTTCAGAAAAGTGTGTGCAAGTGACATCATCGGCAAATTAATGAAAAACTGATTGCACAGTATAATTTCTCACCACCGAAAACCGCCACATGCGAATCTTTGTTCTTATACTAATAAGTAATAAAAACACGATAAAATAAAATTAATTTTACAACCTTGTATCTTGGCATGATTTGACTTAGGACATTTACAAAAGGAAATATTTATGTCCCATTAGTTTTGAAGCACTTTCTATAACTAAGCAAGGAACAGTAGCAATATATGACGAAAGTTATTAAAGCTCTCTTTCTTTTGATTTAATCTTGTTGCTAAAGTGATTTAATTTTAATGTCTTGTACTGATGGGGAATATTATTGAGTATTGAGTTATTTCATTTGCTAAACAAGCACCCAATTTGGTGTGACAGCGTTTAAGAACATCAAGGAGTGAATTCTGTTGCAATTTTTTAATACCATAAAGTAGTCGTTCATCTTTCTTTAACTAAAGCCGTTTCTGCTTGTCGTACGTCGAAATCGACGTAGTTTTTTTGCACAAATTATCATTTTGTACAATTAAATGCATATCTTATGCTCATAAGTTTTGTGAATCTAAAGATATTCCACCGTATCCAGATTACTTATTCGTGAAAGACGAGACACAGATGCCGTAAGCTTTCCCTCTACTTTATATTTAACTCCTCCCTTCCATTCCGTCGCAGTTCTCTAAACTCTCAACCATCCATTCATACACAATTAGTCGGGTATTTATCGCCACGAACGTTTTACGTTTATTACAAAAACGCATTTGAACGGTCTCATTAGGTCAGCAGGCAACGTCGACTCGACTCATAAAGCTTCCGTTGAAATCCTAATAACTCAAGCGATAAGTAGCGTGCGTTCAATCAAAGGGACTACCCAGAAACGGTTACGACCATTCGCGGGACGGGTATTAAACAGATCCCTTTCTTAATTGTTTGAGGGTTACGTTGACCTTCTCCCCAGCAGAAATTTCCCCAGCATTTTCTATACGCCACGGCTGATTGTAAAGTCACTGTGGCGTTGCCACAGTGCCAGCCATCTGAAAAAATCATATTTTTTAGTATTGGTGTAAAGTTTGTATATTACAATATATACAGGGTGATAGGATATTGAGTTCGGAAATTCTATTTTATTTATTTAGACTGATATTAAAAAATAGAACTTTTGTTTTGAGTCGATAAGTGTTATCGTTTAGCCACAAATCGACTTTTTATTCTAGGTTCGATTTTTATCTGTAAATGTGATTTTACCTTACAGAACTTAATGACTTTTGAAATCCGTTAAAAATTAGTTTCTATTAAAGGAGATTATTATCCAACTGCTACTGTGATGGTCCATCGGCACGATTTCGAATTTTTGTTACATAATTTACTACCATTATTTTACCACGTTGAATCTTTTCTCCAAGTCTCCGAACCCAATTTCCGAACACCCTGTATATTAAAGTATTAATTTTGGAACTTGTTTTTATATCAGAAAATGTAAATATTAGAAGGAAGATTAGGAAGGAATCAAAAATAGTTTCAGTTCTCACTCATTCCACTTAAGCATACGTATACTATTGTACATGGTGACCCAACAATCATCTCATTGGATTCAAAAGTTATGAGAAAGTTGTAAAGATTATTAGGATGCACAATTTAAAATTATTTTAAAGCATACTGAACAACCCAAAAAAGCGTAACATACAATATTTTAAGTAATAAAATAATTATGCATTCCCAAACTTAGAAGTTTTTCTAATATTTTAATTTTTCTGAAAAAATGCTTCACATTTTGGATAATGCCATTATTTTTTAAAGTTTTATTTTGAAATTTGTTATTACCATTGTTCGAAAAAGATATATGCAACATGATTTGAAATAGATGCTACAGGGTGTTCAAAACAAACGAATATATTTGGGTAATGTTAGATTAAAATAAAGGGTGATTCAATAAGAGTTTCCACATTACATTCTGAAATATTTTTGAAACGCCACTGTATGGAGCACATGGAGCAATCTACGACTGAACAACGTGTAAAAATTGTGCAAGCCTATTATGAAAATGGCCGATCAAGAAAAAATGCATTTCGGGTTCTGCGTGAATCGACCTTCTGAGAGGACAATTTGGAGTGTGGTTCAAAAATTTGAGCAAACTGGATCTGTAACTAACCTCAAAGTCCCTCAACGTGTTCGTGCGGGTTCGCGAAAGTGTAGCCGAAGATCCAAACACATCGATTCGACATCGATCGTAGAAAGTGGGCCTTGCGTATTCAACCACACAGCGAATTTTAACAAAAGAGTTGCATCTACACCCATATAAAGTCCAAATAACTTACTCCCCCAGATTTTTTTTTGGGTATCTAAAAAGCAGAGTGTATAGAAATAAACCAAACACTATTCCAGAGCCGAAACAGGAGATTAGACGCGAAATAGCCGGCACAGAACCTGAATTGTATCAAAAAGTGATAGGAAATTTCAATAAACGAATTACGTCGTTTGAACGACATCATCTTTGATACCTAATTGTAATACCCTAATCTAAAATGGCAAATAAAAATATTTGTATATTTTTATATTCTTCCGAGTTTTTATTATTATTTTAATGTGGAAACCCTTATTGAATCACAATTTATCTCTATTTTATTAAATCGCACACCACATATATTATTATTTTATCTGAAGGACCTTACAAAAATCGACAACTTTTAGTGAGTACATCATATACCTATTTTTAAAACCTTTTACGAATTATTGTAACTTTTCTAGGACTATTGCAATAAAATTCATTGGCGATGACAAAATTACATTGTGAAATTTTTACCTGAAAACTGGCTGAATAAATTCATAATAACATATACCTAGTACTACAAGAGAACCCGTACTAAACAGAAATAAAATAACTATTAAACGTTAAATGAAAAACCCAAGCCACACTTTATTTATGGAACAACACATCTTGTGGTAGCGGATTTACCTACTTTTTGTAACGCGATGCACATCAATGGTGTCGAAGATAGGTCACAAATTATAAAACGACGGCTCTGACTTTTCAATGAAATATTTTTTTGCCTTTCAATTTTGAATCAATTCGTAGCTGGACAGAAAACAACATGAACTTACAGTCTATAAGGCTAATTTTTATTGCTGCTTTTTTACTTTAAGACTAAAACACCCTGTACTTGCTAAAGTATAAAGTAATGAAAATAATTGAGACAAAGTATACAAAGAAACCTCTTAAAATGTACAAAAAAGCACAACACGAAATGAATTTTGTTAGCACTTCGTGTGACTAACAAAAAACAAACTTAACGGGGAAGTAGACTCTTAGAGGCTGGTCAGACTATTATTGTACACGGTGATTCCCTACTGGAAAGGTGTTCAAATTGCGGGATATGTCCTTCTTCTGCCCTGGTCACCCAGTTGGTGAAGAAAAGCTTCTTACCGATTTGATATTCCCTGGTGAAGACGGACGGTTGTGACTGTGGTCACTTCCGGACGAAATGAACGTTATTGATTTACATTTGACTTGCGAACTATCAAAATATTTTGGTGCGGACCAGTCCAACGGAGCATAGCAACATAGGTAAATTGCTTTGCTTTACTTTGCGCTAGAGTGCTTTGACTTTGAAAATTCTAACCTTAATTAGTTCAAATTGCGATCGCTACTCTAATTTGAAAGTACTACTATTGATTCTGGGACATCGTAACACAACTAGTAATTAAATTTTGCATCTAGGAGTAGTTAATGTTAAATATGTTAGCAATTTGGATTGAAAACCTCGCCAATGAAATTGAGCAAAATCAATTATTATTTATTAGAACGAACACCTAACTGAACTTGAGGTAAGTCGCTGCAAAAATTATAAAATAGTTTAGTAGCCTATCAATATTCCTAAAACTGATTTTATAAACATGATTTCTGTTTTTTAAATGTTTTACTGGCGCATGCACCATTTGTGCTCAATAGGACGGGAAGTAATAACGAGACTTGAGGTGGACTATAGAAGAGCTGGAACTAATTACCGTCGCTTTCATACCTGTGTGTATGTCTTTCATTGGGTATAGTTCGCAAAAAGATATACTGTCTTTACGACATAATGTAGTATTTAATTTTGGTAAATTTTTATAAAGGTCTAACGGCAGGTATACCTAGCTTGGGTTTCTCTTTGTAAGCCTCAATAGAAGGATTCGCAATTCCACATTGACATTCCAGAGCTGTACTTCTTACTTCGTGCATACAAATGTTGAAAGCTAACGGATTTGTGTAGAGTTTTATCGGTGAGATTCATCGATTATGAAAAATGCACTCTATTTTTTTCATAATAATAATTATTATTATGAAAAATGCATTATTACTGTCCGAGTATTTGATCCATTGGAATATGCATATGAACGGATGTTCAACAACAACGATTCTTACGTAATCGACAACAATCTCAACTTGTTCGTCTCAAGTGATTACCAAAATTGAATAATGAATGAACAATGAAAATGGCACAGTGAGTCTTGAAAAACACTTGAATAACAGTAGTATACAGCCCGCACAGCTTGTCGGCTAACATCTTAACTACGGCCCTGCCTTGTGGTACACGTGCTACTCGTCTTAAACTCATTCGGAAGTCAAAATCATTAATGGTTTTAAAAACGGTATATCGTCTGGTGAACTTTATCTGTTAAAATTATTTTAATTAATATTGTGAATTAAAATTAGATATTTAACTAAAAGCAATTTTCTGATTTGGAATGAATCAAGCCTGTAACAATTTGCGGGATTCCTTTCGAGACTGTCGAGTCCTTACACTAAGTTTAAATTTTATTTTACACCAAGACAGACAATAGCGTCCAATGAATTATATTCGGAACAATTTCAATTGGAGATAGACAATGCGAAGCGGTCGGTCAGAGTAGCCGGTTTCTGTGGCTCTATTCCAGAACGCTATGGATTCCCCCTACTTGCCGAGAAATAGGGTTTCAGATAATTGCGACGTATAAAACGAGAGTGCGGCGTCACGACGTCATTATGTTGCGAACGAAAACATGACGCGGGGGTGATAATTTTAGAAGTTCGATTAGAGAAACTCCTTTTTTCTTTTCGCGTCAAGCATCAAAGCTCGCATACTAACATGTCATTTCCTATCAGTAAAAAAAATATTCGCGGAATAATCATTTCGCTGTAAAACGAAATAAAACACACCCATTTTGTCAAAGGGATAGCGTTATGGCGCCGGAACAATTGCCCGTGAATTTTATTTATTCGCAATAAATAATTATTGTTTTAATTAAAAATTTTTCTGGTTCGAAAATGTACGTCCCAATCGTTACTATTCGGCAATGAATAAATTTTATTCATGTTTTACCAACGAGAAAATATATCGATTTCATCTTATATACCATCTGAAACTAAGCATTTGTTGACATTCGCTAAGGTGAAGGATAGAATTTAATTTATTTTGCTACTTGAAATGCGGCAAATACAAACATACTAAAGATATCTCTTGAACGTGGGCAGCGTTAATTAATATATTGTATTTTTCACGAACTCGAGCACCACCAACAATTAACGATAGAATTAAAATTATTACTTAACTAACAAAGTTTGTCTTAAGTTGCAGTAGATATAAACAATATAATAATTGAGCCAACAATATAACAACATTTAAATCAATTTTAAAAAAAAATCCATTTGAAGAATAAATTAATTGCAGTTTTATGCCTATTATGGTATTCTTTTATTATTTCGAGAATCTATGCATAGATCGATGGTATAAAAACACGGAAGAGGAATTGGAATTACTTCTCCAGCGAGTAGAGCGTTTTAGCAGAGAAGCATGTCTTAAATTAAATACCAGACATCCAAAGAAAGCATAAAATCATATATCTGGGAACATGCATTTCAAACAGAGGAGAAACAGAAGAAATTAAGCGCAGAATCGAAATTACAAAGTAACAAAATTAGTAACGATCGCCACCTACGGATCCGAATCGTGGACACTGAATGCAGTATGCTGCAGAAGAGTTGATGCTTTCGAAATGATCTAATATAGAAGAATCATGAGAATACCCTGAACCACTCACAGAACAAATATCACAATAATAAAAAAAACTCCAAGCGACTCCTACCAAATGAAAAGAGAAGAAACCTAAAATTTGTTGGCCAGGTTATAAAAAATAAGTGTAAGATGCTTGGTGTTGTTTATGGAATGTTTTTTTGTAGATATCAGACGAAACTATAATTAGAAAATGGTTTAGACCCATGCAATATTGTGATTTTATTACATAGTTGCCGAATATATTCCTTAAACAAGGAATGTGCGCAAGAGGCATATGGAACATGTGGTGTAAATTTAGAAAATGTTCTCACTGCTCCCTGGTATTGCAACCAATGTTCTGATTCAAAAGTCAATTTGAAAAATAAAGTACTTTTTTTAGTAAAACAATCGTTTTGTTTTTTACTTGTAGCTTTCATTAAAACATATGTGAGTGTTTGATAGTTGCTTGTTATGTTGTTATAAGTTGTGTAAATGTATAACAAACATCATTGTAATATTAGTTCTATTTTAGATAATAAATTTTGGTTTTAAAATGATATATCAATCCTTTCAAGCGTTGATTTAGTCTTTATGACTTTATAGGGGTGAGGATCAATTGATTAAAGCAGCTTCATGCTGTGGTACTCCTAATAGGAACATATTCCTTTATCCTTTCAAATATTAACAAATGAACGAGGGCATATATAACTAAAACTCCCATTTTAAAATTTTACAATTTAAAAACAAAAATTAATTAGCTTTTATAATTTAGAAAACACTTCCAGTAGACGCAAAATAATTTGATAAAAAGCAAATAGTTTTGCTTATTTGTTTTTGTATTTCCGTCTGTAAAATGCCTAATTACACACCGATCTAGCGTGCGGCAAACGTCACTTTACCACGTCCGTTTTGTTTCCACGCGGATCCGAGCCAGTTCGGACATTTCCGGGATTTTACCGCACGGGATTGGGAGCAACCAGATATTTCCCGCGCCTTCAATTTTGACGTTTGTCAGTTCTGACTGTCATGTCAGTGAATGTATTCGCGTTTTTTGCCAAAAACTAACGCTCGTAGAAAAATTGCAACACGTTCGGTAAACTTTTTAACTCACTCGTTTATTAAACACTCGCTCCGCTCGTATCAAATAAACTCGTTAGTCAAATGCCGTTTCACTTGTTGCATAATATATTATTATTTGCCCTGAGATGCATTTAAAATTGAAATTTCAGTTGAGTATCTTAAAAACTGTGTACCACGAACCTGTATAAACGTGCTAAATTACAAATCTGTATTCATTGAGATAGGCAATGTGTTTTCATCTTAAATGCGACACACTATACAACAAAATTACATTTACTACGCCAGTATCATATTTACCAACTAAGCAAAGCCAATCAAAAAATCGCTTTACAGAGGTCTCTGCTGAAATAATAAATGTTTGTGTCCCTGAACTTGCTTCCTAATGTGGACACTCTGGGCGATTTTGGTTAGAATTAAACCGAATTTATAAACACACATGGCAACAAACAGCACGTCAACTCGTAAAGGCAAATAGTTTACGCTTAAGTCTACAAAATGTTGTAATTGTTTCCCTTGTCGGTTATGCCATTATAAATTCCGCACCGGATATACATACCACTCGTATGCGCTTTGATGGCGCAAGTGCTGAGCTGGCTTTAAAATGTTAGTTTACGACTTCGCATTGTCCAAAATTAATTGAAACATTGTAACAGTTCCACATAAACGTGCAGGTGCCGCGAAGCAGAGGAAATATATATCGGGGACCCTCAACGACTCTTCTTTCCTCAACAAACTCTCTCTCATGTTATGTTATTGCTTTTGCTGGGACACACATTTTATACAGGAAAATCAAACAATAGAAAAGCATAATGTCAGTTTCCTTGTTAACAAGTGTCTTTTGTCTGGAGTTTTTCCTGACTCTTGAACTGAAGCTGCAGTGATTCCCGTTCCAAAGAAAAAGTGTTCAAGTGCCAATAATTTTAGACCAGTTTGTTGCCTACCATCTGAAAAGTTGCGGATAAACAACTTCTATGCGATAACAAAATCCTCCCTGTCAATCAGTCTGGTTTTCGACGTCCACGTAGCAATATTTGGCTTAAAGTTAATGATGATTTTTTGAGAGCCGATGATTCTAAATTATACTCTTGAACTATAGTGAATCGTTGGATCTCTTCCTCTTTTAGCTAAACTTTGGGAAAAAGGTACAGCTCTTTCATTTATTAGACACAACAAAGAGTGGTCATTGGAAATACCTATTCAATTGCTTTGGAGAGGGGCGTCCCTCAGGGAAGTATTCTGTTCTCATTTTATCGATGGCTTCTCTACTTTTCCTAAACTGTGTTGATCTCATGAATACATAGTTGATAATTTCGGAGATATTAGAACCTTCCAAATCTTAAGATCGACATAAAAAAGCAAAAATGTTAAGTAGGAAGATCAACCAGAAAGAAAAGAACCCTGGAACATTAAATAACTACTATAACTAGAATGCTTTACCTCCAATCCGGAGAGTTCTTAGAACAAACTTTGTCGAAGTTTATGGAAACGTGCTTCAACAAAATCCCACCAAAGTGGACTGGGAGACCAAATACAGGCACCACAATTTGCTCGGCCACACCAAGGTCCCTAATTATATTTTCCAGAGAACACAGAACCTCAACAAGCGTAGATTTTTTCCATGGAAAACCAGAAGCACCAGGACTTCCTCTCGATCACTATACACACGTCTTATAATAAGGGAGGACAATCCAATATTCACTCAATCCGTCCCATGCACATCGTAGGAACATTACGAGAGTCGCCTTACTAACATATTAAAGAAACTCCGTGTGAATCAAACAATAAGGGCAGTGAATCTGGAACGATTCTCTAGCCGGGAATTATTTTGAATGTTCAATATAATTTGGTATCGCGTGTGTCAGGTTTTAGAAGCTCAGAGGAGTATTGTTTCGGCAGGTGAAGGATATTACGTTATCAATTAGGACTTCCTATGATGATTTAAGTAATCTTAAAAAACTAAACCAAAAATTTATTACTTGTAGATGCATACTGAATTCTCCAAAAGTAAGGGAAGCGAAAATTTTGTTTAAGCATTTTTTAATTGCCAATTGGGTGTTATTCCAATAATTAAGAAATGCTAAATTCAGTTTTACTTATGGCTAAGCGAGTGGCTCTTAAGAGAGAAAAGTAGGAAAAGAAGATTTAAAAAGGAAGAACTTCTAGGTGAAGTTCCCAAATTTTTAAAAAAATGCTGCCATCACCAATCTATAAATTTAATAGTGAATTTAAAATTAAAGATGTCCAAATTCAAGATGAAGACGTATAAGTAGATACTTCAAAAAACAATCAAGTAGCTTCCTCATATAAACCTCATTCACAACGAATAACGATAACGCCTTGGCCATGGCAACAAAAAGAGTCATGTCAATTATTTTCTACAAAAAAGAACGAATATAAAGAAAAATGAAAAAACTTTAGATCATGTACATTCAATCAATACATTTTCCTATAAAAAAAATATGTGTAGACCGTTTTATATTTTTTACGTTTTTCCCGAATCAAATTTGTTTTCATTTATATTGCACATTTCGCTATTTAAATGAAGAAACAAGATTATTTCGGATACACTGTCCCATTTTCCAAAATTTTTTGAGACACTCACTGCGCTCACTTGCTCTCCCAGAGTGATCGAAATAAATTGTCTTATCTTGTTCTGCTGAATTCCAGTTTGCTCCGAAATGCTCTATCAAAAGTTTTCTTTTTGCTTTTCAAGATAGGTCCACTAAATTAATTAGCTTTCGACAAAAGATCGCAGCAGGTTGTCTACAATAATAGTACACAGGAAGTACCCCAACACCCGAATTTAGGACTCTTCTTAACGTATATCTATGACTATCCTTCTGTTTTGAAACATGTTTTTCTTAACAATTGCGCTGACGATTGCCAACTGCTTCATTCTTTTCAAGCAATTGAAGTATTTGATGCAGCTATAAAGATTAACGAGGACCTAAATTCCTAATTCGATACATTTTATAACCCTAATATTAATGCCAATAAATCAGTGGTAAACTATGTCAAAAATCAAATGAAGTTAACAATGAATAGGATTGATTTAAATTGGGCAATACTGACGGATATTAACATAATGTTCATAAAACTTGTTAATTGGCTCTGTCAATGCTTCTATGAATTGCTTGAAAAACTCTATCCAAATATTGAAATAATAGGCTCCAACCTTAAATTATCTCCATTTTAGTCATTAATGGCAATGGCATAAAGGCAAGTGAGAAAGTTCAGAATCCTTGTTTCAGATTGTCTTGCAATACCATAAAATATTTATGTTTAAAAAGATCCTAAATTCTTTAATAAATTACCACTAGATTTGTTAAACGATTTATTTTTACTCAAATACAAAAAAAAAATGTTAAAAATAATTATTTGAAATGAGAAGGTTTTTTATTTTATTGTTATGACTTGATTGTTTAGATTGATGTCTATGAGTGAATTTCTTGTTTTTTTTGAACAAAAAAGGTTAAGTATAAAAGCGCACTTTGTGTGATACTTCTCTTATTATCGGATTTATTTTTAATTTGTCATGATTGAATTGCTTTATTTTTGGGTAATAAATGTTCACACTACAATGGGTTAACAAAAAAACTTAAAAAGAGCTACATGATAATAGGAAAGTAGACTCTTACCTAAGCGTTAAATTGAGGATCGTCGGAGCATAATTGTACTTTGTGATTCACGACGCAAGCGTCTATTGTTATTAAAGAAAATTTCCAAAAAAAGCTTCCAAAGAAAAGGTTATAAATAATAAAAATAAATAAGAACTAAAAGTTCAGATTTTCACGAAATTATATATTTTGACATGACAATCGTTTCGACAACACATTTGATAAAGCATAACAGCCATGTGATACGCAAAAACTCAAAATCCCTTTGGAAACTTATAAATTACTCACAAATATCAAAGTTTTGTGCTATTGCTCAGTTTTTCTCTAGCGGATGTTAATCAGTATGACCGTATAGAATCTTCTAGATTGGATTGTCCCCAGTTTCAAGGGTTGTCGAAGCACAGGCTTCACCTTTCACTTTGAGCGACCTTCTTGAAGGTATTTATAAAAGAAAATGCCTGTGGCTGGTTGTTCGAACAAATTAGTGCTTGTTATTTTGATAGAGCCATTTATAATGCCCGAAAATAAAAGGTCAGATTATTAGAGTTGTTTATATTCAAATTCACAGAACGTGATATCAACGGAATCAACCTTACAATATGGGTGCCAATCTCGATGGGATATATCCGCCTTAGCGTTTTACATCAAACAAAGCCCGATACGAGTTTGTTCTTTATTGAAAATACGAAAAAAAAAAACACACAAAAAGATTTCGTTGGTCGAGGAAAAGCATATAAGTGATTTGATATTCCCTGGCGATCACAGACCTTCTGATCGATTAAAATATTTACATGTATGAAAGATGATTTTTATTGGGGGGAAATGGCGAATCATGTGGATTAATCAAACCTAACATGACAACATAGCTAAGTTGCTTTAATCTACTTTACGTGAGAGTGTTTTGACTTTGAAAGTTCTAACCTTAGTTACGTTTATTTACACCACAAAAAATTAACTTTTAAATTTTGTAGACAAAAGAACTGATCTTATAAAAAATGTGTGAGCCGCAATAAATTCCATTTGATAAAGCAAGACTTGCACTTCTCTGACAATATTTTGTTGGATAAAAGTTATAAATTTTCAAAAATTTGATGTAATAAATAAAAAAATTCTTCAGTTTGGCATATTTTCGTTCAACTTATCCATAGATTAACAAATGGTACCTTACTTTGGACGCCATTCCTGCAAAATGTTTATAAGGGGAAAGGCAGTTTGTTTTGGTTTGAAGCTTTGGCGCCTTTGTTCATCTGATGGTTACCTATTTTATTCACTTCCATATAGTGGTGCTCAAAATAAACCTCTTTCTGACCTTGGTCTTGGCGGTGACGTTGTGATGAGTCTACTGCCTGTTGTAGATAAGCCAGTAAATTCAAACTATTTGTACATTTAAAAACTAATGGTTATTTTGCCACCGATACTACCCGGGAAAAGAGAAGATATAAAAGTCCAATGGAAAGTTGTAAATCATTTGGGAAAAAAGATCGCGGATCCTATCTTTCAGCATATGGATCTGAATCAACAATTTTTATTGTCCGTTGTCACGACAATTCAGTTGTAATTGTGGCAAGTAATATTTCTAGTGTAGATCCTGTCCAAAATGTAAAACGCTATAGTAGAAAAGAACGGAGAGATATAACCTAATCTTATGTAACTACAAAATACAATAGATATATAGGTGGATTAGATTTACATGACAACGGAATTGCTAATTATTTATTATTATTTAATGTTTTTCCCAGTGGTTCGTTTACGCACCAGTATTTTTTTGTATGTTTCGAGTTTTTTTTTGACACATGTGATGTATCCTTAAGGGCAACAAAATAAATAATTTCTGAGCAAAAAAGTACTTTTTTATTTTTTTTTTATGCTTGGGATAATATGGGTTAAGACATAACTGAATTTAAGGTAAGTCGCCGCAAAATTGTAACATAATTGAGTAATCGATAAATATTCCCAAAAATGATTTATAAACATTTCAATTATGTTTTTGTGTTTTACTGACGCATACAAACGGGGAGTGCTTAGAAGGACGAGAAGTAAGGACGAGACGTGAGCTGGAATATCGAGGCGATGAAACTAATTAATATCTATTATTTGGTACCTGCTAAAATTATATTAATTATATGTAATACTTAACTAAGAGCAATTTTCTGAATCTACCTGTAACATAAAGACAAAATAATAATAATAATTACAATTGCTGCGAGTCGAGGAATTTCCGACGAGAAAATCGAGACAACGAGGCAAACAACATCGAAAAAATCCTGCGGGATCGCCGTATCGATCCCGGAATATAAATCATAAGCAAGGTTCCTATTAGAACTAATGGTCACCACTTTATATCCATTTCCCCATGTGTTTCGCAACGGACACACGAAGCTATTAATTACGTTTTTTTTTTAGCCGTTGTCGCCGGATCGTGGCGCCACCACTGGTCGACGATATTATCGAAGGCGTCGGTATAGCATGGCAGCAATATAAAGACAAATGCGCCTGCATAATGCATATGTGTGCACGTACGGAACGATTAACAGCACACGCTGTTTCTAATTTAGTGTCGGTCTCACCACGTGAAATTCATTGCGCTTGCGAACACGAATTGTGCATTGTAAAACACTTGTGCGTATGTGTGTACGGGCGATTTTTGCGTTTCGCCGTCGAAATCGAAACAACTACACCGTTTTTCCTACCAATATTGCCGAGCATTAGAACGGGGAAATTCAGAACGCGACAGCAGAAAGAACGTCTCTTATAAATAAATAACAAATAAAAAGCAAATAAATAAATAAATAAATAATATTAATAAATAAAAATAAATAAAACCGCCTTTATTTTAAGCTCGGCGAAGGTCAGATGAGCTGTCAACTTAACCGAGATCATTTCTGTACGAATGCCGGTTCCCTAGTATATAATTCAAACAATGTTCGAAATAGAGTTTATTGCCCTGGATCGCCAATGTTATCTGGTATATGATTTTTTCCAATAGAGTAAGTGGTTTTCAAGAAAATACTTGTTTTCTGAAACCATGCAGTTTATGGTAATAGTAAATGGTGATTTTCATTTGTTTTTTTTTTTCAAATATCTCGAACAGCGTATGTGATAGACAAAAACCGTAAATGCAAAAGTTGTAGCTGTCAATGTGGCCTATAACACTGTTTAACCCAATTGGCCATATTTTTCATGAATTTTGATTTACGACTAATAATTTATTAGCGAAAAGAACGATTTTCAGGGTTTTTTGGATTTTAGATGAAATAAAAGTGATGGTCCCGGATCTTCCGCATTTCCTTATTCACAAATTTAGACGATCGGGCTAATAGTTTTCGCGAAAATATTTTTTTCTGGAAAGCAAAAAATACCAAAAAAAATTTTCCAAAAAATTAAAAAAAAAAAACTTTGCGAAATTTGAGTAAGTCCTTTTTTAACATATGAAATACGGGTGTGGACTTCTACCCTTCTGCCACATCTGAAGTTACTAGCTGCAAATTTAGGACACCTATTAATTTTTGAATATAGCACTTAAATCTCGAACACCCTATATAACAGGTGAAAACCTCAAATACAAAGCTATATCGTCATGTAAAAGAAACTGACTTGCGAAATACAGTGTTTTAATTATAGCCACTTTTCAATAATGGGGGATCAATTTTTCAATTTTTATTTGTATTTGCGGGTTACCCTGTACATTTTATAAAATTTTTGAGTAATAAAATTTTATGAAGCCGAATCTTCTGCGTCTTTTTGTTAAAGAATTTTTTCTAACATCACGCATGAACTGCAGCCTTTAGATAAAGTGGTTATAGGTCCTTTATCACTGGGACCAAGAAGTTCTCAGGTTTTGGGAGGCACATTCTGATCGTCGTTTGAACAAATCTCGCTTTGGCAAAATTCTCCAGAGAACATCTTAAGCGGTTTTCGAGCGACACACTTGTATCCACTTGATCCTACTGTAATTCCTGAATCAGCTTTCGCCCCATCACTAGCAACTGAATGTCCTTAAGCTGAGGAATATGATGGAAACAACGTTAATGCTAATAATGTTAACAACGATACTGAGTCCAATAATTGTAACGATAATATTATTGATATTAATATGCAATGCAGCGATAATTCAGTAGGCTTTGAAGATAACATTCCACTTAGTATGTTAAAAAATATCCAAGGAAAAGTCTCTAATAAAAACCAACACGATGAAAGATATGAAACACCTGTCAAGACTGATAATACGATCTCAGATAAGACACAGACACAAGAAGAAAGTGAAGATCTTAATAAGTATTTTAAGGAACTTCTTCCTACAACGGTACTGTACAAATTCGACGAAAATAATAGTTTAAAAAGAAAATCCCTAAATTACAAGGCACAGCTGGTGACCAAAGACCTGTTTTTTCAAGTTCTAAATCCAGACCTACAATATCCAAAGAAATGAAAAACAATTCATAGCGTCATCATCATCGCGAGTGACGTTAAGAAAACGCACGGAAAATGATGTCCAAGAAAACGAGTTTTGGTATTGCTTTGTCTGTAACAAATCAGAACAATTTGATATGCGAAGCTTCGTGCCACGAAGTATCTATTGGCTTCACAAAAGACAAGGTCGACTATATCTGCGTACGTTGTGATTAGAATGAGTTTTTTTTTCAAAGAGTTTTATTTGCGTTATTGTTATATATATTTTTTTATTTTGTTGTTTTATTTAGTTCGGAAAAATATGTTTTACGCAAACGGATTTATAACTGTTTATATAAAAAATAACTTAATGTACATTACCTATTTTAGCCTTGTTTAATGTGGGCCTTTATAACCGACCCCTTTTTTTGTGGGCTTTATTAACCCAATGTTCGGATAAAAAAGCCAAATGGCAGTTTTTTTTAAGTGTGTTAAATGTTTCACATGCCATAATTGTATTTCGTTATTTCATTTTGTTTGTGTTTGCCAAATAAAGCAATTTCTTTTAACTGGGCCTTATTTACCGCAGGTACCTTACATGAAAACTTTTTAATTACTAAAAACAAATACATATTTACTCTGAACGCTGTACGCTGTGACGCGAAAACGCTACTCCATCGGTTGAACGTCACCAGATACGAGGAGACAAGCAACGCATTGCCGCCGTATATTGTTATTCGCATTTTTTTTTAATACGTTTGTTGCTTCTTGTTTTTTAGTTGTAACTTAATTTAATACGAAATTTTCAACCTACTACTGAAAAGTCAAAACTAAAGTCTTACTCAATAGCAATCCTTAGACTATAATTACTTATACACTTCATTGCCCGTACACGTATAGCACTTTACTTTGCTATTGGATTAGGTGATGGACAAGTCCGTGTTCTGCTTTCGTGGCAAACACAAATGTGTTGAAGTAGTCTTTGTTTACTCCCAATATTTTCTTTTCAATATAGTAGAGGTTATAGCCCTGGAATTTCCACGCGTCCTGGTTCAAGAATTTTTTGAAAATAGTAAATGGTTTTCGAGAAAATAAGTTTTTTCTGTAACAATCTATGACGTCATGGCGTCTTCACAGCCCCCGAAAAACCGATTTCAATATGGATTTTTTCAAACATCCCGAACAGCGTATCTGATAGACGAAAACCGCAAATACAAAAATTGTAGCTCTTGATGCGGCCTATGACACTGCTTGAACCAATTAGCCATATTTTTTACGATTTTTGATTTGAGGCTAATAATTTACTCTGTAAAAAAAACAATTTTCTGGGTCTGTTAGATTTTTGAATATAATTGGAAAACCCTGTATACAATCGAAAAAATGCTTGAAATAAATGTTATTGCACTGGATCTTCTGCGTCTGCCGGTTAAAGAATTTTGCCAATCGGATGAACCGATGAAAATTACCAAAAAAAAAAAAAAATCATATATATTTAAAAAATACAAGGTAATGTTTGATTGCGCCCAATTTTTACAGTTTACAAAGTTTAAAATTCGATTTCATCGATTTTCGAAAGCAACAAGTCAATATAAACACAACAACAAACAAAAGTGAAGTCAGGCTACTATTTATTGTTCTTTTAATAAATTAAAAGAGAAGTTTTTTAAAGTACCTTAATTTTTTAAATAAGTATTAAGTAGAATACTTAAGTTAAAATCATTTTCACAAAGGCAGACTCTGAATTAAATTAAATTAAATGCCTCCAGGTTTTACCATATTTTGTTATTTTTCTTGAATAGGTAATTTGATAAATAATTTTTCCCTGAAGAGAAATAGTTGTAGTTTTACAATCTGACACGATAAAATAACGACAAACCATTTTCAACTCAAAAATAACTGAAAACTCACGAAAAAATGTTATGCTGATAACTGTCAATACGAAAACGTGGGAATAATTTTTAAGCCCTATTAAGTACTTTTGTTCAATAAAAAAATATTTGCAAGGACCCTAGTCGTTTAGATCATATGCATACGTGCATTGCTGTTTTTTGTTTTTAAACTTGGAAAATAAAATCTTTTAATTAAAAAGAAAAAGGCACTATTAAAACTTAATTCGCCCCCATCAAGGATCTGAGAGAAATATGCCGTAATAAAAATTGAACCAATTTGGTAGGAATTTGTTTCAAGTAAAAGTGAAGACATTCATTATCCAAATATAAGATATCTTTCCGCTTTTCCGATCCCTGCGATCTCGGGGGAGAGAGTTTCGAATTTTACTACTTCTGTTTAAACAGGGCAGGTTAAACAACTTGTACGGGACCCTGCTGGCTCAGGAAAATAGCGTTGTTGCTTTGTATTTGTTTTACAGTTTCCGCATGGCATACGGAAATGGAACCAATTTTAGTTCACCGTCCCTTTTTCTATTCTACCGAAACCAAACTAAGCAAAAGTTGTAGTCAAACAAACCATCTAAATAGCGGAAAAATAAAAATATTAAATTTTAAGTATACTAATTGTAAATAAATAAAAAGGGCGTTTTTGAGATGATCTGAAATTCAGCTAGCAAAAACTGGCCAAAACTTGTACACATGAAGAAGAGATTAACCCAAATTAGCTGCGCATTGGAAAAAATATATATGTGCAAGATTGTTTTCTGAACATTGGCTCGTGCGTCATTCTAATGTTCAGGTTCCTAATGACATTTTGGTCGAAGCACTATTTGTTTTCTCTTTTCTAGTTTTAAAATTGGGATTTTACAATCTTAGTAATTAAGGCAAGGGTTTTATTAGTTGACATAAAGTTATTTAACAAATCTGCAACTAAAACAAAAAACAAATTGAGAGCAAATGCATCAATTTTAAAATTCGCATTAAAAATGGTAATATTTGAATATAATTAAAATAATATTAAATTATTGACGGTCGTCTTCATTATTTAAACTGATTTATCTAAGTTATTTCAATATTGTTTAAAATTCTCTTTGCTAATAAAAAAAGATACTTTTGTCGTTTACCTATTTTGCAGAAGTAGCATTTTAAGACACGCAGAGGGGGGTAGAGATCACCCATTGAATTATTGAAGCAAGTAAGCATCTTTGGATCTGAATATTAAAAGAACAACACAGTAATCTTGCCTTTTGGTTTAGTAAATGGAAGCTTACAAGTTTTGGTTAGTTTGGTTGGTCCAGAAACTTCAACAGCAGGATTTTAATGTCAGGTTAGAACAATGCAATATTTTTATAGACAGAAATCTCCAAGAAAATATTTTTGATGACTGTATTCACTATTTCATTTAAAATGATCAAACGAAAAAAAACTGTCTTTGATGCAACATTTGGAACAACAAACTCGAGCAGTGTTTTTTGAAGGTAATTTAAATTCTCGGCTCTATACTGAACCTTCAATTGATGATTCAATACCAGAGGAATAACTAGATGTGCATTATACCACCATGGTCCTGCCGTAGATAACTAGGTAATGTATTGGACAACATAGTAATTATTCTTGGATAATCCTAATCTAATAAACTTGGTACAGACTACAATTCTGGGGACTGGAGTATTTTTATTGTCTCAGCATTAAAGCTCTTCTTTTGCACAAGGCAAATGTTCTTTGCTGCTGCACATGTTGCTCATTCTGTTAAAATGAAGGAATGCTACGAAAATCTGGAACTATTGCATGAGATAATAAAATACAAGGACTGGATTGTAGTTCGATGACTTAACTTAATAATTGTGGCACTTCTAATAGGTCACCAGTCAGGATATACGAAGATCAAAAAAAAAATCGAAAAAAGTTAATTTAGCTCCTGGATTAAAAAATATTCTTCACAATAGTCTTTTTGATCCATGTAACATTGTCTTACCACCAGTGAATATTAAACTAGGACTGATAAAGCAGTACGTTAAAGCTTTAATCAAAGATGGAGCCATGATTCAAATATTTATGCGGAAAATTTCCCCCTGTTTCAGATGCAAAATTAAATGATGGAATTTTTTGTAGGTCCTCAAATAAGGCGATTAATGGAAGATCTACCATAATCGAATCTAAAAAGGTTGCATAGGTTTCATTTACTGATGTTATAAAAGGTTTTCTAGGAAACAACAAATATCCAAATTACAATTACATTCTGGAAATTTGGGGAAATGGGATATACAAGTCCAAAACTACACTTTTTACAATCACATCTGGAGTAGTTTTCCGAAAATATATATAGTGAGGAGCAAGATGAGAGGGAAATAGCCCAAGTTTCCTCTTTTTGATTATTACAAGAATTTCTGGCTTACATCCCGTCCTTTTGTAAACCTCAACATTTGAGATCCTTTCTGTCTACCATATCTTCAAAATCCTTCTGCAACACCAGAGCTTAAACGCGACCAGTTTATTGCCGTGCATCTGCTTTAGCGTTCATGCCTCCATACCATATAAAAGAATGGGGAATAGGTAGGACCGAAGCATTCTCATGCGCAGTCTTAAACTTAAGCCCTTGTTAGCCTGATCGCGCAGTTACAATTCGATTAGTTTTCGTCATGGAAAAGGGACAATCCGGCCATAAAATATACAAGAAAATTCACTAAACGAAATTTTCCGGTTAAGAGGGAGGGGTCTTCCGAAAATAAATGGACTTAACTATTGTCTGAGACTTTGTTATTTAATTTAGATTTTTTAATTCCGTCTTTGTTCTTGTATATTTAACCTTTAAATCAACCGAGATTTTTAATTATTAATTCTTTTAATTTTCACAAAAAACTTTACGTGATAAAAGAAAATGTCAATGTCAGCCACTTTCAGAAGTTTAAAAATTGTTGGCCTGTAGTATTTGAAAAATAGACCTCGTACTGAAGATAATGACCAATAATTCAGAAACGGTGGTTTCTAGATCTCTCTCATTATATATCATTCAATTCCTTTCAGTGGTCTATCTAGACATAGGATGTTATACGGGGGTTTGTATTTGAAAAAAAATGAAGAAGAAAACTGATGATAGCAATACTAAAATTTTCTTCATTTGTAAATGCAAGTTTGGCAAAATAAATAAACGACAAGAATTTAAATATCCTGCCAATAATTTATATGAGCGTCAATCATTCCGAAACATGAAAAATGAAAAAGTTGTTCACTGCGAAACGACTCACCCTGTGTACATGAAAACATAATAAACGAAAACAAGCAAAAAACAAAGGAAGATAGTGGTGTCTCGCAATCGGGCCACTCTGTACATTTTATAGAATGCTGAACTCACCGCTGTGACGTGAAATATTTAAAATTCCTTATGACGGTCCTGCGCAAAGTGACTATTTGAGAAATTTTCAAAAAATAATATATTTGAGGACTACAAAACAACCGAGAAATCAAAGGGGAATGCCGCCTAGAGTCGGTTCAGTCAAAGCGAACCGTTTTACAAGCCAGCAAACACGACATCGTTTGGAAGACGGTTACGGTCGAATTGTAATTTGAGCGGGACCGTCCCTGGCGTCGGTTCTGAGGAATTCCGACGTCGGGCCAATTTGCAATTAGAGTTTTTGCGACGCGTAGTTCGGCGCAGTTCATATTTTACGAGATGCATCTCCACAGTTTATGAGCTGGAATGAACCGCCATTGTTCAAATAATTAAGTTTGAGGTTATGTGTGCTGCGGGCCGAGTTATTACCGACGATGAATTACCCCGCGTTATTTGACAGTCGTTTAATTGCAAACATTTTTAACGTTGCGAATATTCGGAAGTTATTGGTAACCGATTTTGCTGCTCTGGCAACTTTCGGCTTTTTATCAGGAGACGCGGTGAGTATATTTTGGAGAGTTGACACAATCGTATATGGATGCCGGCTATTAACTAATGATTGTTACACACCGTTAGTCAATTATAAAATTTTCGGTTCATGGATATTTAAAATCCGCAACGCATTGTGTTCGTAAAATTCCTTGTGACGTACTTAATCCCGACATCGAAATTAGGTACTTACTTGAATTAACCTAATCGACGGAATGAATTATCTTTTTTTTCCAAAGAAACTTGAACAGGCTACTTTAATAATTTTTACGAATATTCTGGATTTCTCCTGCGTCGGTTTTTGCTGAATCGAACTTGCTTGCTTCAGACAGTTTTAGTCAAGCTCTGAAGAACCCAACAGACTCAGAAAAAGCCGACGCAGAAGGAATCCAGAAGTTTTGTAAAAAGGAATGAATGATAGTTGCGATGAGACCGGATGCAGTTTTTCGCTAGTTCTTTCCTTTCCTGCTCTATCTTCAAAGAAACTATAACTAGCAATTTGGTAGCTTTATAGAGAGCAGAGCTGCATGGAATTTTATGCAAGGTGACTAGATTAAATATCTGATTTAATATATATTTTTGGTTTTTGTTGTAGTAGTCATTATTGACATATCGGCTGCAGTGTTATATCCGTCATAATCTTGTCGGGCGTAGGCCATCGACAGTAAAAAGTGCTGCAATTGATTTCGTATATTCGGTGGCCTTCTGCTGGCGTATATATTTCTTTGATTTTCTTTCATTGCGAATCTGGGTACATATCTTTTTTTATCGTATTGCCTTCCTGCTGCGTCGCAGTGTCGTTTCTGGTACAGAAATCTGTTGTTATCTTCTCGCTTGCTGTGATTTACTACTAGGCGAATTTCTGGGCGCATTGCTAAATTTATTTTTAAACGAAAACCAGACAAGTTTGAGATTTCTGTCAGGATCTTCAGCAGCAATTGTTTTTGGCTCTTGAATGTTGATATTTTGCTCTTATTACATTTGTTATTATTATGATTTTTTCTTCTTCACTCTTACCCTTTAATAAAACCTTAATAATATCTTTGATCATATTCAAATATTGGATTATTCATATTCGTGTTTAATTTAATAATTTAACCATTAAAAATTTTTGCATTTTGCCAAATTTTAAATTGAAGATATTACTGTTAATCTTGTTGGCTTTTAAGATTCCAAGTTGTAAGCGAGAATCAGTGCATAGTTTTTTTATATTAATCCAAAATGTCCCCGCACATTTCAAAAGTTGCTGATGTTTTGTCTTTCTCGGAGGTTGGTTATTCCGAAAACTACAGTTCGAGTTCACCTGTGGCAAGAATCTGATGACAACTGACAGGATACAATCACCTAGTCGAGTGACAAGGTGACAAGTTCAACAGCCCCACCTACCAGGAGCACTTAGGACCACACCAGGGACAACAACTCAACAGCGTTTTGCCTGGGAGATTTGAGCAATTGCGGGTAGTTTCATCAAAAATTTGTTATTAAATCTTGTTGTATTAATTTTCTTGTTTTTCTTTCTTCCCCCGCAGCGTGAGCAAGAATTTTAACCTTACATGATCTATAATATATGGTTCAAGTTACTTTAGGTCACTTTTCAACAAACATTTTCAGTTATAATTAATAATATGATATGAAAATTCCTAATATTCATTAGCAAACAAATTACATCAACCTAATATCAGACAGACGAGACAACAATCTAAATTACACACCAACAAAGTAACGACAAGCCGTGACCAAAATTAGAGTTCATTTTTATTATCTATTGTAAACATTATTGGGTAAGCGTAATAAAGCAATTGGGAATTTTCGGAAATGCGGCAAGTAAAACTTTGTGTGAGGGCAGATGGTTTTTAGGTAGATTTTAAGAGGCATTCTGGTATTAGTTCTTAATCAGAAAACATCTCCGGGAGCAGAGTAATAAATGTAATTGAAAGGTACTGTCTTTTCCAAAAATAAAACTGGAATTACCAAAAAAACCTCCAGTGTCGATTATTCTTCGTAATACAAGCATGCTGATTTCATCACAGTACTACAAATATTCATATGCATAATTGGTTTTCAAAACTTCTTTCGACCATGATGGCCTTCTCTCAAGTCTCTTGAGTTCATTGCCTTTGAAACTTCCTCCGCTCAAGTTTTTCTCGTTTTTTGTGGTTTGACGGTATCCATCCCAAAACCTTAGGCAACCTGGAATCGTCCGTTCATTGCCCATGACCATACTATATTAGATACTCTCCCATACACACTCGAACCGCTTCATTCTTTCTCTTCTAGCCTTCAATTTCCTTTTGTTGTTCCTTCTCCATCTCTGTGCTCAATTTAAGCAAGAAGTTAATCTCTTGACCTGAGTTACTTGTCTTTTACCTTCGCAATGATCTTTTCCCATAGCATCAAACTCAATTCCTAAATAAGTGAAACTATTGCGCACACGATTTAATCTGATTCGAGTTGGATGTTGGATAGTTCTGCTTCTATTGGAAGATACTTTATTTCTGAATATTAATTTTAATTTATTAATTTCCCACTGTCTATTCTATTTTGCACGTACTCCAAATAAGCTTTTTCCTTGTCAAGCAGGTTTCATCTAGTTCTATATAAACCCATACCCTACATTTGAGTACCATTTTTCCATTTTTTAATTTACCTACAGCTCTTTCTAGTATGAATATATCAAGGTTAATTTGATGTTCTTCAATTAGTACATCCGATGGTGTATTAGCATTATATTCGTATCCAGTTTTCCGGCGGTAGTAGTTGTAGCTGTAGTAGTTGAAATTTTAAATAATTTTCTATATTTTTGAGCTCCTCCTAAATATGACTTAATTTCTGTGCATTTTCTATCCCACATTTGTCTTTTGGCTGCCGAGACTATTCTACTTCTTCTTTTTTACATCCATGTAGTTTTCCTTTTCTCCTTCATTTTGACTACTTAACAATTTTTGGTAACTTGACTTTTTGTTTTAATGTTTCATTCTCCACCAGAATTTCTTGCTTTGACATTTACTTTTGCTACCAAGGGCCTTCTTGGCCGGTAAACTGAAACTGTTTATTACAAATACCAAAAAAACATGCATCCGCATTAACCTGTCTGAAGGAATATATCTGTTGTTTCTCAAATTTGAGCAGCTTAGCCTCATGATTCCACTGAAATCCCTCTAATTTTGTCATAAGCTCTATCGATCTATCTTTTTGAATGTAGGTATGTGGTCTTCCTCCTAAGTCATTTCCAACCAACCTCTGTCGGGTTTTTATTTATTTTTCTCCATATGTGTTAATTAATTTGGGATCGTATCAGTACTAGCGTTTTGTAGGATGCATCTTGCTCAAAATCCCTTTTTGTATCTTATCTCTCCCCCTCTCCCCCCTCTCTCTTTCTCCCCCCACCTTTCTCTCTCTCTCTCCCCCTCTCCCCCTCTCCCCACTCTCTCTCTGCCACCCCTCTCTCTCCTCTCTCTCCCGGCCTCCCTCTCTCCCTCTTACATTTTTTAGTTTGCGGTACCTTTATTTAAAAAAAAAGTACGTTGAAAAGCATTTCCAGCCAAGATGATCTCTAAATATTTTGGTGTTTTATTTTTTTTCTTTTTTCTATTACAAAGCGAAGTGGAGTGGTAAGGAGAAGTAAACGAATACCAGATGGATGTTGGAAAGAAAGTCATTTGTTAGTAAACCAAAGAGGCACGCTTAACTAAAAGAGAGGTGGAGAGATTCACTACCACCAATTTTACAACATCCTACTTTAGCTTGAGCAAAGGGATTGTCCTTTAATAAATAAATGCTGCTGTGGAAGGTCTTCGAAAACTTTGGTGAAGAACTCGGCAATGCAAATGAACTATGAATCTGGCCACGTGGAATATTCAGTGAACAATACGTTTGGTACGACCAATTTGACAAAATTCTACTTTAGCTTGAGCAAAGGGACAGTATTCTTTTAATAAGTGAAGAATACTGAAAATCCTCAAAAACTTTCTGGATGCTAAAACGCGACAAAAAAATTGAAATAAGCCTAGGAACTGGAATTTTGGTAATGAACTCGGCAACGAAAATGAACTATGGATCTGGCTGCGTGGAATATCCAGCGGATACGACACAAATAACAAGATTTTTTTCGAAAAATCGTCGCTGGGCGAGGCAAGATCGTAGTACGAAGCGCAAAGCAGCTTTTTATTTAAAAAAGAAGATGTTTCGCCGTTTCTTGTTTTAGAGGGACGTATTGTTTTTCTCTCCTGCTCCTGCGGACCACTATGGAAGTTTCGCAAAATAGATGTAATTTTATTGTGCATACACCCTGTATAGAGTGTCTTTTACGTCCCGCCGAACTTCAAAGTTACGACAAACTTTGATAAATATAAAAAATTGTACAAGTAATAACGATTTCCAATGATGTTATTCTGAGTATCTCACGCACCCTGTATGATAGATGAAATCTGATACTCCCTCCTCACAATTTACGATACTGTTTGGACCAAATTTTTTACCAATTTTTTAGTTTTTCATTGAGGGCTAATAATTTACAAACAAAAACGGTAATTTTCAGGGTCTTTGAGATATTTTAGGATGTTTTAGATGTTTTGTCCATAATCGACACACGCTGTACATAATTGAACAAATTCCGGAAATAGAGGTTATAGCCCTGGATCTGCCATGTTTCCTGGTCCAAAAATTTTTCCAAAATAGTACCATGCAGTGCCCCGTAATAATCAATGACGTCATCGCATCTTGCCTGAACCCGAGGTATAGTGATTTTCATATGGACCGCCAATACAAAAATTGTAGCTCTTGATGCAGTCTATGACACTGTTTGAAGCGATTGGCTATATTTTGAACGATTTTTGATTCGGGGTTAAAAATTTACTCTAGAAAAGAACAATTTCCTTGGTCTTTTACTTTTTTGTTTATAATTGGGAAACCGAAAAAATGCCTGAAATAAATGTTATAGCACTGGAAATTAAAAACATTTTTTAAAATTTGATTGCACCCAATTTCCTCCGTTTAAATGTGGGCAAGGACATTTACTTCTCTGCTAAAGTCGATATCTGGCAATTTAGGACACTTAACACATTTCTTAAATCTCTTAAATAAATAAGTTTTAGCTGTCTATACGGGCTATATCATCATGTAAAAGAAACTAACATCTGAAATACAGTCTTTTAGTTATAGCCAATTTTCCCCATTAGGGATACCCATTTTTCAGTTTTATTGACTATGCGGCTGATCCTGTACATTCCTGAAAACTTATCAAAAACTTCGGAACCAAATCTTGTGCGTCTTCTCGTTCAAGAATTTATTCTATTGCATACACGGTTTTCGGGAAATGATTTTTTGTTAGACCCTTGCAAACGCGATTTTTTATTTTTTTTTAAATACTTACCGACCCCCCAACCCCCCCAATTTCAATAGATTCCGTTAGGGGACCAATCGCTATTCGCCTGCCAAATTTGAAAGAAAAAGAATGACGCCAAAGCTTGACCGCAGCCATTTTTACACATCTTAGGCAACCCGAGTACGTTAAAAAAGGAGCTAAATTCGAAGCGTGTAGCTCAGTGTAGCCGGAAATTATCGTTGAAAACACCTGGAACAGAGAACGGAGAACGGGCAGATAATTTTTTTTTTCGGCGCTGATCATTTTTGTACCAATGGAGGTCCGTCATCGAGAGTTTAGTGAGGGTGCGTATACTTTCGAAAGGAATCAATTTCATCGATTTATCGAAAGTAACGGGAAATATTACGAGTGCTGAAACCGCAAAATAGATATTAAGATATACTGTTATAATGGAAATGGAAGTCTGAAAGTATTCAGGTCTAAATAAAGAGCAGAGAGCGAAGCTGTAGTCTCTATATTGGTACGTAAAAAATACTAGAACAAAATACAATCTTAAGAACCTATCAGTGAAAGATTTCTGAAAATGGCACTCAATATGAGAGGAAGAAAGCATAGCTGCACAAATGCCTTAAATGATATCGCTCTTGTTCAAGCCAAACAAAATTTTAAGGAATTATCGACCATGTCCTAACCACGAAATAATACTAGCACGAGATCTGAATGCAAAAGTCTGGAAAAAACGGAATAGCAATGTCATAGGGTTGCGCGGAGAGCAGACAATTAATAACAATGGAGGAGACTAATAAATCGATGTGAGGAATACGAGTTAAAGATAATGTAGAGTAGCTGTTAAAGATATTGTCGAGTTTTTTATACTGAAACAAAAATCGGGCTTGAAAGTAAGAGATGTAAGAGTTAATAGACGGACCGAATGTGGCTCAGACCCCAGGCTAGTGGTCTTTATCTCTTTCTCTCTCTATCTTACATTTTTTAGTTTGCGGCAGCTTTATTAAAAAAGAGATACGTTGAGGAGCATTTCCTGCCAAGATGATCTCTAAATTGACTCTATTTTGCATCAAAGCTCAGGATATAAAGTACAATCTATCGAATTTTCCACGTCGACATTCTTAGGAAAATAATGTACATAAAACGGACCGCGGCGGGGAGGCCGAACGAACAATTTTAAAACCGCCAGACTGTTTTTCTTCCGTGTTCACGGTCTGCCAAATTCGCCGAACCACTGCTCTTATTTACTTCCCCATCGAATCCACAATTCTGCCAGATCGAGCGCCGCAGCCTCTGAAAAACTACTCGATCCGATGATTATTTTATAATACGTTTGTTTATCCGACCGTGTTGCGAAAACTGCGCCCGATCCGATCGATACGGGCCGCGTTTTACCGTACGTAACCGGTGAAACTTTTAATTGACGTTGCTGTGTAAATAAAAACTCATACGAAGGGCTCAGGGTATTTTTCAAATCGGCATTTAGACGGCATCTGCTATGAAACGCGTCGCAAATTAGAGAGGATAATACGGCACTTACAAGATTTGGTCTTTGCAGGCGTCGCACTCTGATAGATTTCCTCAAAAACATGACGCTGTGCATAAAAGTTAAACTTCTCTCTTTGTTAATGGTTCTTGTGAATGTGGTTCCTGCAAGTAAGTTTGATATGTATGGGAACGCAGTCGAAGTTTTGAAAAAAACGAGGTGTGTACAACGTAATTTCCCTTTGACGTATAATTCATCGGAATTCCAAAGAATTCTACGGAAAAATGTGTTGGTAAAGTAAATTCATCGCACCAGTTACATCCACCGCTGTTTTTGTATTGTTCCCATTTACTCTTCCAAAGTTATTGCTTTGCTATTGCTTTGGATCTTTTTCCGGAAAAAGATGACTATACCTTTCTACAGCACAATCTAGTCAAGACTAATTTCCAAAAAATCCTAGCTGCAAAGCAGCTTCGTATTTCAAAAATAAGCCGCTTCTTGGTTCCTTATCCTAGACGGGCGCATTGTTTTTCCTGCGGACCGCTATGGAACTTTCGCAAAATCGATGTATTTTTATTGTGCATGCACCCTGTATAAAGTTACTTTCAAGTATGGGCGAACTTCAAAGTCACGATAAACTTAGATAAATATATTAAATTGTACAAGTAGGAAGTTCCAATAATTGAACTGAGGTGGCTTAAAGTTCAGATTTTCACGGAATTATATATATTCACATGACAATTGTTTCGACAACGCCGTGTCTTTATCAAAAGTAAATTTACAAACTACCTGCTACTATAGACACCGAAAAATGACAATAAAACCTTGATTAATGTTGTGAGAATTTAAGTTTAATAATGGAGAGGTATTTAATCTAATTGATAGTTAAGCAATACATTTGAATATATACATAAAACGGACAGCAGGTAAAATATCAAAAAAAAAAAATCAAAATCGTCAAAATGTGTTTTTCTGTGTTTAAGTGTGTAGCATAATTAGAATCTAGACTATTGTTTTTAAACGCTCTTTTATGTCCGTTAATGCGTTTCTTGAAGGATCTACCTGTTTGTCCAATATAAATTTTGGGACAAGATCCGCATTTCAACCTGTAGACACCTGATTTTTGAGATTTTGGACATTCCGTTTTATTGTTTTTTAAAAATTTTCCTATTGTATTGTTAGTTCTGAAAGTTATTTTTAAACCACATTTTGTCAAATGTTTTGAAACTTTTTCACTGGGTTCTCCTATATATGTAATTGTTTTAAATTGTTGTGTTCTGTATTAGGTTTCGAATAAATAGAGTTTACTGTTGTCTGTATTTGTTTTTTATCTATAATAGACGGATTGTAGCCGTTGTTGATATTAAATTCTTGGTTGTAATTTTCTGTTCTGTATTAAGAAGTCTGTGAATAAAAGAATGAAATGCAGTCATTTTGTGTGTATAAGGGTGATCTGAGCTGTTATGTATGACTGTGTCCGTGTGTGAAGGTTTATGGTAAATAGAAAAATCTAATTTGTTTTGTGTTTTCGTAATAGTTAAGTCTAAAAAATTAATAGAGTCATCCTATTCAATCTCGATAGTGAATTTGAACTAAATGGGTTTCTTATAATAAAACCTTCCTTAGAGATGTAAATCTGTCTATTAAATTCAAAATAATTTTGGTCTAAAGATACTATTAAGCAATCTAATAAATCTTGTTTCACCAATGGGGTAACCTGTTTCCGAATGAGGGTGAAATTTACTAAATCTTTGACATCCATAGGTAGAATACTGGGAAGTAAGTTTTGTACATCAAAAGACAATAGTCATGCGTTAGAAGGGATTTTGATATCTTTAATTTTGCTGATAAATTCAAAGGGATTTTTTATTGCAAACTTTGGTTTCAAATCTGTGTGGAAGTTTAAAATATTTACTAATTTTGTTGAGAGTTTAAATGCTGGAGCTGTTACATAAGACACGACTAGTCTAATGGGCATATCTTGTTTATGTAATTTAACTAAAGAATATAATACTTGTCTTTGTCACTAAATGGTGTGGAGTTAGTAACTACTTTCTGAACTTGTTTTTAATATAATTCGGTAGGATCGTATTTGATACGAAAACAAAAACTTGAGTTCTTGGGACCTATTTCACGCGGTACAAGATATGAGCTGCTGATACTCATTATGGAAGGCAAAATTGTAGGTACACGAAATGTAGGGCGCCGAAGAATCTCTTGGTTGCGCAATCTTCAAGAATGGTTTGGTCTATCGTGAATTGAATTATTCAGATCAGCATTATCAAAAGTGAAGGTAGCCATGATGATCAGCAACCTCCAAAGGAGAAGCTGATATAAGAAGAACAAGTTGACGTCGTAAAACTGTTCCGTCCGGTTGCTCTTTCCCTCTTCAAGTTTTTCCAAAAGTATGGTGGCTGGCCTACGTCTAAACCCCCAACCTGGAGGAGCAGGTAATTTTTGATCTGATCTTCAGAGATCAATCTTCCTTATGATATCAGTTCTTCCTTATTTACGACTATTGAAATCGAGATTATCCTCATTTGCTCGTAAAGCCATTCATCCATCTTCACCTGTACCATTGGTAGGGGCCCTTACGGGATGCTATCATCCCGGCCAGATGAAATCTGGTTTATTTATGAGGTTGTTGCACTTCCGCTTCACTCTTTATCAACCTGGCTTACGACAGGATTTGGCGGGTTTAAATAAATATAAATAAATGAAACATTAAATGAATGAATTATAAAGCAAATAATATATTATGGTGGGTTAATTTTATCATAACAAAAACAACGAGCTGGATTCTGCAACACTGTGGCATTTTAATTTTGTATTAAGACATCAAAGTGCATATCCCTCAGAAATTTTAGTATTATAGAGGCGCAACAAATCGTAAAACTCCGGTTCCGCAACCCAGGCAAGTTTACAATGCCACATTATTTTACTTGCAAAAAGTAACGAATCTGATATATACTGTCTTTTATGTAACAACATAAAAATGCCGAAGGAACATAAAAGCGGCTGTAAATTATAAAAATAGTTGTAATAAAATCTGTATACAATCGGCGCTTTATTGGCATAATGAAGTCGAACGTCTCCGTTAACCATAAAAGCTGCTGTCCAAATAATTTGTATTTCCGCAAAAGTAATTTATCATCTTTCAGCGTACGTATCCGGCCCCAAAAAATCGCCTTTTTAACGGTCATATTTTCGTCTGCGTTCGTCTATTTATCAAGCTTAATAGTTTTCGGTAACAAGAATGGAGTCATATCCGAAAGCATTATCAAAACTGCATAGTGCTTTTAAAAGCAATGGCCGCTTCGTTACCAGAAAAACCGAAGTGAATTTTCTCTGGGTTACTGCGGACGAACATATTAGATTTGCATAATGATCATAGCAGGAAAGAAATTACACCCGTTGAGTTAAATAACCTGCAACAATGTATTGGTTTGAGGAATTGAATTCCTATCAATTCAGTAATTTCCCTTTGTTCGGAAACTCTTCCAGATTTGGTGGATATTTTTCTGTTTTCTATTCTGAAACGAAAAACTAGTTAGAGAGTAAAAGAGTCCGAATATATAACATCCTACTTTAGCTTGAGCAAAGGGACAATATTCCCTTAATAAATGCTGCTATGGAAAATCTTCGAAAACTTTGGTGAAGAACTCGGCGATGCAAATGAACCATGAATCTGGGCAGGTGGAATATTCAGTGAATATGACATAAAAAATATTACTATTGCTTAAAACACAAAATAGATATTGATATGATATTGATACAAGGCAAATGGAAATAACACAAAATAAAAGGGGAGCTCTAATATCCATATCAGTGCATAAAAAATACCAGAACAATATACAATCTTAAGGACCTATCAGTGAAAGATTTATGAAAATGACACTCAATACAAATACAAATACCTCGCACTGTTTCAAGAAAAAGAAAGTTTTGAGGATAGGTTAGGAGCAATTTTTGACAATGTCCCAAAGAACCACGAAATAATTCTGGCAGGAAATCTGAATGCAAGAGTGGGAAAAACGGAACAACAATCTAATAGGGATGTACGTAGAACAGACAATACCAATGGCGAAAGACTAATAAACCTATGGGTTAAAGATAATGCAGTAGTAGTTAAAGATATTGTACACTTCTTTATACTGAAACAAAAATCGGGCTTGAAAGTACTAAATGTAAGAGTTAATAGATGCACCAAATGTGGCTCAGACCACAGGTTAGTGGTGACCAAAATTAATATTTACACATTCCTTTTATTGAAATGCCTACAACGAATAGAGGAACCGAGCCAATGAAAAATACTCTTATAACTTGTGCACCTTACAACACGACAGTACAAGAAAACTGTCTTCATGCATATTGGAACCAAAGTTGATAACAGGAAACAGAAAGGATAGTATCAACACATAAAGAATTGTATTAAAGAAGTTTTTGAAACAGAAGTTACAAAATACGAACAAGCCGTTGATCGATACAGGAGACAAATTGAAAATAAGCGAAGCTCCCATACAAACTACCGGACATGTAGCATTAACCAGAGTGAAGAAGGCAGTTATAGCAATTATAGGTACCAAATAAAAAAGTCGCCATGACCGCGAGGGATAACCACAAAACTAATTAGATATGGTCTCCCCAAATTGACAACCTGTTTCCTCGATGTATTCTTTGTCACGATCGTAGATGTGTTAGATGTTTTTTCAGAATTTTTGTGTGTGATCGGTAATATTTTGAACATATGGAAAGAAGTATTACAGCAACAAAGGGGGTGAGTTACTGAAATAATTTTTGTTAGTGGTTTTGTTGAAGTGTATTTTTTAATTGACCTTCAGATACCGGATAAAGGCGAGAAGAACTGAGGTGAAATGTGTTAATTTCGGGTTTTGAGACGGATGAAGATGAGAAAATACTCTTACAATGGGTCGGTTTTTTATGAACGGAACATTCCAATGTTAAGTCTGGTTTTCGATTAAAAAGGATGTCTAGAAAGGTTATTGTCCAATTAGATTTGTGTCTATGCCGTTTAAATAGTTCAAAAAACTTTGAAGAGATTGCTAGCCGATGGACCAGATGGAACTTATCGATGGCTAGTTTTTGAAAATATTGTCCGCTACATATCAAGTATGTTTCAGATGGGCAGTTTTCTATTAAAATGAGGTATGCAGGGATTTTAAGATGTTTAAAAATTCGTGTTTCATTAACCGAAACTTTAGTAAATAGAGATTCAGAATCAAAACTAACAAGAATATCGTCTGTATCGAACTTAATACTATTTTCTTCTTGAATAAAGTGAAAAGACTTAAGCACAAAAGTGGAACTAGATTTTTTTCCAAAGAGTATGTTGGTGACCCGATAGTGCTAACAATAGAACGAAGAATTTCGGGAAGACCGTAGAGTCTAGGATTGACGAGCAACTGCCAATTTTTATGGATTCTTGATTCTTAATGACAGATAAAAATTTTACTTTAAATTAAGTTGGATATTTATTGAATTGGCGATAAGAGCTGTCTGAGTGGTTGTCTTGAATTTTGTTTGTTTAGCCTGTAGAATTCATCATAACAATAGTGTTTGCCTTATCTAATTTAATGATTAATATCTCTGGGTTACGATTTATTGATTTTAATGGGAGACATATTTGGTTTGGGGGTTCGGCGATGTCCGGCTGTGTATTTTTAAGGGTATATCCCGTTTTAACATCCAGCAGTAGTCCGCCATCATGATTAGTTTAGGTTAGCTCCATCTGCCTTGGTATCGCCGTTCCATTTCCTTAATGTCCTAGTGAATCTTCTGTCCCTGTTCTTCGCTAACTACTCCAATATTTTCAGGGAAATAGTTCAAGTGTTTAAACAGGAAATTTACTTTCAAACTCATATTACAGCCTAGCAATAAATCTTTCTTGTGGTCAAGTACATTATCTTTGAATACATTTTTGCTACCAGGTGTAAGGATTGTTCTAGAGAACCATTCTATTTGAGTCCAATCTCTACCTCTTGCCCGATAATCCCACTCACAAATAAAGCATGGAAGTTTTGGTTAGTTTTGGTAAGTCCTAAATTTCCTAAATGTCCTAAATTTTCATACGTTTCTATTCAATGTAATGTGGCTTTTAAACTAGGTTTACTTGAGTCAATAAACAGGCGCCATTCCTCTTTTATATACGGCACATTTCCTAATTTTGAAACTAAGTCAGGAATATTGTTACAATGCAATACAACCTTGATGTGACGCTTGTTGAGAGTAAATGTTTGACACGAAGTCTGGTCTCTAGCAATTCGAATGCATCCTTTGGAAGGTGCAAATCTATAATTAAATAATTCAATTCGCTTTGGTTAAATATTTCGGGCTCTCTTAAATCTGGTGTAAAATCTTGGTCGGGATAAGATTTCTTGATTCTGACAATATGGCGTTTTCTAGTTCTTTTGGGTCGGAAGGTATCGGTACATCTGGTACAAGCGGAACTGGTCCAATAAGAGTCGGTCAAGAGTCGAGATTGGACACGCAATTAGTTTATTTTTTCTATTGAATCCTTGAACATTACACGAACACACCAGAATACAGTGATTCCTAGGCTCTCGCCATACCATAGGAACACCAAAGCTTAAACATTTTTGCCAGTTTCTCAATGCTTCAACGCAAACGGAACAAACAATATGAGGAGCCCAAGACTTGTCTTGGTCGCTAATTTTTACACCAAAATAAGCGGGGTATTCATTTTTCATAAAAGAAATTATAGTTTTCTTTTGCTTTACTACGATATAACTATCACAGATATAACAAAAGTTATTTGGATTGCAACAAAACTGCGCATGACCATTCTTGCACAGAAATCTAATAGCATCGGGTGTTGCCAAATCACATTTAAATTCGTAAAAATAATGCAACTTAGAACAAACATATTCGTGTCATAGGTATGTGTTTTAATAAAATAATATTTTTTTAAATATAGAGTGCTATAAAAAAAATGACGCGATATAGCGTTTTTTGGTTAGTTTTGGTTAGTTTTTTGGAAAAAGGGCCCCCAAAAATACACGAATAAGCAAAAAGCTTTCAAACATCAAGATCACCGTAGAGCTGTGTTATTTTTGCGGGTTAACCTAAATGCGAATGGTTCTTTGCAGTGGACTTTTAAAAAATACGATCAAAATTAATATTATTTACAATGCATACAGAAAATATTTCATTTTCGTCTGTTTCTACGAAATTCTTTAACTGTTAACGATCTTCAACTTTATTTAGCAAAATGGCGGGACATCATTCTCGCAACCGCCACTCTGAAATAAACTCAGCGGTCCGACGAATACGTTCGCGTTCAACTTGAAGTATCGTTCTGCTGCCACAAATATCGAAAGAACCATTTACGTTTGAAAGTTTCATCGGGAAATTCTCATATGTCTGATTTCCCAAGATATAAATTTCGGTGCAAGGGAAGCGGACTTTCTCGCAATTTGTTAGATACGTTTCTTTTTTCTTCAAATAAATCGACACGGTAAACTATGAATGCCACTTTTAAATTCTGCATGATCTACACGTTGTTGCTGCTGCGGCTATGGCAATGATTATAATCTAATTCACGATGATTAGATGATTAGATTCATATAGTCCAATTATTTATTTACATGTATTTACAGTTTTTGCAATAAAGGTTTTGTATTACTTTGCCTTTTGTTTGAAATAAAAAATAAATAAATGTTCCAGAAAGGAAATTTTAAAATCCAGATTTTCCCTAAATATTCATTAGTTTTAGCTTAAAACGTAGTTTTTTTTTCAAGATATTCCTTCCTTAAATATACAACGTTTATCCTATGTAATTGAGTCTGAATCTTTAATTGTCTGAAACTGACCCATAAAATCTCACCCCGTATACTGGCACCAGCTTTAACTGTCATGGTTAATAATAATGCACCTATATGGTTAAAATGGTTAAAAAGACTTTCAGACAATTTTACTTTTACAATAGGTGAGGGTCTACTATGGGTTGCTTTCAATAATATTTTCATATTATGGAAGTAGTCCCAAATATGTTAAATCTACTAAAGTGGTATTTTTTAAATTGGAACCCATTGTGCATTGTAGGAGTTTTGTAGTCTAAAAATAATTTGAAATTAGCTTTTCATATAATTTGCTACACCTAAATATAAACGTTTTTTTAAAGTAATTTTAAACTTAACTTAGTTTCAAATTCTTTTTTTCTTTATTGATTATATCAGTACACGAGACTTGCAGTATAGTGGAACAATAATCGTGAGCAACGAGACCGATAATTGACACTTTAGTCACGAATTTGTTTAGGCATAAGCGGAGCGAATAGAAATTTATAGTGTTGCATATTATATATATTATATTATTTATTTTTTTAATTATAAAGAGTTTGTTAATTGGTATATCATTTTAAGTGTCGTTTAAAGGATTCAAAGCTCAGAGCAAATAGATCAAGATCCCGAAACGCGTTCTCTTCCCTGCCATAAGTACGGGTACACCTGATAATTGGAAAGTTACAAGTGCAGTTTGAGTGTTTTTCGAAGAATGTAGGGATTACAGTTAAAGCATTTTTTGTCCAAAACGAAAGAAGATTCAATCAAATTGTTTAAAACTTTATAAAGAAATAATAAATCGAAATTTGTTCTACGATTTTCCAAAAACTCTCTTCTCTATTAAGTATATATTATTATTATTATTATTATTATTTTTATTATTATCATTATTATTATCACTACATTATATTACATTATACTTTATATTTTTATAGTTTTTTAAATTGATTTAAATTCTGTTTTTAACAATTCAGTTATGTTACCTAACGACTAGATGCTCTATGCAATAACTAACTAACTAATATTAAATTGACGATATAACTAAAAATTATTGGTTTGCATTTTAGCAAATATTTTATTTTCTTTACAACGACATTTTGTAGAAATTCCGGTTGAAGTCCAATGGAATTACGTGAAATTCTCTGAAATTCCGAAGGAATTATATGTAAAAGAGGAATTACGGCGTACACCCTTAGCTCTGCGGTTTACCTCTCGGTATGCAATTTCACTCTAAAATTTCCAGTGATATCCCCCAACTTTCGAAGAATAAACTATTTTGTTTTTAGGAGAATAAACTATATTTTTGAGCGCGGAAAGTTAAAGAACTCGGGCACTGGCACCTGGTGTCTACACTGATTTTATTCCCACGAATTTAGTCGCATACACATGAAGACGCGATGAAATGTTGATCGAACTTTACCCCCAATTTCACAACGTGGACGTTTTATGACTCTCTGATATACGGTTTGTCCAAAAAGTATGGATACGGTGGAATATCTCGATAATTACACTAGGGACAGAGAACCTATGCCGAAAAAATGCTTTTAAATATTCGATAGGTCGATGGCGCTGTAATTACAAAAGTGATCGGTCATATAAATAAATGTAAACCCCTCTAAGATGACATTACATAAGATCTTTTTTATGCACAATTTGGACAAGGACAAGAAGGGTGGTTATATTTGATATTTTTGTCATTCAAGAACTTAAATGAGAATCTCTTTCATTAATTAGGTTTGTTGGCAGGAGTCCGTATAACACAGAAATCTTTCCAGTCTTTTGTGAAATATTTTTAGTTTTTTTGATCAAATGTGCAATTCTCGACATATATTCGCACTGCTTATTGCATTTTTTTACTAATTTTATTTTATTAAGTATTCAGCAGTCTTTCTAAAAAAAATACTATTTTCTTAAATCCTTATAATGCCACACAGTTTTAAATTAGTTTTTACAGTTAATTTGAATTTAGCGCCATTTAAAAAATGCAAATGCAATAAAAAAGAGGGGTATTATAGTTGGTTCGAAATTTGTGTGCTAAAGTTTTGAAAAAATTAATTGAAATTTATCAAGGTCAGTTAATTCTGTTGTAATGAAACAAGATATTCTAAATACTAGACTACTTTGAGCTTTGAGCTCAAAAGTAAGATTATTTCGTGTAAAATAAGTATAATCAATAATAATAATAATAATAATAAATAATAAGTATATTAAAGTCTAAATTAATTTTATGCCTTGTTACTTCGAAAATCGATGAAATAGAATTTTCGAAAGTATCTGCGCTCGTATAAAAATTTTATATCTCGGTAACGGTAAGTCCTACGGGATCGCCGTTGGTACAGAAATGATCACCGTTAAAAAAACAATGGACATGACGTCATTGATTGTTACGGCGCACTGCATGGTTTCAGAAAAAACTTATTTTCTCGAAAACCGTTTACTATTTTCAAAAAATTCTTGAACCAGGACGCTTGGCAAATCCAAGGTTATAACCTCTATTTCGAACATAGATTGTATCATATACAGGGTGTGTCGTTTATAGGCAAAAAATCTAAAATATCCTAAAAATTTCCGTTTTTGTGGGATAATTTTATTTGAACAGTATCGTAAACCGCGCCGTGAGAGAGTTTCAGGGTTCGTCAATTATACAGGGCGCGAGATATTTGAGAAAATATCATTCGACGACGCTATTATTTGTGCAAATTTTGATATTTACCGATGTTTGCTGTAACTTTGAAGTTCGACGAGATGTGAAGGACATTTCATACAGGGTGCATGCGCAATTAAATTACATCTATTTTGCGAAAGTTCCATAGTAGTCCGCAAGAGCACGATAGAAAAATAATGCGTCCCTTTACCACAAGAAATGGCGAAGTTCTTTTCCTTTTACAATAAAAAGCAGCTTCGCGCTACGCGCTACGAACTTGCCCCGCTCAGTGACGATTTTTCAATTTTCAATTTGTTTCAATTGTTTTCATACAAAATTGATTAGTGATAATTACATATGGTATATCGATAATATAGGGCATGTTTTTAACATTAGAGATATCTGACAAATTTTGTCAGAAAACTTAGGTAAGAAAATCCTGGTGTGATCTCGCATTGCACTATTCGTTAGGTTTTCTGCTGAATGTCATCACATAATATTTTTTCATCATTTTCTTATTTCGTTAATATCTTTTTCAGACAATTCACAAGTTTCCCTAGATTCCAAGAGAAAAATGTAAAGATCTGGGTATGTTATTAGTAAGAATGTCAAAAACTAGAGGTCCAAGTTTCCATCCCTGTGGAACTCTAGAACATAGATTACGTATTATATTCAAAAACTCAGATACTACACACACAAAAGTTTCAAAAATTCTGAAAAGTTTTTTTTAATAACAATGGTAAATCCGAATATTATTAAAACGAAATTATGAAATTGCAAGGTCTTAGTAAAGACATGTGCAATTGATTGCAGCAAAAATAAATATGGCATAGTTTGAAATAACAAAATTATTACGTGTAACGTGAAAGTCGTAAATCTGACAACATTGATGTTAGAATTTTCAAAAAACTCCAGATTTTGAATTTTATCGTTTTAGCTTTGGAAATTTTGCAGATTTTTCCGTTACTTTTTAATAACCCGAAAGTGTGAAAGTTAATTTCATAATAATAATAGTAATAAAAATCAAAATAAATAAGAACTAAAGTTCAGATTCTCACGAAATAATATATTTTGATATGACAATTGTTTCTACAACACGGTGTCTTTATACAATGTAATATTTATAAACTACCTGCTATATAATAGTATATATAAATATAATAGTATATATATATATATATATATATATATATATATATATATATATATATATATATATATATATATATATATATATATATATATATATATATATATATATATATATATATATATATATATATATATATATATATATATATATATATATATTAAAAATTAAAAACCAGCAACAGAAATCCCGCTGCAAGTAAAGACCAAATCCAAGGCCAGACGAAATGGATGAAGGAAGAACGAAGACACGAGTATAGAAAACGGTATTCAAACAACATTTGTGTAAAGGTAATACATTCTGAATTGTCTCGTAGACTTAATCCCATAGAATTTAAAACATTTGATTATAAAGTTCGAGCCGACATCATCATAAAAAGTTTATTAGACAAAAACTAAAGTTAGTCAAATTAATTTCTAATTAAAAAATAGCTGAAAGGAAGCCAGTTTTTACAAAGTATACCGACCATCAATTTTACAACTGGTTCCTTAACTTAAGGGACAAAACATTTTCTAAAAATGAAGTTGAATTTCTGGAAAAAGGTTTCAACTGTAACTTACAACACTCGTACATTAATACAGATTTAGACTGTTTAGGGATCGATTGTGAATTAGCAATTAAGAACATTAATGATTCTAATTTAAACAAACATGTGTTAGCGAATATAATAAACTCTCAATTAATAGATAACAACAAACACAGCAGATAAAGGGAAGATCGTCATAGCTATCGATCTCCCAGAAACGCAAAAACCAACAATTTTCTTAAACCAGAACTTTTCCAATGTATCAAACACGATCCTACTGAGTTATATCAAAGACAAATCAAGGAAGTAATTACTAACTCCATACTATTTAGTGAAAAAGACAAATATTTTTTAACAATTATGAATCCACAACCGCAGAAATTATATTCTTTTGTTAAATTACATAAGCAAGCAAGCAAGCCCATTAGACCAGTCGTCTCTTATGTTACAGCTCCAGCAGTTAAACTCTCTACAAAATTAGTAAATATTTTAAAGTTCCACACATATTTTAAACCAAAATTTGCAATAAAAAGTTCTTTTGAATTAACCAACAAAATTAAAGATATCAAAATCCGTTCTAACGTAACACTATTGTCTTTTGATATACAAAACTTATTTACCAGTATTGAATCTATAGATGTGATAGATTTAGTAGATTTCACCCGAACTCGGAAACAGATTAATCCATTGGTGAAACGATATTTATTAGATTGCTTAATAGTATATTTAGACCAAAATTATTTTGAATTTAATGGACATATTTATATCTCTAAAGGTTTGATTATGGGAAACCCACTTAGTCCTTTGTTAGCCGAGATTTTTATGGAAAATATCATACTAGAACATCCTTTAAGTAAAGGTTTTTTATGGTGGTATAGATACGTGGATGATGTCTTTGCTTGCTTTGTTGGAACGGACAGACAATTGAATTCTTTTTTAAATTACATTAACTCATTACACAATGGTATAAAATTCACTATCGAGATTGAACAGGATAACTCTTTTAATTTTTTAGACTTAACTATTACGAATGAGATTTTTCAATATATCATACACCTTCACACATGGATACAGTTATACATAACAGCTCAAATCACCCTTATACACACAAAATGGCTGCATTTAACTCTTTTACACACAGACTTCTTAATACGCCACTCTCAACAGAAAATTACAACAAAGAATTTAATATCATTAAACAAATTGCACTGAACAACGGCTACAATCCGTCCAATACAGATAAAATTATAAATAAAAAACAAATCCAGAGAACAGTAAACTCTATTTATCCGAAACGTAATACAGAACACGAACAATTTAATACAATTACAGAACAAACAAGACAATAGGAAAAATTTTTAAAAACAATAAAACGAAAGGTTCAAAATCCCAAAAATCGGGTGTCTACAGGTTGAAATGCGGATCTTGTTCTAAAATTTATGTTGGAAAAACAAGAAAACGCATTAACGAACATAAAAGAGCATTTAAAAACAATAGTCTAGATTCTAATTATGCTACACACTTAAACACAGAATAACACATTTTTGACGACAATTTTGATATTTTACATACAACCACAAAAAGTAGAAAATTAAATTCTTTGGATGTCAGGTAGCAGGTAGTTTATAAATATTACATTTGATAAAGGCAGGGTGTTGTCGAAACAATTGTCATGTGAAAATATATAATTTCGTAAAAATCTGAACTTTTAGTTCTTATTTATTTTGATAAATGAATTTTCATTAATTAAAAGCCAACTCAGTTCAATAATAATAAGCTATTCTACTTAACCACTAGAAGCGAAAGAAAAAGCGGACGGAGTCGAAAACAATAGACGAAAAATAAAAGGTGATGTAAAAGTACACCCATACATGAAATTTACTACTTTACCTGAATTAGTTTTTTACCCAGAAAGTTGGAATTTTTAAAATTCTATTTTAAACTTTTTTAAAGAGAGTTTTTTTTAATTTTCTGGCAGGGATTAGTACATATCGCATAGCGTCTCCTGAATAGAGAAGTACATTAAGGAATTGAATACACACTACCATGTGACGCGTAATCAATTTATCCGACTAACTTGCATGGCAAAATAGATGATCGAAGTCAAAAATATCAGACAGTGAAGAAGAAGAAGGACAAAAAGCCTTTAAAATACAAAGATGCGTAGTGACATTGTAGATTTCGTAGAGCATAGTACCGAGAAGACGATTCGCACAGTCACGATTTTTCGATATCGATCTTTCCAGCTATTATCCAGATATTTTTCTACGCCCCCTATAACTACAATGCACGCCGCTTAAACCTAAACAATTTTTAATAAATTTTTTCACCGACACTCGGGTTTAGTACGCGTACGTGCCGTCTGAATATGAAAAACCAGCTCTTAATAAACATTTTATTAAAAAAAGTAAAAAGCAACGGGGCGGGAATCCGGGCGGCGAAAAAAAAATGGCCGCGCGTTTTATCGCTTTGCCGTATTTGGTTAGCAGCGAAATTGGAAAGAATGCGAAAAATATTAAAATTCCGTTTATTACGGACGTCGCTTTTATGGGCTTCATTTCACTCAAAATACAAAGTCAAAGCTTTATTATCCTAGATAAGCGGGCGCGAACGGGAAAACATTTTAGTAACGTTTTGAAGGAACATTAAATTCACTGCATCGCCTTAATATAGAGAACGGGTTTCGGCGAATTTTGCCTTTAATTAAAACAAAATCATCGGGACTTTCCGGGAAGGCTTCTAGTTAGGTAACTCGCGTACCCGGATTCGCATTATACGTTCGATATTGTTAATTACTAGGCTAATCAGTATTTAACTCGCGGGCGAAGTAAAAGAAATTCCTTTCAAACCTTCGTCTTTAAATCGGAGAGTGCCCCAATTTTGTTGGGCTGTTTTCGAAGAAAAAGAATGGTCCAAAAAGTGTACTATATGAATTAATTATCAAAGCCTATTTTTTTTGCTACAAACAGAGTGTCCAAGATCAGGATGTCTGTCTTGGTAATGTATCAAGATATACTCGGAAAGCAGATGTTCCAGGGAACTAGAAATTTTCTCTGGGGTACCGCAGGGTTCGGTTTTGGGTCCGAGAGTGTTATTGATTTACGTTTCCAATATTTTAAAATCTTTAAATTTAAAAAGTTGAGGCATATGCGTAAGATACTGAATATTATTGTTTGGTTTTGCTAATACCGCTGATGCAGAGGTTTTTATAACCCATCATCTTACTATGATTGATAAACTTTCTGGTGTCCATAGTTTAAAGCTAGACCCATTACAATCTCAATTAATGGTATTTGGAAAATAAAAGTTAAGCTCCCAAAACAAAATATTAATATCATCAACTAACCAGAGATGGTGATCTACGATTTCCTGACCATCTAAAAAATGCCTTTCAAAGAACGTACATAAATTTTAAAATAAGGAAAGAATTATATCACTCACTTATTCTCTCACATTGCAACTACTGTGATGTGCTCAAAGATTTTTTTATTGAATGCTTATTATGGGTCTCCGAAAATATGACCACGTATCTGCTGCATATCGTCAACTTAATTGGCTTAAAATGAATCAATGAAGAGCTCTACGTTTCAACATATTCGTCAAGAAAATTTTCTATAATCCCAAGTCATCGATTTTGCTAAGAGAGCGACTTATTCCTAGAACTACCATCCATCCTGTAAACGTAAGGCACAGAAACAAACTAACGATGCCTTCATCAGAGCACCTTGTTGTAGAGATCATTTCAATTCAACGCAATTCGTTTCTACACTTCTACGTAACGAACTTAAATTTAAATGCATTTAAAAAAATTTACAGAGATTATCAACTAGAGATACAATTTTTCTTAAGTATGTTGCTGCTTGAGTGGGGTATGTTTTTTTTCCCATTATTTCAGTAATTAATATAAATCTGTATGTATATTTTAAGAGTTCTATATAGTGGCTCAGTAGACTAGCTCTTGAAAGCTAGACTCTGGTTTGTTTCGCTGTTTATAGATATGTTGTTTCCTTTTTTAGTAAAGGCTATTTATTATTATTATTAATATGCGAAGATGATTTTGAAATTAGGAAAAAGCTGAAAAATTGAAAATCACTATCACTTCCGAAGATACTCGAAAAACACCGAAACTTTCATGAATTTCGTATCCTAATAAATGCCTTGGCACGCATAAGCAAGTTAGCACAGAACTATCATTTTTTGGTAATACTTTTGTTGGTGCTGCCGTTGGTGCCATCTACTGAAAATTCGGAAAAAATATGAGCGGGTAGTTTTAACCCCCGAAAGTTTTGAATATTAACATTTTTGTTAAGTGTAGTTTTCAACAAGTACATTTAGGTCCAATATATGAATACTTTTTTTATTTGTATTTTTTCATATAATTTTAGTTTTCTAATTATCAGCAGGTAATTCGTTGACATATGATAACAAATAACAGCTTCAAATTAAGCAAACGCTTTGTGCGGTTTTCTCGTAAAATTATTAGTTGCAGTAGTTTGTTGTTCATTTGGATGCCGGTAATAATTAATTATTTTATGTCCATCGAGTGTTTTGAATTCGTCCTCGAAAATGGAAGTTAAATAAAAAAAGAAGAGCTTATTTTATGAATTTCCAACCAAAGAATATTCTATTGGCAACATAGAGTGTGTCCCAGGTCAGGATGTCTATCATAGGGATATTCGCTTTTAGTTATTTCGGGTGTTATTTAAAGAGATTGCTTCATTGGTGCCTTTTAATATATCAGTAAGACGCAATATAATGTTTTCTTGATATTAACATGTGCATGATAACTTTTACTGATTATTTTTATTAAAACAATTGTATTGTCCGCATTTGAACTGAAAAGGAAAACATTCCAATTATTACAATTTAAAGATTGTACAGATTTAAATTGAAGAGACCATCATTATAAATTGTAATGAAAATCCTCCTTTTCTGTTAACGCTATCCTTGGATAAGAAAGTCATTTTTTTAGTTTCACGCACATGCGATATGATATGTCTTCTTATTTACAACTTGGTCTATTCATTGCTTTTATAACAAATTTATTATAAATTATAATATTAATTTATAACTTGCCCCAACTTTAATTAGTATATGGCTAGGGGCCCACCGCAGTGGAACTATAGTGTACACTATGAGAAGAATCCGTGGAATTCGGTGGAATTCCGTGGAATTCCGTTTTTTTTAAGGTTGTGATAGGGTAATGATTTCTAGGTGAAAAACATATACTACATTTACCTTCAAACACTGTTTTTGAGATATTTCTATATTAATACATACAAAAAATCGGCAACAATGCTATGTCAGATTTTGATTTGGGAATATACTTGTTTTTCCTGTTTTAAATTAACGGTAAAATAGATTTTAGTAAGATTAATGAATGTCAACGCTTATGTCAATGTGAATATGATAGTTTATAATCCATAGCCTACTTGTTACTTTCGAAAATCGATAAAATCGAATTTTTCGAAAGTATCTACGCTTGTATAAAAATTTTATATATCGGTAGCGGCAGGTCCTATAGGGTCGCCGTTGGTACAGAAATGATCACAGTCTAAAAAAAAATTTTTTTTTGTCTGTCCGTTCTCGTCTTTTGTTTTTTCCTGAATAACATTCGAACCGTTGGAGCTACAAAATTGAAAGTTGTCTCCTTTTTAACCCTCTACGAGGCACGTGAGCTTATAAGAAATGGCCCTGATCCGACGACGGTATCCATCTTTTTTTTGCGGTTTTGGACTGTTTTTTGGATATTGCTATGAAACACGATAAGTGTCTGAAATTGGACACATATATGCAGCTTGGGAGGTGGGCTGGGGGGTCGGAAATTATTCTAAAAAAATTAAAAATTAAGTGTGCAAGGGTCTACAAAAAACATCATTTCTCAAAAACCGTTTAAGAAACCAAAAAAATTCTTGAACCAGAAGACGCGGAAGATACAGCTCCATAAACTTTTATTCTTGACAATTTTTCAAAAATATGTAGGGTGCGCTGCAAATTCAAAAAACTGGAAAAATGGGTCCCCCTATTATTATAACTGAAAGGCTGTGATCAGATCTCACTTTATTTTGTATACAAAAATACAAATACTAAAACATTTATGTTTAAGGTTTTCACATATTGTACAGGGTGTTCCCGATATTCCGTGCTAAATGAGAAACATGTTAAGTGTCCTAAATTTGCAGATATCAACTTCAAATTTAGCAGAAAATTAAAAGTTCGTGTCCACGTTTAAACGGTAGAAATTGGGTGCAATCAAATTTTTCCAAGTATTTTTTAAAAACTTTGAAATTTTTTTTTAGTAATTTTAGCTTCCAAAAAAATATGTTTTCCTCCATCGGCAAAATTCTTTAGTTAGCAGACGCGGAAGATCCAGTGCAATAACCTTTATTTTTGGCATTTTTTGGATTATATACAGGATTTTCAAATTATAGGCAAAAATCCAAAGGACCTAGAGAGTTTTTCTTTTACAAAGTAAATTATTAGCCGCAAATCAAAAATCGTAAAAAATATAGCTGATACGTTCAAACAGTGTCGCATCATGAACTACAGTTTTTGTATTTGCGGTTTTCACATACACTGCTCGGAAAATCCATATTGAAATAGTTATTTCGGGGGTCGCCAAGACACGATGACGTCATTGATTATTTCGGCGCATTGAATGGTTTCAAAAAAAACTTATTTTCTCGAAAACCATTTACTATTTTGAAGAAATTCTTGGACCAGGAAACGTGGAAGATCCAGGGCTATAACCCCTACTTCGAACATTGTTTGAATCATGTACAGGATGTGTCGTTTATGGGCAAAAAATCTAAAAGATCCTAAAAAGTTCCGTTTTTCTGAGTAAACTATTGGCGATAAGTAAAAAACCGTTAAAGGTGGGATAATTTTATTTGAACACTATCGTAAACTGTGTCGAGGCAGAGTTTCAGGTTGCGTCAATCATACAGGGCTCGAGATATTTGAAAAAATATCATTCGACGACGCTATTATTTGTGCAAATTTTAATATTTACCGATGTTTACTGTAACTTTGAAGTTCGACGAGATGCGAAGGACACTTTATTAAGGGTGCATGCGCAATTAAATTACATCGAGTTTGCGAAAGTTTCATAGTGGTTTCATAGAAAAACATTGCGTCCTTTTACCACACGAAACCGGGAAGTTCTTTCCTTTTATGCTTTTAATCATGTGTTTTGAATTCAGCGATTTTCATGGACTAAAATTTAACAATGCAAAAGCAATAATCTTTTTTAAAAAAAGCAACGGAGCGATATAAGCAAAAAGGCATGAAATGGTGATATTGTAGGATGTAACTAGCGCTCTGCACATGCTATCTCATAAAATGGAAGGTAATGGTCGTCATTAGAACAATTTTTGTTCCAGGAACTGTTATTTCTTAATAACCCAGGCAGTTTATGAAATATCGACGTTAAAAGTTGAATTTGGGTTTTTTTTTTGAATTGGTAAAGACCATTCTATTTTTTTAGATAATTTGTAGGGGGTGCTAGTTGCAACCGATAAGCCGGCTATATTTTTGGGAATTTTGACAGACTTATCATTTCTAAGCAAAAAAAAAAAGTTTTTTTTTTATAATAATTTTTTATTTTAAGTAAATCGCTGGACCAAACTGAATTCATTACGAATAAGGGAATGTGGACAAGTCTTTGACAGTTATTTTGAAATAGAATAGAGAATACTTTCAAGTGGTTAATATGTCATAATGAATTATGATTAATAATAAAAATATGCGTTAGTAAAATGTACTTGTACTTGTACTCTTGCATCCTGTATATTCCCAAATTTATTTGTGATAACGCTTTGGATTTATTTTTACCGCATTCAGACGGACTGTGTAGTAATATATGAATTACATTATTTATACCCTACTTTGTAATTGTACTAACTCATTACAAATTGATTTGGTTATTTATATATTGCGTTTAATGGTATCTACCATATTTTTGTTGCTTTTTAGTTGAATATGATAATTAATGATTTCAAATAATCAATATATAACGGCATGCTTGAAAAAACGAATAGTAAAGGAATTCTGAAGAATTCCCAATGCAATTCCGTGCAATTCCGGGGAATTATACATAAAAGGGGAATTACGGTGTATACCTCAAACTCTGCATTTAATCCCTGGTTGAACGGGTTGGCAATTGAAAAGGCCGCCAAAGAAAACGGTTTTATTCAAAGTCGAGCAGCATTAAAGTAAAACTGTCGACTTTCCGTAACATTTTGGATTAACGGGGCAAGGAATTCATACCGAGAAACTTATAAACTACCGTAAAAACTTTAACTAAAGCGGTCAAGAGCAGAAATTTAAAATTTTCATGTTATTACATTCTCCGAACAACATGACGTCCGTCTACTACGCCGCAAAGGCGCACCACCGATCTCGCACACTAGTTGCCGTCGTAAAAATTGAACGAGTTTCAAAACTAAAACGACTCCATTCCTTTTATTTTTATTTAAACGAAGGACGAAGCTTTCGTTCAAAAACTTTCCCGTTTTGCTATTTCGTCCTTGAAGGTTTCGCATTTTGCGCGCCGTTTTTAAATTGCAAAGTTTCTAAAGTGCGGCGACGTAAATATGGAGAAGTTACTTTTTGTTGGTAGATAATGCGCCAGATTTATAATCCGGTATCTTTGAAGTACCTCGTTGTGTCAAACGAACGACGACAGCATCGCCCTTGGGCGATGATTCTTATTAAAGTTCACCTTGACTCATATTTAGATTTAACAGAGATAATTCGGACATTATATCCGGATTTTGCAATGGGGAATTTCACATTTTCTTTATACGAATTCATCAACTAGTTACAGGGCCCACTCGGGTTACTGGAAACTCTAGTTCTATTCTTGATGTACTGAGTGATATCGCATTGTTTCTTGTAATCTCAAGCTGCAGAAAGACCGTCATCTAACGATTTTTCGAAACTTTAGAGATTTTTCGGCATTCGATAATGAATTGTTTATGAATAATCTTAGAGCAATTAACTGGCAAGTTAACTTTCTTACGTATAATATGAATTATTTATTTGATATTCATGCTCCATTAAAAACAATTAGGATTAAGAGACCCCCAGCCCTTTGGTTCACCGAAAACCTTAAACTTTTAATAAAACTTGAAAAGATTAAGATACAAACGTCCTAAGTCAGATATTGATTTATTTATTTAGATTTATTAAAGTAAAGTAATCAACAGGTCAATAACAGATTACAATCAATCAACAGTTAGCAAACGAAAAAAAGAGAACACATGCGTAAAACAAAGAGTTTCATCTATGTACTAAACTAATAAATTAACATGATACTTTTTAAGAGTTAACTAGACTATAAGTTATGGTATAACAGTAAATTGGTAAACAACAGTAAAGAAAAAAGAAATATGAGCAGACACAGCGATATTAGAGTTTGTCTAAAATTATAGTTCTAAAGTTGCAGAAACCAATTTGAAAAATGTCCACATCACGCAGTTCACTATTTATTAAGTTACACATTCTGTACAATATACTATTTTGTCCTAGATTAGTGTAAGTGCTAGAAAGTTCAAAAGTAATATTATTCCTTGTTAAATATGTAGGCACAATAAATCTTAATTCACTAATTAGAAAAGAACAATCTATTCTGCCCCAAACCAGTTTATATAAAAATATTGCTTCAGTAATTTTCCTTGTTTTTTCGAGTGTGCAAACACCAAACTCCTCAGACAAAACGAAATATGGTCTTTATATACAGAATAGTAAGGACTCCAGATAATCGAACAATATTCGAGAATACCTCCTAACATATACACTATACAGTAGATTCAGCTTTTCGTGATTTTGGAAACCGGAAGAATTTCGAATCACAAAGCCTAACATTTTGTAACCTTTTTTTGTTATGCTGTCTATATGTTTATTAAATTTTAATCCGGAATCAAAAAGTACACCAAGATCCTTCATTTCTGTTATAATTTCTTTCATTTTATATTGATACATGATAGCTAAATGTCATGACACAACATTTGCTGATATTGAAATTTAATTACTTCATTTGAGTCCTTTTGCAGCAATTCACAGTCTTGTCTACATCGAATTTTTCCAAATATTTTATAATCATCGGCAAAAAGAAGATTAAGTGAATTTGCTGCAGATTGTGGCATGTCATTGATCAAAATGTCAAAGAAGAGTGGTCCAAGGTTCGAACCCTGCGGTGCTCCTGAGTGAGCTGAAAAGGGGTCCGAAGAGGCACCCCCCACATATTGTTTCCGAGAGCTTAAATATGAACTTGAGAAACTCAGAAGATCTCCAGAGAGACCAAACCCCGACAGTTTCCGCCGAAGAACGTCATGGCACACACGGTCAAATGCTTTAGCAAAATCAGTGTATACTACATCAACGTGGATATTCGCCGAGTTAACGTATTGAGTAAAGCACGCTAAATTTGTCACAGTGGATCTTTTCGTCGTGAAGCCATGCTGCTCCTTCGCAAGAACCGGCTGACATGAGCATATATTTTCTTACGCAAGATCGTTTCAAATATTTTACTTGGCGCGCATATCAATGCGATAGGGCGGAACACTTTTATATTATTATGCTTATTACTCTTTGGTACTGGACAGATTTTGGAAATTTTCCCGATATCCGGATATGTTTGAGTTTTTAAAATTGAATTAAAAAGTATATAAATATAGGGCGGAATATTATCTGGTCCACATGATTTTTTAGGTTTAAGCTTAGCAATAGCCTCCAGTATGTCATCTTTTGCAATTTTATTTACGGTTAGTGTCATATTTGTGTACAGTAAGTCGTTCTTTGCAAGATTGTATGTATCCGGCTTTTCTGAATACACACTTTTAAAATAATCCGCAAAGGCTTGGGCTACCTCACTGTTGCCACTAATCTCTCTCTCCTCAAAGAACAAGCAGTCCGAAGCAACATCAGTGTTCCTCCTTGTGTTGTGCACAAGTTTTCATAAACTTCCTACATCAGAGTATATGTTATATTCAGCACATAGCATACACTGCTTGTACGCATATTTCATATCAATTTTTGTTTTCCTTCTTAAACTGCTAAATATCTGTTCGGTGGGTAGCGTTTTTTAGTATATTTGGCAAGTGGGACGCGCTCTGATACAATTCTTAGAAATATATGGTAAAAATGAGCAATACCTTCATTATTTGTTTTGTGGCCATTCAGCTCCTACAATATTGTAACTTTCAACAGGTTATACAGCTTTTTAAAATCTACTTTTTGGCGATTAAATTTGCTAATAAAACCTTTAGTTTCGCTATCAAATTCAGTAAAAACTTCAGCGGATATTTGAAGATCTGGATAGTCCGCTACTTCTCACAGGAGAGGAAATTCGCTGACAGTTAACTTATGACTACTCAGAACCAAATCCAATACTCTGTCTCTATCGTTTGATGCCGTATTATAATTTTGCATATCGTAGTAATTTATTAACTCTAACTCTAACTATTTATTAAACATCGTGAACTCCGGTGTGAGGCATATTTGGCAAGAACATTTAAGGCTGACCCGAAAAATTTGTGGCGTAATTTGAGGAGACTTCGAGTGCACAGTAATCCTACTATAATTTTTAAAAACAGTTTTGGCCAACCTAATAGTTTTAATGTTGCTTTTACTTCTTTTGTAGCTGTTGGTGGTACTATATTAATAAACAATTTGGTCCTAATTTATTCCGTTTTGCTAAAGTTTATCCTGAGGAAGTTAATAAAACTTTGCTTAGTATTAAAACTAGTTCTCTTGGATCAGACAATATTGATATAAAAATGATTCTTTTGACCACTCCGTATTTAGTCGATGTTAGCATGTCCTGGTTAGCAAGTGTCTGCCTACCGGGGTTTTCCGGACTCTTGCAAGCAAGTGGAAGCTATAGCCGTTCCAAAGAAAGAGTGTCTAAGTGGCATTAAAGATTATAGAAAAAATTGCAGCTAAATAACTTCGTCAGTTGCTATGCGATTACAAAATCCTCCCAGACACTCAATCTGGTTCTCGACCTCTTCACAGCACTACTTCTGCATTGCTGCTTGATTCTAAATTAAACTTTTGTCTCATGCCCTGGCTATAGCAAAGCGCTCGACACCTTGGATCATTTCCTTCTCCTAGCTAAACTTTGGGATAAAAGGTACTGCTCTTTCATTAAAAAAAAATCTTAGTCAGGTATACCAAAGCGCAGTTATAGGAAATACTCATTCAGATGGCATTGCTTTAGAGAGGGGTGTTCCCCAGGGGAGTATTCTGGGACCTATTCTGTTCTCAGTTTATACAGGTGACTTCTCTACTTTTATTAAATGTTGTAAATCTCATCAATACGCCGATGATACTCCGTTGTTTGTTGCTAGTGAAGCTTTAAATGCCCCTACTAAAATAAATTTAGACTTAAAAATAATTTCGGAGGTATCTGCGACTCACAACATTTTTTTGAATATTAATAAAACGCAGATGTTATTATTTGGAAATAAAATGGAAGATATTGTAAAAAACGCCTTTAACTGATGAGATTATCTCTCCTTCTTCAGACGGGTGTTAAAAATTTAGGATTATGATTTGATGGTGACTTGCATGTTGGCTCGGTGTTACAAAAATCCTTCTATAAGTTGAGGACATTGTATATTCATAAACATTTTCCCAGTAAAGAAGTCAAACTTAAAATCTGTGACGTGTTGGTTTTATCCCATGTCGCTTATTGCAGTATTGTCTATTGCTCTATAGTTAATCGAAATAAGGGAAGACTCCAACGACTTCAGAATGCTTTTATTCGTTGTAGTTACACTCTCAGAAAGTATGACCATATTTCACAGTGCCTCTCTGATTCGGGTTGGCTTAATGTGGAGGACCGATATAAAGTTCAGTTAGCCACTTTCGTTTTTTTACTAAACTCGAATAAGACCCCGTCGTGCTTGTTTGATAAACTTTGCAGAGGAAATGATATTCATAACCGAGAATATTAAGATTAAGATATTACGTTCCTCCTTCTTGTATTTGCGATGTATATACGGGTGTGTATTTTATTGACAATTATGGTTTTAGTGCTGTTTATTATTGTTATTATTATTAAGTCCTAAAATTAAAATCTGACTTACTAACTCCTCGAAGATGGACTTTTCAATCTCATGTCGGTTGCGATATGATATTTACATTTCAAAATGAAGCTTGGGCTAAAATTAAGCGGGGAAGTCGAAAAGATGAGTTAACCCTTAAATGACAGATTGTTAATGTGAAAATATAGTCTTTTTTCATTTTCGCATCAGATTTCTATAATACAGGCCGTTAAACATAAAAAAGAAACATCCATATCAATCAGTATTTGAGCTTCTAACATGTTTTGTTAAACCTTGGTACTAGCAAAAAAACGAGTTTCCTGTTCTTACTTTTCATAACAACTAACAAATAAATTTAACCCTTACAAATAGAAAAAATTCTATGGTTTAAATACTGGTTATCTGAAGTTAAATAAATAATTTCACTAGAGAAAAACGATTATTTTAATCTTGTGTTATGTTTCAGTTCTACCGGAGTTTCTAAAATTCGATGTCTTAAATGGTGCTATTTCTATTCCTATCTGTGATTTATAGCCAGGGCGATTTATTATGCCTGTACGTCTTTACTCCATCTCCTACAGGGCTCGGTACTCTCGAGGAAGTACAGAACCTCTTTCATCGAAAGTATGGATGGTCCTTCGGGCTCAATGAATTGAACTCCTAGTACTCCAAGTCGACTCTAGTATCACCCATCCCCATAATTTGGAAGTGCCTGCATAGATGGCAGTGTCCTATTAGGATTCCTACCAACGTTCGTACTCGTACTTGACTGAGACTAGGCGTGGAGGTTATCTCTGCTCTGTTTAGGACCTAGAGCTGCCCTGTCAAGGGATTGTTTATCTTGGTGCAGCGCCACCATACCAAAGCAGCGATCATTTACAAGGTTCCCCTTACCTTTAACTTAAAAAAAAAACGTCAAACACAAAAGTTGCAAGATATATTGTTATATCTACATGGATTTCCAGAAACGACCCACATATAAAAGCTATATATTTTTAATAGAACACCCTGTATACTATACGCCAAATCAAATACCCTAAAAATTCTACACATTTCTTGTTTTTTTTTTTGTTGAGATTAATATAACATAAACATAACATAAAAGAAACATTCAAAAATAAAATAATCAACTAGAATTTATAAATTATTTCTTAGGTCACTGTGAAGTACGTCTTCACCCAAAAACAAAATGTTTGTTTATAACTGACAGTGACAGTACAGATTTAGCAAAACAAAATGCCTTATTATAAAAGGGAAAACAATGAAATATTATCTTCCTTCTACTGAAACTGCTAAATTATAACAATTTTCTATCCAATTTGACAAACAACTTTAAAGTATAATAACACTAGTCTACAGTGATTTTGATGAAAGACCATATTTTTGCCTTGTCGCGTCATAGTTTTATAGCGCTCTATATGTTATTTTATTAATATATATATCTCTATGACATGAATTTGTTTGTTCCATGTTAGGCATGATTTTGAAATGAACTGATTTTTATGAAATTAAATGCGATTTGGCAACATTGGATAATATTAGATTTCTCTGCAAAGCGACAGAGTTGGCGCAGAAGCGTCAATACCTGCTTAAGCGCAGTTTGGTTGTATTGGTCGCCGTGCTACTGTGTTCGCGGCTGTTGTCTTCGTTGTTGCGTATTTCTAGTACTGTAGAACATATAAATGGACATTGTGTGAACAATCCAAATAACTTTTGTTATATCTGTGGTAGTTTTGTCGTGGTAAAGTAAAAATGCGTACCACGCTTATTTTGGTGGAAAATTTGGCGATCAAGACAAGTCCTGGGCTGCTCACACTGCTTGATCCGTTTGCGTTGAAGCATTAGGAAACTGGGAAAAAGATAGGAGAAATGTTTAAGGTCTGGTGTTCCTATGGTATGATATCTACCGCCCAAAAGGACTAGAAAACCTGTCGTCAGAATCAGAGGAATCGAATTCCTACCCAGATAACTCGGATTTCACACCAGTGAAATGTTTAACCCAAGTGTTTCAGCAGATCGAATAAAATTATTTAATTAGAGATTTGCACTTTCCATAGGATACCTCCGAATTGTTGGCGTCCAGAATTCGTGACCAGTACTTACTGACACCTGGCGTCAAATCAAGCTTTTACCGGGATCGCGAAAAAGAATTATGTCAATATTTTACTCAGGAAGGACCGCTAGTGTAGTGCAACAATATTTCTGACTTAGTTTCAAAATTAGGAAATGTGCTGTATATAAATTATGTCTATTGACTCAAGTAAGCGTAATTTATAAGGCGTTTTATTGCACAACGGTAAAGGACTGACCTTTAAATGAATTATGTGAGAATTTAGGACTTGTTTTTGAAGACAATAAACTGCCAAGAACATCAGCGGATGCTTTGTGGTGACCTTAAAGTGGTGGTTATACAAAATTTCCATGCTTTAATTGTGAGGGGGATAGTCAGACAAGAGATAGACATTGGACTTAAATAGAACACACCTGGTAACAAAAATGTATTAAGAGATTCATATCAAACTTCGCTGGATGACAGAAATGGACAGTGATTCAAGTATTTGTGCGAGCCATATCTGATGGCAAGATCAGTTAGCGAAGATCAGTAAGAGAGGTTTCACCAGGACAATAAGGCAATGGAACTCCTATACAAGGCGGATGGATGATGGTGGGATTCTGCTGGATGTTAAAACGGGATATGGTCTTCAAAACACACAGCCGAATGTCCGGACAACTCAGCTTTCTGGCAAAAAGACGAAGATTTCACTTAAAAAAGCCTGAGTAAAGTTTTTTTTTCACTCTTTTTAACTAGAATTTCACTTTTTTACTGAATAAAAAACTAAATTATTTTTGATATATCTTTTTTTTTTCTTTAATATTTGCAAATTTTTGAAATCAGCCTAGCAAAATCTTATAAAATCAATTTTCAAATTAAAAACATCTTTCAAAAAGTATAATTTTGTAGACTTGTGTAATTAGCAAATATGTCAAGACAAACAGATATGCTTTTATTTTAAGTGTAATGAATTTTAAATAAAAAGTGCGAGTCTGTATTTAAAAAAAAATAAGTTGCCGATGGGCACACAAAACCGAAACGTCATAAACGTCCATAATTTCAACTTGAAGGGGGGGGGGATTGTTTTAATAAGGGCCAAAATAAAATGAATTGGTGATTTTGGTTCTTTTCCGGATATATTCGAAACTATTCGTAAATTTTTCGATTTTGAACGATTTTAAATTAAGCACCAAAATGCACAACTTTTCCTTTATTTAGTCTCAATAGCTGCCCTCAAATTTTGGACATCTTGTATATTTTACAATGATTTTGCTTATTATTAAAATTTAAATTTAATTAATACTAAATTAATGGCTTTTGAGATGTGTTGATAAAAAATTAATTTCATTGAGTTGTTCAGGAGTAATTAGCATAATTCTCGTTGATGCACAGTAGAATCGTGGATCATAAATCCGATTACACATGACGCGGAAAGCAATGCACGTTTAAGTAAATCAAAAAGAAATTGATGTTTTCAAAATCCACCTTAAAACTCAATTTCTCAATTTTAATTTTAATTAATAATTCCTAAACTGATTAACTCAATCATAAGGGCGCATGCTAAAATTCGTGCACAGGGAAGAAAAATAGAAGGTATGAAGGGATAAAAAAGAGGAAACATTACACTGTAGGGGTTGGACTTTCGTCGGGCGTCCCGCATCATCTTCCCGGTTTCCGTTATCACTTTGCGTCCGGGGGGATTATTGCTCGACCGCCCCGCCCCCACCGCCCCTTACGCTGCCGCCCATCGACTTGGGCTGTGCGTAACGGGGGGACCGTTAACTGCAGAGGCCCATAAATATGCAGATCTATTATTTCCGGAGGGAGGCTCGGACCCGAGCCAGATCCCAGTGGCATATTTCCTACCCTTGGCCGACCCGGTTAGCATTCGTTATCAGCGCGCGGGGGGAAGTTAATTAAGATAAAGAAAAAAACGGCCTCGGCAATTTGCTGCTCTAAGCAGGACGCATGCCCCCCGGATCCGACCCCCCGACCCGATCCGTTTAAGGGTGAAAATCGGTAATTAAAAAGTTTCCGCGATTTTGAAATATTCATTCTGCAGGGTTGCGTTAATTTGAAGACTTATTAGGGAAGGGGATAAAAAGTAAATGATGCCATAGTACTCTTTCTACAAAACTAGAGGCATTTGGATTTTTCTTCAAAGAAAAACCTCTCCGTTCGATATGTGGGTCACCATAGCAACGCCGTTCGTTTGTTTACGTTTAGTCCTACGACCTTCTACTTTGCAAAAAATTGGGATTTTTTAATTCTTTATTGTATCAAACTGCGTGAAGAAGGTAAACAATGCCACATTTTAAGCCCACAGTAAAATTAAGATGTTTAACATTTCCTTCAACCTCTTCCGCTGAAGCACACGAGGAAACAGAATCATTTAAATGGAGCCACAATTATACATTAATATTTCAACATTTGTATAAAGCCTATAGTAAGAAGGTTGATTGTGTGAATATAAAAAATTAAAAAAATCTTACAAAACAAAACAGCACATAACTGGTGCAAATTGTGAAAATTCGTGGAAACATTTAGAAAGGAAGTATTAAAAATATAGAGAAGGGATAGCCGTTAATATTGCCGTCTTCAGACACCTTTCTTAATTCACCAATGGAGGTGGGAAAAATTCATTTAGTTAGCACAAATATGAAAAAGAAGGAGGAAAATAAAATAGTAACAAATAGCACTGAGATTGAGAAGACCAAAGAAGTAGAACTAGCCTCAGTAGTAGACGACCTCAGGAAAGAGCAATTACAGAAATAAAAAATTAAGGTCAGAAGTTCTACAAGAAATGAGACATGATAGAAAAGATTTTTATAAAAAACTTATGGAAATAAAGGAAGAAAAGTTACTGGAAAAACAAAGAAAAAATAATATTTTAGAAGAGAGAAACTCCATACTAAAACAATACATGCTTAAAGAATTGGAAGTATTACATATAGAAAACTTAATTAACTGCCAATTTTTTGTTATATAATTAATTATTTTTTTATTTGCAGTACCGCAATAGGTCGAATGAAGTGCACACAAAACTTAATATTTCGTTACTTCAAATTCAAAACAATGCTCAATAAAGTATCTGTTTTTTGATAACAACTATAATTTCTCTGAAAAGAAGTCAGGTTGTCCCTATCTTGAAAAGGACTCAGGCAACAGGAGTAGCCACTGTCTTAAATAATAAAATTGTTATCACATTTCTCCTGTAGTGTGTCAAAAAGTAATGACACTCGACCGTCGTGGACAGATCCCGGGTGTCTGGCAGAAATATCCAGTATATTTTTTTTATGGTCACATCCAACTTCGGCCTGAAAAGAAAACAAACATATTTTTTCAATTAAAATATCTATAAAATGTAAACAAAAACCTTAATGACAATAGAGTCCAAGAAAAATCATTTCATTCACTAAAAATTGTTTGATTTTCTGGAGATGAGATTTAGGTACTTTCCTATTAAGATATGAATCTGGTTCCTCTTTTGGCTTATCAACTTTAATGTGTGTTCCATCCAAACGTGGATACAATTCAATTATAATGACATTCGTATCATAAGTATTCTCCGTGTTTTGTCGAAATCATTCCCAATACTCAGTATGGTTTTCGTAAAGGGTTTGGTGCTTCCATAGCTATGACTAATGTATTGAGCGACACTCCTTGAGCTTGGGATAAAAAAATGAGTTCTGTTTTAGTGCTTTTAGACTTTTCGAAGGCATTTGATACAATTAATCGCGAGCTGTTGGTGCCGAAACAGCGATACTACGGTTTCAATGTAGAATCTTTTAATCTTCTCAAATCATACTTACCTTTTAGATTTCAATTGTTTCAAATGCTAAATATTCGGAGAAGGTAGAAATTTTATCAGTTGTCCCACAGGGATCAATTTTAGGCCCAATTATGTAAAATTTAAACCTTGATATGATACACAAATTTATTATAGCATCAGCCCCGAGAGTTATAAAGATGTCTCAATATCACAACTTAAAACTTAATCCAAGTAAATCAAGAACAAATTAAATATAGCGATTAGCAACTCAAAATTAAGTTTTAAAAATTGTGCCAGGAATCTGGAAGGTTATCTTAGACACCAAAAGTAGACTCAAAGAACACTTAATATTTATGAAATCCTTTGCTTCCATGAAAGTTTTATATAATAATAGATATATTTTAATAAAAAAAAACTGTGTGAATCCCTGGTCCTCTCTAATTTCAATAATTGTGACTTTGTCTATGGTTTTTGTTTGCTTCAGGAAAGTAAGAAGCGTGTACAGATAGTACTGAATGTATGAATTAGGTTTTTCTATGGTGTGAGGAAATTTGATGATGTATCACATCTATGATATAAAATGGCTAAAAATGAATGGGCGAAGAATCCTAAATTTCGCAAAATTAATTTATAAATAATCCTAATTCGTCAGTTTCCATAAATAAACGCTTAATATCTCATAACACACTATTAATATTAATTCCCAACCAGTTTCTTGACATGTCATTACATAATTTCAAAACGTTTGTGGATATGTTTTTGCAGTTCTACAATTTATACAATTTAAGAACATTTCAGCTTCTTTCAATTCGATATTGCTATCAGTTGGCACGGAGACTTACATGTTCTTTTCTTGTCATCCCTGATTATTATATTTGCTGGTTCTATCTGTGTGAACAGGCTCGCTATATATTATCATAGTATTGTCCTCCTTTGTCAATGCGAGCCTCCTTTAGCGATTTTAAAAGTTTGTAATGGATAAATTTGCTGATCTGGTCATTTCGTTGGATCTATTCAGATCTAGCCGATATCTTCCAGCCCGCTACAATGTGGTCAACAATTTCAAATTTTTGTTTACACAGTCTACATTTTCCGTCGTTGTTTTGTTTCGTGGTCATCTTTTCATAGTAGTTGGTCCTGAGCAGCAACTATTAATGCTTTAGTTCTTTTTCCTCAACATCGACAAGTTTCCTTCGAAAAGGAACGTTACCGGCAAAGCATTTCCGAGATAAAGGCGGAATAGTACGAACTCGGAAGTCGTTTTAAATTTTAAATATCACCGCCCCTACGGTAATAGCTCAATCTAATTTATTTTTGATCCCTACTATAACATTAATCATTAAAAGTGTTCCCGGTTACTTCGCGCCACGAATGGCGGGCGATCTCAAAGAGACTTTAAAGGAAACTCTCTATTGCATGCGGGGGATATATATCCGGCACGTTTTTGATGAGGGATAATCGGATCCGATATTGTTGTCAGAAGGATTTCGGTGTGCCTTTCGTCCTGCAAATTTCTGCTTCGCAACACTTTTGCACACTTTACGATCTGCAAATGCATGCGAGTTTCCAATCGTTCGAGAAAGCGAAAATATGAACAAAAACCTTGTGATACAAAAATCGCAGCACATAGATAACTTCTGATAAAGTGAAGTGAAAGAAATGAAGAGTCTCTCAAGATTGCTCTTAATCATCCACATCGAAAAAGATCTTAAATAGGAACACTCATGAGAAAAGAAAATCAGGAAGATCACGAAGGACCTGGAGATAACGAAATTCGGGATAGAGATCTCGAAAGAAATATGTGGAGAGATAGAGAAGAGTAGAGACTAAAAATGTGAAGACGAAGATGTTAAATTATCCCTTTTCATCATCTTGGAGCGCATTCGAAATACATGTCAAAGGGCGTGCCAGAATCATAATATCTTCCATCTCTTCCTCATCCGAGTTTGACACCCTTTCAAACATGAAAAAGTTGAAAATCTTCGTTTATCTTCTGCCCAAAATCACATTTAAAAAGTTGAAAAACCAACGTCAACACAAGTGAAACCAGCACACTCTTCTCAACAAAAATGTATCAACTTTCTGAAACGGAAAAATCGGTTCTTGCAGAAGGTTCCAACTTCATCCTTGCCCCATGTATTATCCCAAAAGAGCAAATCATTTCAAACTGCCGTCTCACATAGCTAATAAAACGCGATTTGAAAGCGCAAAAATTCTTTAAAACATCAAAACTGCGCTGAATGTAATATTCCAAAGTCTGAATGCATTCCTCGAAAATAAAAATTATATATAGCAAAATATCTAGGTTCTATATCAAAAACCTTTTCAGGGAAAAGTAATAGTTTCCTACTTAATTGTTTTCATTTCATTGCACAACTGAAAACCATCACATTAGATCTCATCTTATATATACGCGATGACTGGTCATAATGGAAAACCCATAGCTGTTCCCGACGTTTGTTGGAAAATTTGACCATTATAAAAAAATAGGTTCTAGAAAAGCCATGGCTCAGATTTTAATATGTCTCAAATAATGTTTTAGGAATATTCACTTTGGTAAGGAGCTATTCTACGTTGAAACGAACCGGAATATATTGTGGATCTAATGTAATATTTTTTTGTATTGTTCAATAAAATGGTAGGAATTAGGTTCGAACCAATTAATTTTCTTTATAAAAGGTTATAATGTAGAAACTATATATTTTTCTAGAGAATATGTTGAGGAACCGATGGTGCTGACAATAGGTGAAAAGGGTAACCTGGGTGTCCCTAGAGACGATGCATTTTAGAGTCATGAGGGGTGACAATCTTTCCTGACCACCTGACACATGTCCTTTCTCTGCTTTTAGAATGTCTGATTAAACTTTAGAGATTTTAGAGCAGTGCGTTCGAGTTTTGGAATATTAAATTTAGTAGGTTTTGATCTTTTAGTAGGTTTTGATCTTTGCGGTTTCAAATCGAATTTCATTAGCTTGAGGGTAGATTCTAATTATGCTGCACATGTAAACAGAGAAAAACATATTTTTGATAACAATTTTGATATTTTACATACAGCCACAAAAAGTAGAAAATTAAATTTATTGGAAGGCATGGAGATTAACAAAATGAGACACTCAAATGTATTGCTTAACAGTCAATTAGACTTAAATACCTCTCCATTATTAAACTTACATTCTCACAACATTATTTAAGGTTTTATTGTCATTTCTGGTTATATATAGGAGCAGGTAGTTGTAAATATTACATTTGATAAAGACACGGTGTTGTCGAAACAAATATCATATGAATATATATAATTTCGTGAAAATCTGAACTTTTAGTTCTTATTTATTTTGCGTCCAGATTAATTATTTAAATATAAAATATAAACTATATGGTCAGGAAACGGACCGAGGCGTACAAGTCTTGAGGTCTATTAATTAATATGGAAAAAACAGAATATCTTATCGCAGGAGGCACAAACAGAGATTTAATCCTAGATCAGGAAACTATAAAATTTGTCGATTCCTACGAGTACTTGGGAGTAAATATAACAAAAAGTGGCACTAGTGAAGCTGAAGTTAAGAACCGCATCCGACAGGGAAAACATGCAACAAAGCAGTTAAATGGAATACTGTGGAGTACCCAAATTTGACCAGAAACTAAAATCAGGATTTATAAGACCATTGTAGAGAGTATTACAACCTATGGGGCCGAAGTATGGGAAATGACTGATTATTTACGTAAAAGATTATTGGCAATGGAAATGGATTACTGGAGACGCTGTTGTGGACTAACACTGCTAGACAAAATAAGTAACAATGAGATAAAACAAGGAATGGAGATATACACCACCATTGTTGACACTATCGAAGCCAAAAGTTTAAAATGGTACGGCCACGTATGTCGAATGCCGGATGATAGATGGCCAAGAAAAATATTGAACTGGGTTCCTCCAGAAAAAAGAACAAGAGGACGTCCCAAAAACACATGGGGAGACGGTATAAGAAACGCAATGACCCAAAGAAATCTACTAGAAGAGGACTGGAGAGACAGAAAGGGTTGGCGAGTAGGATGCGAGAAACGATTTTAAGTTGTATTAAAATCGCAAATATATATATATATTTTTTTTCACGTATTGATTCACGGATGGAAAAATGTGATGACACTATATTCCGGGATATCATCCGTTCGCTGGAATCCTGCAGACGTTTCGCCAAAATCTCACTTGGCATCTTCAATGCTCGCGCTCCGAAAACACTTCGAACATATATATATATATATATATATATATATATATATATATATATATATATATATATATATATATATATATATATATATATATATATATATATATATATATATATATATATATATATATATATATATATACCAATAATTATAAGTTGGGTAGTATTTTCGTTAAGTAACAGACCATGGTGGTCCAGGGTGTCAAATACCTTGCTATAGTCAAGCAAAATTAGGCAGGTATTGAGACCTATAACATTTTCCTAAAATATTTCGTCACAAAGTTTTAAAAGAGCTGTATTTGTACCATAATCTGTGCCGAGCTATAAAATCTTAGGTTTTAGGGACAGGAATGACTTTAGGGTGTGGGTCTTAAATTACTAAATGACTGCGGGATGTCAACATTAGTTACTTTCCAATTAAGAGGAAACAAAATAGGTAATGTAAAAATGTACAAGATGGCCGCTATGCTTTAATATAAAAGGGCAACAGAAAATGCCTAGCAAATCTGACACCACAGAAGACTCCCATTTTGAAATTGGAATAGAGTTTATGAAAGACATGTTTTTTAATCCTAGCTCTTACAATTGACCGGGAAGACTTTGTTCCGTGTTTTTTGAATTTTTGCCGTTTTTAATGTTTAAAGTATGTTCGATGAAAAATGTCCCAGTTTGTCTTCATTGCGTTACCAAAACTCAAAAACGATCACGCAATTCCTCGGTCCCCACCACCCCCTACCGCGTTCGCCATAAATAAAATTGACAAAAAGACTTTATAACATTTTTAATTTCCTTGCCGGGAGGGCGTTGTTTAATGGCACGCGTAATTTTGGAGCGGGCACAAATAATTAATTCAGTCACAGAACACTATCTAATGGCGGCACTCCATTAACATTTTTTCGTATCATTTATTTTTTCCAAGCGACGCCGCCAATTAAAACACGTTAAGCGAACGTTTTTAAATACCATTCGGATTTGCATGTTTCGAGGGGGCGGTTCGGAATTTGTTCCCTATCGTTGCTTTTTTGCTATCTAGTCAATTTACAGGATGCTCTTCGCGGTTGCACGTTGGCTCTAAAAAACTTCCTAGCTGAATATGCTATAAAGATCCATTTAACGGGAAAACCGTAACATAAGCTATAGCTCTGATGGAAATGCTAAGCGAAGTCAGACAGTTAAAGTGGCTAGAAACACTAGAGAGAATGGACAATTTCCCGGAACCTAGTCGAAAAGCTTAATGGCTATCGAAAGTACCCATGAAACGTGAAATCGAATTCAAATCGCGGAAAGCCGAAAATCTTGCAATGCTTGCAATGAATTCAACCGGAGCATCAGTACCATGAAGAAAATGAAAGGAGTGGATGATATGTGCAAGGAGCATTTCGGACCAGGAGCCAAAAATTGGATCTTACAGCTCTTCAACTTCAATTCCGTGAAACTTTCAAGATACCCATACTTTGGAGGAAGGCAAATATAGTCTTCTAAAGCCTGGAAAAGAACCAGATTCACCAAGAAACTACCATCCTATAGATAGATAGATAGATACACCTTTTATTGACTACTTAACAATATTATTGTTTGTAGCAAGTCATACAAAGGAAAAAAAATAAATTGAATATATGTAAGTATATACTAACATAAAATTGTATATAACGTCATAATATACTAAATCTAGATATACAATGTTCACAATAACAGGACAACAAATAAAAAAATTAATTTATATGTATCTAGCACACAACAATCATTAAAATACAATCAATGCACAACGCCCCGCAACACGTCATTACCGATGTTTTCTTCAAAAAATTCACAAAAACACATGGAACCGTCATTATTTTATGTTTAGTAAACAATGGCTTACAGTGTTCGTTAAAATTTGAATTTTTAATTATCCGCCTTAGATAAAGTGTATGTTTCAATATTACTCAGGGTAGTGATGTTCCTGTTTGAATTAATAATCGTTATGTCGTCCGCAAACAGCACAATCTCAGTATCAGGCATCATGTACTGGCAAATATCATTTATGTATATAATAAAAAGGAGGGGTCCCAGAGCGGAGCCCTGGGGTACTCCATACTCAACGCAAGCCAAATCAGACTAATTGTTCTTTACGCTCACAAACTGTTGTCTATCTGTTAAATAGGACTTAAAAAATTTGAGTGGAACACCACGCACTCCATAAAATTCAAGCTTGCTCATGAGAATCTGATGGGAAACACAGTCCAAAGCCTTTGAGAGGTCGCACTGTGAAATCATTAACTGTTCTCCCCTTTGAAAGCCCCCGTCTATGTCCTCCATCACCCTCAACAAAGCTCTAGTTGTGGAGAACTTGCTTCCGAAACCAAACTGGGCAGAGTCAAGTAATTAATTTACTTTAACAAATTTATATAGCCTCTCTTTTAACAGCATTTCATATCTCCCCTCTGCTACTTGTATAATTTATACCAGAGACTCATCCTGAATCGTATAGCTGACTGTAGACTCGAGGCTTATTTTACAACAACAACAAGCCAGGTTCCTCTGCTTACCAGCACGTATCGAGAAGGGCTGTGAGAGCAAAAGGATAACAGGGGTGGCGCTGGTCGATCTTAGTCAATCATACCAGGCTCATGCTAGAAGTCTGAAGGACTACCAACTTATTGAAATCATTCAGTAGTTGCTGCAGAACAAGTAGTTCAGCGTTATCCTCTATGAACCCAAACAAATGCTGTGGCTCAGGGAAGTGTTTTGGTCCCTATTTTTCTAACTTACACACTAACGACCAATCCCTGACTATACGAAGCACTTTCTGGACGCACACGACCTGGCTATCACGGTACAGGGGAAAATGTTCGAAGAAGTGGAACAAAAGATGAGAAAAGCCGGCGAAGAAATGTTAACGTACTACCAAAAATTTCCCTTAAACCAAACCTGTCCAAAACCCAGTCAGTTTCTTCTAACACCGGTCCCGTCAATTTCATCTGTTCTGCAACTGCACTGTGCTGAAACAGACACAACTGTGATAAAATACTCCAGAAAGTAGCTACCATACATACATAATATACTACGCAAATTGGTATACAGCAAGTTTGTTTGTTCAGCTGCAAAGGCACGTACGTCTGCCGAGATTTCAAGAAAAGTAAAATAACTGACTATGAAAAGTATATTGCAAAAACTGAAGAAAATCTTAATATTAAAAAAAATACAAAATCACTGCAACTTTTTTGGGACCATTTTAACATTGTGTTTGAACCGACGGATACTCCGTTCTACATTTCATCAATTCCTACGAGCAAGAGTGTCGTCATGTCTGAATTGTCGGCAAAAATGCTCCATTTGGATCCTAAAAAGGGCCCGGGGTCAGACAGTATACCCGAACAATTTCTCAAAAATTGCCCACTTTTGTCGAAAGCTCTTAACATTTTCGTTAATAAATGTCTACGTCAAGGGACATTTCCAAAAACTGGAAAGTGGCCCAGATAGTCCCTATTTTAAAGCCTGATGATTCTACAGATACCACTAATTATTGCCCTATCCCCATCTTATCTCAATTTGCCAATGGTTTTGAGGCTGCAACATATTTATAGTTATTTTTTCTGATAAAGATTGACATCGATCCAAATCAACATGGTTTTCACAAAAAAACGTACAGTTCTTACAAACTTGATACCGTTCATCCATGACATCAATTTTTTCATCCATAATAGTTTTGAGACGCGCGCTTTGTATACTAATTTCTCTAAGGCTTTTGATAAAGTACATGATCCAACTCTGATGATAAAACTCGGAAATTTCGGTGGGCATGGCGACCTCTTCCAACTATTGCAAGGATATATTACGGAAAGACGTATGTTGTTGTCAATGGTTAAATTTTTTTTGTGCAAATGTTATCTCGAGTGTCGCTCAGGGATCTCATCTGGGTCCTTTACGCTTTGTTTTCCGATTTCTCTTTATCTATTATTACATTTAGATGTATTAGAGCTTCAGAGCGATCTTCACAGATTTACTGATTACTGCAGAAACCACAGATATTCTTAAATGGTGATGAAAGTCGATATATTGAAATATTCTACTTACAAGGAAAAAGGATTTTATAGATTTTAACCTAATGCTTGATAATAAACAGCTGGAATGAGTTAAGCAAGTACAGGACTTGGAAATTGTTCTTGACTTTCAGTTAAACTTTGGGGCTCATATCGAAATTATTGTCAAAAAATTTTTGAGAAATCTGGGCTTCTTTTTAAGAGCTACCAAAGGGTTCAACAAGCATCAGTCAGTAACAATAGTGTAGAATGGCATGATAAGTTCTGTACTAGAGTACTAATCCACAGTTTGGAATCCTATTTAGATTAAATATATTTTCAGAATAGTAAGCATACAACAAAAACTTTTTAACAACTTAAACTTTAGATACAACAGAGATCAACACTTTTAACTTAAAATTTTATAATTTGAAGTCGCTCGAAATTCGACGAAACTGTTTTGATGTTGCCTTTCTTTACAAAGTTGTAAATAACCTTGTGGATTCTTCTTTCTGTATAACTTAGTTAGGTTGAATTATTTTTTTAACTCCCCCATGAGAAGATATGCTTTGAACATATAATTATTGTGTTTTTCAAAGCGGCATAGATATAGATATGTTTAATTTAAGCCTTAGCAAATTTAAAATAAATTTATACAAATTTCTTTAGCTAACAGTTTTGGTCAGTTTTGGTTAGTTAGTTTCCCGATTTTGGTAAATATTATAAGCATATATTGTGCCATTCTGTAATTGGGTAGCTGCGTCTGCCTGTTGAATGGCCTGTGAAATATAAATAAATAAATAAATAAAATACATATTTTTAAATTAAGAATTTCTAAATGTCTCGGGGTTCGGATCAAATCAACCTTCAACGGCAGACCTATTTGTGGTTCTGGCGCACCTCGTTTCATTGTCAAAATGAGATAAAGACGGAGTTGAGGATGAACCCTATCGTTAACTTCTTTAACTGTAATCTCAAATTATCAAATCTTTTTCGAAATTGGGAGCTAGGACGGCGCTTCAGCCCTAAATTAACCTTAGGGGTACATTTTTTATTTTCAACAGATCCAGCTAAACCAATAACCCCTCCACTTGGAGCTTGACCGATATCCTTTATATATCTTTCCATTACTTTCGACGGATATCGGTGTGATGAACGATGATTAATTTGACAGCTAATATCGAACGATGGGAAAGCGAAGAGATCAGTTAGTGACTTTTTTGATTGCTCGTAAATTTCTCAAACTTGGAACATCTCATGAATAGTGTATCGCGATCGGGACCGCCTATAACGCACGAAGACGGTAAAAAGTTCGGCGCGATCGAAAATACTTTTAGAACTGTTTTCCTGAATAGGAGTAGTTCGGACAACCTACAGACCCTTTCTTTTTTGCCAGACACGCTTTTTAGTCGTCGACATGGACATATTTTATTTATTTATTTATTTTATTTATTTATTTATTTATTTATTTATTTATTTATTTATTTTATTATATTGTTTTGTAAAAACGACAAAAATGTGTACAACTAAATGAAATCCACAATAAATAGATAAAAAACTTAAGAACTGGACAGGGTGGTCGTAATTAGGGTGTTTTAACAGGGAAACGCCATTTCTAAACTAGATAGAGTAAAATTGTCAAACCGCATGCGGATATCTTCACTACCAACAGAGATGTTGACTTTTTTATTTATGAAAGTTTTGGACTCGGATAAAAACATTATTAGGGTATTTTTTGCAAAGCCAAATGTAGTGGCGTCCTGAGATCTTGATTACTGTTCTCTGTTCTCCCAGAAACGAATACAACTCCCTTATTTTATAAGGCAATCATAAAAATTAAAAAAATGTTTGTGTCGAGCCCTTTTCACCCATATATGTGATATGTGTGTGATGAAAATAGGCGAAAAATAGGGCATTTTTTGTTTATATATTAGTAGGCCGTGCATAATATGTTCAAGAAACATAACATAGAAACCTTTAAAATATTTTAATAAAACCTGGAACTTCAAAAAAGATAAGGCCAATTTGATATAACTTAAGTGAAAAATAAGGAACTTAAGAATTAAGAATTACACATTGTATATTAAAACTATAGTTATTTTATCCAAATAAAGAAAACAATACATATTAGAATACAAAATATTAAATTATATTGCAATATTTTGACATAAATATTCAAATTGGGCGCCGGCGTTTTTAATACACTCAACGCACTTTTTTCGTACTGACTATTCACTAAATCCATAGGATTGATGGAAGTAAACGCTTGGCTTCCTCGAACCGTGCTTTGGTTTAGAAAATTTTATATTTAAATATAAGATCTTTTAATATCACCATAAAAGAATCTAGAGGAGTTAGATCACACGATCTTGGAGGCCACAGAAGAGGGCCTCTAGTTCCAATTCAACATTGTCGATGCTCTTCATCTAAAAGTTCACTTACAATTCGCAATTCGTGCGTTTTGAGCTGATAATAAATACTCCTTCCAAGAAGTAGTGACAAGTCTTTCGAAAATTGAACAATACATGTTCCAAAAACAACCATCCAGTCTCAGATTTTCATTCAAAAATAAGGTCTCACCCATCTTTCTCGGAAAATTCCTACATTGAACCCAAATCGACCTTGCCGATTTTGATACACTACGTCCGAAAGTTTTCTGCAATTTTCAGTAATCAACACTAGTTTTTCCAGCATTTGTTGCGTCAGCTAATGCCCATGACGATAGGCTTGAATTTTCAAATGCTTCTCCAGTTATATTCAAGTTTGCCCACTAAAATCATGTATGTCTTTAATCCATACGAGTTATCACTGACATATGCTTACTGGATTTCGTTGACAAGTTTAAAAAGCATGTGCTAGAAAGTTTTCTAGTTTTCTTCGGAAAAACTTTTTTTACTAAATCATTTTGTCTCTATACTGTGTTTTTTTTACATATATTGCCCTAATGAATTTATGCTTTACTGATTAAAACAGCCAAAAAAACTTAATTTATGTAAATGCAATTTATTTAAATATGTTTCTGTAATTAATAAATTGACAAAATTGACATACGTTTCATAAGACTACCTAATTTCTATTTAATATTTTGTTGTGCGCATTCTTCATTGGTTTATTTATTTATTTTTTTTTTTGTTAATTTTATTTTTTCAATTTTAAGTTTATTAAGATTTATATTTTTATATATTATATATTCAGTGTTCCATAAAATTGCTAAAAAGTAATTAAAATCAGTTTATCAAATAAAAAATTCTGTTAATTATTTTTAAGCATATATTTTGTTGTATATAAATATTAAGAAATAACATTTAACGCGGCAGTAATACTAGAAATTAATATTACCAAAAATTTTGTTTATAAAAGGAATACTTAATTAGCTAACTTACTTAATAAGTTTAGTAATTTTAACCTAACAAAAGTAGTACAACAATTTTAGAATGCAATTTTACTGAAAAAACCTATTTTTTGTTAATAAAAAATTACTTTGTTTTGGGGATTTCACAAAATTTTGCTAAAAAACGTTCACATGAATTTAGTTATTTTACTAATTTTATACAAATATTGTGAATTTACTAAAAATTTAATCGTCACCTAAAAAGCACTAATTTTTAAGTAAATTCACAAATCGATTTTTTTAGTGTACAGGGCGTTTGAAATATCTCTAAATAACACCAGAAAAAAACAAACCCGTTAATTCTTCGCAAATGATGGAATTTTGTTTTATTTTTCAGCACTTTAGCAACCTTTAAATTCTATAACTTTTTCGAATTTAACAATTTTTGTATTTCTTATGGTTTTCACTATCCCCGCGATCGTGATGCACATGGACATCCTTATCTAAATCATCAAATCCCATCGAAGTTCGCTCACTCTGTACATACATTATATTTTAGAACGAATATGCCGAGATAATTTATGACAGTCCCCACCTATATGGCTCAAAAAATTCAAAAAATAATTTAATTTCCATATGTTGAAACGTCTGAGAAACAGATTGAATATTAATTAAAACAACACCAATTTTTTTAAAAAGCTGGAGTGTACCAAGTTTTTCTCCAAAAAAATTTAACTTAGCCTCTAGGATGGTAATTATTTGGGATTTTTTTAAACTTGACGTATTTTGCATCTCCGAGGCGTCTGTTGCTTACATTATTTTTTTTTTATTGATTTAACAATACACTGTATACAAAGCCGGTCTTTCTCACGATTCCACTTCGGCGGTATCCTAAATACCGGTTAAAACGTTTCAGTTTATTTGAATTTCCAGTGACAGATAATTTTCCACACATTAAGTCATAAATTTATCTCCAGCGTGGGGGGCTTAATTGTATGCTTGACTACGTCGTCAGAATGGCCGGAGGCTCGGTGTGGCTTTCTTCGGTCAGCAATTCAACACGGTCAGCACGATTTAATTTCGGGGCGAAATGATATGACACGCAAAAGGGATAACAAAGGCCGGGAAGGTTTTATGTACATACTGTTTTCGTAGTATATATTGTCTATTTTAATCTTCTCCAAGTTTAATTATGCAGACGCGATATTATCCGGCAACCACAAATACACAAACATTTCAATAATTGTTTCAATGTTACTATATATAGAAAAAAATAGAATAGAATAGAACTTTATTAACCATTCAGATAAGTCAGAAGAACAACAAATGGTACGTCAAGGGTATGGCAATTACAATGGTTATCGCACTGGAAAAATATATAAAATGAACAACAATAAAGTACAAACAAATTGCACTAAATTGTACAAAATAGTTCCAGATAATAGATAAGGTGTAAATAATACATACAGTGGAAAGTAAACATATACATAACAAAGCCACAAATTACTAAAAACTAGTATGCTTAAGCAGCTCAAAATATTCATCGGTGCCATAAAAGGATTTCTCTATAAAGAAATTTTTCATTTTCTGCTTAAATTGTATGGTTGGTAGATTTGTGTCTATTTGCGTACATACATTTTTAGATTAGCGGAGTCCACCAGGTGCAAATAATTTTTTTCAAAACTTACTAGGAATATATTGCCTAAAAAAACATATTTCCCTAAATGCCTTCAACATTTTCATTCCTTGGTATTTAGCCTAACACTTTCCATAATTGCTACCAGATATAACAAACCAAAAAGAGCTTTTATTACGCATATTTTCATTGGTTTAGCTAGCTCTTCTTTCCCTGGAACAATTTTGGAAGGTTCTGACCATAATATTTCGTCAGTGAAATAGAAAAACCGACATTCCAGAACTTTCTTAGCCGTACTCATTGACGCCAGGAAAATGAATAATGTTTTCGTTTCTTGTTCGAACAGGCTTATTGGGACAACGTTTTCTCATCGAGCAGTTCCATACTTACCAACAAATGATGGAAGTTTTGGCTTTTCTGGAAAATGATCGGGAAATTCTTCATCATCACAGTCGTGCTTCACTACCTGTAGCTCTATTTTCTAAAACTGCTTCAATTTCTTCACACAAGCGACGAAGTCGTTCTTTTTGTTTGTTTTCAAGGAATATCAGGCGGCAGATGGAATTGAAAAATATAATTTGTCGCATATCTTACATCGAATAATAAACCTAAGGGATCATGAGACGAGGACGGCGAAGCGATGACGTCCGAAGGGCGATTGCGGCAATATTTACAAAGAAAGGTTAGGAAGTTGGACGAGATAAATGAAAACGAGTTTCGAACTTTAAAGCTTTATTTCGTTTCGAGTGAGAGCAAAGATAAAAGTCATACGACCGAAAGTTGCATTCACTGTTTACGTAAAAAGTTTGCCACGCGCAGAGTGCAGCACAGAACGAACTAATATTATTCTTAAAAGTGCACACTCGCACACACCGATACACCGAAAGTTACAAAGAAACAAGATAATACCCGCGGAAACTCGTCGCTTTATGTTTTGTTTATAAGGTCCGCTTATCGGACATATTTAGTGGCCGCCGTTGCTGAAGGTGAGATATATATTATCCTCGTTATCTCCAAGCTTACCCGAACACGCCAAGGTTTTTTTCAATTGATATATCAACTTTATTTTGGTTGTAAAACGTCTGTATTTTTGCCCGCGGTTATCTTTTATGGTCTGATATTTCTCCGTAAATTTCCGCATTAGCCAGATATCGCTGCTCCGAGTATTATATACAGCAAACGGTGAACACAGCAGCCGAACGATTATAATTTACGCGACTCCTGGGACTTTGAGACCCCCTATTGATTATAATAATACGGGCCGGATGTGCTCAAACCGTAAATGGAACAATCGCCATTCGCCAGTAAAATGCTAGACCAGGGCCAAACCGTTTTCCAGAGGTCAGATATCTAGAAAATTTTCAACGATACATAAACGTTGAAAATAGATGACATCAGAAGAATATTTGTAAATGACGTCGATAAGACGTGATCTTCTTATCTTCTTCTTCTTGGTGTGCCTATCCGTTCCGGATGTTGGTGGTAAGCAAAGCGACCTGAACTTTGTTCACTGCTGCTCTGAATAATCCTCGTCTTCCAGGTCCTCTTCTGATCTTTTTCTCGGAGTATCAAGTGAAGCATTCCACATCTCTTTTGGTTCCTCATTATATGTTCCAGATATTCTCATTTGCGTTTCTTAATAATGTCCACTATTTCGTTGTCTTTCTGAAGCATTTCTAAAATTATTTTGTTGGAAACGTGATCAATAAAGGAAATTCTAAAAACCACATCTCAATGTCTTCAAGTTTCTTTGTGGACGCTTCCGTCAGTGTCCAGGACAAGAGCATAGACCAGACATAGCACTTAAGTAGTCTTCGTTTAGTTTGCAAATTAATGTCTACTCTTAAACATGTTTCCCATTCTAACGAAAGTGGCTCTTGCTTTCTATGTACGGCATTTTATTTCTACAGTGCTTATTAATCGCAGTGCCCAATTGGTTGATTATTGATTACCGGTTTTTATGTTATGCTTGCTAATTATAATGAACTTTTTTTTCAAATTAAGAGATAGGCCGTACAAAGGCACGGTTCATCAGTTCTTGGAGACCTTCGAGGCAATCAGAGAAAAAAACATTATCGCCCTCGTAATGTATATTGTTCAGCCTCTCTCAGTTAATCAGCACTCCGGCGTCCATATTGTCCAGTGACATGTCAAATATTGCTCCGAGTAGAGATTAAATATGGTAGGAGACAAAACACGGCCTTGTCTGAGACCGCGTCTTATGTTTATTTCTTCCAAGTAGTCACCCTTCACTCTAATACTAGCTGTTTGAAGCTGCCATATCCATTTAATGGGTGTTAGTGACAATTCTGGCACGTTCGTGATGTCCACTACTTCGTATTTCTAAATATATGCTTTTCTTCTTTTCATCATTTGCAACAATTCCCTTTTCGTTCCCATAGATCTCAGAAGTTTTATGATGGTGTATGATATTCACAGTAATCTTCTGTTAAATGCGGCTTATAGTATTGACCTTAAGAGTTTAGACCTCTGCGTCGTAGAGTAACACAGAGTATATATAGCACCTTAAGAAACGGTAACGTAATTGCAACTAAGGCTCCGGTTAGTGAGTGTGGTTTGTTCTGGCTTGTTCAATCCTGCTTCGAATAAATTTGGCGACGTGTTGGATCTGTTGGCCGTTAACCGAAGTTTTAAAAGCACACCTGGTGTTTTGCTTATTATCATAATTTTTGTTTTCTACACATTCATTCTTAAGGCGAGTAATTCTCCCTTAGCTGATATTCTGTCGGCAGTGCTTCTTGACTTTTAGCAATGATGACAGTTTTATCAGCCTCACAAAAGTTGTTGACTAGATGACCAATAATTTTTATAACGTCATCTGTATCATGGAGATCGTAGTCAAAAATTGCTTTGGATTATAAGATAAATAACAGGGGTGATAGGATGCATCCCCGTCTGTTATTTCTGTTTTCCAATTCGAAACCCCTCGTCCGTACTCATTGGATGATTGGCATCAGGTGTGGGTCATTTAAGGCCTCCCATTGGATCGAAAAAAGAGCAAAGGCGTGTTACTTATTAACAAAATTTACGAGCAGCTGCTCGGCTGTCTCAATTGTCGGTCAGGCGTGGGCCGACTAGGCGAGTGAAACTCAATTTCCGAAGAAATACTTTATTCAAAACCAAGAGGGAGGAGCACCTGAGACTCAAAAACAGTAGCCTTCGCTCAGGCATCAAATATTACGCTTTCCGCAGAGCTCTCGACATTACATGCTTTAAAATTTCAATTAAATATAAACTATCCGTGGAACTAGGGGCGTTGGGCGCGTAGGTACTTATCTGTGAACCATCTGATCGGGGCCAAGTGGCTTTACTCTCTCTACAGCTATTTGTCTGCTGCAACCATATACAATTTGTTCCACCAGGCTCAAGCTCCAGCGGGCGCGATCTGTGACCGCGACCGGGCGTGGACGTAATCCGAGGATAGTGAGTAGAAAGCTCCAGGAGTGAAGTGGTTAAAACAATCATTGACGTGATCCAACGAGCAGTGCAAATAGTATACGGGAACTCAAATTAAAAAGGAAAAAAAAGAAGAAGGCCTTAAAGAGAATAAACGAAAAATTACTACGGGTCGACAGCGCGAAATAGTAAGTGGATATGGCTTACCGTCGATGTGAGGTGGCCTTATAGGTTGAGCGTTATCCTTGAAAACCTCTCTCCGCTAAATCCGACCAAGTCGGGGGTACAAACGACCACGTCTGTTTACCCACTTATTCCGGAGATCAGGTTTATCAATATCCCTCTAAATCCGCAATATGCGTGAGCTTTAAGCGACTCCTTACAAAAACAGCCTGGACAAGGGAAAACTTACAGGAAGCACGCTGCTTACCGGCGGGAAAAAGAACACCAGAATCGCCAAAAAAAAGAAAAGGGACCAGAGAACGATCGCCGCTACCACCATTACAACGCTATGCCACAGACAACAGCTAGCAATTCACTAGTCAATGCTTTAATTTCACCAGGGAAATATAACGTTATTTGCAACCAATTCAGTTATTGCAGGTCTGTGACCACAACCCGTTCCGCGCATAGGGTACGCAGTACTATGCATCAGCTGTTTTCGTTTACTTCAAAACAAATAATAAATTCCCAAACAAGCACCGAAACGAAGGAAATGCGGCTTTTAAATGGAGTTTTAGAAACCGGGAGAGTTTACAACCCTCGGCGCGCCCACCGTCCGTTACTAGTTGGTCATAATTCGAGTCATTTCAGGTATTAGCAGGGCTACAAAAATTATTTATGCTACACACATACAAGGCAAGGTATCATATCCTATATTTTAACAAACCAAGCAGCCTTCAGGTACCACGATAAAAGTTGTTATTATCTGCTCAAGGCTTGTAGCATTTAATGATTCATTTTAGATTGGGCCGGAACCTATCAAAATGATGCACTTTATAACATGGAATTTGACTGAGCGTAGCGGTTGTTACAGTTTAATAAGCCCCATCGATCTATAACCTCCCTCCCCCAAGGGTAAAAATGAAAAGAGAAATGCCATATGAACAAAGACAAAAAGAAAATCGTAACAGGGTAGGAGACCACTACTACTAATTCTACTACTAATTTGATATTTTTTTTATTGGATAAATGTCTCGAAAACACACTAAAGTCCTATGTTTCTTATTATATTAATCTGAAGTCATAAGCAACTGAGACTAACTTTTGATGTCAAATAACGAGAAGGGGTATTAGGGATTTCTTTAAGAATTAAATATCAAAGAATAACTGACTATACTAATTACAATGAAGTTCCAATACAGAATACTCGAAGTATACTCAACAAACATTTTACATATATTTGTATTTGAATTAGTATAATTAGGTTTTATGTAGTCCTGAATTGGTTGACACGTTATTCTGAGAGAAATCTGAAGAAATTCTCGATATTTTACATAAAAAATTAGTCCCAGTTAGCCATGACTTCAGGTTGATGAAATAACAAACATAAGGTTTTAGTGCACTTTTGAGAGATCTATCAAACAAAAATAAACTTATCAATATCAAATCGAAATAAAAAGGTTTTTGCAACAATCTATAGTCTTAAGCGCGGCGTAAACGATATTTAAAATCATAAGAATATATTTTACGAGATTTCTTAAGCGGGACACACTGTATATATTACCACCCCTTTCCGTGAGCACTGGTAATCCTTGCCAAATCTTTTTTTTTTCTCTCGCTACCCTGATAGCGCGACATAGATGCCATTTCCGTATTATGTGCCTTTAGTTACAATTGGCAGTATACAAAAAAAAAGATCTTTTTTTATATGATAACTTTGTAAAGAGTTTTCCGATTTTAATAACTTTAACATTTTCCCAATGGTTTAAATCTCCCAATTTGTTAGAATTCAAGATGGAAAACTCATTTAAAAGGGATGAAAATTTGATACCTTTGTTGATTTTTTTGTATTAACACTATAAAACTAAGAACTAAAAATAAAATTCAAACATTGTTTCACAATCGTAATCGTATGTCCTGTTATCGCTAGCTAAAATTATATGACGTTATTAATTGAAAATTGTTGATAAACAGTTTTGTTTTTAAAACTCACAATTATATTTATTGTTATACAAAACTTGCACCAAGCCGTCCATTCAAACACACTGCACAGAGGATAACCGCCCTGCAAGAACGCCTTGAATTTCCTAATAAATAAAAATATAATACATATACTACGCCACACGGATAATACCAGACAAAATTAACTTTTTCTTTTTGGCCAGCTTACAAATATTGGTAAATATAACTCAAACGTCCTAAAGGAAGGGTCTGGACTACTCCATCATCCTCCAGATTTGTTAACATACTCATAGAGTGGAACAAACTTTTAAATAATTAGTCATAAAATGACGACCGATTCACATCTAACGGTCATCTGGCCTAGATACCAGCGTGAATATGAGACATGCGGAAACCGAGCAATAGAAATTCATAGATATCCACACAAAACAAGCACTAATTCACAAGACTATGGGCATCAGGCCTATAGTTTTGGCATAACACCAATTCAATTAAAAGGTGTACTAAACAAAATGTTTTCAAACGACGCAATTTCTAACTTTTTGGAAGCGGGCTGGACCAAACGTCCGCCATGTGCAATGGTTCCGTCCAATATTCCTCTTTTTCCATATTTAATGTTATATCCATATTAAGTTTTATTCGAGTAAATGATGACATGTGGTCGTTATATATTACAAGCGGCTAGATAATACTAGATACACTGTTGTCTATCAAATGCATACAGGCACACTCCAATATAATAAGGTTTGGCTGTTCCACGAAGCACATTGAGTAAATTGAAAACCTTCGAGACGAGGATGTATCGAAGACTATGGACAGAATAAGCAATGAGGAAGTAGTTAGCCAAGTTGTTAGATAAAAGATTAAAAGATACAAACATATGATTCCCAACGTGCATTAGTGGAGCCAAAAATCACTCCCTTAGATGTCGGCATTCAATTAGGAAACGCTCTGTATATGACATCATGAAGTTTCGATAATAACAATGCTTCACCAAATCTACATCTGCAGCTCATCAATCTGGATCGGCCAAAATCGACCCGTGCTTATTGCCACGATAAATTTCTTCGCATTGGCTGATAATCATTGATACTAATGTTTATTTACGTGCGCTAGAGCTTTCAGACGCTATAAAATGGGATTTTCCCAATTCCTAATACTCGACAGGAAATAAACGGCGTTACACGAAAACGCGTGATTTGCTACAACCGAACCATTCGATGCTGACGTTTTCGCGAAAAATGTTTAAAATAGGATTACCATTTAATCCCTCAGTACCGGAGACCCAATCCATTTACGGCGCATATACGTTCATCCCGTCCTTTTGTGATTCCCAATCGAGCCGTTTTTTAAGGATGATACGCTGTTTCCTTTTTGATTACGCTAATTATTTTGTCCGTTGGATTGTCCAGGATAAAGCTTTTGACCAAGTGAAATATGAAAAGACGGTAGACATATTAACAGTTAATATAGGTGACAAGGATGTGTCATTCATTACTAATCTGTTTTGGTATCAGGCGGTCAAATTAAGATTGAGGATTAACGGTATTTACCAAGGCTGCATCTTGTCCAACTAATTTTCAACCCATATGAAGATTTTATGCATTAGTATGGCTCCCAAATGAATCAAAATTAACGGAATAACAGTTAACAATATTAGATATTCTTATGCTACGTGAATACTGACAATAAAGCCTTAATCAACTACTTAATAGTGAAGAGAAAAAAAAAATGTCTGAAACTAAACATTAATACAAGAAAATATATAATCGACACTGTTAACAAATATTCCGGATTTCTGCTACTTCGTTTGTTGATAAAAAGAACATTTCGCCAATCATCCACGTCACTTCATCAAAGCATAACTGAAACAGGTTTGCATTCTACTCTTTACCTGAAGTCTGAACGCATAGCTCTTAAATTTCTAAAATATAATCCCAAGATCGTAATTCTAGACTAATGACCACCCTTGGATAATCCCATTCAAAAGCAATTGGTCACTTTCTTAGATCTATGAACAGACCATACCCATAAAGAGCAATTGGTCTGTAACACAAAATACATACCAGAAAGTGACAAAGTTCATTCGCCTCATCAACTTTTGTATGCTCATCTCTGAATAAGCACTCGCACGATATTACAAAATTATTAAACCGGTCTTTTTTCATCTAAAACATTTCGTAACAGAAAAATGACGAGGCAATATTTTGCTCTAATTTTTCCTGACATTCTGGTCGTTGTTTTCCGATAATTCCCTGTGCCGTATTGATAGATAAAGCGGTCCTTCATTTAAACGTTTTTTGCTCCCAAAATTAGTCCATAAAGAATGCCCGTCCCTTTGAAAATCCCTCTCTATATATAAGAAGAATGTCGAAGGGACACAGAAAGGTTATTGCGTGCGGGAGAATTCGGTTACGTAAGGAAATATTTTGATGAATAGTTCGCGTACCCAAACTCGTGCGATGCGTTCTTTTAATAGATCGCTGGGGGTTGTGTTTTTGGAACTTGTTAAGGGAAATTACAGCATGGCTTCAGGGAGGCGTCAGTGGTCTTGGTGTGTGGCCATTTATGTTTGTATTTCATTGATTCAAGTTGCCAGCGCTGTTACTTCTCATTGATAAAAATGAACAAACTGCGACAGATTGCTCAAGAGATTTTTTACTATTTTTCAATATCTTATACAGATTGTTATTCTTTCTTTGAAGGATGCAGTTATGGGTTCTTCACTATCACCAGCCATCGTGAATATATTTACGGAAGCCATTGAGAAGAAAGCGCTCGACACCTTTCATCTAAAACCAAAATTATGGATACGGTACGTCGATGATACTTTTGTTATTTGGCCTCATGGTCAAGAAACCCTAGTAGATTTTCTAAGACATTTACAGACATACAGCCTCACATAGGTTTTACCATTGAGTTGGAAACTAATAATAACCTTCCATTCTTCGATATTCTTATCAATATAAAATCAGACCTATCATTGGGTCATTATGTTTACAGAAAACCTACGCACCATCCGGCCCAAAAATCATCGGTTATCAACGCTCTTGTTTACAGAGATTTAAAACTATCTTAGCCCGAGTCACTGAACCCAGAATTAAAACACCTTACCTTTGCTCTTCTCTCTAACAATTTCCACATTAAAGATATTAAGCGTTCCATCAAAAAATACACTTCACCACAACCTTCCAATAGCAATGATGCAATCCTACACTTGCCACTGTGGTCCTTCCTTACATAGAAAACATCACTGACTCCATGTCAAAAGTTCTAAAGAAGTATAACGTCAAAACCAGATCTACCACTTGTCCAAAAATCTCTCAACATCTTTGATCCGTCAAAGACAAAATTCCATTTGAGATGCCAGGAGTTTACAGCATTCCATGCATATGCGGCAAAGAATACATTGGAGAGACCGAACGAAAAATATCAACTAGACTCAAAGAACACGAAAGAGCTTTACGACTAAGATAAATAAACTCATCAGCTGTTGCCGAACACACTCATTTGCATGGCATTTATTTGCTTTTTTTTTTCGTTTTTGATAATAATATAAACTAATCTAAATTGCAATTTGGTCCTTACATCTTGCCATTTGTCATCTGTTAATTCTATGGCTCTATCCTCTCCATGTGATACTATTCTGTCTCAAAAGCTTCAATAATTCATTGCGCTTATATAGATGTTAAAAATCAGTGGGTCAATTACCGTACCTTACGGCAATATTTTCTATTTCAGTACCCTGTACCCGACGTGCCCCCTGATACCATAATTCACCAATACCTGTAACAACATTCGGTTCGACACTGAATTAAATGTTTTAGATAAGTTTAGCAATACCCCAAGACATTTTTGGTTTTAACCAGGTTTGTAGTTTCACCAACTCTACCAACTTCCGCAGTGCCGATTTTTTGTTAATATATTGTTTAAAAAAAAAACGACAACACTCTATCCTTCAGACATTTTTCGAAAATTTTAGCTATATTCGATATGACACTCCTGTAATATTTGTTGATTGTTTCCAGCTTTGAAAACTGGACTTCCTACGGATACTTTCAAATATTTTGGCACTGTCCTTGAAAGGAGAGCTGTGGTTTTCAGATAATTTATATATCTAATTATTTAATTTTCAGCTATGGGTTGTAAATACATAGAATTCAGAGTGGATTTGCCTATTTCAAATGGAATAGAAGGAGTTTTAATGCTGTCAGATATCTTGAGGCGCGCATGTATGAAGTACTCACTAAAATCATCTTCTATACTTTTTTGTTCTTGATTTGATCGCCAGTTTCGAGTATAATATTTTAAATGTCCGTTCCATTTACTGTTTTTTTTTTCACGTACAGCTTCATTTATAAAGTTATACATTATTTTATATTGTTACCGTTTTCATTTATTTTCGTTTTGTATGTGTAATAATTTTATTTCTATATACCTTAAGGAGGAGGAGGAGTAGCATTTTTCTTTTAATTGAATTTTTATTTTATCCGTAGTTTTTATAAATCTAATTATTCCATGGAATATCCAGAGTTTACATTTTTTGTACTTGTATTTGAATTTGTATTTATAATATTGTATTTATAATATTTTTCTATAGATCTCAATAGATAGATTTATTGTTTATTTATTATTTATTGATTGAACGAAAACATGGTCAAGACAAGTTTGTGAATCTTACCTTCTAATATTCTCATATAATGGAAAAATCCATATATTTTCGTGACTGAGATGTACTGTAAGGGTAGTTATAGTTTGCGTTGTGTCGTTTTTTCTTAATTAAACTGGCAAGGTAGTGGCTAAGTTTTGTTTCATTTTGTCTAGATTAGTCATTCTAAATCTTTCAGTAGAAAGGTTGATTGCTCTTAGTTATAGGTTTCGTATGGGGTTACTCATTATGATTTGACACCCACCTACAGAGATAATTCTGAAAGATAGATAAAAAATGTAATAACAAAAATTTAAAGATACGAACGATGATCGCAATTTGTCAAAACGACAGCAACATCATTTTTTTTAATGTAATACTCTATATATCATTAGATTGCTTCGTAGACCTTTTTTTCCTGATTTCAAAAAGATGTAGTTTATTAACAGGCAGACAGAAAATACCCAAATTGTCTAAAAATGCAATTGTTTTAACAATATTTTACTTTTGACCTTAAATATTTCATGTGAGTTATACTCATTTTAAAAAGCGCCAAATAACAAAATTATATTATTAAAATGATGAAAATATCAATAATTAATGCTTTTTCCACATAATTTCCATTATTTTCTATACATCAGACAATATTTCCTTTCAATTTCCTATTAATTCATGAGGTGATAAAATCAGGTTTTTCTCTGTATACATCTTGTAAAACGATATTAAGTCCTTCTCACTTCTAAACTATCAGGCTTATTATAATAAATTTAATTTTTTAAGCATCCCCGCAAAAAAATGTCGCAGGAATTCACGTCGGGACTGTTGACAGGCCATTTGATAGTTCCTTGCTTACCTATCCAAAGTCTATATTTATTATTTAGATAATCAGTAGCCGGTTGTGGAGGTGCGTCATCTTGATGCCAAATTAAATTTAAACAATACCTAACTGGCACATTTTCTAACAACTGTTCTATAGAGAAATTTAAATATCGTTGGCCATTGAAGGATCCTTGGTACATAATTGGTCCGACCACCATATTGTTCATTAACCGACGTCCGTCCTTGGATTTTCACTGCCAGCATTTTGTGTGGACCAAATATCTTCCTGTTAAATACACGTGCTGTTTCGAACGAAGCCGCATCCGTAAATATTATTTTGATTAGAAAATTTACTTTTTCTTGAGATCTCCTGTACATTTTAGTGCAAAATTCGAACCTCTGCGTTTTATGTGCATCGGGTAAATTTTGCACTGGAAGGGTGAAACTTATGATATTTTAGCGTTCGTTGAACTTTACTATAGGACTTTGCAGGTAATTTTTTAACGTCACAATTTTCTAAAAAATACGAAATATAAAAATTAAGAAAATAGAACTCAAACTCACGATGTCAAGTGTCGTAATAGTATAATAATTTACCTTCAAAGTAAAGTCATATATTGAGGTCTTCATCAAAACTTCCTTCTATTGTCCTAGATTTCCGACACTAATTCTGTCCTCAAATTTTTTCATTACATTTTAATTGTATTTATTAGACTCTTCTATCCGGATATATTTGTGGATATTCTCTTTTAATCCTTGCAACATTATGTCCTTTGGAATAATATAATTTTATTATTTGGCGTTTTCTTCAGTATAACCCATTTGAAATATCTTAAGTTATTTAACTGACGGTGCAGATCTTTAGTTTTGATTAGTTGTCAAACGTAGAACATTGTTAAAACAATTGCAAGCCGTCAGAATTGACAAACGTCAAATTCGAGGCGTGTGAAATATCTCCGAAATCATCCGATTGCTCCCAAACTCGTGCGGTAAAATCCCGGAAATATCCGAAGTGGCTGAGCATCCGTGGGAAATAAAGCTGACGTGGTAAAGTGACGCTTCTCGCACGCTAAATCGGTAGGTAATTAGGTATTTTACAGACAGGAGTAGAAAAACAATATAGTTATTGTCCATAATGTATATGGCAACTTTCAAAATTAACCCTGTGGGTGGTTGCCAAAATATTAATAAATTACCCAATACAATATTGATTTTTTAGGAGAGAGGCTGTTAAATTTTCGCTTTATATCCATTCCATTGCTGATATTTTTATTCGCCACAATCTGCTATCGATGCTAAGTGGAGCGAAGCGAAACAAAGTGAATGTTTAAATTTTCATTTACCAAAGTAATCGATAGGGGGCTCCGTCCGCCGAAGAAGTTATTATATCGGCAATTGAAATTTGCACGTTGCGGCTAACGGTTTAGCAAACCATAACGGGAATTAACAGTAATTTAATTTTAATGGACATTATGACTTTTAATCAACGTACCGTGGTGTAGCAATAGTTCAATTGACTTTAAAATCGACTGCATTATTGGCAATTTATATGTAAATTTAATAACCTTTCAATGCGGAGGGTATACGCCCTGTGCAAGTGTGTACAATTTTATCTGGTAATGGAATGAATACTGGTGGGCTTTACGAAAGGGGCTGAAACTGCGGTTGCCTTAATACACTGCAGACGTGTCATAAAAACTTATCCGTTTTTATGAGAACTTACTTTGATCTAAAACTATAAGGGATGTGGGATGTGCTATAGTCTTCTTGGAGGAAGTTAATAAAACTCTGATGAGCATTAAAACTAACGCTCAGGGTGCAGACATAATTGATATCAAAATTATTCTTTTAACTACCCTGTACTTTCCTTGTAAACTAGTGGAAGCAAGCTAAAGTTATACCCGTTCCAAAGAAAGAATATTCAAGTGTCATTAATAATTTCAGACGAATCAGTTTGTTGCCCACCATCTCAAAGGCTGTTGAAACAGCTTCGCCAGTTTCTCCTGCGATTACAAAATCTTACCAGATACTCAGTTTTTGACCCCTTCACAGCACTTCTTCTGCTTTGCTTCATGTTACTAGTGATTTGTTGAGGGCAGCTTGTCTTCTGCATTTGGACTGAAGTAAAGCGTTCGACATCTTGGATCACTTTTACCTAAACTGAAATACTTTCTGATGCACCTCAGAGTGCATCCGAATCTATACAGCTCACGTCTGTATTTTACTTCAAATTTGTAGAGCTCATCAATACGCTGGTGATACTCAGTTATATTTATTTTTTGTTGTTAGTGAAGCTGTTATTTGGAAAAAAAAGTGAAGACATTGACAAGAAACGACTCTCTTAAAATTATGCTTAATGATCAGATTATCTCTTCTGCTTCGGACAATTGCAAAAAATTAGGATCATGGTTTGACCTTATGCTATAAGGTCCCTCCCACAAAAAAGCGTATCTAGCAAAAGCGTCTGAGTTGTTGATGTGCTTCTATTGCCTGTATTTATGATGTGTACACGGGTGTATATTTTTGCGATAATAATCGATATAAGTCATAATGTTAAAAAATAATAATAATATGGATGTGAATATTGCGTAATTAGTGCGTATTTCGTTTATTAATTCTGTTTTCCAGGTTCTTGTGGTTTCATTGTTGCGTGGTGGTTGTAATATCTTGATTATTAACAAAGTCATACGGCGAAATTATATCTGTAGTTAATGGTTATATAAAATGTTTAGCAAATCAAATAATCTTTAATTAAGTGTAGCTATTTTTTGCATGTGATTTGTTTACGCGAGGTTTGGAATTGAATCTGTATCACAGCGTTCAAAGCTTGGGTAAAATTGCTTGCTGTTGAGCTCACGAAAAGTGAGTGACGTCTCGCGGTAAGTCAGTTTTGAATTTTGTATTAAATATTAAATATTCAGCTAAAAATAATTTGAACTGAGGTGGCTTTTACTTGATGAAAATCCATTTTTCAAAATAAATTAGAACTAAAAGTTCAGATTTTCACGAAATTATATATTTTTACATGATAATTGTTTCAACAACACCGTGTCTTTATCAAATATAATATTTGCAAACTACCTGCTACTACATATACTGAAAAATTACCATAAAATCTTAATTAATGTTATTGTGAGAATTTAAGTTCAATAAAGGAGTGGTATTTAGTACTTTTTACAAAACTTCTGGATTCCTCCTCCGTCGGTTTTTGCTGAGTCGTAATTGCTGACGTTTCGTCAATCATCCTGATGGCTTCTTCAGAGCTTGACTGAAACTGGAGCTCTGAAGAAGCCAACAGGATGATTGGCGAAACGTCAACAATATCGACTCAGCAAAAACCGACGCAGGAGGAATCCAGAAGTTTTGTAAAAAGTATTACAGTAGCCTGTGTATGTGTATGTTGTATGTCTCATTTTGTTAATCTCCATGGCTTCCAATAAATCTAATTTTCTACTTTTTGTGGCTGTATGTAAAATATCAAAATTGTCGTCAAAAATATGTTTTACTGTGTTTAAGTGTGTAGCATAATTTGAATCTAGACTATTGTTTTTAATCGCTCTTTTATGTCGTTTATATCTCGTGTTGTTTTATAATCGCAACCAAACAAACCTTATGGTTTTAAAAACTGAAGTACCATGTACCCATTAGTGTTTCCCCGTTTGCTGAATCCCGTCCAACTAACAAAAACTGTTAGCTGAGTTGTTGGATTTCCTATTAGAACATTTGCATCGGCGCCTGAAATAATTCAAAAGAGATGGCAGGCCTTAGATGAATTAAACAGGGGATAGTGGCTACGTTTGTCTAGCAGAAAATTATTATGATACAAATAAACTTGCAACCCGAGGTCAAACTATGGGCCGTTTTCTCCCCGTTTACGATCCAAGTGCGGCAAGTTATGGGAGGATATATTACTTTGGTTATGTTATTTTCGTTTATGCTTTAGGCCTTGTTCCCTACTATGGCAGTTATGGTATTATTTCGTAACTTTGGGTATTATGAAATCGGGATCCTTGCGCTGGGTTTAAGTTATCACAAAAAAAAAATTGGGCAAACAGGAACTTTTCTTGTAGTAAACAGAAACTTCTACAATCGGTAAGAAAGAGGCAGCAGGTGGTTCCAGTATAAGGTGACTGCATCAAAGAAACAGATCGAAAAACATCAACCAGACTAAGGAAAAAACACAAGAGATCCGTCAGACTTCTACAAATAAGGACAGCAGCACTTTCTAAGCACTATGAACGCACTATGAACAGGTCGATTTCTTTTCTGTTTGGAATATTACACATGTCTACAAAATTAAACTTTCTGACAGACGTTTTTATTTTGAAAACTGATTTTATAAAGTTTTGACATGCTCATTTGACAACTTCTTTACATATGTGTGTATCATGTTACAAAAAAAAAAATCTGAAATAATTGCTCTATTTATTTAAAAAAAAAAGAAAAAAAAAATACTCAGACTTTCAGTACAATCTTCGTCTTTTCAGCAGTATTCTCCCATCATCGTTATTCTCCATCTGTATTGGTATCACCATTCTATTTCGTTCTATTCTTCGCTAACTGCTCCAAGATTTTCAGAAAAATAGTTCAAGTGTGAAAACAGGGAATGCACATTGAAATTGATATTGCAGCCTAGACGATGAAGGTGTTTTAACTTATTTTGAACAATGCTTTCGTGGTTTTTAAATGCGACATTGGTCATTGTGTTTTTGAAATCATTGTCTTTGCATAATGTTCTTATCTGCAGCCCAATAAAAATACCTTATTTTATTTTGTCATCAGATTTGATTGGATATTTTCGCACAAAGATTTGAAACACTATCTATTTTTGTCTAGGGCTTCAAAAAACTGCTTCATCAAGACAAATTTGATATGAGGCAGTAACATTTTTTTGGGGTCAACTAAGCTATCTCCTAATATATTTTTGCTGGCAGGTGTAAGGCTTGTTTGGAGGGCCATTCTATTTGTGTCCAATGACTATCTCTTATACGACTATCCCACTCGCAAATAGAGTAAGTATAACCCTCCTGTTGTCCTAGGAGTATGCACAGCACTGCTAATATTTTTGGTAGTTCATTTTCTTCAAAAGAATTCTTAAATTTTTATACGTTTCTTGTAAATGTAAGTGTAACGGGAAACGAGACCAGTTCGTTACCATTGAGCAATAAAACGCCGTATACTACGCTTATTTGAGTCAGTAAACAGGTGCCATTCTTCTTTTATATTCGGCACATTTCCTAATTTTGAAACTAAGTCAGAAATATTGTTGCAATACACTAGCTTTCCTTCATGAGTAAAATATGGACATAACTCATTTTCGCGTTACCTGTAAATGCTTGATGTGACGCGAGGTGCCAGTAAATGCTTGTCACGAAGTCTGGACGCTAACAATTCGCTTGCATCCTTTTGAATGTGCAAATACCTCATTAAATCATTTAAATCGTTCTGGTTAAACACTTGAAATCTGGAGTGAATTAGATTTCTCTGATTCTGACGATATTACGTTTTCTAGTTCCTTTGGGGGTATGGGTATCGATGCATCTGCTCCATTAAGAACAATTTGTTTCTTATTATTTCTGTTGAAGCCTTGAACATTACACGATCAAAAATAACAATCATCAGTTTCCTATCCTCGCCATACCATAGGAACACCAAAACTTAAACAATTCTTCCTACCGTTTTGCCAGTTTCTTAATGCTTCAAATGGAACAAAGGTACGAGGAGCCCAGGACTTGTCTTGGTTGCCAATGTTGCCACAGATATAACAAACTTTTTTGTATTGTTCACTCAATGTCTTCTTCCATATTTATATAGAACACTAGAAATACGCAACAAAGAACACAGTAGCACGACGACCAATACAACCAAAGTGCGCATAAGCAGGTTACGACGGTGTATTGACGCTTCTGCGCCAACTCTGTTGCTTTGTAGGGGAATCTAATATGTTGCCAACTCGCATTTCATTTCATAAAAATTAATTAATTTAAAAATCTTGCTCAACATGGAACACACATATTCATCCCACGTATATTAATATAATAACATTTTTAAGATATAGAATGTTATAAAAAAAATGACGTAGAGGAAGAATGTTGCGTTTTTTGGAAAAGCGTCCTCACACAAATAAGCAAACAGCTTTCAAACATCAAAATCACTGTAGACCTGTAATGTACAGTGTGAAATAAAGTTAATTACTACCATCCAAGAATAAAAAAAATATATTACAATTACTTAAGGCCCCAATAATTTTTATTAATTATTATTTTGTATTATTTGTCAAATTTTTGTGAAATTTCATTCAGTATATTACTAATATCAATAATACACTGAGATGATGGCTTAGAGATCGACACACACCAGAAATTCCGAAACATCGTCATAAAATAGGAAATAAAAAAAAATCAACGTCAGCGTTTTTGAAAGTTATTGACGCTGTAAAATCTAAATACCTTAATTTTTTGAAAGTTCGACAAAAACAAGTATGAAAATTAATGACCATCGAACGTATAGTCAAAACATCGACGAAACTTTCTGGCGTAGCCCTAAATTCGTACCAAATTAGGAAACTTTTAAAAGCATTAAAAAAGATGGCGTGGAAGTTTCTTGAACGGCCCGCGCTCATATTTATTTTGGGTTTCTGTTTAATTTTCGGCGACGGACAAAAACATGTTATTGTCATATTTCTTTTTTTCTACGTCCCGGGGAATAATGGTCGGCACTTTATAGGGCGCTCTTTGTTATCTTTTGTAAAACATCCGACTTCACGAACATATGTTTCAAAGGACCGTTTGTCACTTCTTTTATAAGCGAAATGTTTTTTTTAGGAGACATTTTTGAGATGTTCTCCAAGCCGAAAAACCTGTGCCAAATATAAAATCGCGGTAAGCTCTAAATTATTGCCTTTTGTAGTTTTCAAACAAGTGGAAACACGATCTACACGTCAAAGTTTGCAAAACAGAACCAATATATTTACAAAGTGACGTGACCACCAAAACACACAACACAGAAGAAAATATCCGTACTTATTTTAATTTATTTATTTTAAATTATTTATCTTATTAAGTTAACATTTTGTTACGTTTGCAAAGTGAAATTCGGTTAATTTTACGCCGTAAGTCCATAGGGTAGGTAGGTTAAAAGAGGAATAAAACCCCTCAACTAATAATTTTCCACGAAAACTTTATGTAGTGTACACGCAAAAGGTGTAATGAAACGACGTAAAATTCAATTACTATTTTATACTAGCTCAAAAAGGACATTTTGCATGTTTAGTGTAAAAAATGTAGGATTTAATGGCGTTGTTTATATTCCTCGTAGGTTATAGTTTCATAAATAATGTATGTATATTCAATTCAACCCAATTAAAATTTTGCATGTTTGGTTTAAAAAATGTAGTATTTAATAGCGTTATTTAATCCTTCGTAGGTTATAGATTAACCAATAACGTATGTATAATCATTTCAACCCAATCAAAATTTTCCATTTTTAGTTTAAAATTGTAGTATTTAGTAGCATTATTTGATCCTTCGTAGGTTATAGGTTAATAAATAATGTATGTATATTCAATGCAAGCCAATCAAAACTTTGGATGTTTGGTGCAAAAAATGTAGCATTTAATAGCGCTATTTAATCCTTCGTAGGAGTTTGGGTGATAGATAATGCATGTATATTCAATTCAACCCAATTAAAATTTTGCGTATTTAGTGTAAAAAATGTAGTATTTAATAGCGTTATTTATCCTTCGTAGGTTATAGGTTAATCAATAACGTATGTATAATTAATTCGATCCAATTAAAATTTTCCATTTTTAGTGTAAAATTGTAGTATTTAGTAGCATTATTTCATCCTTCGTAGGTTATAGGTTAATATATAATGTATGTATATTCAATTCAACCCAATCAAAACTTTGCATGTTTAGTGCAAAAAATGTAGTATTTAATAGCGTAATTTAATCCTTCGTAGATTATAGGTTAATCAATAACGTATGTATAATTAATTCAATCTAATTATAATTTTCCATTTTTAGTGTAAAATTGTAGTATTTAGTAGCATTATTTCATCCTTCGTAGGTTGTAGGTTAATAAATAATGTATGTATATTCAATGCAATCCAATCAAAACTTTGGATATTTAGTGCAAAAAATGTGGCAATTAATAGCGCTATTTAATCCTTCGTAGGAGATTGGTTGATAGATAATGATGTATATTCAATTCAACTCAATTAAAATTTTGCATATTTAGTGTAAAAAATGTAGTATTTAATAGCGTTATTTATCCTTCGTAGGTTATGGGTTAATCAATAACGTATATATAATTAATTCAATCCAATTAAAATTTTCCATTTTTAGTATAAAATTGTAGTATTTAGTAGCATTATTTCATCCTTCGAAGGTTATAGGTTAATAAATAATGTATGTATATTCAATTCAACCCAATCAAAACTTTGCATGTTTAGTGCAAAAAATGTAGTATTTAATAGCGTTATTTAATCCTTCGTAGATTATAGGTTAATCAATAACGTATGTATAATTAATTCAATCTAATTATAATTTTCCATTTTTAGTGTAAAATTTTAGTATTTAGTAGCATTATTTCATCCTTCGTAGGTTGTAGGTTAATAAATAATGTATGTATATTCAATGCAATCCAATCAAAACTTTGGATGTTTAGTGCAAAAAATGTAGCAATTAATAGCGCTATTTAATCCTTCGTAGAAGGTTGGTTGATAAATAATGTATGTGTGTTCAATTCAACCCAATTAAAATGTTGCATGTTTAGTGTAAATAATGTAGTATTTAATAGCATTATTTATCCTTCGTAGATTATAGGTTAATCAATAACGTATGTTTAATTAAATCAATTAAATCAATCCAATTATAATTTTCCACTTTTAGTGTAAAATTGTAGTATTTAGTAGCATTATTTCATCATTCGTAGGTTGTAGGTTAATAAGTAATGTATGTATATTCAATTCAATCCAATCAAAACTTTGGATGTTTAGCGCTATTTAATCCTTCGTAGGAGAGTGGTTGATAGATAATATTTGTATATTCAATTCAACCCAATTAAAATTTTGCATGTATGGTGTAAAAAATGTAGTATTTAATAGCGTTATTTGTCCTTCGTAGGTTATAGGATAATCAATAACGTATGTATAGTTAATTCAATCCAATTAAAATTTTGCATGTTTAGTGTAAAATTTTAGTATTTAATAGCATTATTTAATCCTTCGTAGGTTAGTAGGTTAATAAATAATGTATGTAAATTAAAATTATTGGAAAAATATATCGCATCAAGGTAAATAAATTATAAAGTATTAGAAACTATTAAAAATATATGTAGGCATGGGTACATTACACAGTACCTCTGAAACTATATAGGTATTAATAAATTTCAATTATGTTAATGTCATTTTAGAAATGGAGAAGATGCCTTAGTAGTTAGACACTTCAACCCATGCAAAGATGCAGGCGATCGAATGTTCCTGTAGAACTAGAAGATTTGAGTTCTGGGAACAAATGCCTAGTTAACTGCTTGATTGTGGCACAGAAGGTTGGCATCAGCTATTTTTCTTGTAAGCTCCGGTTTGAAAAATTCAATTTTTCTTAAGAGATATTTTTTCATAGGCTCTATAAATAAATAAATAAATGCCAGCAATAAATATATATTTCAAAGTTGCAGGTATTTGAAGATTCTTGGCACTTTTTGCAGTCTTAAACAAATGCATTTTACGTTTTTTAAAATGATCTAGTAACTCCTGGAAAGGAGTTAAAGGCTCTCTTTTTACTTGGACAAGGCACTGTGGATTGTACGTCAAACAAAAGCAAATGTGGATGGAAGAAACTTGTTGCGGAAATGCTTGTGTTTTAAATTTGTTTTATTTCAACTATTATTATCATGTCATACAAAAAGGACATTTTAAATATTTCTTTTTCTTGCCGAGTCGCTTTGAGTCTGTAATTTCGCCTTAGATTTAATATGTGCACCTCCGACCGAAAGGCAATTTGGTAAAAATGACACTCAAATGATGGTTCCTTGATTGTTGATTTCTCTTCAAAAAATATTGTGGTTTATTTTTGACTTCGCAAGCTGCGCTGTGTTTTTATAAGCACTCTTTTTTTATGCTATATTGTTTTATATCAGTCCATAGAACAGTTAGGAAACATTGCGTTCCCAATTGTAATTATTCTGTAATTACAACGGAGTCTATTTGTTATTATAATTATATTTCCTTGGGATTTCATAAAATATTCCCAAATATTTTGGGGTCTTAACCTTCATACATCTTACTTTTAGCCCAGAAGGCAGATGGTTTACTTTGAAACACTTGGTAAGAGAGTTCCCCAAGTATATTAGGCGTTTGACAGCTTCTCAACATCTTCATGGCACCAGAACATTGAAAAATTAATAAATATCCTTTCGTGTAACTTAAAAAATGCTATTCAATACGCGGTGTAGTTTTTGGTTAGTTAAGCTCAAGCAGTGGCAGTGCGAGATATTATACTTCTTTAATCAGAATATATAAGGAGAAGAGAGCAGGTCCGACAATAGAACCCTAGGAAACAATACAAGCAATAGGTTTCAGAGATAAAGTGCGAAGTAAATCATCTGATACTTGTCGACCTTCCTCTTTCGCTCCCTTGTCTAGTTTCAGACGTTGGCTATCATCAGGTTTATAATCTCTTGTAGCCTTTCTGTATTTGCTGACGCTTGAAATAGTTCTTCAGGACAACTTTGTGATTCATCAGCTTTACACTTTTCCTTGTATTATGAAGCATTTTATTTAAAATGTTCAGCAAATACAATAGCACTACAGTTCAAGTGCGTCTATTTCCAACGACCATATGAAAAAAATCTCCCAAGGCTATCCTGTAAAGCTCAAAAAGTTGCAACGAAAAAGTGACCTTCATTTTTTACATCACTTTAAATAATAAACACTATATGGGAGAATCTCACTTTGTATCGCTTATGGTGTCCAATCTCGACATAATCCTTATCTTGGAGAGTCTGTGTAATATCTTTTGCACTAGAATATGCATATATTTAATTATTATATTCCCTGGATACTTGAAGAGTTCGTTAGAGATTCTATCGTGTCCTGTAGCGGTTTCACTTTTTAATTTTCTAATAATAGATAATTATTATTTTTATTTGTTAAAATCCATAAATTATCATTATTGTGGCTGTTTAGATGCTTTAGTGTGGTACGCCTTAGCTATTCGCTTCTTCGTTTGATATGCCTATCGCGTAGTGCGAGACGCCTTTTTTGTCGGGAGAATGAAAAAAGAAATAATAATTGTGATCGTTTAGAATGAATCTGGTAAATCCGAGAGTACACGAGGTATACGTGACACGTTGTCGTGCAGACGTGCGCTATCCGATTAAATCAGGCCTAATTCGTGACTGGTTACGGTGACCGTGAACTCTCTAACCTCCGATAGTACTACAACGCCATTTCTTTCGAAAAAAAAATGGTATTCCATACGTGGACAAGTAGAGTCGATCGTTTTCACGATAGCGAGATATTTTCAACGCGACGATCAACTTGTACTTTAGCCAGCGCCGGATTTGCATTAAGGCAAAAATGGTAACTGCTCTAGGATTTTCTAAAACCGCATCAAAACTGCAGATATCAGCTTAAACTATCATTTTATGATCTAAACAATTACATATTCATATCAATATCTTTCAAATACTAGCCAAAATTGGCGTCTTCGGGCATCATATTAAACCTTTAGAAACCATTAGATATCGACGTAAAACCCCCTTTCTGAGTCGAATAGTTGTCGATTTCGATAAGATCTTAGTCAAAATCTGCTTTTTCGCCTCTTATTGTAAAGAAATCTACCTTAGAAATGCAGATATGTACTGAAAACCCCTCCTTTTGCTCGCTTGATTTCGGCAGATTCTAGCCAAAACAGGCATTTTCATAGCTAAACTGTTATGGTCTCTTCAACATAACAAAAAATTCAGTGTACAGTGTAATCTTACCAGTTTCAGTCGGTGATCTTCTAATTTTCTGCTTTTGGGCTTGATGTACTCTCCATTAACGCTTGTTAATTTTTCAAGAAAACTTCCAGGCTATTATAATACTATTTAAAAAACTTCTGGATTCCTCCTAGTCGATTGTTTTTAAAGCGAACTTAGCGACAACGAACATCCGATGCAGGAGAAATACAGAAGTATTGTAAATAGTAAGTGAACTAATAGATGAAGATGAGAAAGAAGAATGAAGAAGACAGTTGAAACAATTGATTAACAAAAAAATCCGTCACTTTTCTTAGAAAAACAATACCGAAAAAAATAACAACAAAATAGGAATCCACAAAACTATCCATACTAGATTCACTACTAGATGGAGAGTGTTTACAGGACATATAATCCATACCCACAAGCATCTTCTTAACGGTGAACCTCTTCCTAAATGTGATCTGTAAATTAAATCTGACCTTGGTTCACATAATCAGTGAATGTCCAATTTATGGTCATTAACATAAAATTAATTAAACAGGTACTGGCATAATTAAAAGACTTTAACTTATTTAACAATATATATATATATATATATATATATATATATATATATATATATATATATATATATATATATATAGAGTAGATTATGATTGGACGAGAGACATATATTGATACTAACAGCCGATGCTGTAAATAAAGGCATTTTAATGGGTAAACCTGGACTGTAAAACTCACCATAAGTTCCAAACTCCCCTGTGCTTTCACGTAAAAATTTCTGCAACAAAAAATCAATTATATTCAAACTCAAGATGAAGATATTATATAGATCTGTCTTGCATAACTAATAACAATAACAAAAATAAAAATATACCTGACCTTCATTATAACAGTTCAACAACATATTCAACAAATTCTCGTCGAGACTAATAAAACTCGTCGATGAGCAAACAAAACGATTATTTTGTTCACAAAACGACGAATATAACAATCAATACATTATTACCCATTCCCAAATATGTCAACTTAGCCAAATAGGTATCTGGTTGCTCCAAAATGATTTTCTGAGATGATATTTTGTATTTATTGGACAAAAGTAACCAAACAATTTAAAAGGTTAACTCGACGTACATTAAGTAGTGAAAACATATGAAAGCATAACTGATTACTTAACCCAGTTAAGAGGTAAATTTCATTTTTATCATGAAACGAATAACATCCCGTCAGGGTTTAATGAATTTCAACAAGATTAAAAACGATTTAAATTTAAAAATTGGGTAGGTTAAAGATAAAATATACAGGGTATACAGGAAAAGTAGATGTCGATGGACCACCATTTTCTCTAATCCATTTTCGAGTTCTGTGTGAGTTTCTTATTATTCTATTATTATTATTATTCTGTTATTATCGTAAGTAGGTTTATGAATTTATTTTTAAATGCTCAGATAAGTTAACAGCCCAGCTGCCCTTCACTGAGTGAAAAATAAAGGAATGTTTTTTTCTTTATTTGTTTATTATTTATTATTATTATTATTATTATTATTATTATTATTATCATTCTAATAATAATAATAATAATAATTATAATAATAATAGAATAGAATAGAACAGAATAGAATAGAATTTATTGGCCATTCAGATACGTCACAAAAACAACAAATGGTACGTCAAAGGTTAACAATACAAAAGAATTTATATATATAATATAAAAGGTTGTACAAATTTTGAGAACTAACACACTAACGCAGTGGTCTATTCAAGTGTAGTATGTTTGATCAACTCCAAGTATTCATTAATATCATAGAAAGGATTATCAGTAAAAAAACTTTTCATTCTCTTTTTAAATTGTCTGTATGGTAGATTTTTTATATTATTTGGGAGAACATTATACAGTTTAACATTAATCTTATTGTTTTGTGAGGACGTCAGTCTGGAGTGAGGTGGGGTGATCATGTCAACATACCTAGTATTATACTCATGTCTATTGCCAAGTGTCCCATAGACATCCGCGTTTTCGTGAATATACAGGATGGATCGGTATATATAAGTAGAAGGCAGCGTCATAAACTGGAAGTCAGAGAAAATGGGCTTGCAGTGGGCAATCGGGTTGGCACCGCAGAGGACCCGCACAGCCTTCTTTTGCAAACGAAAAGCTCTTTCCGTATATCCAACCCCACCCCAAAGCACAATGCCATAAGACAGCACACTATGAAAAAGCCCAAAATAGGCTATCCTAAGGGCCGCCGGGGTTAGACAATGGCTGAGATGTCTCAGTAGGAACAGTCGCCGAGACAACGTTGCACAGACCTCATGAATCTGGCCTGACCATGACAGAGTCCTGTCAATTACGAATCCCAAGAGGGTTATATTATTTTGATACAGATAGTCGACTTTACTGCAGGAGAAGGTAAGTTCTTGAGTTTTTTGTTTATTGAGGACTAAGTTATTTGCAGAAAACCATTGCTGGAGAACATTTTTTGCTACGCTGACATCTTCACTAAGCATTCGTTGATGCTTAGCTGTTAACAGAATGGCAGTGTCGTCAGCAAACAAGGTGACATTCGCATCTGGCACGGACAATGGCAGATCATTTATATAAATGATGAAGAGCAACGGCCCAAGAACCGAGCCCTGTGGGACACCGCAGCTCACTGGAAGAGCATCATCACTCGACACTCCACCAAACTCAACATACTGAAACCTGTTACTAAGATACGATTTTATTAACTTTAGAGGGATACCTCTGACGCCATAAAATTTTAATTTGTTTAAGAGCACATCGTGATCGACGCAGTCAAACGCTTTCGTAAGGTCGTACAGAAGTGCCTTTGATACGTCGCCAGCATCGAAACCCCGCACCACACTGTTCACAAAGTGCATAAGTGCATGGGTCGTGGATTTCCCCTCACGAAAGCCAAACTGCGATTCACACAGAAGTTTATTTTCCTCAAAAAACAGTGACAGGCGAGCCTTCAGGGCTTTCTCAATGACTTTACCGAATATAGGGGTAATTGCAATGGGCCTAAAGTTATTTGGTGTATGTTGATCGTCTTTTTTGTGAATGGGAATTATTTTTGAAAGTTTTAGATCCGAAGGAAATACGCCACTCGCAAACACTGCGTTCGTTATGGCTGCCAGGGGACCCACGATGTACTCAATGGTGTGTTTCAATATTTTTGAATTTAAGCCGAAGCAATCGGTAGAACTTGAGTTGTTTAGACCCATAATAATGCCATATATCTCACTCTCAGAGACCGGGCTTAAGAAGAAAGATTTACACGGAGAGGGTGTTTTCGTAAGGTACACATATGGGTCACTGGATTTCCCAATGGATGATACTAGGTCATTTACTACATTGGAGAAGTAAGAGTTAAATTCGTTGGGTGTGATTGAGTTGGGTATAGCCTTTGAGGCTCGGTTAGTTTCATGGTTAATCAAGGTCCAACAACTTTTGCTCATGTTGCTGGCTCTAGTTATAAAATTGGCATATGCCTTGGATTTTGTTTCTTTGATCATTCTTTTGTAGTTAGCGTTAGCCAGTCTATACTCAGCCCAACTGTCGCGTGGGGAAAATATTCGACACTTGGCTTTTAAAAGCATCACGTGATCCCTCATAAGTTTGAGGTCACGATTGAACCAGACCACGGGGGGACGGAAGGAATTACTGCGCTTTACGACTTTAAAGTGATTCTGGATATTGGCGGTGAAGATATGAAGCAGTTCTTTTGTTGAGTTGGTCGGATCGGCGTTAGTATTAATAAAAGGTTCCCAATCGGTGCTCTCAAAACTTGTGCAGAGGTTATTCAGACCCGCCTGGGTAATTGGTCTGAATTGAATATGGTCATCGTGCACAGAGGAAACATCAAAGTGTAATTCCATAAAAACAGCGGAATGATCAGAGAGTGCTGGATCCTCACTGCCCGCAGTGAACAGAGTGGGGGATATATTGACAAGGAAATTATCAATGCAACTTGACGTAGTTTCAGTTATACGGGTATGGTCAGCGACACTAGGGGAGATTCCAAAGGTGGCAAGTAAGTTGACAAAATCCATCGTTAGAGCATTTGAAGTCAGGTTGAATTTGATATTAAAGTCACCTGTAATAATAAGTTTTCTCTTCTTAGAGTAGAGGTCATTTAAAAGAAGTTCTAGCCTGGATATAAATAGATAAGGGTCGCCGTGGCTCCCCGATCTATATACATTGATAACTACAGTATTTTTGTGGGTTAATTCAATGCTGCAAAATTCGGCATGGATGTCTAGTGAGTATTTATCTAAATCTAAAGTTCTACAGTTGACTTTGTGTTTGCTATAAATTGATACGCCCCCTCTGACCGCAGTCTGATGGCATCGAAAGCTTTTCAATAGAAAATTATTTACACATATTGATTTTAAAAGTTCTTCATCACAGACAAAGTGTTCAGATAGACAGAGAATATCTACATTTTTATCCAGCAAATAACCGTTGAGTAAGTCAATTTTACTAGAGAGACCATGAATATTTAAGCTAAGAATACTTAGAGTACCTTTATTACTTGGGTTGCTGCCCCGAAGCACGCCGACCGAAAAAACGATTCACGAGCACTCCAGTGGGCCAAATGGAAGGATTAAGAATCTTCTCTGAGTCAGCGTCCAACACCGTGCACTTGAAAGATGCATAACTTTCAGGGAACATGGATCGAATTTGCTCTACTTGAACCTCCGCAACCATAGGCTTCAGATATTCTTCAATGTCACAGGCTCTAGTCGTCGGATGCATCTTGGAGATGTGGAACTGTGTCCTTCTGGTTGCTACCTGTAACTTACAGGACGCAGGGTCTTTAAGACTGCCTACTATCGGCTGAGGTCTGGAAGTGAGCTTGGGAGGAGGTGGTCTCTCCACTTTTGTTTGGGGTGGACGGAGATCACTGGCAGGACCGGAACCAGGAACAAGGTTGTCGCTGGAGGTCAAGCTGATGATCTCGCTGCACTTATTCCGCACTGTAGCCTCGTGTAGAGCACCACCAACAGTCGATTCGGTTAATCTTTGTTGTGGGGCTGTAGTTCTCCTCCACCCGTCAGCCGGCACATCAAGTTTAGTGCCTGGATTACGTGCCCCGCCGACAACAACGGGAAGAACCGGGCAGACATGGGATGCGGACTCTCTCTTTAACATAGCCATCTGATCTTGAAGGGAATTAATAACCATTAACTGGTAACGTATTGTTTCATCTTTTTGTTTGAGCAGCTCTTTCAGATACCGTATTTCAGTGAGATGGTTACTGGATATGTGATCAGCCAACGGCTGGTCGCTGGTATTCCCCGCGTCCACAGTGGCGGATTCAGTGGAGGCGGTGGAGGGCCCAGCGGTCTTGTCGACGACACGAGGGTCATATGTGCAGCAGTCTATTTTATCATCCTGCAGAATTTTAACGAATTTACATATTTTGGCACAAGACTTGTGCATTAGAACACCACAGACGATGCACTTCAGACCCGTGCCAGCAACACCGTCACAGCGCTTACAGGCTTTTTGCACCATTGCTATACGTCAGTTTAAGTTATTTAGCACAAAACCGAAAACAATCGGATCCGAACTGTACAATAAGTTTTCTACGAACCGTGGGCGGAAACAACCTTTTCACGCGCTCTCCGAAAGGCAAAAAAAGGTGGGTGATCCTAAGGAAATAAACCGATCGGTTTATACGCGTAATAAAGAATGATTTCAATGACACCAATAAGTACTGTAGTTCACACCACACTTATGTTATTAGTAAAACACTTTTGAAGATTTAATTTGAACTTTAACTACGATTTTAAGGAAGACACGTGGAGAGAGCACTCAGTAGCTTGTGGTCCGCTTACGCCAGCTTTAATAAATGATAATAATAATAATAATAATAATAATAATAATAATGATTATTATTATTATTATTATTATTATGGATAATAGTTTGGAAACCGTCTCTCTAAGGCCTACCAGAATCTTGTACAATTCCTCATTTTTTCTTTCATCGCTCACAGGTCCCAGTGGACGGAGCCTGAATACGGTACGTTCGCTTGTTGCCATTCTCCCAATTTTTACTGAGGTAGTGAGGTATGCTACTTCAGTAGTCTCTTTTGGATCCCCCAACAACGTGAGTTCGGGATATCTCTCCTTAAAAATCCTACTGATACCTTTAGTCATTTTAGGGTCTTCGGAGTATATCGCCAGGTCACCTCCAGAACTTTTTGATAGGGGGTTTCCCACTTCGATTTTTACATTTTTGTATTCCGTCTCGGGCCAGGTCTTCTTTACTGCTCTCAAAAGATCATCTAAGGATTCTATTGCCATCAGAGACTCCCTTATGAGTTCTGCTTCTTTCTCCTCTGTCAATACTTTCATGTATACAGTTTGCGTTTCTGTGTCTGCCATATTATGTTCATTGCTTGTTTGTGTTGCTGCCGAGTTCTTCTCTGTTTCACTCCTCTTACTACTTCCGCCTTTTCCCAGCCACATCTGTATTTCTCTGCCTTTTAACATGCTAGCTATGCTGCTTAACCTTACTACCGAATCTTTGATCTCCTTTTTAGTATTTATATTTGTCTGGATGACACTCATCAACTTTGTAACCTGCACATCCATATCTTCGATAAGTTTTTTGATTGCGAGTCCCTCCTTATTTTCTGTCTCTTCCTGTTTTGGCGAGGTTTCCTCTCTAGACCTTTTGGCTGAATTTTCCGTGTCCTTGGTATTGGCCCGCGTTGGGGATCTTGCTATCAGACTTCTTTTTGCAAAAGGATCCTTCACACCGGACCAGCTATAGCTTCTCTCCCGTGTCTTTAACCCAGTATCATTAAAACTCCAGAGAGCCTGAGTTCCACCCTCGGAGTCGCGGTCGCATTCTGTCACACCAGACTGGCCCACTTTACAACCAACCTGGGCGCGCACTGGGGTTTCCGAGTCCCCCTGCACCGTAATCGAATTTATTTTATGTTGTTCCGTCATGAATTTTTTTCAAGGTTTTCCATGTCCATCGCCAGGTCGTCATAAGGTTTTTTAATTTAGCGTGAAAAGATAGACCCCTAGCCCTCGTTGCCTAATAGCGTCGGGGACGGAAAAAAACAAGAGTTGGTCAAGAGAGACCGATAGGAAAGGCAAAAGAGGAAGGGACCCCACCCAAGAATAGTAGAAGGAAGTGAAGCACACTGTTTAGTCGTCAAGAGAGGAAGTGTGAGTACGCTCACACTGGGTTTACGCGGTCGGCTGTTGCCAACCCGTTGTCGCCAAGGGGACACACCATCCATCCCCAGGGTGTCTCGAGACGCCCAGAACGGGCTGAGGAAGATTCGCCTTATAACCTCTCATACAAAAAAAAAAAAGTTTGGAAACCGCATTATGCCATACCGACACGACGATGAATTAAATTATTGCTATTAATATCTTCATCCATAAATTTTATTAACACGGTAACACATTTGTAATTTTACTTATGGAAGTCGAATTAATGATAATTGGATGTAGGATAAAAAAGTTGATTTGGACAGTGGATGCTTCATTTTTGTAACTTCAACTGTTTTCGTACAATAACTGATCCAAGTTTGAAAAATAGATCGCGATAACTTCCTATTTGGTTTTATCATAAAATAAAAAAAATTGTAAAATTGTGCCATATTTTTGCCAAAAAATTGACAATATACGGGGTGTTCCATTTAAAATAATAAAATTGAAGTTACTTTTGGTGAATTCCAAAACGTAAATCAATTGTTTTTATACTACTAATGTTCACAAGATTGAATACCATCAACATAAATTGCATCTTTTCATCTAAAGCTATTTTGAAATGCCCCTGAGATGTTTCGTTGCCATCTGGTATATATATGTACATATATAAGGCTACATCGAATGAGCTCGGGAAATAATAAATCTGCCCCACTCAGTCTTAAGCAAAGCGTAAAATTGGTTATATATCGGTTGTATCTGTGATTGTTCTACTTTATTTTACGATTAAACCGAAAACGGATTTCTTAAGTCGAAAAAAAATTTTTCGAAGGGGCTTATTTGCCGAAATCGATTTATGAATGGGAAATAAGTCGAGCAAAGTGGAATTCGGAGATTTCATATATTTTCGTACGTTGTGTGATATTTATTCGACTATATAAAATGCGATTTTCGGCTACAAAATACTGCTTTACATTGGAAGAGTTTGCGTTTGATATATGTATATATGGTGCATCAATTTTGGCACTTTTTTCTAGTGTATTAGTATAATATTATGATAGTCGATATTTTAACGTATAGTCTGTATGTCCAATGTAGATATCACCAGAAAATTTGAAACCTGGTGTTAATTACACAAGCCAACATAGATTTTGTGATTTGTAATTTTTCATATTTTTGGAGTCATAGGAACTAAACTAATAGCAAAACAACTTTTTTTGTTTCTATCTAAAAAGCCAGAGTACACTTATATTAAAGAAAAAATTGGTCATTAAGGAAAACCTTGGGGGCCACATATTATTTGCAAGGAATGTGAAGTAGGTCCAAGAGATGGCAATATTGGAATCAGACGATCCCTACATTTTGGAATACCTATGATATGGAGAGAGCCAACAAATCACCATGATGACTACTAATTCTGCACGTACAATGTTCCTGAATATAATACTAAAAATTATATACATATATATATATATATATATATATATATATATATATATATATATATATATATATATATATATATATATATATATATATATATATATATATATATGCAAATCCTGCATCCGACTGAAATCCTGCAAATCCTGCATCCGACTGGAATCCTGCAGGCGTTTCGCCAAAATCTCACTTGGCATCTTCAATGCTCGCGCTCCGAAAACACTTCGAACACTCCAGTCGGATTCCAGTCGGAGTTCAACAAGCGACCTTATGATATCCCGGAATATAGTGTCATCATATATATATATATATATATATATATATATATATATATATATATATATATATATATATATATATATATATATATATATATATATATATATATTAGTAACATCGTATACCCTTGAGACGTCTTAAGGGTATCGCGTCAGATATCCCGAAGATGTTTTACGGACGTCCTTGTACTATTTGGGTTATTATTAAGTTGTCGATGAATTAGTGAACTTTGCAAAATATTTGTCTATAAAAGTCATTTACTCGGAGTTGGGCGAAGTTCCCCGAGGAACACACCGTGTGGACTTTAAATCGCCCTAAACGGCGAGAATATCGAAGTCGCGCAATAATAATTAAAACTTTAGAGACTAATCCTCTCAAAAATTAATCAAATTTGATATAACAGAAACAATTTCCCCGACTTTAAACTCAATAATTAACTGAACTCTCGAGTGCAATTATTATCCAGTTCTCGCAGTCGTAGGTAGCGGGGTGGGGAGAATTCGAAATTTCCCGCTTGGAGGGCCCTTCTACAGTGTTCGCTTTTACAACTTCGAATCACCGTTCGGCGGTTCTCATGAATATCGAACGCTCCGCAGTCATGAAGCCCGTATAATCCACACACTATCGAAAATATAAATGGAACCGGATTTATATACGTCGCCGTCGGCGATATAAAAAGGGAACGTCAATCTTAATTGTGTCAAAGTTGAAACTCATCCTTTTTGAGGGTTCAGCAAGACGTCGTATTATTTTTTTACTTTCGAAATGTCGGAATAATGATTTACGTTGAAATAAACGCAGTTAAATTAGAATGAAAAATGTTCAGATTTTCACAGTTATTTAATGGTTTACGACAGCTGTTTTGGCAACACCCTATATACAAACAGGTATAGTCGATACGATTTGCGATAGCATACTCGGTCATAAAACCAAGAGTGTCTCAGTATTTTACCTGCTTCTACTCTTACCCTGTGATGAAATCAGGATGGTTTTAAATGTATTTTTTTTTAGTATTACATTAGAGTTTTTTCTGGGAATTCCGCTTTTATTTACGAAGGGACAGTAACTTTCAATTACATTTGGTACTCTCACCGCAGATATTTTTTCTGTTTTAGAAGTCATACCTCAAAAACTATCTGCCCTCCCAAAAATTACGAAGTTCTTTATTACGTTTATCCAAAAATATATTGTATATTCATAAACATATTCTCAGTAAAGAAGTCACTTAATCTCTATGATGTGTTAGTTTTATCTCATGAAAAGGAGAGACTCGAACGACTTCGGAATGCTTATATTTTATTGTTATATAAAATTTGTGTACGGCATTTAATATATAATGTACGGAGTTTAGAGTTATTTGTAACTGTTTTAAAGAGTAGGCGTAATCATTGCTAAAAGCTATTTCTTTTAAAATATTTAAATGTTTTAAAAAATATTCTATGCAAAGTTGTATATTAAATAGTTTGTGAATAAAAGACTAAAAGGCAGCCATTTCATATGTGCAAAGGTGATTTGAGTTGTTATGTATTACTGTGTCCCTGTGTGGGTGTTTGTGGTAAATAGAACAATCTAATTTGTTCTATAATGTAGTTACAGTTCAGTCCAGAAAGTTTAAACAGTTATTTATTTCCGTCTCTGTGGTAAATTTTATACGGTTGTAGTTGGAGTTAATATAATTGAAAAAGGATTGCGGTTGTTTTTCTCTGGCAGTGAAACAATCAAAAAAGTCATCCGCATATCTGTAACTTTCAGCAAGTAGTGGACCCAGTGGATTTCCCATAATAAATCATTCTTTAGCAACATAAAAATGAGCATTAAATTTACAAAATAATTTTGGTTTAAACGAACTAATCGACTATATAATAAATTTTATTCTATGATAGGGCTTTATCTCTGAGTTGTTTATTACCTCAATGGGTGGAATGCTAGCAATTCCAAGTCTGTCATACTCGATTGGAGTTGTGACGTGTCCCATACCGAACTGGAAGATACAAATAGATAGCAAATAGATAGAGAGAGACGACTTTCCATAACTGGTTTCATTGCGCATATTACATAAACTAAATTTTTTTGTCTCCCCGTGTAAACCCTAGACATAATAAAACATTTTCTCTGCCCAGCCTAACAACAAATATTTTGAAAATTTCAACGATTTTCTTAATATATTCCAAACACATTAGCAAAGACGTTATTTCCCTGTTAATTATATTTATAAATTTCAGTCTGTTCCTTTTGTGTTGCACTTTGTTATTAAAGTCAATGCTTATGTTGGTCATTTCGTGATATTCCATCTAATGCCTCTGTAACTAATAAAGCCCGAAGACGCCGATTTGAAAGATATTGACACGAAAAGGTTACTGTTTGGATCAAAAAATGATAGAAACCCCATTTTTATCATAAGCATATAGTATGATATGCCTTGAATTGAATATTATATAACCTTTGGTGGTTCTAAAGGTTTTTTTGTTATCTTTATAAATCTTTATAGGAACCACGCATTGTACTATTTTCAAATACCCATATCCCGTTGCATTTTTCTTGCAAATCCAATTTTAAAAATTTAATCCCCTTAAAAGCAACATCCAACAATACATCTCTGTCCGTCTAATGTTATAAATGAGCAGGTTTAATATGAACTAAAAGTATTTTGCTGGATTGGTACGACATTTAGGTGATGTTCTGTTTGTGGTGGTAGAAATAGAATAGTACGCAACACGTTTGTTAAAATTTTGCATAATTTACTATTTACTGCCCCCAGAGTGCTAAGGCATATATGTTTTAACTGAATGCAGATTTGTAGACCCACACAAATTAAACAAACTTTATATTACGTAATGAAAAACATTAGGCGAGATATTCGAGCCTAATGAAATCAGAAAGCATATAACGCCACAATCAGATTTCATTCAGATTCTCTCGTTAATATTCAAGGGCGGTCCTCTACATGATTTATTACAATCGGAACCTGGATCTGCGTGTAATCCTAAACAACAAGACTCCACGTAACGTGTATACGGCTGGATAGGATTAGCTCACAAATTATAAGCCTAGAGGCGTTTATGTTCGAAATCTAGTAGTTGTATTATGTACGCTAAGACCTGTAACGTTGTTGGTGATGTTAATATTATTGTGCGGAATGTTTAAATTTGCGGTATTGGATGATACTCGCAAGTTTCCGTTATTGCGAGCCCGCCTGAACTAAGGAATATTTCAATTTGAAAATTAAGGTATTAATGAAACAACGCGTCAATTAAACGGATTACAGTGCTAATTAAAAATAAGCCCAGCATTCTGAGGTTGCGCACGCCAACAAAGATTTTGTGATTCGATATTTATCATATCTTTGGAGTTTGAATTAATTTTTGGGATCCTATATTTCCTGTTTTAAAAATCGTAACATTACAAAACATTCTAAAAATTGAAATTGTTTTTGTGGTCAAGAAAATTACACCAATACTACGCTTAATTTTTCAAAGAAACTTCCACAAGCTACTGTAAAACTATTTACAAAACTTTTGGATTCCTCCTGCGTCGGTTATTGTTGAGTCGAACTTGCTGACGTTTCGTCAATCCCCGTGTTAGATTTTTCAAAGCTTAACTGAACCAGTTTCAGAGGAATCCAGAAGTTGTAGTTTGTTAGTTTAAAGTAAAAATAAATACAAAAGTTAACAAAAAGTATGTAAAGTAGGTTTAAGATATAGGAACAATGGAACCAGGCGATGCCTACCTTTTAGAATACCGATGATATGGAGAGAGCCAATTAGTGATGTTGGTAATGTATGGAGAGTTTCTCAGCAACCATAGTTATTTCCACAATCCGAACTTAGTGAGAGATTTAGATTTACCTTAGGGTCTCACCGAAATTTTAGCATCTAGACTACGAAATAAATTTTTACTGGCACAAGACCTTAAAATGCTATATTTCAATAAAGGAATTTGATACAGATTACAATTCTAAGGACCGGAGGTTCTTACTGACTCATCCAAGAGAAGCCTTAAAGCTGTTTCTTTGTACAACGGAAATGTTCTGCTGGTCACTAAAAAGGGGCAATTCTGCTATGGGAAATATAACAAAATCGACTGAACGAAGATTTTCGGCCAAGCGGCAGAGATTTTCCAAAATAAATAAATTCATTGATTCAGGTTTTTTATTCGATTTTGATTTTTGTACTAAGAAAAATAATGTTTAAATCAATTTATTAATTCTTTTAATGTTGATATAAAACCTCACTTGTTAGAGCAAAATGCTCAGCATTCAAAAGTTTAAAAATTGTTGGCCTGTGTTATAGACCTAAAATATGGTCACTGCAAAAAAAATGCTTTTAACAAAGAGAAGACTCAAACTTAAGTAATACTCTCCGATTTTAGGTTGTGCAGCATAAAGCCGAGAAATAACTAGGGAGCTTGGGAGGAATGTTCCAGTAAAACACTAAACTAAAATTATTGTTACTGCGAATAATCCAAATTAATTGACAATCTGTTCGTGTAGGACACCTCTCGCGTCCAACTAAAAAAGTAAGTAAATCGACTTATTCAGAAATAGTGATTTGACATATTCATATTCTTTTTGAAAAGATCTAATAGTTGCCATTTCCATCTGGTTTACATTTGAAACCGCTATGAAGTTATTGGTATTTGCTTGGTATGCCTTTACCATTTTCGCCATGCAGTCTAGAGAATGGAACATTCAAGTAATCTCTTTGCTGTGTGTAATGTTAGTGCAAGTCACTTCTCCTATTCTTGTCATATTATTTCTGACGTGAAACAAAACGGAATAAATATTTAATGACGGAAGTTTCATGATCTGAAGTTTTCTAAATAAATCACTACATGAATGTTTACTACCTACAAGCATCATGTAACGAATAGCACGTTTTTGTGCTAAGAAGTTATTTTCATGTTCTCTTCTTGACATAATTGACAATTTGCTGTAACTGTGTAAAATAATAAATTAAGAAATCGTGAAGGTGTTGGGCGGCATTGGAAGGATAGACGATATCAAAAACATGATCCTGGTCTTTTAGTGACTGAGACTGGGTGTCTTATAAAGGTCAGTATGGTCAGAATTTAGAGAAATTAAAATAAAATTTAAAAATAAGTCAGCCATATTTGTTCCACAAAAACAGGTAGACTATGTAAAAAATTATCTAAAATTAACAATAAATCAGGTTGATATACAGAAAAGAGAAACAAAAAATCTGGCTCTGGCAAAACAAAATGGACCCCAATCTTTTATCAGTTTATGATCTGCATTTGGAGAGGGATAGTGACAGACTCCGGAAAGTTTGCTTCAGATTATATGTCACGTCATCTTATATGCAATCAGAAACGTCTGAAACTTAAATCTTGCCCGCAAAATGTAAAAAACCAGTCAAACGCATTGTTTGTCTAATAAACTTGTATCTCTTAGAGAGCTAAACAGTGCAATTACCAGAAAAAAGCAGTTGCCTAGTTTCACCTCGACGTAACACGCATAATTTCAAAGATATTTTTGATATAAAGCTGTTAATTGATCAACAAATTACGAGTAGATTTTTAACCGACTTATCATTACTTAATAACACAAAAAGGTTAAAAACATATATTTTTGATGATGAGAACGATTTTTTCTGATAAAAACTTCGTCTATTGTGTTTTTTTTTAAATTTGTAAAAAAATAAATTGTAAAGTTTCTTGCATTTTGAATAATAAAGACGGGATGCAACTTTTATGGACTTTAAGAGAACTTATCATCGCATTATAGAATCTCGAGTGGTCATTCTTGCGAATGGTATTATTTTAATCAATTATAATAAGAGCGGCGTGGGGTGTGTCCCTAAATGATACAAAAAAACCTTGTTTGATCCAACTAATCACCCTTAATTTCGGAGCTGCTCCGAGGAATGTCTGAATCCATTATTTGGCCGATTAGAAAAGATAATCTCTTCGAGAAATCATTATTGTATGACGGCGGGCCCCTGTCACGAGTGATTTATGTTCTTTTTGACGCTTGAAAAGAGATCGTCTCCTATATATATATACGGCGTCTTATCTCGGTCCGCGTGAGCTTTCCTTTCGACTTTTTTTCGAAAGTAATAAGTTACGTAGCACTTCATAATATGTTTCGATGGACAGTTTGAAAGCCAGCTTACGTTAGGATAATAAACGAAACTTCCGACGTGTGCATGTGTGTGTGTGTGTCGCCTTTTTTGCCGGATTATCTTGGGAATTGAACTTATCTTATATCGGGTAGAAAATTGAGGAAAAACTCGTAATTGGAATTTAGGTGGCGCGGTTTTATTGCCATTGTGTGACGAGATTAGGTTTCATTTTAAAGCGCTGCACCTGCACAGTAGATTTATTTATAGGGAGTTTGAGTTGCGTCCACCGGAATTTGTATTTAGTTTATTCACTATTTGAAAGAATCGAAGTTGTATAGCATCATCTTAGAAATGGTAAGTTAAATCCCAAACTAACAAAACACGTTTTCTGATTTTTTTTAAAATTAATGATACTAAGAGATTTTATTAAACTTGAAGTCGTTAAAAAGTGCTTACCAGAAGTGCTTCGAGGATTGAAAAAAACATAGGCACGAGTGTATTACGTCTGGGGGATTACTTTGAAGTGGACAACATTAAAAAGTCACCTTAATTTTTGAACGCACCTCGTACATGCTTCCCTGAAGCGACTCTTAGAACTCCTTCCATCTATTTGGTCCTTCGTAAGATGACCATTCCATAAGAGGTCTTCAACTTTCAACCGAAACACGTTTTCTGCCTTTTTTTTTAAATTAATGATAGTAAGATATTTTAATAAACTTGAAGTCGTTAAAATGGACAGATACTTAAATGCAACTTAAGACCACAGCGCTTTTTTGTTTCACATGGCGAAACTCCATCTACCGCTATTTTGTATAGAGATGATCAAGAACTTAGAAATGAAAGTAGTAACAAACCCATTCTCCCCGTTTCCTTAATACAAACATTTATATCCACAATTTACCACATAGCTATAGACCATATTAATATGTCTAATATCGATTCTTGCTTGCTTAGTATAACGACAATATTCTAAAAATATTGGAAAAATTAAAATTTTAAAATAAAGAAAACAAGAAATTCATGTTCATGACAAATCAAAAAGTAAATCGACTTTATAATATAATAATCAAACAAAACACCCATATCCTCATTAAAAATAATAACAAAAATAAATTAGGATTCATTAATGGAATTGGCAAAATAAATGAATGGCTTTTCGTAACCTTGAACTCTGCACTATCTGCCATTTTTTCCTGTTCCCAAAATCCTAAGAAACCCATTACTGGAAGGAGGATTGGAATGATTGAGGGGATAAATAAAAAATTTGTCGAAGAACTCAGGGCTATACCAGAAATGCTTCGAGGTTTGAAGAAAGCCTTGGCACAATAACTAAATTGTATATTATTTATTAACCTTCAAAGGGTTGAATAATGCTATGGAATTCAACATTTTTGCACTTTGCAAAATGTCTTTTTAAAAATTGAACTGAAGCGGCTTTTACTTGATGAAAATCCATTTATCAAAATAAATAAGAACTAAAAGTTCAAAAGACAATAGTGATGCGTTAGAAGGGATTTTTATATCTTTAATTTTGTTGATTAATTCAAAAGAATTTTTTATTGCAAATTTTGGTTTAAATATTTTATATTTATTATTTTATATTTATAATTAATATATTTCAAAATCTGTGTGAAACTAGTAAATATATTAATTATAAATTATTAATTATAAATATAAAATAATAAATATGAAATATTAGTAAATATTTTAAAGTTCCACACAGATTTTAAACCAAAATTTGCAATTAAAAATTCTTTTGAATTAATCAACAAAATTAAAGATATAAAAATCTCTTCTAACGCATCACTATTGCCTTTTGAAGTACAAAACTTATTTCCCAGTATTCCAACTATGAATGTGATAGATTTAACTCGGAAACAGGTTAACCCATCGGTGAAACAAGATTTATTAGATTGCTTAATAGTATCTTTAGACCAAAATTATTTTGAATTTAATGGACAGATTTATATCTCTAAAGAAGGTTTGTTTATGGGAAACCCACTTAGTCCTTTGTTAGCCTAGATTTTTATGGATAATCTGGAAAATATCATACTAGAACATCCTTTAAGTAAAAGTTTTTTATGGTGGTATAGATATATGGATGATATCTTTGCTTGCTTTGTTGGAACGGACAGACAATTGAATTCTTTTTTAAATTACATTAATTCATTACATAATCGTATAAAATATAAAATTCACTATCGAGATTGAACAGGATAATTCTATTAATTTTTTAGACTTAACTATTACAAAAGCGCAAAACAAATTAAATTTTTCAATATATCATAAACCTTCACACACGGACACAGTCATACATAACAGCTCAAATCACCCTTATACACATAAAATGGCTGCATTTAACTCTTTCATACACAGACTTCTTAATTCGCCACTCTCGACAGAAAATTACAACAAATAACTTAATATCATTAAACAAATTGCACTGAACAACGGCTACAATCCGTCCATTATAGATAAAATTATAAATAAAAAATAAATACAGACAACAGTAAACTCTATTTATCCGAAACCTAATACAGAACACGAACAATTTAAAACAATTACATACATAGGAGAACCTAGTGAAAAAGTTTCAAAATATTTGTCAAAATGTGGTTTAAAAATAGCTTTTTTAGAACTAACAACACAATAGGAAAATATTTAAAAAAAACAATAAATCAAAATGTCCAAAATCCCAAAAATCAGGTGTTTACAAGTTGAAATGTGGATCTTGTCCTAAAATTTATATTGGACAAACAGGTAGATCCTTCAAGAAACGCATTAACGAACATAAAAGAGCTTTTAAAAACAATAGTTTACATTCAAATTATGCTACACACTTAAACATAGAAAAACGCATTTTTGACGACAATTTTGATATTTTACATACAGCCACAAAAAGTAGAAAATTAATTTATTGGAAGCCATGGAGATTAACAAAATGAGACATTCAAATGTATTGCTTAACGATCAATTAGATTTAAATACCTCTCCTTTATTGAACTTAAATTCTCACAACAACATTAATTAAGGTTAGATGGTCATTTTTCGGTATATATACGAGCAGGTAGTTTGTAAATATTACATTTGATAAAGATACGGTGTTGCCGAAACAATTGTCATGTCATGATATATAATTTCGTGAAAATCTGAACTTTTAGATCTTATTTATTTTGAATGTCTTTTTATATTAAAATCAATTTTACCTCGTTCCATTACACTTTTTGGGTGTATAATTCATGAAGCCGTCAGAAAACTATTTCTTTCGACACTTTGCCACCATATCGCCTCGTATGTACGCTGCTGGATGTTAAAGCTTGCCAAATGTTTTTAAATTGTCTACCTAAACAAAAAAGTGCGACCCGATTTCATGTTCCCGATTTACCGCAATTTCCCAAAGTGTCGTCCGCAGCGGAAAAATGCGTCTGCCGTCTTGTCAATTAGGAATTAAATTTTGCATCTAGGGCACGTTAGGTACACTTTACTCCTACTTTGGAGTTTATGGTAACAGATGCATTTACGGTAAATGTTCGAAACGTGACTCACGGGAAAGGAAGAAGTATTGTTAGGATAAATCGCAATAATGCAAAGCAAAACGTCTGGTTTTGCATATCGCCGACGGGTTTCTAATTCCCTCAAACGAAAAAAAAAAAATGGCACGACGTGCATTATAAATGGGGTTCGATTTCTAAATAAGGTCACCTGTTGAGAACGGCACTGATATATTTTCCAAACACGTTTTTGGTTTTGGGTATAATTTTGCAGTTCGATTTGTTGTTATTGCAGGGTATCTCGCAATTAATAGAGAGAGACAGAAGTTTTTTTTATTTCAGATACCCACCGCATTTTAGAACCCTGTATCGCAATGAGATGATAAAAACTGATTATTGTACGGAGAACAAAGTGGCGTATTACTTTTGAAATATATAATTTTCAAGCTACAAGTTCAAGTTTTTTTTAATGGAAATATATTTTATCTGCTACTGCGATGTTTATATATTTATATTTGTTTTTATGTTTATATATTTCAACACTGTGAGGTCTGTTCAATATAACAACCTTGACAACCCATACACTACATTTGATCTATGACATTAGACTTGTATAGTAGAGGAGTTAGACCTTTGACTCTAGAAAAAAGTTTTGAAACTTTTTCAGGATTATATCCGGCAATTTTTGTTACCTTGAATTCTTTGAAAATATTTATAATAGATTCTGTGAGGTTTTTAATATAAGGTGTCTTTCTGTAATAAGGGGTGTTTTTTTTTATGTACAGAAGTTTAAGTTGCAATAAAACAACGATGACATGAATTTTATTTATCCGAGAGACAATCTTGGGGCATTACTTTTTAAATATGATTTCTGCCATATGAACGCCACGGCTGGCGCGGATGTAGTCCAATCTGGACGTCCAATTTTCGATGACTTTTTCCAACATTTGTAGCCGTATATTGGCAATAACACGGCGAATGTTGTCTTCGAAATGGTCAAGCGTTTGTGGCTTATTCGCATAGACCAATGACTTTATATAGCCCCATAGAAAGTAGTCTAACGGTGTTAAATCACAAGATCTTGGAGGCCAATTCACAGGTCCAAAACGTGAAATTAGGCGGTCACTAAACGTGTGGAATCAATAAATCGATTGTGGCACGAGCTGTGTGACATGTTGCGCCGTCTTGTTGAAACCTCCTGGACATCATGGTTATTCAATTCAGGAATGAAAGAGTTAGTAATCAGCTCTATACCGATCACCATTGACTGTAACGTTCTGGCCATCACCATTTTTGAAGAAGTACGGAGCAATGATTCCACCAGCCCATAAAGCGCACCAAACAGTCAGTTTTTCTGGATGAACGGTGTTTCGACATACACTTGAGAATAAGCTTCGCTAGAAGTGCGCTTCATCGCTAAACAAAATTCGCTTATGAAAATCGGGAACAACGGCAATCTCGTTTTGGGCCCATTCGACGAATCTACGCCTTACTTGATGCTCGTTTGGCTTCAATTCTTGCCCGAGTTGGATTTTGTAAGCACGTAAACCAAGATCCTTCCGCAGATCCAATTCCTGTGCTCGATGGCGGATGGACTCATTCGGGTGTTCCTCAGTAGCAATAGCTTCTTCTGTACGGCGTCTCTGGGGATGAGAGTTATCAATAGGAGTAAACGTGGTGCGAAAACGTTCCATGGTTAATCGATGGACGATTTTGTCGACGATAAAATGGACGTAGTGCGCGATACGTATTCCGCACAGAACCATTATTTTCGAAATAAAATGGCACTACTTGCAAGCGTTGTTCAGGCGTGAGTCTATTCATGACGAATTGTCAAACCAAACTGAAATAAATCACTTGAAAGCTGTTAAATCGGTCGCCATCTTGCACAGTAATGCCAACTTAAAGTACTATACATCGAAAAAAAAAGACCCTATACATACTCCGTTGGACCGTCAAATGTGTTGGAATTATAGATTAATCTCTTCGGAACAAATTTGGCTTCTACAAGTTTAATGTCCAAAACTTCTGGAAAAATTGCATGGCACTTCTCTAATAGTGATTCGACGATTTTTCACCACAAATTGTTTCACTTCTTAAAGGCTTTTATTAGTTATTGACGTGTTGGGGCGTCCAGAATGAGGTTCGTCATTGACGTTTTCTCTACCATCTTGCTGTTGACAACATTTCGAGTGTTTTGCAGCCATTTTTTACACAACTTGTTAGGCAAATTCTCTGCCATCTTACAACCATATTTAGTTAGAAGTTTCGAAATTTTCTTGCTAGGTTCTCCTACCTATTTTATTGTTTTCTAAATTATAGGTTCAGTGTTTAATATGGGATAGATACAGTGCAGAGTTATATAAATCTGTTTTAGTTATAATCTAATCTATCAAAGAGGGGTCGTAAAGCAATTTGTTGTATAATATTTAATTCTTTTTCAAAATTTTCCGTGCGAAGTGGTATATTAAGTAGTGGATAAAAGAATAAAAAACAGCTATTTTGTGTGTGTGAGGGTTTGTGGTAAATGGAAAAGTTTCATTTGTTCGGTAGTTTAGTTATAGTTAATTCCAAAAGGTTTAAAGAATTATCTAGTTCCGTCTCTATGGTAAATGTTATACGGATATGTGTGGAGTTTGTATGATTAAAAAAAAAACTGCAACTGTCTTTTTGTTGTAGTGAAACAACCCAAAACGTCTTGTTTTATGGAAGGGTTGTCTTGTCTCTGAGTGAGAATATTGTCTATTATGAGTATTAGATTAATGGCTGGAATGGTAGCAAATGGATTTTGGACACCAAAGGAAACTAGAATTGCCTTAGGAGGAATTTTAATATCTTTAACCTCGTTGATGGTGCTGTTACAAAAGAAACAACCGGCCTAATTGTCATATCCTGTTTGTGTAATTTAATGAGATATTCGAGTCTATTACTTAATGACCAATTGAATTAAAATGCGTTTCCCCTGTTAAATTTAAATTTATGACCCTACAATAGTACAGATGTCTGAATATTATTATATTTTGTATTTGATAAAAGCAGGGAAAATCTGAACATTCTTTGTTCCAATTTAATTGTATTAAATGGATGTTGAGCAAGTATAAGCAACCTCAGTTCTGCCTGCCTACGAGCAGATAAAAACTTTAATAGAGTTATTACAGTCATGACCATTTATCGTGAGTTGCGCTGTATTTGCATGGAGTAAGCAAATAATGTTGAAAACCCTTGCTGCGTCTATGGACACACCTGGCAGTGAAATCAGTGACGTGACAAAGTAGATGATTCGATTAATTTACGGCACTCCCGATACGAGTTATTTAAAGCCCGCTTTCCCGAAACACTATTAATTATTCCCATTACCGATTCGCATAGCTGACTTTCCTGGAATCGTAGAGACGCCGAAAAACTTTTCGACAATACGCCGAAACGCCGGGCTCGGAAATGAATTTTAACTCAAACACTTACTCTGTTTAAAAGCGTTTCGAGTAGAGCTTTTAATCGACGAAACTCCATTCACGGTAATTGCTATCGAAAATAACTATTTTAATAACGAAACCGTTCCGTTAATTTCACGAATCGGAAGGTGCGGACAAGCCGATAGTAGCAAATGTTAAAATCAAATTAAAAAAGATCTGTCAGCGGCAAACATTACGAAAGATCAAATTCAGTGAACTCGAGAATGTGTCGTGCAGAATTAAATAAAAGCCTAGAACGATATTGCAGCAATTCAAAGAGAAATTACGCAGATTAAAGACGAGAAAAAAAGCTTGACTTGGCGAAAAATATCCGGAAATGGTAGTTCATTGACCAAAGATCATGCAAAACCCAATTGAGGAACAGGTCATTCACATATATAGAGCAGCTATCATCATCATCAGTAGCACTACAACCCTGGGTGGGTCTTGTCTGCGTTTACAATTCGCCTCCATTCCTGTGTATCCCATTGTCCTGAGATCTGATATTATATTATCTCGCCTAGAGGTCTTCTCCCAGCTGGATTGTCACTCCAGACTAGGTTTGTAATTCTATTTTCTGGACTACGTTCTATGTGTCCAAGCCATTTTAGTCGTCTCGATTTAGTCTCCTGGACAATGTCCGCTTCTTGATATATGTTTCTCAGTAAATTGTTGTTTTGTTCGTTTGTAGTTTCCCATTTCAGTCTCTTTTACAGAGCCAAAGATTATTCTTAGGATTTTTCTTTCAAAATACCTCAGTTTTCTCTCGTTTTGCTTCGTCATTGTCCAGCTTTCGCACCCATACGTTAGTATCGGTCTTAGTAGGGTTTTATAGATTTTAATTTTGAACTTTCGCCATACCACTTCAGATTTAGGGACTCCAGAAAAAGCAAAGGGACATCGGTTTACGCTCTGGATTCGACTTTTTAGTTCTTCTGTTATGCTGTTGTCCTCTGTTATCGTCACTCCTAAATACTTCAAACTAGTCACTCTTTCGAAATTGTAGTCTCGCATTGTGACCTTTTGTCCTACACGGTCTCTGTTTACCTGTCTGCGGACACACATATATTTTGCTTTTTCTTTATTTATTCTAAGGCCCATTTTGCTGGCGATCTTTTCTATTTTTACAAACATTTCTTTTACTCTACAGATCGATCTTTCTATGATATCGACATCATCAGCGTATGCCAGAAGCAAATGTGGTCCATTTGGTGAAAAATTTTCTAGGTTCACTTCTGCATCTCTAATGACTTTTTCTAGGGCCATATCACAGAAATATATAAATATCCAAAGCATCAACAGATGGCACCGATAATAACAGTGGAGGCAGTTTTAAGAAAGTCCCAAAGGCTTCCAAATCTCGATTCTTCCCGCATCGGTTGTTGATAAATCGAACTTGATAACGTTTCGCCAATCATCCTTTTAGATTCTTCAGAGCTTAACTGAAACTGGTTCGCGTTCTACTCTGGGATGACTGATTCCCGTATTGATGAAGGGTAAAGACCAGAGTGGCGGTTAAGATTGCTTGATTGCTTATAGATTTCTATGGATTCTCGGATTTTTCTTTAGTAGAAGAATGGATTACACGCAAGAATTTTTGTTTTATCTAATAAGATTTGATGTGCGGTTTCATGATTTCGTTAGGAAACTTCAGATGAGCTTATTTGTCGTCTTAAGATCCTTTCATGTGCTTTTAGTCCAGTTGATATTTTTCTTCCTGTTTCCCCATTGTATTCTTTGCGAAGATGAGATTTTGGCTCTGTAAACAAGAGAGTTTAAAACCGATATTTGATCCGAATGGTCGTGTGATGTAAGTAGGTTTCTGTAAACAGAATTATCCAATCTTAGGTCTGATAATAACAATATCCAGGGATGGGAGATCGTTTTTAGTTCGTTTTTTAATGGTAAAACCTATATTAGGGTGTATAGAGTTTAAATAATCAAGAAAATCTCGTAGAGATGCTTGACTATGATGCCAAAAAACAAAAATATCATCAAGGTTACATTTCCATAATTTTGGTTTTAGGTGTAAGGTGTTCAAGGCTTTCCTCTCAAAAGCTTCTGGTGATAATGTTAATAAATTTGACCGTTACAAGAAAAATATGTTCGGGACACGCATTTTTCAATTAAGGTGCCAGATTCTCGGATTTTATATATCTAAATCAAAATCTAAGGGGATAAAGAGGGATTCTACGTGGAAACTAACCAGAATATACTGTGGATCTAATGTAATGTAAGTATGTAAGTATGAGTTTTCCATGTAAATGGCTTTAAAATAGAAGCTAGATATTTTGCTAGAAAATATGTTGCTGACAATAGGTCGAAGGGGGAATACAATCATAATTTTGCCCGGATTGTAGTAGAGAAAAAGACCTAATAACAGATTTAAGGTTGCATCCCATAAGTGATGTAGGATCCTTTGTAAGTTGACGATAGAATCCGCTTGTAAGAATATCATGAATGTGAACCAGTTTCAGTTAAGCTCTGATGCAATAGGATGATTCGCGAAATGTCAACTTCGATTTATCAACAACCAACTCAGGAGGAATCCAGAAGATTTGCGAATAGTAACGTTATTAGTAATTTAAAGAAGGCCTAGAGGATATTCCAATAGAGCTCATTGAGCTAATCAATGACAATAACATTCATTTGTTAATAGGACTGATCAAAAATGGAATGGAATGATATGATGATGAAGATATGATGGGTGTTATGTGCCATATGCTGAAATTATTTTTGAAGGTGGTCCATGGAAGAATATATAAAAAATGCGAATCTGTGTTAACAAATACACTGTTTGGAAATGGATTTGGAACTCGAGATTATGTGTACGATGACGTGATATCAACAAGACGCTGAATGTAGGGTTTATAGATTACAAGAAAGCATTTGAAAAAGGCGCCATGATGAGCTCATCGAAATAACAAGAAAACTCAACCTAGGTCGTGAGGATCTTTCATTTAAATCCAATCTTTATTGGCACCAGAAAGCAAATTTAGCCCTCGAATGAAGCAGTACTAACTATTCAAGGTACATTCGGAATCAATCTCTATGGAAGTACTGAAAAATCAATAACCTAGCAGTCTGTAACCTCAGATACGCAAATAATACTTTGTTAATAGCCGAAAATTTCGAAGATATGCAGGAATCTTTTATGCCGTGAATGAAGTCGATAATCCGTAAGAACCGGAAATGAATATCAAGAAAGCAAAGTACATGGCAGTCGAACGCCAACAAACACGTACCTCAGTAACAGTCGGTGAAGAAGAATACTTTCATCACAGAAGAGTGAAGACGAGACACCGATATTAAAAGCAAAATAGAACCGGTTCGTCAAGTACTCCTCAAAGTGAGAATATTTCTGTCTAAAGGTAATTATGAATTATCGAATGTCATCATGCTTTTCTTGTATACCCATCTAATTTCTTTTCGGAAAAATCTTAATGACATTAGTAAAGAACACAGGAAGGTTTTTATCAAGATATGAAAGACATCGAAGGGCGACAGATGTAATAAAGTAACGCCCCTTATTATGATTATGATGATTGTCGTATGGAATCTTCACCGAGATATTGTAGACAATATAAAAGAGAAGCCTAATGCTGTAAGTGCAAAATATATACCTTTTTATAAATAATGTAATTTTCAGATAACAGACTTATGCAATTCTTTTGAGTAATTCACTTAGTTTTTATAAACAATTTCACGTGAAAATTAAGTTGTCAGCAACATTTCTAAAGTCATGTTCTATAGAATATTATAGAATTAAAGTCACCATTTGACATTTAAAGCATGCAAAACAAAAAAAAATTATTAAACAAATCAGAAGATAAATTTATTACGTATTGTTAGTTTAGGTTAGTTGAATGAAGCAAAATTTAAAGTTGAAAAGGATGAAAACAATAATTACAAACGAAACGTGTAATAATGTCAGCTATTGAGTAAAATTAAAAAAAAAAAATGAAATTTTCTTTTGACTTCAAATATCATTCGGCATCCTAAATTAGGGATAACTCGACATTAACAACAATCCATGAAGTTGAAATGAACATTCAAATCAAGAAGATAGTCAGTGTTAATAGAAAAATGGTATTTAGGAATATCGGAAATAAATTGTACCCATTCTAAACGAAACTTAGGAGTTAAAATTTCATCCCGGTCCAAGCAAATCTTCTTCATGAAAATTGCCACTATAATATTGGGAACAATGAGTCCTAATGGATCGAAATGTTGATCAATCTGAAAGAGAACATGCATTTTGGTAGTATGCGATACTTAAAAACCTCACTTGGACAGCCTTCAGATTTAATATTGTACACCTCTTGAGTGCTGTTATGAACGATGGACTGCTATTGGATGATAATTTATGAAGTTCAATAACGGAGTTAAAAAGTGATATTAGCTGCCTGTGTATGTCCTTTAGATTTTCATATGAACTATTAGTATTATCCGCTACAATAAGTTGCTCTATGCGCCTAAGAGGTTTGTTGCTATTGTCGCACCATAAGGTATTCTGCAGAAAAGAAAAACCCTGAGAAAACTAAAATCTTATGGAACAATTTTACTATGTCACAGATTAGTGCAAAATTTGAATTTCGGAACAGAACAAGTATGTCAAATAATTCAGGTTCTCATATACGTAATTTCCCTATGAACAGAAATCTAGTTGCTTCATTAATGCTAAAGGAGGAACACCTGAAACTATTCAACGATATTTTTCTCTCTTGGAGATTTAACAGGGGTAAACGGATAATTCGTATCTAAGTGAGATGGCTTAGATAGAGGCTAATCTTCCGATTAATTGCACGCAATCATTTTCAACGTTGGGGGTAGATTTCCAAGGTCCATTCTTTAATTCAATATCTATAATATAGCTTTACTGAACAAATCGTATATCTGGGCGTACGTTTGTACCATCACCAAGATCATATAGAACCAGTTTCGAATTTTTCTGCAGATGTATTCATGACGTTTAAGAGATTTATGTCCAGCAGAGGTTATCCTTCAGTAATATATAGTGACATTTGTTTGTTTGACAGTTGTATGATGTCTTTTGAAATGAACAAATTTCTGCTTCCACAGCAAAATTTCCTTGTTACTAAAGAGAATAAGTGAAAATATAATTCACCGAAGAGTCATTACGACCTGTGGGAGGCGATCATAAAGAGTATTAACTATAATTTGCAAAGTATACAAAGTATAGCTGCATTCTTACACAAACTTCTACTAATTGCAGTGACTTAACGTGCCTAATACCTTTCATCATTTTGCAAGCGGTAATAGCTTAACTTCCATTCCAGATGTCTCAGACATTGCTGAAAATGGACTTTCACAGGTGGTCCAGAGAGTATCTTAATTTGTTTTAAAACAAGCCGAAGTCTTACTTACCTAAGAAACAGAATATAAAAGCCCTAGAATGGCCGTTAGCCAGAGTTATAGAGACTTTTCCATGTCTTCACGGTAAGATCGAAACAGTCAAAACCGAAATTAAAAATGGTGTATACATCAGAGGCATTACCAAAGTATGTCTACTACTAAAAGACGAGAATACGCTTGCCCTTTAAATCAGTTTGAAAACCATTTCTAAACACGCGAGACCACAGGTGCGCTAGCAACCCGTGACAAACTGGGAATGAGGTGGTCTGCTTGCAATTATTCGTTTCGTTTGTTTTTCTTTCGATGTTTTTAACAAAAATTTTATTAATTTTCCGATCCGTACACTGATATCTCGTTCCTCCGGTACGTTAAGTGAATGTTATGCAAAATTAATTATATTTTTAGTTATGAACGCAAGGCGATAATTGGGTCACCTCAATAGAGTGCATGCGAAAACATTTTGGTTTTTGAACAACCCGGATCTTGCACCCGCAACAGATACTATACTAACAATTTTAGAGAATTTTATAGTATTAAAGTGACTATTTCGGATTTAAATCATACAAACACAAAAAAAATAAACAAAAAAAGCCAATTTTTGAGCCACAACGGGTGAGGATATCCAAACGGGGCAATAAAGTCAGCTTTGGGTAATAGTCTGATAATTTGGCGTCCTAAACAATACATCAGCGTTTTGTTAGATACATTACGGATAATTAGACATTAATATCTATCCATAAATTGGAAAAAATTCGCCTTCTTTTATTATATCTTATATATATTTAGGATTAGAAGAAGAAGAAGAAGGCAGTTACTGTTGTAAAAAATGGCAACTTTCTGTTGCCAGGAGATTTATGAAATGTTGTATAATATGAAAGTCAGAGAGAATGCATCAGCGGAATTGAAAAGAAGATGCAAATTTTTCGCGTTTTCGCTTCTCTTTAAGGCCGGAAGTGTATTTTCGACTCTCGGAGATAATATTTAATTAAGTTTTGCAGTTGATTCTATAAACTTTTGAATAATTCCGCCCGTCATTTGAATGGAAAATCGCGATAGAGGTCGTGTTGATTTTTGTCGTCGCTATTGAGGAAGTCTGCATCGAAAAATGGAACATTTGCCAGGTGTACGCAGCGGTTAGATATACAAAGCGTAACAGAAAATTTGTTCAATCCTTTAACCAAATATTATTTTGGCTCAAATAGCAGGACTTCAATCGTTTTCCATTTGAACACTTTGTTTGTAGAGTGTCAACAGGGTCAAAGATTTTTCACCCATTCCCCATTCAACATCTTACGATATCTATGATATGAAACACACTTATTTTGAAACAATCATTTAATAACATCCGAGAAATACCACCTTCAAGAAAAACTAACTTTCTTATTCAATAGTTGGATGTAAGGGGGGCGATAGAAAATGACACTTAAAAAATAAAAAATAATTTAAATGCATCTACTATATATCTATATCTATCTATAATCTAAATGAAAATTGCAATGTTAATGCTATGACTAGTGCCAAAAAAAAAAGAAATAAGTATAATTTTCAAGCGATTCTTTTTCTACGGTCATGTCTTTTTTATATCCCGTACTTGTTTTGTGACGACACTTATGATTTTCAATTAGCATTCACGCCGTCCTTTTTTTTATTTATTAAAACGTGCTACTAAATTTAAAAAATTTAAGAAACAAACTGCAATTTAATGGACAATTTGCTAGTCAAAAAACCTAGTGACAAATTTAAGTTTAGTAGCCCGTCAGTATTTGGATGAAAATTATAGTGATCGCTGGATTGGGCGTGCTCGACCACATTTTTGGCCACGCAGGTCACCTGATTTAAATCCAATAGATTTCTTTCTCTGGCGACACTTAAAGACATTAGTGTACACAACACTAATGTCCAAAGTGAAGAAGATCTAAGAAAACGAATAAAAGACTCTTGTGCATTTATTAGGAACACCCCTGGTATTTTAGAAATGGTTCGCCAGGTCATTTCCAGCAGTTGCTCTAATTTATTTTTTTCTTAGAGAGTATTGTTTGTAACTTAACCAAATGAAATTGGTTGGTTTGCATACTACAAAACGAGTAAGTAAATTGCAATCAATATTAAGTTCACATTTTATCCATTTACACACATCCGGAACACTAAATATAGCCTCACTTTTTTAATAAATTAACCAAAGGGACTTGGATTCTTGACGTACTAACCACTTAGTTAGTTATTGTGCAATTATCAGGAATATTGAGTTCACATTTTATTCCTTTACTGTAGATTGTAAACTAGCCAAAAAAACAATTTAATTTGTGTAGTTTTTTTTTGGTTTACAAATTTGATGTAAATCTTGAATAGTTTGTAAGCTGATAGTATACAAACCAACCTGTATTCGTTGCTACTTTTTTCCATCAAAACAACTAGGCAGCTGGTTTATAAATAAGCCAATTTAAGGCTTTTATGATTTCTTTTTTTCTGTATAACTCGAAAAGTTTTTCACTCTGCAGATGATACTTTTTGGTTCGTAGTAACAAAGACTTGCAAGTTCTGAATTCCAGTAGTCACAATGCCGAACCTTGGTTTATCAAAACTGTGTTAAATTATATAAAGATAAATTACAATAGGTGAACTGAAAAATGAAAATCTACTGGGCGTAACTATTAACGGTAATTTGAAGAGGTCTTTCTCATGTGGAGTTTTGAGGGCTAACTGGCCATATTTGTTAAGAAGGTTCTTTGCTGTTGTTTGTTGTTCGTTTGTGACCACCATACAATTCTAAATATTTAATATCCTCTTTTTTACATACTCTTAGGGTGTTATTTTGTAAGGCAGTTTGTTGTGGGTTTTTAGATTGGGGAAAAATTGCAATCGTGACATCGAATACTTGTTCATCATGGTCGTCATCACTGCAAAGCTAAATATTTAGAAAATTTCGATATTGACAGCCATGATACAAAGTCGGATAATCTGCTACCCTCAAAAAGACCTTAATCGAGAAAAGCTAACAGTGTAATTAAAACATTTTACAACTTTATACCTAGTAGTAGTAGCCTCCTAGTATCTGGAATCGCGTTCTTTATACAATTTACATGTTATTACTTGCTGCAGTCTATAGCTCACTGAAATGTAGCCAATAAAACCATTTATGTATCTATCTATCTACGTAGGTTTCTTCAATTAATCCAAAATTGCTGAGTAAATCGTAACACAGAGTAGGATAAGTACAAATAAGTAAAAGGTGCTACCATCAACCTAACCACATAAAAGGTATTTGAGCTCCACCCTTCAGTGTTTTCATTTTTTAATAATAATAACAATAATAATAATAATAGTTTATTCACGTATTGGTATACAATGAAAAGGACACGGTTCGGATGAACAAAATAAGATATTTTGAGCCTCCGTTTTCAAACCTATCCTAAGAAGAAGGTAGCAGTGCTAGGCAGGAAAAATACACATAAAAAAATTACCCAGTACGATCCGTGCAAATAGAGGGACTTACACTTTACAAATAGTTTACAGTAGACATTACTTAAATATTTAATGATAATAATACTTCACGCAGGTGTGTGGAAAAGGAATTGTTTTACCCATGTTATATGTAAAGGATCTTTCAGAGGTGTGACGTGGAGGGGTGAGCAGGCCTTTAAATATTAAATTTAAATTGTGAACGTCAGTGCGAAAGCTGATTTTTTGAAAAGAGAGCGTGGAGACTTCAATCTTATAATTTTGTGATAAAGATTACATTTCCTTCAGTTTATGACTAACAGGCCTGCCGCGTTTAATCCCAAAAAATCAATCTTAGACAGTATTTCTGGATTTTTTGAATCCGTTCTGAGGAAGCCGCTGTCAGACATGGGCCATAGATGACATCACAGTGGTTAAAAGAAGATAAAACTATCGAATTACACAGGACATTTTTTAATGATTCATTTAAAATATTTTTAGAACCATATAAGCATTTTAAGTCAGCAATGAATTTTTTAATACATTGTGTAATGTCGAGCATAAGCCCAAGGTTTTTTGTCTCCGTTTTCAGAGGAATGCACACATTCGATATTTTTATTTCAACTAGTGGAGATAATCGATCAACATCCGCGGGTCTACCAAAGAACATTGCTATAGATTTTTTTGGAATTAGATGGAGTGAATACTCTAGGGACACCCTGCTATTGATTTCTAGATCATTATTTATGATTTGACAGCTTTCCAAAATTTTATCTCCCGAAAATAAACTTGTGTATCATCTGCACACATTTAGGCTTTGCAATGCTGTTTAAAACTAGGAAACGCGGACGTATATATACAGAATAAAATTGGCCCCAGAATGGAGCCTTGAGGCACCCCAGATATTATAGCACGGCAGTCTGACCTGGTATGTAGTTCCCCATAAACTGGACAGTACCCTTATCAAGCCCTATGTATTTTAGAATAGTTAGCAAAGTATGGTGGTCTCAAGGTATCCAACGCCTTAGAGTAATCCAACATGACCAAGATGGTACAATTGGCTTCGTCAATTGTGCGGAATAAATTATCAGTGACGTTTAGGAGAGCAGTTGCTCAACTGTGCCCCTTCCTGAAACCACACTGAGTTGCGTTTTAATGATATTTTCCAGAATTTTGGAATCTACAGACAAAATACTAGTAGGGCGTAATTCACTATAACTTGTGGGACTTTTAGTTTTCCACGTGGAATGGAAAATCCAATTATTATATTTGATTTTAGCTTTTTTTCGGGTTGTTATAAGTAGTTTAATGTTGTCTGTTATCCACGGTTTATATGGTTAATGGAAAATGTTTTTAAACGGTTTTAAGTGTACGTGCAGGTCCATTAACGTGTGAATATTATCATTGAAAAAGGTTACCTTATCGTCAATATTATCAATATCACATATGTTTCGCCACGGTCAATTAGTCATACAAGAGAGTGAGATTAACATTCTTTAGATCTGTACGGGGTGGAGCTTGCAAATGCTGGGATTGTAAAGTTAACTCAGCAAAAACCAGCAGTCCTCAGAAAGAATTATATGATCAATTAGTGTGAGTGTTGTATTAGAGATATGCGTAGGCACGTCAATAACTTGAACCAAACCGAAGGTCTCCAGAATACCGTTGTATGCTGAAACGACGGGGTTGTCTAGCTTGAAAAGATCTAAATTAAAATCTCCAACACAGATCAATTTATCTTTTTGAATGCTTTCCTAGCTTTAGCTTTTGCAATTTTTGTCCACTACAAGTTGACATTAATTAGTTTTAAGTAGGCGTTTAAGTGGCTTTAAAACAAAAGCATTTATACCACACAGTTTTGACATGGTTGTTAAATAGTAGAGAATGAAATGCTGATCTTTAGTTCGTATATCTCACGACTTCCAAGATCCCAACAGTCCCCCTCGAAGCTGGGACATCCTGTAAAAGGACCATTCAAATTCCAATTCTATATCACCTAATGCCAATAAAATTTCAATGTCGGTTATTGCATTTATTTGCGACAGTTTGGAATATAAAAGCATCCGTAAACCTACAGAGGAACATTTACGATTTTATGCAGATTTTGCTTATTCACATGTGGGATTATCAGACCTTGGATAAAGTGAGCGACGTGTTAAATTAAGAAAGTTTCACAAAGGTGCACATTCTCGCTGCGCTCGTGTGTCAAAGCTTGGAGCTAATAAAAACAGGAACTTTGCTTTCAGAATCGCTAAATTGGAACAACCTTAGGATCTCTTTATATAAGCTACTAAAATGAAATTTCAGTTTATTAAAAAGGTATTTGCCACGCTCCCATAGTCACTATAAAGTTAGTTTTCCAGCTAAAAGAGATTTCTTTGAAGGCGTCGCTAAAAATGGAAGATTCCGGGACTTTTCGCCATTCGGGCGTTGCACTATATCGGAGGCATGGAAAAGTGCAGGAAGCGTTTGAGGCAGACGATAATGATTTCGAAATATTGTATCTTGTTACATTCATTTTTGAAAGATTCCGTTTGAGGATACGATGATTTGTAAGAATAGTACGAAAATTCAAAGAAATCGATGATAACATTGACGCAATAATAGGTAAAAAAAATTGATAAGGTATCTTGCAATTCTTCTGTGTATACTACAAAGTGTCCGTTTTGGATGTTGAATTATATAAATAATTCTGGCATACTTGAAAGATTTATTCCAAGAACGTGAGTATTTTTTTACTTCTGAAGGAAGTATCACTGCAAATTGAGGTAGTATATCTTATACTGCCACAATTCAGAACAGAACAGGGCGGGGTTGCTGCACATAATTTGTTTTGTAGCTGAGTTTACAGTAACTTAAGTACTGCTTTGTAGTTTCTCCTCCTTCAATGTTGTTCCATACAAGAGTGTTCAGGTACACCAGGTGCGTAACATAAAACTCACTTACACATTTAAATACAATGCACAATTTTTTTTATTTATCCAATTCATTTTTATCGTTCACTGCAAATTTTAGATAATAAAGGTGTTCCTCTATTAATTTTTCGCAATCTAGTTGATCAATTCCGAGGTCGTCTCCTAATCCAGCTCGATTTGAAAATTGAAAGATTTGTCTGCTCATTTGGGATCAGCAATTTGAATTTTTAATTTGACTTTAAAAAATGTAGAGAACTTAAACACCACAAAATCCCAAAAGGAAAATAAAAAACAAATTTTGTATAAAAACAGGGTGTTAAGGGGTAATTCCTGAAATTAGTAGAGTTTATTCCTAAAGAAACCCCTAAATAGCCCTTCTCGACATTTGGCTTAAAAAAGGGGTCAGTTAGCCATTCGTTGATACAATTTGCAACATAGGCTGCATTTCTCAGATGTTTTTTCAAAAAAAAATGTCAACATAAAATCATAAACAAAGATTTTACCTTAGCCTTTAGCATCGCGAAAACGACATATCAACCAACCTGTATTGAAACATGATCGAAATTCGTGTAGTTGGGTCCTAAGTACTGAATAAGAATTTATTGCCAATTTTTCTTTAAAAAATCAATAATAGTACTTACCTCTTTATCTGTCTTTAGTTAAATAGCAAGTAGGAGGAGGAAATAAAAAAAAATGAAAATCGAACTGTAAAGATTTTTAAAGAGTGTACGTCAAACGTTTTGACGGTAACTAGAGAGTATTTTTGTCAGATAACTCCTGAACAAGAATTCATTGGCAATTTATTCTTTATAAACTCGGTAATAGTACTTCCTTCTTACCTCTTTTTTGTTAAACAGCAAGGAAGAGGAGGAAAAGAAGGAAAAGTATCGAAATCGAACTGTAAAGATTTTTAAAGGCTGTACGCGATTGCCTGGACATTGTGACGGTAACCAGGAAGTATTTTTGTCAATTTAATCTTTAAAAGCTCCCTAATAGTACTTCTCTCTTATCTCTCTTTTGCTAAATATCAAGGAGGAGTAGGAAAACAAGAAAAAGTATCAAAATTGAACTGTAAAGAACTGAATAAGAATTCATTGGCAATTTATTCTTTAAAAACTCCCTAATAGTATTTCTCTGTTATTTCTCTTTTGCTAAATAGCAAGGAGGAGGAGGAAAGGAAAAAAATCGTCAAAATCGGACTGCAAAGATTTTTAAATGGTGTACGCGATTGCCTGAACATTGTGACGGTAGTCAGGAAGTATTTTTGTCAGAAGACTCCTGAATAAGAATTCATTGCTAACTTGTTATTTAAAAATTCTCCAATAGTACTTCTCTCTTATCTCTCTTTTGCTAAATAGCAAGAAGGACGAGGAAAGGAAGAAAAAGTATAAAAATCGAACCGTAAAGACTTTTAAAGAGTGTACGTCATTGCTTAAACAATGTGACCGTGACCAGGAAGTATTTTTGTCAGAAAACTCCCCAATAAGAAATCATTGCCAATATGTTCTTTAGAAACTCTCTAATAGTACTTCTCTCTTATCCCTATTTTGTTAAATAGCAAGGAGGAGGAGAAAAGGAAAAAAAATCAAAATCGAACTGTGAAAATTTTTAGAGGGTGTACGCCTGAACATTGTGAGGACACATCAGCCAGGCAATATTTTTGTCAGAAAACTCCCTTTCTTCGGCATGCCGACCGGTCTAAAGCGCATCGTCGTAGCGTGTTGCCCGCTGCACTTAGTTTATGACGCTGAATTTGTAGATTTGATCGTTTCGGACGACAAACGTGACCGCTTATCCAAGGACTCGAACGTTTTGCGGGTGGTGCGGGGGGAGAATGCGGCTGGGCTACGGGGTGGGGCGCTGGCGGAGAGTCGGGGACGAAACGAGCCTTTCGCGCGCTGCCGGCGGACTTCCTGCAATTACCCCGAACTGCCATTCTAGTAAAATATATTCGGAATGCCGCTGCAACTTTGCTTTTGGGAATTTAGGTTTAAATATTTCAGCCGGGATAGTTTGAAATTGGTATATTTCGAATTACGGGAGGAACCGTTTCGCATTATCCATGTTAAACTGTAAAACGTTCTGGGAGGGTAAACTGACGCGCAGTTGAACCCCGTAAACATGCCACGGCCAACTATAACGGGCACGCGATTAAAAATTTATCGGGGGTCGTGTTGGACTGTTTGCCGATCGAGTTTGTCAGTTGTCGAGGTGCGTAATAATAAAAATAATAATCATCAATTTTTCACTATGAATCCCAGTATTTTGAGTGCACCTCTACAGGCTTCATGGACGTGATTTCTGAAGGAGTGTTTTGTGCCAAACGTTACACCCAAGTCTTTAGGATTGTCATATTTTCTTAATAATATATTACCCAGATGGAAATTAAAAGTTATAGTATCATTAATCTGTATTCAGGGGTAGGTTATAAGAAGCACACCAAGAACCAATAATCTCCAAATTATTCTGCAGAGACGTACAGTCGATCAATTATTCTAAACGGTTTCACATCATCAGCAAAGAGCAAAATTTGACCATCAATGGCGCTAAATTGCTGAGGAACGCCGCTACTAGACATGAACCAGTATGTGGAGTGTCCACGGAACTCCACATACGGTATTCTGTTATGCAGATATGACTATGTGAATGCCACAAGATCATCACAAAATCCAAGCACCCCTCAGTATAGAGCCACTCCACCGGTGAAAAGCAAGTAGTTGACGAATTCCAGAGAAAGAAGACGAGAAAGAAAGAAATAAAAGGAAAAAAAAAACAAAGAAGGAAAAGAAAGAAAAAAGAAAAAAAAACGAATTGGGAGAAGTCAAATACCACCCACGAAATTAATTGTCACATATCTGTAGGTGTTGATCGGGGTTTACGTGCAAGTGTGAGACGTATCAACAAATTGGCATAGTGGCAGCAAAACAGAAATGAGCACCTCGTGTGAGTGCGTGAGGTATATCCGATCCCCAAAATGGCGTAGACAACATCCAAAGGTACGATCAAGGTATTGGTCCAAAAGTCTACTCGAAGAATTTTCGGCGTATTTCCCAACACAGTAACCTGGTATTTTCTACAAAATCACCAAAATTCAATTATACCACGCAACGCATTCGAACATTACGGAAACCAAAAATCGTCTCCCAAAATGGAGTTCTCTCACACGCAAAATGAACCACCATGAAGAGAGATGATCAAGATATCCTTGTCTAACACTCAAACTCTCCCATTGAGCTCCACCGCTTTCACAGGAGGCAGCAAACTCAAAACGTAATACCAAATCAACCGACAAATCAATGTATCCAGACGGGGCCAACAATCAAGAATGTGGAGCAAAGCGTAACACTTAACAAAAAGGAAAGACCAGAAACGTTCTATCGAGGTACATTAGACAAATACTGAAAATGAATTAATTTAAACATAACGAATTTTTATGCTTCGTGAGGAACCTTAGGAACTCCTGTGACATTTGTAAACTTGACGTATGATTGCCGTCGACAATAGCAAAATTGAGAATGCATTAAGTTTTACTTCAAAATGGGGATGTACCTAATCAAGATCGTACAAAATATCGGTAAGGAATAACGAATACCAAAAGCACACTAAATACTAAAAGAATCGAGAAAAATCTCCAAGGGCAGATTTCAGCGTTCGCACAATATAACATGGACTTGTGAAATTACAATTTCCAGCAAATGACAATACATCAGTCATTTACAGAACGAGGAAGTGGGCTCCACTCGTAACAATCTCACAAGATCGAAGCACAATGTAGTAGGACTGAGGGAAAAAAGATCTTCGAAGCGACTAGAGATGACGGGAAGCACAATTTAAACACGAACGGGCAAACTAAGGAATGAACTATTAGAGTAAATCGAGTAACTAAATAAGTTTAGACACAATCCTTATTCTAATAAATGGCAGGCTTAGCAGTAATGTTTTAAGGGATTATTAATAACATTTTGAAAAAAGAAATGACGGCAGTTTGTAACAAAGTTGCTCAATGCGATCTTTCCAAGAAAGAAAAAGATCGATCCAGACTACAACCACCTTAACCGGACTATTATCTAAGCTGTGCACCCTGCCACAAGAAAAAGTTTTAAAGAGTTGGAGCTGAACCATCCATGCGCTCTTGTTCCGCGTAAAGTCAAGTACTACCTAGCATCGTTGATCTAGACTATTAACAGCAGCGGCTCACGGACCTCTTCTTCTTTCTCTGCTTGTACATTAATGGATGTTTGCGACCACATTTTCCATAGCTTGTCTTATCTCTGGCCATAGCTTGAATGTCACGTATGCCAGTCCACTGTCTGACGTTCCTCAGCCAAGACATTCTCTTTCGTCGTAGTCCTCTTCTACCCTCGATCTTGCCCTCAATAATCATTTGCAGAATTTGATATTTATGATTGCGTGTTATGTGACCCAGGTATGCAGTCATTCTTTTTTTCACAGCGTTGAAGTTAAAGTCTTTGTTAATACGCCTGAGGACATATTCGTTTCTCGTTCGGACTGTCCATGGTATCCGGTATTGGATGGAACAATAATAATAATAATAATAATAATAATAATAATAAGCTCAAATGAAATTTCCAAATACCGATTACACACCAATAAATAACATAGTAAAAACCGACCCAACCAAAGCAACCATATAAAGACCTTAATAACCAAAAAAAGAAATTGCAGTATCTATATACAATAATCACGCGTAATACCAAATTAAACTGAGCCGGTATTGGATCATTGACATCTATATAATAATAATAATAAATAATAATACAAGTTTATTCCAAATAACAAATTAGAAACATATATATAGAAATTCTTATAATGCTAAAAAATTTAATGAAAATTGTAATATTCAATTTCACATAATAAACTAACTGAACGCTTAAATCCACAGAATCAAATCAATGCTTGTTAGTGGTAGACTTTCGAATTCACTTTTGTTTAATTTTATTTACACATTATTATGCAAGTAATAGAATTATTTTTTTAAAAATAAAAATATGTGACATGCACACTAATGAAACGGTGCCACAGAGACACGGAAGAATGACCCATTATTACCATTGAACCACAAACGTCGAACATATATTAATTGCTACAGGCAGCCGTTTTCTTGTTTTTAATCATTCTAAGATCTGTCCAGGGAAAACAGAGAATCCATGCCATATTAGTTATTACTATTTGTGTTATCTGGCATATTACAAGTCCTCAAGACCACTAAACATAACCCTGAAACTCTCAAGAATCCACTCCCGGACAAGAAATTTGTATTTATGAAGCTTTGTGATATGTCTGATTTGTTCTGGTAATTGATTGTAAAGTCGAGGAACAAAATACGTTGTATATTGCTTTCATATACACCGCGGAATTAACTGCTTTTTTCCTTGTATTGTATTCATGTCTTATGGGTTTTATATTTATTTTGCATTTGTGAATATTACTCGAGGTTGTCTGGCAGTATAGTTGTTGTATATCCAACAACCCTACTTCAAGTTTGTTTACATTTTTGGGATGTGATAGTGCAACACTTCCCCAACCCAATATACCATAGCCTAACTGTGATTGCACTGATGAGTAATAAAATATTTTTTTCTATAAGTTATTTAAATTTAGATGACAAACCTCTCATTTTGTTGCAGACATATTTTATGTGCTTGTCCCATTTCATATGTCTGTCCAGCATAGTTTCCAAATACTTTATCAAGTAAGTCTCTGGAATTTCGTCTGTGTTTTCTATCCGTAAGGGGCTTAAGTTGGGAAGAGAACTTGTATATGAAGTGACAAGCATATGTTTTGTTTTTTTCAATTTTTAACTGCTACTTATTTCGCGCTTTTTAAAAATCACATTCCCTTCAGCAAAACTTATTATTTTAACATTTCCGTCTAAATATAGTATATTAATTATATATGAGATGAATCATCATTTGTATCACTACTGTAGTAGGTGAAGCGATTGGTCAGCAAGAGAAATGTTGTCAGTAGGATCTGATGTTGAATATTGCGGTGATTCTGTGTAAGAGGAGTGTTGTGGTGGTTGTGTGGAAGAAAAGTGTGATGATTGTTGTGTGTAAAGACAGTGTCGTGGTGGCAGTGTGTAAGTCGGTGATGGTGAAGACTGGTACATAGAATTTGGTAACGGGATATGTGCGTAGTGGAATTTCCGTGGCCCATTTGTCGCAGACGTAAATTACAAAGATAATTTTGGATAAATATCTGTCCTTCTATTGCTTTGTGGATTGGCAAACTCTGTTTCTATTTCGGTTGGTATGCGTGTGCTAATTAAGTCGGCTACGTTCTTCACTTTGATCACCAAATGACTGTTGGGATGTGGAAGGTTCCTCTCCATCAAGTGTTTCATGTTGTGAATCCAGGTTCTGTAAAACAATAAAATGAGCAATAAAAACCGAACGAAAAAAGAAAAACTTATAGTAAACCATCACTTAAAATTATAAATAACATTACATTTTCATTGCTATCAAAGGAACTAGTCTCTGTGAATTAACTTATTTTTTGTTTCGTTTTAGGTACCTAACGGAGACGAATAGAAAAGGATTGGAAAAAGCTTCAGAATTTCCTGGAATTTCCGTGGCTGCTCAGGTGCTATAGATGGGAAACGCGTTACCATTAGAGCTCCACTAAATGTAGGAAATTATCAATAAAACTATAAAAAAAATTAATAGCATTGTTCTCCTGGCAGTAGCACACGATGAATACCGTTTTACATATATTGATGTTGGATGTAATGGACGTGTATCGGATGGTGGAGTTTTATTCCATTGTGATCTTAGCCATGCTTTGGAAAATAGTTTACTGCTCGAATGTCATGTTCTAGTGGGCGATAATGCGTTTCCTCTAAAACTATATATGATGAAAGTATATTAATATTTAAACAAAAAAAATTTCAATTATAGATTATCACGGGCATGACTAATTGTCGAAAATGCTTTTACCATCTTAATAAGTCGATACAGAATTTTCGAAAGGCCTCTACCGTTTTTTCCCAACAAAGTGCATAAAATCGTAAAACCCTGTTGCGCCATGCATAACAGGTGCCATCAGATGGACTTGTGTCACTTACTATGAGAATGCAGAATAGATCCTCTCAAATTGCACAAAACATACGCAACCATTATGCAGATTATTTTGCAGGAGAAGGTGCAGTCTCTTGGCAATCTTGAATGATAAATTGAATTAAAACGTGGTCTTGCAGTTGTGTTGTGTCGTCATGCCAGCATGCAAAATAGTTATTCTTTTACCTCTTTTTGATGGCGTGTTTGTTTTACACTTATCAGTTCAGTCAACCTAACCCTTTTCCGGGGCATCATATGTGTCAAACCAGGTTTCATCTAAGTAAATATGTAAATCCAAATTTTTTCTAGAAATTCCAGTCGCCATTTGCGAATTCTAAAAGATTCCATTAAAACTTGCCTTTTGTCAATTTTTTAAAATCTAAAACCCATGTGTTGAATACACTTCCACAAGGTAGTTCTGCCACATCCTATTTAAGATATCTAATGTAGGCAAGATTTGTTCCTCGTATAACTGGTATGGTAATGATTACTAATAAACTTCAACCAAGTAGTATACCAAACCAAAAAATATTAAACACAGGTATTTGTAAAATTATTTTCTATTACGGACCACAATTTTACCTGAATTTAAATTCCGAAACTTTAGGTAATAATCTTGTTGCATTGTATGTTAATGACCACCATTGGACAATCACATTCAAAAGCAATTGGTCACTTTCTTATATCTATGAACAGACCATACCTTAGACACAGAATTACCAATTGAAAAGTTCTGAAACTCATTGGACACCAGCGAAAATTCTGACCTTTATAACCGCATGGAGCAATTATTCGGAAGTTGTGTTTGTCCATTTTGTTCAATTTTCTTTTTCCTTCCATTCTTGCTTGCGTTATTGTTCATTATTATGGAACGAGGAAAAAAAAGGGCATCAGCAGAAAGAAACAACGGACAAACATAACGGTGGAATAATTGTTCATTGTTGACAATTTTTTGAGGTTAATTTGCGACGTCCCAAAATTCTTGTACCTCCCAGATTCAATTTGCCCAGCCGAGATATTGCGTTACAATTAAAAGTTTGCCCCAATTAACCAACCTTCGTTTCGGAAACTAACATCGGACCGAATCTCGCGAGTTATTTTGCAAAAACAAGCAAAACGCCAAAACGCCAACTCGTCGAAGGATTCTAGACTCCCTAAACAATAAATATACATAATTAATTCCATCTCTCTGCTGCCCGAAAGTTACTCATTAGCCACTCCCTTTTTCTCTTTCTCTCCCGTCGTCCCTTCTCTCCGGTTCGGCAGCGAATGCACTTTTCCAACGGGAACCTAATAGATAAAAAAACACCCGCAGGATGAGGCTTACGCCGATGTCTGCTAATTAGGTTTTGCCGGGCTATAAAATTACAGCTTTAAAAAGTATCCGCGTTGTCAACGAAATGAAATAGCCAATTAAATTATAGAATAGTAATTTCTGTAACTTAAAACTGTGTCGTTTAAGGATTTACTATTTATGTTCTCTCTACCCCTTTACGTTTTAAAATAAATATAAAATCATAACTCTTGGATTTAAATTGTATTCACATTTAAATATATTTCATATACATTTCTTGTTAATAATTTTTGATTCGTAAAGCTGCAAAGCCAAAGTTTTCTTTATGAATATATCACGGGGATCAACAACAAAGAATATAATTGGTTGGATTACCATCAATCATGATTATCTCCCAAATTTTGGTGGTTGCCTCTTTTGTGCACCAAAAGCAGTTCAGAAATTGATTTTTTCTACTCCCGTCTGTAAAATACCTAATTACACACCGATCTATGTGCGGGAAGCGTCACTTTACCACGTCAGTTTCGTTTCGCATGGATCCGAGCCGTTTCGGATATTTCCGGGATTTTCCGCACGGGTTTGAGAGCAATCGGGTGTTTTCGGAGATATTTCCCACGCCTTGAATTTTGACGTTTGTCAGTTCTGACCGTGATGTCAGTGAATGTATTCGTGTTTTGCGAAAATGTATCCAAAAACTAACGGTCGTAGAAAAAGTATAGTATGCAACACGTTCGGTAAATTTTTTAACTCACTCGCTCCGCTCGTGTCAAATAAACTTGCATAATATACTATTACCGCGCTTGTTGCACATTGCGCATTTTACTCACTGACAGACATGCATGTCAGTTTGTGGAAAATAGTAGAATGGACGAAATTCTGTACTTTTAAGGTCATAACAAGTTATTTTAAACATTCTTATTAAAAGTGATAGCTTTTAATAGTACATTGAATTAGTACAATATTTTAAAAACAAGAAGTTTACTTCAAGTACTTACTTTGCTATATGATGCGCCAGCATTCTGAAGGTGATTAAAGCGTGGCAACTTTATTCGTGATTAAATAATATTGAATTCGCAAAAAGTTTTGGTTAGTTGTTAGGTTAGAATGAACAAAAACATATATTCTAAAAAAAAATAACAAAAATATATAATATTTTTTCACATATCTTAAATTCTGAAGTGCTTATTCGCTAATAAACTAAATAAATTAAGAGATATATATAAAACCCAAAATATTAAAAAGAAATATACAAATTTCGCGAGATTCCTTTAAACTTCTTTGTTTTTTGAAGAAACATTCCGTTCTGGTTTAAGTATTTAAACTTATTATATAATATATTAAACTAATAATAACAAAAATATGGTAGATATCATTAAACAGAACACATAAAACCAAATCAATGTTTTTTTAGTTACTTAAATTTCAAAATAAATAGTGAAATTGACATACTACTGTTCAGGGTTGTATGTAATGAATGCGATCACTCATTATGCCATATTAACCACTTGAAATTATTGTTTATTCGATTTTAAAGTAACGGTAAAATCTCTTTTAAACAATGTCAATGCGTTCATTTATAATCCATAGTACTTGTACTTAATGAACTTGTTTTGGTTCAGCGAAATAAGAAATTACAATATAAAAATCTTGAAAATGTATTATAACTTTATTGTTAAGAAATTATCATTCTAGCATAATTTCCAAAAAAAAAAGATAATAATAATAATAATAATAATAACGGAACGGTACTAACAAAAAAGTTATGCTTCATTATTTCCAGAAAATGCGGTATTTTCGATAAAGTTAGAAAAAGTTGAATAAGATACAATCTAAATCGTGTAGAGTAAGTAAATAAAATTTCGAAAGTCACATACAAATGGATATACTAAATACCCATTCTAACGAACAAAACACTGCTTTTCTAATTGATTAAAAAATTATTCTTTTTGATTTTTTTGGGGTTTGAAATGAACTGTTCAACTATAAAAATATAGTTCTCATAAATCTAAATAGACTCCTTTTAATAATAATAATAATTAAGTCTATGTTTAAATAAGGGAATACGTTACACCCTTACGTGGGAAGTAATATCTGTCTGTTAGTGATACATTTTTCTAAATTAATGAGTGGTGGAAGCTGGAAAGGTTGACAATGCCACTGGTCTATATTTTTTTGATTATTTTTATATTTTTTGTCAGGATGATCTTAATTTATACCACTAGATATTATGTTCTATTATGTTATATTCCTTGAAATTCCGAAGAATTTTCCCAAATTTCAGGAGATATTCAACAACAAAAAATATTTATTCATATTGATTAAACATAATCACACAAAACCACATTAAATTAATCAAAAAAATAATAAAAAAAGTGAGAAATTTGCAAAAATCAGCCTCATTCATTGTCCAATGATATAGAACATTAAAACGATCGTTGAGATCAAGACAAAGAGATCTTTAAAAGGGTGATTGAAATTGTGTTATTTTAAAGAAATGCATAAAAATTTTGCTATTAAAACCGCATTAGAACCAGCGGACAACATTTACTCCAAATTGAATGAGAATTTCCAAAAACATTTTTTATTTTTAAAGAAACCGGCGGCTTATATTTTGTCCTATTAAAAACATTCAATCGATTCCCACCGGTGAGAAAAAAACTGAAGGAGAATAACCTGATCCCAGAAGCAACTGCAATTGGTCTAAAACTCACTCCAGCTCATCGTCAAGCGCGCCTACGCTTTGCACGGGATCATCTGAATTGGACATTGGACCAATGGGGGCCTGTTCTGTTCTCAGATGGGACCAGAATATGCCTTTTTGGTATTAATCGACGAACAAAAGTGTATCGAAGACCAGGAGAACGATTTGCAGAATGCTGCAATGAAGAGCGGAACCCTGTTTTCATCCGCAGGGGTGGCCGTGATCAAGGGGCAGGAATTTTAACAGGCGCTATATGTCGATAGCATTGGAAAGGAATTCATTTTTATACATGACGATGCTAGGTCGTACACCGCAAGGATCGTGCAAGATGGCATTACAGAAGTCGGTTTTCAAGTTATGGAGTGGCCAGCATGCAGTCCCGACCTCAATCCGTTCGAACATTTCTGGGATGAACTAAAACGGATAATTGAGCTAGACTTCATCCCAACCTCGATCCCAGTACTTATTGTTGCAGTAGAGGAATAGTGACTTAACATTCCAAAAGAAACAATAGCGAACTTGATTAGACCTATGCCCAATCGAATAAGAGATGTTATTAGAGTAAGAGGGGGTCATAGGCATTATTAAAAAATAAGTGTTGAGTGGCTATTTGTTTTTAGTAATAAAAAAAAAGTTAATTTGCCTCGTGAAGTAATTTTACTATGCTAAACCAAGTGCGCAATCTGTGGGATTCCATGATTGGTTGTTGCCAAGACGACATGCTTTGCCGGTATAGGACACCAAATATGTGTATTCCATTAAAATCCGTTTGAAAACGTCTAAATCGATCCTTGACTTATTCTCCCTGCACCGCAGCTGTTGTTCGGTAAGCTGCGACTGCACTGCACGTGTAATGTTAATTCAAATAATTCGGATGGAATCGATAAATGCTTGTGAGTTTTTTTGGGCGTTTGTGTGGCGCACACTCCAGACTAAACGGTCGCACAGTCACGGCACGGTGGGATTAAAAATCAATATCGGCTTACAAACCTCCGTCCGACTCTCGCAAATCGTGATGTGTATTGAAATTTACCCCGTCTTCTGCCACTCACCCCCTCCCGCTGATTAGAAGTGTCTCTCCGACGTTAATGCAACCGATCTTGCAAGTGCTCGCTAGCAGACGATAGCAATCCGCACGGGAGGATTTGATTATTATGAAGGAAATGGAACGTTAAATGTGATAGCGTCTCGTTTGGTCTAATTACTTTAATGCACGTTGCATGGCCTAATTTATACTAACTTCGGTTTTATGGTAATATGAGATTTTAAGTGCAACTTCTTATTCGGTTACTCGAAGACAGCGTGTCGTTCTCGAGATTATCTTTTAATTAATAAGGACGAATGAGGGGTGGGGGGTGAAACTTTAAGTGTCTCGCGTCTCGGAATTTTGTTAAACCCTAATGCTGATATCATGTTGTCTGGAAATTCGGAATACGAGAAATATGGGGAGTTCTTGATTGCAGGCGTCATGAAGTTACGAATGTTTCGGTTTGGTTATTTTTTTTTCTATCCACACAGCCGCGAATCTCCTCAAACTTTTCTGAACCAAACTAACCAAAACAAATCAAAACTTCTTCTTTTCTACAAAGATTTTTGTGGTTAAACCATCTCCTCAGATCTATTATGGAAACGCTAAGTCGGTGATACTTTTGTTATTTGGCTTCATGGTCAAGAAATCCTAGTAGATTTTCTTAGACATTTACCCTACATACGTTTCACCATTGAGTTGGAAACTAATAATAACACACTTATATTCAAAACATCACTTACCACATACCAGAAGTTCTAAAGAAATATAACGTCAAAAGCAGATTTACCACTTGTCCAAAAATCCCTCAACATCTGCGGTCCGTCAGAGACAAAATTCCATTTGAGACGGTAGGAGTTTACAGCATCCCATGCATATGCAAGAACACATTGGAGAGACCGGACGAAAAATATATAGTCTATGGAAGTTTTTTTAAAAAGGTTAAGTAACTCTTTTTGTTTTTATATGGGTTTGAGGAATGTCGTCATTAGTAACTTTCTGCACTCAGGAAATCTGTATACGTATATTTTGAAGACTTTTATTAGTTTTTCTATTTGTCGATATAGCGTCCACTTTTTGCACAAGTAGAGAAAGACGGAAATTACAATGGTCTTTTTGTTTTTTTAAAAAGCCACGAATATCCTCAAACCTTATTGAATCACATGAACTTCATACATGCTGATATTATTAACCTGGCGGACTTACGCGGGACATCAACAACGCTGACAGGCCTAAAAGAAAACTTCTTCTCTACTGTGGAAGCTTGAAAAAGTGGATTTAAATTGCATCATAGTTTCACAAAACTGTAACCTCCATTGGGGATCATCTTCGTTCAGCTAGTATAGTAATATAACCTTACCTTTTTTTAATACAGTAAAAGCTGTTCGTCGGATAACATCATTATTTTGTATACTCACTGTGGATCTCCACGGGTCTCCAGAATATTTTGGTTTAAACATATTACAAACTTCTTGAGTTTTCTTTTTGCCTCCGTATCCAATAACAATGAAAATAACATCTCCGAGTTTCAAAGACAAAGACAAAAATATTACAATGGCAATTTAGGCAATTAGGAACTTTACTTAAACTTTACTTACAAATTTATAATAGACCTGTACTGGCATTTTTCTTCATATCCAATGCAATCCAAACAAATCATCAAGCATTCAACCCATACTGCACGTTATATCTCACTCTCGGGTAAGTCGTTTCCTTTCAGCGTCGTAAAATTAGGATGCCATTCTATTCAGCCATTCATCCACCCCAGAAAAGAAAATATTATTTCTCTCTTAGGAGGCTATTTAAAAGCGCCGTCACATTCAAAAGTTATCTCTTTAGAAATCATAACTTTAAAACTATCGCAATTCGTCAAGCCATCAAAACCGTTCCACAGCTCTCACATCTTCACAAACGAATTACCAAGTTTGCGGCCTCGCGGCGTCTCTCTCTATCTCGCGGGCCGCCACACGTATTGCAGAAATGATCAAAGTTCGGCTGCACATTATTTTCTTCTCGTCACTTTGCTACCGCCGCCGACGCAGCTCGACTTTTCACTTGCCAGCGGCGTCACGAGCCGCTGGGAACTTAAAAAATTATCAAAATTTGCTTTCGTACAATATGTTTGTCATGAATACTTAGAGCCAATTCTCAAGAAAATTGTATTACTATTTACATATCCTCTGGATTCCTGAGTCCATTGTTCACTCTGTACCTGCTTATATATGGTTTGAAGGGGGGCGGAGCTAAATGAACGCCGTCTCGGATTCTATTGATTTTTGGATTTTTCTTTGGTAGAAGAATTGACTACATGCAAGAATTTTAGTTTTGTCGAATAACATTGGTTTTATGATTGTGTACGACGAGTGCTGGTGAGTTTTATCTCAGGCCCTTTCATGTTCCTCGTGTATTTCAAACGAAATTTTGTCTTTGTGGGATCGAAGATCTTCAGAGATTATTAGACCACTGGCAAATCTCGTTTTAACATTATATTTCTTAATAATGTAGGGATTGACCACAGTTGGGCAGTTGGGGTTGCTTTCTGAATCATTTTCTTTGGGACGTTATGCTGAAGTGATGTTGAAGTTGATATCAGTATGCAAACATCTTACGAATAAGGAAATCTTTTTACTTACATTTTTAATACAAAATAATTTTTGCCACATTTCATTTTATTTATTTTTTTTTAAACATAATTAAATATAAATTAATAATGCATAATAATAATATTATATTTTTTGCTTAATAAAAATGCTACAATTTCCAGCTTCTCAAAGTTAATGCAAGGCTTTTACTTTTAATTGCTTTTAATTATGTTAATTTTTTTTATAATTATTTTGTCATAAATTAAAACCCTTACCTTAGGCTCCACGAGCACAAATTCTAAATGCAAAAGCATACAAAAAAGAGAAAAAAAAAACACAATAACAAAAAAAATTAACGCCAAATTCTCATGTCCATGTTCAAAAATGTTAATTCTTAGAAAGATGTCATTATTATTACAGTATAAAATGATTTATTGTGAAACAGTTTTTCGTTTATTAATTCCTAAAAAAAATAAAATTGTGTCTGTGCGCTGACCCGTTAATTATAATGTCAAGAGAGGATAACAATTCCTCGAATGATGGATAATATTATGATTTTTTAAAAATTTAATATTTGTAGAAAATTTTATAGAAAATAAGGGTACCCAACACTATGTACATGTCTGCATTTTATTCTATCTTAAATTATGTCCTTTTTACGAATACAAACACTTTTGGTACATACACACACTCACTCTGTAGTTCTCTTGCATACCTAGGTTCTGTTACTCCACATTGTTCTGAAATTCCCTTGAAATACCATGTCAAAAATACTTTCAGATGATTTTTTTATAATTACGTGCTTTTGGTGATAATTTTAAAAAATTCAAGACGATTTTCTGAGCCAGGAAGATTACGATTTTTTATGAAAGAGTAATGAGGCGTTTATGAGAGTTTAAAATATTATATTAAGTTAATCTCTCAATTCGACAATATAAGAAAAGTTGTTTGTGCTCTGATAAATATACAGGTAACCCTAGTAAGTTTAAGAAGGAGGTTTTATTTATATTTTATTAATATTAATAATATATTAACATACTGTGACAATGTGCATAAATAAATAATTTAATGTAAGTTAAGTGTAAATCTTTCCTGTAGTGAGAAAATCTATTATATTACAATACGACAATTGAAACAGGCAATTTTAACGAAAAATGAGCTTGCAATTACAAAGGTTTTATTTTTAACTCTACGTTGCTCAACATACGTACACAATTCGTTCTTGGCGAAAGAAACAGCGACCGTCAAAGAGTCCACCAAATGCTGATTATTAATCGTGCTTTTATAAATTCTTCGGTCGTATTGAAAATATGGAAATATGACAAATAACATCACACAAAGACCCGACTGAAGGATAAAATTGATCATCACCCATAGACTAACTAATATAAAATGTACTGCGTCAATGCGTTGATTGTTGATTGTTGATTGTCCTCGTTTAGTCACAACTAATGGAGAAGCGTTTTCGTATAACGTCAAAATTAAAAATATGCGCAAGAGGCCTATTGTATCTGGAAATTTAATTTCAAATGTCGATACAATTTTGCCAACTCAGTATCTCGTGAATTATGCCACCAAGTTCGTACAGTTAAGAAAAACGAGCTGATTCGCAGTTTTAACGCCTGAAACTTTCTTATTTCGCGAGTTATTTCAAAAGTGGTCGCTTTTTTCTCACATATTTATCTTCATTTAATTTAAATGAGTTTTCGCTCCCGTTACCAACAGCAACGTGTTGATTATATTACGATATAATATGTACCGCTGTTTCGTTCGCCTTCAGCAGATAAAGCCGTGATAAATTATGATGTTAGGTTTGTATGGGTTCTATCAGATATTATTCATCGCCTAACAGTTTGGAGAACGCGATTCGGTCAGGCGTAATAATAAGCCGCGTGCTCCGCTCGTTTGGCACTTCTCGTAGGATATAAAGTTTAGATATTCTTTAAATCCATTTATTTAAAATATACATTCACGCCGATTCCGTTTCTGCAATCTAAATCAAAGTATAGTAATTTCACAGCACACAGACTATTATCTAACAAGTTTGATAAACACCATGTTGCATACTATACTTTTTCTACGACTATTAGATTGCGAGTTTGGAATTGGTAGGAAACTAACCCAAGTCAAAATATATAGATCTTGATTAGTGTATCAAAGAAGACATCAATGCATGACTTTTGCGGATCATAAGCAAAAGTAAGCAAGAAATAAAAGAAACAGTGAAGAGACTAGAGGGGAAAGGGATTATGTATGAATGAGAAGAAAACTTAGTGCATGAGATTTTAATTTTAATGAACAGAAATTAAACCTACAGATTGGAGCAAGTGGAAGAGTCAGTATCAGAAAACCGCAGTATATATTCGTTCAATAGGTCAACAGGTAAGGAGATTTCTAGAAAAACCAAGGTGAAAGTTTACGAGGCTGGGCAGAACACATTGGCACTCTGGGAGAGAAAGATACTTCGAAAGATTTATGGTGGAAAAAAAGCGAATGAAAAATTGACAAAGAGAACTGTCAAAGAACTAAAAGGCGTCTTGAATGAACCAGAAATTGTGCGAGTTGTAAAAGCACAGCGATTGTGATGTGCAAGGAATGAATAGGGAAAGACACCCAATGGTAATAATCGCGACCTCAATTGTGGGAAAGAAAATGCAAGGGAGACAAAAAGGAAAGCAGATGTGAAAATGGACGTGACAGGAATAGGTGTAGCCGGATGGAGGTCAAAAGCAGTAAATAAGAGAATTGCTATATATATTTGGTAAAGTGACGTCATACTATGCGCATTAAGAAAAATTAACAACCCACTTTAATTTCACGTACGGGATACTCTACCTACAATGACAATTTAATATTGTTTTGTCAATATTTTTTTGACTGCAGCCATTATGAAGCAAATTTTTAATTCTACATCGAGTGATGTTGCGTCACTGTGATTGCTCTCTTGCAGAATATTCTACTGTTCGGTATGTGTAGGTTTTCTATATTCAGAGGTGCTGATAGAGTCATTATTTCTACATACTTACTTAAAAACTACAACACTTTTTGCATGCAACCTTTAAAAATTGCTAATTCGCACATGTGGCGAATAGGCACTAATGCATAGAATCCTCATTTTTCTGTCTGCTAAGCAAGGATATTCTAAGCAACCCTTTTCTCTACAGCTAATCTCTTGAGGCATATCTTTATCAAAATATAGGCTATTTGTCTGACTTGCCTTGGAATTTCACCAATACTTGATGCAATCGCATCTGGAGTTGTGGGGATTTCCAGGTAGACATGAATTTATTTTAAAAGGGCTTACAGATGAAATGTCCAGAATTTTGCTAAAAGTAGTAACTGGCCACATTCGACTTCTGCAACATATACTTTATTATTTTTTTCTTTGCTTTCGAGGAGATTCTATTGTACAGGTCGATCAGCCATGTAAATATTCGTTAGCCCAGTTGATAGTTTTTCTTCGATTCTCTCATTCCTCAAACACAAATACCTATTTATTATTAATTTATTTCTTGGTTTACCGTCATATTACCAGCAAAACTTGCGAACGAAATATTAACCTACGCTCGATGTTGCAAATTAATTGTTAAGCTATTGATGCCACTTTAACACCTTTTATTTTGAACGAAATTACAAAGAACTCGCCAACTTCAAAACAACATAGGTAACCTTCACTAATGATAAATATTATTAACTAATAGTTAATTATTAAATGTATACTTCCTGGAGGTTGCTAAATATATTGGTTTTTTACTAACTTGCTAATTAAAAATGGATATTGGGTGTTCAATGAGATTCCTGATTTAAAATTTGACATTTCGTATAGTTAAGATGTAAAATCAAAATATAACCAGTATATTGTATATATCCTTTTGCATGATTAATTGCTCACTCTCATAATAACTGGAGATTAATCGACAATTGATGAACCTGTCGAGGCGCACTGAAATCTAAACAAATGCATATCGCATTATTGCAAGATAATAATTTTCAAATTACGCATCCAGAAAACTGACATTAGCTCCAACATTGTATCTTAATAGACTTTTGAGAATATCTATCTGAATTTACCATCAAATAAATTGAAAGTTTTCATACTCCAACAAAAAAGTAAATTTGAAATTTTGATATTAACAGTGTTCCAAAAATATTTACGATTATTTTCCCTGCTTCTTTTTAGATTTTGGTCAAGTCTTAAGAATTAGGCAAGCAGTTTATCAAACATCTAGAAGATTGAATCATAACCATATACTGCCAAAAGAAAAAAAGTACATTAGAATATAAAAAATATTAAAATTTTCATATGAAATACTCATATATAAAGATATATGATTAAAACTTTTTTTTATTTAATAGAGGCTTTAATTTTTTCTAAAAATAAATGTGATGGCCATATTTGTTTAATAGAAAAAGGCAGTTTATTGTATAATCATAGGCAGTTAGCAAATCAGCCTAAATTATGGCTTAGCATTTTCACATTAAGATTGGCTCTACAATTGTAATCTCTATCAATATTTGTTATGCAATAATTAGGTAACAGGGTTCGATAGCAATTACCCGAGGCTTCCTCAACATTTCAGTCTTTGCTCTGTTCAAACAAATACTGTTATGCTTACTACATTGTTTCATATCTCTTACCGCCTTAGTGGCGAAGTAAAATTTTCGAGATTCCTAGATGACACACATACGTACGAGAAAACATAATTGTGTAGAAAAAATAGAATACATCATTAATAAATATCATAAACATTTAAAGTCCCAGCATCTTTCCTTGTTTGACGCCGCTAGTGTAATCTAGGTGCAACGATTCCCCACAAGGGGTGTGTCCGAATAATGCAGAATATTATTATAATACTTTGCCAGTGACTTATTAAATTTAAATGTTGAAAATTTTAAATTTTAAATTTAAAAAATATTTAGTTTATATACAACAAATTACACAGCATTTTCCTTGGTAATGAAATAATTGTAGTAATCTAAATTATAAGAGTTAGTCAGTTATTTTACAGGGTTATCTTTTCTTAAAATTATATTGTAATTGTATATTATGCAACAAGTTTGGTGAACGAGTATTTGAACAAGCTTTGTAAACGAGCGATGTTGTACATTTTTGCAAAATAACACGAATACATTAACTGACATGACAGTCAGAATTGACAAACGTCAAAATTCAAGACTTGGGAAATATCTCCGAAAATATCCGATTGCTCCCAAACCCGTGGGGTAATATTCCGGAAATGTCTGATGGTCCGATCTCCGTTCTATCTTCTTCTTCTTCTTCTAGTGCCTATCCTCTTTGTAGGTTCTTGTTCACAGCCGCCCTGAATAAATGTCTGATATTCTTCAGCCACGATTGTGGTCGTCTCCACTGACCTCTTCCTCCATCTATTTTGCCCTTTAGGATTGCTTAGATAAATGGATATGTCTCATTACGAATCTCATTTCCGAGATACCCCATCTTTCTCACTTTCACGTATGACTACGAGTTGCTTTTGCATTCGCTGGATCACAGTGTTGTTTGTGACATGGTAGGAGTATGCGGCGATAGTAACACATTTAAAAGGCCTCCAAGCGCTTAGATGTAGCATCTGTGAAAGGATTCAACTTCGTATAGGAGCGAGGAGAATACATAACATCCTAGGACCAGTGTTTTTATAGTTATATTGAGGTGTACATAGGCGGTAAAAAACGGTTTTTTTTTACCCTGCATTTGATCTCCCGGATGTGATCAAATTCCGTGTTCAGGCTGCAGCCCAAGTACATTATTTTATCTGTTGTTTCCAAGATTTGATTATTGGACTTAAACTGATGGTATTGTGCCTCATCGTTCTTACTAACTATAAGAATTTTGGGCTTCTTGCAGTTGAGCCTCATACCATCCACATCACATGCCTCCACTATACGGTTTATCAACCTCTGCAATCCCTCAGCACTATTTTGCTATAAAAAAGATTAAACTTAATGCCTTCCTCTGTTTCGCTAAGAGCTTGTCTAAACAGTATTTCGGAGTAAGTATTGAACAGAATTGGTACACCCTGATTAACTGTAAATTGTTGGGAGGTTTCTTTGTCTATACGCACAGTCGCTCTCTGGTGCAAATACAGATTAGTTATGAGTTATGAGCAAGTCTTTGCTGTCGATACTAGACTCCATTAGTATTTGAAATAATTTGTGCTGTTGCACCTTGTCAAACACCTTCTCGAAGTCGATAAAACAAGCGTAGACATCACAGTTTACGTCCCTGACCCTTTATATCAGGACCTGAATAGAAAACAGGGCCTATCGAAACCCATTCCACTTCTAAATTTAAACTGGAACTTTGCTCATGTTGTCTTCGAGCTTTCTATATATACGAGAGTGGATGATGTTAAGTAGGATTTTTAGTACATGGCTCATCAGACTTATAATTCGGTAATCAGAGCACCTAGTAGCATTTGCTTTCTTAGGAAGGGGGATAACTGTGTTAACCAGCCAGTTTATAGACAGTTCGCCAGTTTCATTTATTTTACTAAGTAGTATTATCAATAGTTTAATTTGGGAGTCTTCCAAAAGTTTTATAATCTCTGAACATTGTCCGGTATGGTTGCTTTAGTCGAGTCGAGTGTTATTTCCGAGCCTGAATCAGCATGTATAGTTGTTTCTGTCCGTTGTTCTTCCTAGAAGAGCTCTCCCATGTATTCTGTCCACCTTTCCAATATTCTTTCATTGTCAGTTATAAGATTACTTGGTTTGCCTAGGATTCAAATATTGCTGCGTAAACTAGTCCTTCCTGCCATAGTCTTCATTTCTTGTGCAGGTTGAAGGTGTCATCTTTTCGTTCCATAGCTTCAATTTCCTTACATTCGCTCTGTAACCATTGTTCGTTTGTTTCCCTGATCTTTTTCTTGATTTTGTTATTTATTTCCTTGTACTTTCTTTCGTTCCTATTCAAATGTTTTCGTCGTTCCTCCATAAGATTCAGAATTTCCATCACTGCTTTTTTGTTCTTCTTTGGGGTTTTAGTTTTTAGTTTTAGTTCTATAAAATTTTGCGTGCGGCAAGTGACATTTCACTACGTCAGTTTCGTTTTCCACTTCGGACATTTCCGGAATATTACTACACGGGTGTGAGACTTAAAAAGTTTACCAACCGTGTTGCAAACTATACTTTTGCTACTCCCTTTTGTAAAATCCCTTTTCTTCTCCCGTCTGTAAAATGCCTAATTACACACCGATCTAACGTGCGGGAAGCGCCACTTTACCACTTCAGTTTCGTTTCCCACGGATCTTCTCTTATCCTATTTTTTAAGTCTTCTTTACTCGTAACTTGATGTTTTTTATTTGTCACTTTAATACTTACCACAGGTGCTCCATGGGGTTAACATCCGGAGATTGTGGTGGTGTATGAAGTTGTTGGCGGACATTATAGACAATCCAGTCACGTACAAGCGTAGCAGTGTGTTTAGGATCTTTATCCTGTTGGAATAAATAACGCCCCTCAAGGTTAAGTTTTTAACGCTTTGGTTTAAATTATCCTTTAGGATGTTCAAATAGCCATGTTGGGCCATGATTTAGTCAATAAAAGCTAAATTGTTTGTCCCGTTAACAGACATGCACGCCCACAATAAACCATTACCTCCAATATGCTTTACCGTAGAACAGACATTTTCGATTTTCAGAGTTGCACTTTTTTTCCTCCAAACCTTATCCCGACCCTCTGATCCAAAAAGATTATTTTTTATTTTGTCACTAAAGATAACGTTTTCCCAAACTCCCTGGTTTTGTTAATGTATTATAACCTGTTATAACCTGCCGTTATAACCTGCTCGATGCAAGCAGCTTCTAATCGTTTGAGGGCTAACATTTTTTTAGAACTCGTCCATGATTTCCTCTGCAAGTTTTGGAGCGCTTATTTTGAAATTAATTCTAATTTTTTCACAACTTCCTGGGACGACCAGAGCGTGACCGCACTTTATAAGATCCGGTGGATTTGTATTGATTTATTACATAATGTACAGGTGAATGTGATTTTTCAATTACTTGAAATGATTTTTATTTTATTTTTATTACTCTTAATTAGATTGGCAATATTTACTTGAAATGCATTTTTCATTAAATGTAAGTGAAAGAAAACCCTAAAAGAAAACTGAAAACATAGTATGGGTAAGGAGACGTTTTTTGACCAACTGTATATTATGCAACAAGTGCAATGAACAGCATTTCAGTCACAAGTTTATTTGGCACGAGCGGAGCGAGTGCTTAATAAACGAGAGCCTTAAAAAAATACCAAACGTGTTGCAAGACAATAATGACATATTCACGACATGACCGTTAGAACTGACAAATGTCAAAATCTCTGAAAACATCCAAATGTCCGAAGTGTACAAGAAACTCACGTGGTAAAATGACGCTTCCCGCACGCTAGATCGGCGTATAATTAAGTATTTTACACAAGGGAGTAGAAAAAAATGTATGCATGCCATTCTTTGTTTAAAATTTGATACCTAATTTACAGCGTAGGATAAGTTTATTTTTAGGTTAGATTAGGTTCGAAACGAAACATAACGTGTCGGGTTGATCAATTCAAATACGTAAATCTAATCTACAAGCTACACGGCCCATTAACAAGCGCGATAGGAAATACAGTAAGATATACTTTGCCGTATAACATGCTACGCTATCGGGATAAATAAATAAAGTCAGTGGCGTGTTATTTTTCAATAAAAGTCTCGCCGCAGTGTTTTTGAAAGTGCGGATCGGTCTCCGGCTTTACAAATTACACGGAAAAGGCGGCAAATCGCGGCGAACAATGATTTATTACAACATTTGCCGGGTGGGGGCGAAAAAATTATCAGCATTGCCGCCCCGTCTACGTAGCGCAAAATTCCTGCCCCGTTGGGTGTCCACAGCGCGGAGTGGGCCAGGATGACCAAAAAAGTTTGAAAAATTATTTAAAAGCTGTTTTTTGTCGGATAGTAGATAAACAAAGGGGGTTTGCACGAACAATAACATCAAAACACGATTGTGTTTTGAGGTTATGTTCGTCCAAACCACCTTTGTTTATCTATTTCAGATATCATGTGATATAGCAAGTAAATGCCAAACTAATGAGAAAATACTAAATATGTAAAATTAGTATACCTGGGATATGAGGATTTTTTATGAAGTTTGTGAAAGCGTGAAAACCTTGGTGCTTCATTTTGTTTATGAGGCATTTGTTTAGAAAATGGAAGATGCGGTATCCAGAATTGATTCTGTAATAAATATTTGCACAAGGAATTAGAGTATCTACATTTGGATGAGTAAATAATGTAAAAAAATACCGCCTTGTATTCTTTATTCTGAGAAAATGGCAATTCTGTAGTTTTTGTAAGAACTGATTTGAAAAAAAAGCAGATAATAAAATGAAATAAATAAAACTAACCAGTAACAACTTTAATTTAATAATAATAAAATAATAAGTTTAATTTTAATTCAACGCTTAATTAGAGCCACTACCTTCGTCTGATTCCCTCAGAATTTTAATATTTTCTTTGAAAGGCTCCAGCAAATTTAAAGCTTCGAGACTAAAGTAAGAAATTATGAAATACATCCAAATTTGTTGCAGGCCTGCTGCATTTTCTCGCATTATGGTCCTTGTATTGTCGGTACTCTTTATTTCGGGCCTCTTGGGCTTCTTGGAAAAGTTCCGATTCGCACTTCACCATCTGTTCTCCGTGTATCAATATTTTATGAATAGTTACTGGCATTTTGTACCAAGGATACAGTGAAACGAGTAATCGAGCAGCTTCTGTTAAGTAGATTTTAAAATCATTATGTCTATTACTAAGTCCACTAGATGAAACTTAAAAAATAACAAAAAATGAGTTTTTCATCTAATTTGATAATTTCGACAGGTGTCACACAATACAGAAAAGAGAGCATTGTAATTCCTGTTTTAAACAGTAATCTTCTGAAAATCGTGTGACATTTCGTCCCTAAAAATAAAACCGCCGACTGAAGACCAGTAGATGGCCTGGTAACCATAGGATTACCTCCTCCCGCAACAGCTTTAATGTGCTTTATAAAACAAATGCATACATGCGTACATTATCTTTTTTTATATCTATTGTAGTTTCCAATTTCGCTTGAGGAAAAAGGCCTATATTTTTTATAAATTTTGCCAATATGGAGAAATCTGTAAATCAAAAACTCGCCATGAAACTGAGAGGAGACGAATAAAAAACCTATAATATTACTATTACATAGGTGCTCGATTCTTGAGATATCTGTAGGAAAAATTAAAGAATTTACTGTAGGTAATAGGAGAAGAACACAGATTCAATTAAATAACAGTCACGTGGAATCGAAAAAACAAAATTTATATTTCCTTATTGATATAAGTAGCCTAAACTTACCTATGTTAAGGTCATTCATTAAAGAAAAATATTTACTTATCGTGGCCACACAACAGGAAGCAGAACCGGGACAGTCTTTTAAATATTTAATTGTTTTTAGATAGTTCGAAAGCCTGCTTATTTAATACTGCGGAACGAACGAAAAGTAAAATTTTGAGTTTATCAAACTTTCTGGTTCATCCGGGTCCACCGCGCGGCGGCTTTTAATTTGGGAAACGAGCGGTGCATGTTTACGTAGGCGTAATTGGGGTTGTGTGCCATGTTGTTTCGAAGAAAAAAATAAACGAAGATAATAAAGCAAACATAATTCGGACAAAATAATCCATTAGGGACACATTTTTTTCCGAAAATAGCATCGAATAAGATTCCGGTTCACGTATGCGAGAGCCCTATTCCCTTTTACGTTTATGGCTTATTAAGTGCCACTAATGAAAGCCCACGCATCTTTCTTTCCCGAGTCACGCGATACACCACCGTCTTGGTATTATATGAGTTATGATGACCGTAATTAAATTAATGCTTTCGCATATTAGAGAAATTGCGACTGACCATTTTCTATTAAATAGGCTTAAGGTCAAATGTAATATCTGCTGAAATATTGTTGCTTTAATGTTGGCCACGTTTGTTGAGATTTCCGTAGTAGTTATTTCAGTTACTCAAAGTTTTAGGTCAGTGCTTCTGTAAGTCTGCAAAACAGCATTTACAAATGTTCTGGATTCCTTCTGCATCGGTTGTTCATAAATCAAACTTGCTGACTGTTGGCTTCTTCAGAGGTAACCTAAAATTAGAATATACTAGATAAGGAGGGCGGAGCTAAAGGAAGAACTTGAATATGGAGTTCAGTTTATCAACAATATTAAAATATTGATGAGTTTTGGGCTGGGTTTATATAAAATCCATTTCTTATGAAGTAGAATTTTATTTGCTTCTTGGGGACTCTAAAACATACAAAATACATTTAAAAAGTGTTCCTAAATTAACCAATGGCGCACTTATATAAGGTTTTGGTTGGTTTGGGGACTCTAAAAGATACAAAATACATTTGAAAAGTGTTCCTAAATTAACCGTGCGCCATTGGTTAATTTAAGAACACTGGTATCAACTATATTGAATGCTATAACTGACAAGGCTTTCTGGCATAAATAGTTCATAGTTTCTAATATTTTTGACATTATCGGGAAGATATATCTTGGAAGCCTGAAAAATAAGGTTATATAAACCTTTGTTATTTTTAATGATATTTTGACGTATATAATTTTGGGTCGTGGTGTTGCGTTGAGTTTAATTTAAAATTCTATACACTGTTTACAAACTCAGTACTTTGTCCAGCATTCAGATATATAAATCCATTATAGGATAAAGATTGCATCGAATTTAGGATTGCAACCTCGCAGGTGCACCAAATAGGAATCAAATACCTGAATTGCGTTAAAAAAGGAATTGTATATATTAATGTTTCTCTAAAGGTACACAAGAATTAATTCTGCTGAATACTGGAGTTTAGGTAGTCTCTATTTCTGTACAGTGTACTAATCCTGAGTGTATTTTTACTGGAAATTTGCTTAATGTATGCAGTCCAACTCAGGTTATTATCAGTTAAAAGTTCTAGGTTTTTTATCTCAATACGTTTAATGTTTAGTTTTGTTTTGATCACTTGTATTTTGCTTTTATTAACAATGATTTTTTACTCATCAAATATCAACGAATCGGTGTACAGCATTCACTACGTTATCGATGTCCTTGACATTACAAAAACTGTCCGCAAGCACTGTGGCGTCAGCAAATGTATAAATATCTTGAGACCACACCAGCGTTTTTCAGAAGCACATAGAGGCACTAAAATAGCCGGCCAAGAACCGCGCCTTGAGGCACTGGAAAATTTTTTCAATAGATTTTAATTTGAATGCTAACTTTGAATCATACTCTTCATGTATGATGACACTGTTTTTATTTGTGTTGCTAGTTCATTGTGTCTTGTTCTAAAATTCATCTCGATAGTTTAAGTTTATTTCCATTAAACAATTTTTCAAAAAAACTTCCAGAGGCTACTGTAATACTTTTTACAAAATTTCTTTTTTCTCCAATGTATTCTTTGCCGCATATGCATCAAATACTGTAAACTCCTGGCATCTCAAATGGAATTTTATCTTTGACGGACCGAAGATGTTGAGAGATTTTTGGACGAGTGGTAAATCTGGTTTTGACGCTATACTTCTTTAGAACTTTTGATATGTGGTCAGTGATATTTTGAATTTAAGGAAGGACCACGGTGGCAAGTGTAGGATTGCTTTCGGCCTCATTGCAATTGGAAGGTTGTGATGGATTGTATTTTTTTGGGTTCAGTGACTCGGACTGAGATAGTTTAACTGTTCTGTAAACAAGAGAGTTGATAACCTATGATTTTTGGACCGGATGGTGATGCGATCATGCATTAGGGTATCGGTCTGTGTGCGTAGGTTTTCTGTAAACACAATGACCCAATATTAGGCCTGTTTTTGTATTGATAAGAATATCTAAAAAAGGAAGGTTACTATTAGTCTCCGACTCAATGATAAAACGTTTGTTAGGGTGTATAGAGTTAAAATGTCTAAGGTCTACTAGGGTTTCTTGACCATGAGGCCAAATATCAAAAGTATCATCGACCTAGCGTTTTCATAATTTTGTTTTTAGATGAAAGGTGTCGAGAGCTTTCTTCTCAAAGGCTTACGAAAATATATTCGCGATTACTACTGATACTGGAGAACCCATAGCTGTTACCGACGTTTGTTCAAAAATTTCACTGTTATAAGAAAAATATGTTCCAGACAAGCATTTTTCGATTTAGTTCCAGATTCTCGGATTTTAATATATCTGAAATGACGTTGAGAGTTAGAAACTTTGGCAAAGAGGGATTCTACGTCGAAACTAACAAGAATATCTTGTGTATCTAATGCAATGCTTTTTAATTGTTCAATGAAGTGAAAGAAATTACGTACGATACTATCGGTTTTCCCTGTAAGGGGGTTTAATAAGGACGCTAAATATTTTGCTAGAGAATATGTTGTAGAACCAATGCTAGTACTTCTAGAAATGTAGACCTAGAAAATTTGAAAATAAAATGTTGTTATTAAACATAATTACTTTCTTCCAATAATTTAGAAGGGCACCCTTAGCGATCATTACTACGCCTTCATTTCTCATTTTTTTATTAAAAATTAGGAAATTAGGAAAATATGCCTTTGATGTATCTAATTATTGTATTAAAGCTTTATTTGTCCAAATTATACTGACAAACCATTTGTTCCTAATTCATTCCTGATGACTATTAAAACTGACGCATAGAGCTCAGACGAGATTAATACCAGAATCATCCTTTTGACGACTCTTATAAGCAAGCCAGAGATATACCCGTGTCAAGAGAAGAATTTCATGAATGATTTTAGACTAATCAGTTTGTTGCCCACTATTTTAAGGGTTGTTGAAAAAATTGCAGTTATCGACTTCTTCACAGCACCTCTGCTTTGCTTCATACTACTGAAGATTTGCTGAAAGCAGCTGATTCTAAATTAAACTCTTATCTCATACTTTGATGTTGCATGGATCGAAATGTTATGATAGTTCGTGAGTATTTCACATGATATTTCCTTTATTTATTTTGTTTTCTAGGTTCTAGGTTCATGGAAGAGCGCACTCTGCGAACGGCGTCACTCTCGTATTAAAACTTATATTGTAATAACTTGATTAATTATGAGGGTAGTTTATTGTTATTATTATTATTATTATTGTAAAAAGTAGATCAGTTGATTCTCTACCTATCGTTCTTCGGCAAAGGTATTTCTTTATGGACAATCTGAGCAATGTTATCACGTCTCCCGGTGTGTTCTCTGAGAACGAGAACCTTGCACCTGCTGATAGGATTGCCATAATAGTCTGGTCTTTGACTTTTGAGGTAAAACTACGTTTGGTCTTGGACGGTACACATAAAGCCCACTGTCTCCATTTGTGGAAGCGTGCTCATCTAGGTGTTAGCTCTCAATTAAGATGGAGTGTCTGACGTGTAATTCCTTACTTCTTCACTTCGTTGCGCTAGTAGCACAGTGGTGTGGTTTCTATGCTAATTGGGAAAAGCTTTGATTTGTCGTGAATCTTCGGCACTGTTCGGGGGTTGAACTGAGGTGTCTTTTACTTGATGGAAATCCATTTATCAAAATAAATAAGAACTAAAAGTTCAGATTTTCACCAAATTAGATATTTTGACATGACAATTGTTTCGACAACAACGTGTCTTTATCAAATGTAAACAATTTAAAACAATTACCCATATATTAGAACCTAGTGAAAAAGTTTTAAAACATGTGTCAAAATGCGGTTTAAAAATAGCTTTCAGAAATAACACGATAAGACATTTTTTTAAAAACAATAAAACGAAATGTCCAAAATCCCAAAAATCAGGTGTCCACAGGTTGAAATGCGGATCTTATCCTTAAATTTATATTGGACAAACAGGTGACCTTTTCGAATCATTTTCGCCAATCTTGCAACTGCAAAAAATAAATGCGCTTCTCGAATGCACAAGCCAAACATAAAAACCTGTTTGACGAAACGCGGAATTAAACGAGCGGCAGTAGGGCGCCGTTATGCCGTGTTTACATTTTCGTCATACCTTAAATTACACTGCACGGAAGTTGTAACAAAAAGCAGTTACGTTGCCGTATAGTGAAGGGTGGAAGTGCATAATTAATATCGTCGAAATATAATAGCTCGCGCGTTGCATTTCTCGTGAAGGCGACCGATCTGGTTGATATGCATGCGGTAATCCTGCAATGATGGATTATTAGAGTCGCCATAAATTCAACCCTCCCTCGCCCCCCTTACGACGAGGGAGGTTTTTGCTTTTTTTTTAAACGCTGTGTAAACCCCGAGCACCGGTTTTGTGTGTAATTGTGTACGGGGTGGTTCGCTTGTTACTTTAAAGTATCTGCGCTCGTATAAAAATCTTATATCTCGGTATAGGTCCTGTGGGATCGCCGTTGGTACAGAAATGATCACCGTCAATAAAACCTGTTTGTCCGTTCTCCGTTCTCGTCTTTTGGTTTTTGCTGAATAACTTTCGAACCGTTGGAGGTACAATATTGAAATTTGCTTCCTTTTTAACCCTGCACGAGGCACATAAGGGTATAAGAAATGGCCCTGATCCGACGCCGGTATCCATCTTTTTTTCGCGAATTTAGAATGTTTTTTAAACCTTGTTATGAAACACGATAAGTGTCCTAAATTTGAAGCAATCGACTTTATATTTGGCACATGTATGCAGCTTTGTCCTGTGACGGAACTTACTGAAGATGGGGGAACTGGGGGGTCGGGAAGTATTCTAAAAAAATAAAAAATCGCGCTTGTAAGGGTCTACAAAAACCATCATTTTTCAAAAACTGTTTACGAGACCAAAAAATTCTTGAACCAGAGGAAGCAGAAGATACGGCTCTATAAACTTTTTCAAAAATATACAGGGTGCGACGCAAAATAAAAAAAAAAACGAAAAATGGGTCCCCCTATTATTGAAAACCGGTTATAACTGAAAGACTATGATTCAGATTTCATCTTCTTTTATATTGCGATATAGCCCGTATAGATAGCAAAAACTCTTGTATTTAAGGTTTTCACCTATTGTACAGGGTGTTCCCGATATTCCGTGCTAAATGAGAAATGTGTTAAGTGTCCTAAATTTGCAGACACAACTTCAAATTTGGCAGAGTAGTAAAAGTCTGTGTCAATATTAGCAAGTATTTTTTAAATATATTTGAATTTTTTTTTTGGTAATTTTAGCTTCCAGAAAAATATGTTTTCTTCCATAATCGTTCATCCGATTGGCAAAATTCTTTAACCGTCAGACGCAGAAGATCCAGTGCAATAACATTTGTTTCAGGAATTTTGTCGACTATATACAGGGTTTTCAAATTATAGGCAAAAATCTAAAATACCTAGAAAATTGTTTTTTTAGTCGCAAATCAAAAATCGTAAAAGATATGGCTAATTGGTTCAAACGGTGTCATAGGCCGCATCAAGAGCTACAATTTTTATATTTGTGGTTTTCTTCTGTCACATACGCTGCTCAGGATATTTGAAAAAATCTATATTGAAATCGCTATTTCGGGGGCTCTCACTGCATGGTTTCAGAAAAAAATTATTTTCTCGAAAACCATTTACTATTTTCAAAACATAACATAACCTCTACTTCGAACACCGTATCGTGAGAGTTTCAGGTTTCGTCAATTATACAGGGCGCGAGATATTTGAAAAAATATCTTTCGACAACACTATTATTTGTGCAAATTTAGATATTTGCACAAATAAGTTCGGCGAGATGTGAAGGACATTTTATACAGGGTGTATGCACAATTAAACTACATCGATTTTGAGAAAGTTCCATAGTGCTCCGCAGAAGCGGGATAGAAAAACAATGCGTCCCTCTAGGACAACGATTTTTCGAAAACAAACTTGTTATCTCAGAATCTGTACAAAATATCAATTATACCTTTAAAAGTAAATTATGCAGTGTTTTTATTTCTTTATTTTAAACCTACCCCACAAATGTAAACGGCAGCTTTTCTTCAGAGAGCACTATGGACATGAGTACATGTCTTCGATTCTACAGACAATTATTACCTTTCGATTATTTCACGTCGTTAAAAAAATCTTAATCAGGCGCGCCACAGCATCAGGAGAAATAAATCAAACAATCAAGTACTCAAATATTTTCTATTTTACCCCATAACCCAAAATGTATTAAATGATACACAGTAAATCTTATATAAGTCCTATATAACAATTATATCGACAATGCAATATTTTTTGCACTTAATAACTCGAGTTTCGTGCGTTCACAATTTGAATCAATACTATCTTATGCAACAAAGGTGGTAAATGACATTTGAGTCAAAACTTTATTTGATCTAGTGACTTGAAAAGTTTACCAAATGTGTTTTTGTGTTAATTTTTGCTGAGCAACATGAAAACATTAACTGATACGACTGTCAGAATTGACAGACGGCAAAAATGAATTACGATCCTCAATTGTGATTAAAGTAAAAGTATAAAAGAAAATATCGTTAGAAATTTAATTAGGAAGAAATACACCCCAAACAAATGGTAAAAAATAATTATAAAACTGTCATTTTATCAAAATAAACTCCAATTTTTATGAATGTTGTGAATTTAATGAATGAAGTTGAAACATTTATTAAAATCTATGAATATTAGTACTTATTTGAATTCCAAATAATCGATGAACCACAAGAGGGCATTAAATTTTCTATTAGAAAATTGACCATGACTAATTTGAAATGGCTCGATTTAGTGCACCGGCAACGCATGGCGTTAAATAAACCCTGTCGCTTTTAAGAACCGCACATTTTTTTCTTTGCTTCAGACCTTGATTCCTACGTTTCTTCCTTTTATCATTTTTCGATTTTTTTTCCTATAAAAATTATTAATAAAATTATCTGAGTGTTCTATTGGTTATATATATTTATCTATTTATATATGAGACTAAATCAAAAATGCAAAACTATATTGAGGATAATCTTCCCATTAATATTAAGAGCTCATACGTGCTGAGTACCTTCTAGAGGTAACTAGCAACTAGTTTTTGTGTGTCAGATCCACAAAAAAATCTTTTTTGTACCCACCTGAGGGAGCCCTATATCCCCCAGGCTCATCACTCTTTTTCGGAATATGGTACATAAACTGGATTTAGCAAACATCTGAATTTCTTTTATGATAGATTTATCTGTAACATTAGAAGAGGTCGACCACAGTTAACCTGAAATTTACAGATATAAACTGGCTTAATATGAAGTGCAGACGCAAATTGCACTGTGCATCAATTTATCGCAACATAATTTCATTTCGAAATCCACCATACCTTCATAGAAGCATAGAGTTTCGTACTGATGTCCGTAATTTGAACATAGCTATAACACCTTGTTTACATAGAACAGCAATTTTTGAAAGAAGCTTCTCGTATAATGACTCCATCTTGTATAACTGTATTCCAAAAAATCATAAAAAATCTTTCATAGTAAGTTTCATCTGTCCTTGTTGGGAAAGGAGTGTTTCACCTGATAAGATTAACATTACTAAAAGACCCGTCTGAGTTTCACCAATAGTCCTGTTTCTCTATTCATAGATTTTTTTCGTTTTTTTTTCTCTACATAGCACTCTATATTTTCCTGGATATATGTATAATTGTCGCGTGTTATGTGTTGCTACTTATCTGTTGCAACTCTTTGTTTTTATAGACAGAGATGAAATTCGCCAATTTAGATCCAAATAATACTTCAGCCACTGCTATCAGTAATAGTTGAATTCATGTGATCTAATGTATGCTATTTTTTGCCCATTGTTATCATTATTATTAAAATCTTCTCATAATTCAGCAACGTATGAGCATTCTTTTGACACAACAATAATGTCGACAAAAAGCACCACAGAGCCGGAGGTTTAAAAATACAATCCCGCTAGACTACGATCTCTAGCGAATTTTATGATTGCGCGCATCAGAAAAGACTAATGGGAGCACATAATACACTCAGCAAACCAATTAAATTTTGCACAGAAAGTACATTAATTGCAATTGTATTTCATTGCTTGGATGATCGAAAGGGTTCGAACCGAATTGGTCCACCGAATTGAAAACATTCTGCTAACAAGGTCGTTTCTTCTGGGAGTTTTTCCGATCTGCATCTCGATTTCATGAGTCTTTTTATAACGTCAGATTTTTCGTCGGAAAGGCCAGGAGGATCATCATATCTCTACGGCATCTGAAAAAGGATTGTTACCCATATATCCCTGTTTTAATTTTCACACCTGTCATCAAAAAATAAGACGAGACTTTTGATTTTTACTCTAAAGAACTCTGGTATAGTAAACTTCCGTTGGCATTATCATTTATTACTGTCTTTTGTGCCATTGCATTGTTAGTTTTCTTTTCTTGTTCCTACTTGTTACTATTTTTAAGTTATTTTAACTTTTTAATTATTACTTTTTTTTTATTTCGCAAGTTTTGTGAGTAGTAGGAGTTAAATTAGCCAGCATTTATCGCTAAATTTGGCCCTTTAAGAATGGCGTATTAAAAATGTCATTGCTACAGTGTGAGCAGATATGGTGCTAAAACTAAATGCACACTCTTTATTTATTGTAATTACATAACATTTCAGGCAATTAGTAACAATAATAATAATAATAATATTGCCTTTATTCTTCTTATTGAAGTCAATACATTAATTCAATTAAACGAAGTCTAGCTTGCATACCTAACCACTTAGAACAGCTACCAAGAAGATAGTATTACAAAAAAACCGGTGGAATTTAAACTTAGATATCATTGAAAGCCATCTGAAAATTGATGCGAGCTGAGATAGTTAAGATAATGACAGAAGTCATGGCTGTAAAGGAAAAACAATAACGGTCCCAAAACAGTACCCTGGGGGACCCCAGGAACCACGATCAAGAAATAGGAGTCTCGAGGAAATACTCTTGGACCCCTACCACGTAAGAAGTGTCCTCAAAAAGGATACTGCCCAAGAATCAAACCCAAAGTTTGGTACACAAAATCTTATGATTAAGAGTGTTAAATGCTCTGCTATAATCAAGAAGAACTAGACAACTAGATTTGCCTTCCTTAGCGGCACATATAACATCATCATAAACTCTTAAGCAGGGCGGTTGTTGTGCCATGTTGAGCTCTTAAACCATCAACAAAAAAAATGGAAAATGGAAACTATCACACATCGACAGTATACTCATCACAAAAAACAAAGTGCAGTGATAGCAATGAGTAATAAAATGGTCAAGTAAATATGATTTATATATAGTAGAGCCAAAACAATTTTTGCTAATCACAGACACATTAGGAATTCGTTTTTGTTTGGTAGTGTTATTTGAAAAACTGTTAAATCTAAAGTACCATACCGAATTTGAAATAATTAAATAGCAAAAATAGACACTAAAACAGGAGTTGTGAAAAAAACGCGATTAATTTGAGTAGGTGTATTATTCCGATTACAACTAGTGTAAACCGAATTGTAAAAACCTTCAGTCATAATAATGTTTATTTCCATTGATAATTAAAAAAAAATACATTAGAACGCTAAAATACAAACTTTAAAAATGGATACGTACAAACATACATCAACAAACGAAAAGAAAAAAAAAACACACAAAGCGTATCACACTGGGAGATCACCATTACCAACAATCAAAGTATTCATCGATAAAATAAAAAACATTTTTATTCAAACTGAGCTTTAATCTTTGCTTAAATAAATGGACAGGCAATATCTGTCTGACGGACAAAGGCAACTTATATAGTTTTATTGGTAAAATCATAGGGTTGTTAGCTACTTTGGCTAACTTATGACTTGGTACCTGCAAATTAAGATTAGCTCTGAAATTGTAATCTCCATGAATTCTGGTCATGCAATTATTAGATTACTATTTAATTAATTAATTAAATTAAATTATGCTATTTAATATAAGGAGAGAGGGAAACGTTAAAATATTTAATTTTGTGAACAGGTTTCTACAAGAGTGACCATGAGACTTCCCCAACATAGTTCGAATAATGCGTTTTTGTTGGACACTAGCTCTGGACGAGTTTATGCATAGCCATTTTGTTTAATACGGAGTCAATTTGGCCTGTCCAGGACAAATTACTGTCTATAAACAAACACAAATACTTGACAACGTTAGTCTGATTAATCGATTTATCCTGCATTCCAACCAATAAGCTCTTGTTCAAATCCCTAAGCGAAAACAACATCATCTCAGTCTTTGTCCCGTTCAAACAAATACCGTTACGTTCACAATATCGAGTCGTACCACTCACTGCCCTAGTGGTCAAGAACGTGAGATCTTCCAGACACCCAGATGACATTGCCACAACAGTATCATCTGCATGTAAGGAAACATAATTGTCAGGGAAAAATCAGGTTTCTTCGCTCCGCTTTAGGGTGAATAAGGATAAAATTTGGTCGTTTTCTATAAAACGCCCCCATATGCCCCCCACCCCTCCTTCGATCAGCACGACAATTCGTCAATATTCCAGACAGGCCGGAATAAAAAAAGATCTTTAAAATGCTACGTAAGCAGATATTTCCATATTATGTTTCGGGCGTTCTTTCCGTATCGCAAATCCATTCCGATGTAAAAATTGTGGGTTTTCGCCGAAATTTGCAATTCGTCTTTTGGGCCTTCCGGAAACGGGCCACGCGTGAAATTGTATTCGGCAGAGTTACCACAACTAGAGGGATGGATATGTACGCGTAAGCGCGACTCCACTGTCGCCTGGGGCGGAATTTTAAGTATTACCCCGACGCAGGGCCGTAACGGCGAGGTTTTCGCGAAAGGAGTCCGTCGAAACCGATCTAAATTTCGAAACAAGTTTTTTCTGTTTACAAGAATCAAAAATGTAGTTTAGGCACCAAAAAAAAAAAACAAATATTTCAAAAAATTCTGAACACTGTTTTGGAAAGGTCAAAGAATGACACTGAATCAAATTAAATCAAATCAAAAGAATTAATTTTTTTAATTTGAATTTATTATTTATTTATATTTAAAGTTTTAAAGGATTTTACGAGAAAGTTAAATCTGCCAGCAAAATGTTTTGATATTGATTTTTTGTTTGTAAAGCCCAAAATATGCTAAACATGTTGATAGGATATGTAGAATACTTTTTAAGACGACAAAGGGGAAAACAATCTTTTCATTTTATTTTTTAATTTTCTTATGGAGATCAGATGTTCATTATTAAATAGAGCATAGCAATACTTTTAGTTTATGTACAAAATTATGCATTTATCGTTATTGTTTTCCAGTAGGACAGTCCATTGATCGCATATTTTCAACTAGTATCAAATTTATTGTTCATTCGTAATTGATAATTATAAAGTAAAAAAAATATTTATTTACTAATTACATTGGAGTAACTTGGAAGTACTTACCAAGAAATAAACAATAATTCAAATATGTAAACTGTAATTCAATAATTAATACTTATTCCTGATTAATTATTATCGCTGATACTAATGTTTGCAGTTGCAACTGGCTCTTATTTTCTAGCCGTACGTAAGATCGCGAAACTGTGGAACTCAACCAGTGGTGCCTGTTTGAAATGCTTCTAAAACTAGGTGACGTAATTCTTCCTTTCTTTGAAAATTATCTTAGAACGCATACTTTTTGATGTGCCCTTAAAAGCAAAAGTCGGTAGGAGATAGATCTGGTGATCGTAGGGGCCAGAAAACGACTGCCAAGAAATCTATTTGAACGATTCTCGAATTATGAGCGGGGGCTGATCTTCTTGAAACCAAATATTCTTTACTACCGGGGCAAGTTTTGATACCGCTCGGAAGTGAGAGAAACCCTCTTTCTGCCCGCATGTTGAAACCCAAACTTAAAATCGGATTTAGATTTAAAAATGTTGACAATCGTAGTTGCATGAAAGTGGTCTAGCGATTGGTAGGATGGAGACAAAAATATTCAACTCAGACTCAAACATTATTTGGACGAGGCTTGGTTCGACATCTACATTGCAAAGAAATGGTGGCCAAATTCTGCATCAAACTGCATTTTGGATGTACCTGCTTAATATAGAAGAAATAAAATGTCACTGGGGCTTGGTGGAAGTTTGGGTAACAAACGCTTTGTCACTCTCAGCCAAAAAACATTAAAAGCTGCTCCTTAGACAAACAGATTTCCCTTCCGAAACAATTATATTTACTGAAAACATTAAGGGGTGAGTTTTATCCCTATTTAATTTTAGGCGATTGGCTGTAAACCACTGATTGACATTTTCTTTTAAAGCTTGAGTATACATATTCTGGTTTGATGTTTTGAATGTAGAGTCGGCTGCCACAGGTTCCAAATATTAAGCCAAGGCAGCGGAATAGTTTATGATACCGCGAGTTATCGCAGCGCTTTAGATAAAAATTAAAAAAAGATGTATTTCAAGAGTTGCTTAGTCAGCATGACTTTTATTTTGAAAATATTTATACAAAAAAACAACCAATTGAAGCTTTAATAACCAAATTGTATGACAAAACTTATTTAGTAGGCGCGGCCATCAAAAATTCTTGAAGGTCCATCTATACATATCAGTGACGTATCAATGCAGTGTCAGTTCAGGATCGGTGCCAATTAGCATCGATCAGTGAAACCAATTCACTCACACCCGTAGTAGGTCCTACGAATTCAGTGAATGTCACCAATGAAGAATTGGGAATTATTGCTGTAGCAATAAAATAATATGGGTGCATAAAGCTTAGATCATTCCCGACTTTAAAACAATCGTGAAATGGACACTGATGGTAAAAAATCGGCACTGCGCTGGACCTGCGTAAAAAGGTTAATTAGATTTTGAAGCAACGATATTTTATTTTCCGTTGAATCTGAAGTGACACTGCACTGATACGGCACTGATATGTATAAACAGATGTTTAATTGCCACCTTACTACTGCGATTTTAATCCTATGGAAATAATGTGGGCTGATTAAAAAACAATATTAGACGTACTGATGTAAATCCAAAAATGTCAGCCCATGTAATTGATGTAATTAGAATTCAGCTGTTGGAGAAAATGTGTTAATCATGTAGTTCAAGTGGAAAATGATTGGGACGACACCTTAATCATATCCTTGGATGATAGCCATAGTAATTATATTTAATAGGTATTTATTATTTATATAATTTCAATTATACAGTTCGCAATCCAATTGATTGATTGGCCCAAAAATACCTACGAGCACCTAGAAACGTTAATAGCATTATTACAGTCATGACCATTTATCATAGAAATACTAAAAGAATTTCCATTGTTTTTATTTATTTTTTGTTTACACTTTGTTTTACTTATTGCTTCAACTGAAAGTCATGGCCTAGTAGGCATTTTCAAAAAAATAAATTGGCAACGAATTCTTATTTATTCTTAAAACCGAACTATATCAATTTCTATTTTTCAATACAAGGTGTTTGAAATACCATTTGCGCCCCGCTTAAAGCTGTACTATGTTGTGAAATCTTTGATTACGGTTTGATTTTGATAATTTTCTTTTGTTGGATAGATCTCTTAATTCTTATTACACCAACCTGAAGTCATGGATAACTGGGACTAATTTTTTATGTGAAGTATCGGGAGGGGCTATCAGGGATTTCGTTAAGAATAAAGAATTCATATTCAGGACTACATAAAACCTAACTTTACTAATTTCCATGAAGCTCGAAATATCAGGGGCGACTCACTTAAGCATTATTCCTGTACAATGTTTGCTTATGGCTCAATTTTAATAACACCCTGTATGGAAACATTACAAAAATTGGTATAGTTGGATTTTAAGTACTCCTGAATAAGAATTCGCTGCCAATTCATTTTTAAAAAGAACCATACTAGCACTTCTCTATTCTCCTTCTTTTGTTAAATAGTCTCAGTTGGCCATGACTATAAGTTGAAGCAATTAACAATAAACAATAAGCAATAACCCAAAAAAATATCAAAACTGAACCATCAACGAGGATTTACAAAGGTGTACAACCAACCCCACGTATAAAACATGGCTGGGTTCAAAATGGTGAATAAGTACCTGTACTTGGGATCTTTAAATTGACAATTAACTAAGCAAAGCAAGATTTGGAGAGATTTAGCCATCACTAAAAACACCAAACTAATATTGTTGAATTCACTTGTGTTCCCAATTGCCACTTATGGAGCTGAAACCTGGACGATCAAGAAGCGCGACGCAAGGCGGATAGATGCCTTTGAAATGAGGGCGTACAAGACGGCTGTTACGGATACCCTGGACGGCCCACCGTACGAATGAGTCCGTTCTTCAAGAACTAAATACTCATCTAAATCTGTCAAACACGATAAATCGAAGCTTTCTAACATTCATTGGCCATATTGCAACGGACTCACTGCTCACTACTAATAGTCGAAGGAAAGGTAGAAGGGAGACGACTGGGCGGAAGGTCCAAACTTGAAACCGTAATCATGGCCCAGAATAGAATGGAATGGCACAATGCCATAAGCACTGCTTCAAGAGCATCATAGACACTAATGGACTAAAGAGAAACAGTGGGACACATTATATACTAGACTACGTTGGTGCGCTCTAGTAGGTATAAGGTTCTTTATTTGTGTTTGGTTAGTACTGCGAGTTTGGAAGGTAGTTTTGTTTCTCCTAAATATGATCCTCCAAACTCGCCGGATATTTAACAATGACGATGAATTTTCAACAATCTGTTGGTATTTCTACTTAATCATTGGCTGCCGCCATGAAGCACACCATTTATCGTGTTTCGGACTATACTAGCAATGCGATCTCTAATTCTGCATCCTGTTAACATTACCAGTAACGATTACAGGTCTCCCTTATAGTAAAACGTCTTTGATTTAAGCGGATTCAGAGATAATGGACGCTTACACCTAATTACGTCGACGCCGTACGATCACGCCTATCGTTTTATTGCAACTAAACCAAAAAGGAACGTTGTTCGTTAACGAATTTTTCCATCGTGGTTCCCGTACCCGATATTAAATAACCCTTCTATCATCTCGGAGCTATTATTTATCGTTTATCACGGCGCGGAAGCAGGTTGTTAGTAATACAACAATTTCATTGTTATCTCTTTAGAAACCGTTCGTAGCTACCGTCTATTCTATAGCAGATACCTCGGGCTACGTCATTAAAGTCACGTTACGCCGCAGATCTTATTGATGCACGCTGGGTGTGTCACGGGTTCTCCGTCTCTCAACACCAGCAGCTACGTAGTTTTTTCGCGAGATAACACGCGAGATATTTTAAAGCAAACAGTGTTTCGTGCCTTCGGATTCGGTATCTGTCGTTAATAAGTAACATTAACTTTACATACGCCGAAAAGACGTTTATTTGTATGGTATAATATTGTTGATTTTACTTCGAAGTTTTTCACGACGACGGGAGATGAAGATCGGCTATATGACAGTCCTTTTTTTGTGCATAATAATCGCACAAGAAATTTTACGATGTATTATGCTAATTTTGCGCTTTCCAAATAAAATCCAAGTACTAAATTAAGTAGAATAGCACCTAATATCTAGAATAATATATGACAGGTTATATTATACATTTTATTTATTATCGATTACAACCAAGAACTAAAAACGAAAAGTATGTTGTTCGTTTCCGATCAGAACGAAAACGAAAAGTTTCATTTTCGTTCCTTTCGTTCACACCCAAAAAATATCATTTTCGTTTTCGTGAACCGAAATGAAATAATGGTTAAAACCGTTTTTTTTACTATTTTTTGTATTTTTTTTTTTATTTTTTTATATTTAACAAATAAGTCACTTGTTATAATCTTAATCATAACTGGTAAAAATTACTAAGATAAAATTTATGCTTTTAAAAATTTCAATCAAGCCCATTTTAAGATGGCATTTTTGCTTTTTATAAATATTAAAAATTTAAATTTAGAATGAATTGTTTGCGACCGTTTCTGTATTGGAGAGGCACGAATATGTTTCAGTTTCTTTCATTTATTCCCCTTAAATTTAGTTATCAGAATACCATGCACAAACTGATATGCAGTTTAGTGGTATGCCAGTAACATTTTCCTTTGTTTTTTTTTTTACTTTATATTTTAAATAATATTGTTTTTCTCTTTTCTCTCTGAATTTGCTTTATTTCAATTAACTTTTACTTACTTAAAAATTCTGTGTCATGGTTAATTTTTGGGCATTTGTAAATAAAGTAATTATTATTATTAAAAATAAGAGAAAAAAATTAAAAAGTATCTTGTTCGTTTCCGATCAGAACGAAAACGAAAAATTTCGTTTTCGTTCCTTTCGTTCACAACCAAAAAATATCGTTTTCGTGAACCGAAATGTAATAACAGTTAAAACCATTTTCTTACTGTTTTTTTATAATAAAAGTATTTCAACATGCTTTTTTATTTTTTTTAATATTTAACTAATAAGTCACTTGTCGTAATTTTAATCATAGTTTCCAAAAATTACTAACATTTAATTTATGCTTTTAAAAACTTAAATGTTAAAAATTTCAATCAACTGCATTTTAAGTGGTAATGGCATTTTTGCTTTTTATAAATATTAAAAATATAAATTTAGAATGAATTGTTTGGGATCGTTTCTGTATTGGAGAGGCACGAATCTGTTTTAGTTTCTTTCATTCAAACTGATATGCAGTTTAGTGATGTGCCAGTTTTTTTGTCTTTTGCTTAATATTTTAAATAATAATATTGTTGTTGAAACTGGTAGTTTTGGTGACGCGGCACGGTCCATTTTACCCCTGGTAGTACTCAAAGAGCTAAAAATGTGCAAATAAAAGGAGTTTATAATTATGATAACAAAAAATAAAATTGGTTAATTGATGAAAAACAGGACCTGTTTTAGCTGTAAAATAGTCAATTGATCTTCGTCGTTTTTCTGGCACTCTATTTTTGAGCCTAGTTAGGATTTTTTTTGTTTTGTTTATGTTTCTGTTATTTTGTCGAGTTGCGCTGGAAAATAAAGACATCGCGGTTCAGGATGTTGTTAGTCTCTTTGTCGCGCCATTAATCACCATCGGGCGAAAGGGGTGGAGACTCGTCGCGTAGCGAATAGCCCGAACGAAGCTTCGGGGCATAAGGGAAATGAACTCGGGAAATTTCATCTAAGCAACTCGCCTGAGGTCAGGCCGCAAAGTCTGCCGGTCCCTTCAGTCTTGTTGACCTTGCTAGCTGACACAGAATTTTTTACCGTCCCGCATACCACGGACACGTACAAACGAGGACATATTTCAAACGGTCACGGGGGATCTTCTAAATGAGCGGCGGCGGACTCCTTTGTAGAGTGCAGAATAGGCAATTTGCGCATCCCTTGTTAATGTTGAGAGATGATTACTGATGAGGTCGGCCGGAGGAATGAGAAATTGGATTTATTCGTCGTCGTTGCGGTAAAAATGGGAAACGTTTTCTCGTATTATGGGGCGTGTTACGGTCGTATTATGAGACTTCGCATCTTTTACGTCTTATTTGTTGGCGTGTCATCACGTGCTAGGTCCAGCAACAGTTCAAAGGTACACTGACATCATCTAACTAATATTTTGAAAAGTCGTTTTAATGATAATACACTTTGTAGGCCATTAAATTGATTACAAGAACAACAAAACGGCAAAACGGCAAGTCACGACTGTGAATGATAATGAATTTACGCAAGATCAAACAGACATTCTAATAATATTCATAGATAGCAGATAGACATATAGTAAACAATCAAACAATCAATTTGAACTATGGGGATACTCGTGACTCCGAACGGATTTATTTATCTGCAGTATAGAATACATTCTTCAAGAGAAATTGTTTTATTCTGTTATAGAATTGATGGTATAACAGGCCCTGAACAACAGTTTGGTAGAAGATTGTAATAACTAATATACAATTTATTTAACTGCACAACTTAAAATGGCTCTGGACATATGCCTAGCCACATTCTTTAGCTCTTATTTGCGACTGACTGTATGGTAAATAAATAGTGATGTTAAGGTCAAACTATTATTAAGTTTCAAGAAGAGCCGAGGACAGTGGTCGCTACTTTTTGAATAATACATGGGAATGGAACAATCCGAATTAAGGAAGTCTTATCTTGACAGTTTATAACAAAGGTGTTTAATGCGATTTTTTCAAGAAAGAGAACGATGAATCCCGACTCCAAGCGCCTTAACCAGAGCATTATATAAATTGTGCAGCTTGCTACAAGAGAAAATCAGATGGTTCATTTTATTTTCTTTAAACTGTAAGGAGTTGGAGCTGAACCATCCAAGCGCTCTAGTCTTGTTGGCCACACTATCAAGTTGATCTGAGTTTCTAGCTCGGGATAAGACAATTGTATCATCAGAGTAGAGTGAAGTACTATATGGTATGTGGGAAGGCAAATCGTTGATGTAGACTATGAAGCGCAGGGGCCCAAGGATCGAGCCCTGTGGCAATCCAGATGATACCGGCAAGATGATACATTGAAGTCTGCCGCTCAGGTAGGAGCGTAATAATCTATGAGGTAATCTGACGCTCTGACGCCATACCACTCGAGCTTCTGCATCTGTACTCCATGATCCACACAATCATAAGCATTTGTGAAATCGCAAAAGGTGGCCTTTCCCATCTCACTACCCCAACAAGACTCTGCAGAGCGCGCCTAGTAGACCTTCCACTCCTAACCCCGAACTGTTCACTGCACAAAAGTTTGAGCTTTTCAAAATAGTTCAGTAAACAATCTTTTCAAACTTTCTCGACGATAGGGATGATTCCAATAGATCTATAATTTAAGGGCACTTTGGGTAGTGGCACAATCCTGCTTAACTAGATGAGCTCTAGGATAAGCTGAAACAGTTGCGGTATGTCAAAGAATTTTTAAATTTAGCTTGTAAACGTCTAGAGTATTAGAATTACTCACATGTACAAATGTCTTAACTCACTGGAAATCGGATCTAGGGAAAACGACTCCGACCCATATAGAGCATTGGTTCTTTTATTTAAGGTTATTCTCACCAAGGTTCCAGCAGCTCCGACCAAGATTGTCAGAGAACTGAACTACTGAATTTCTTTTTTTAGAGCGTTTATTTAAATTTCTATACTCCTGCTAATAATCCGAATTGCCAGAGGCTTTGGTTATGACCTCACGTGTAAGAGTTCGTCATGCAGGCACCTTAGATCGTTGTTGTACGAGTAAATTAGTCACAAACTTGTGGATTTAACTTATTTTGCTTTAATGCTCTGGTTATGATTTACATTCTTTATTAGAAAATTTAACAGCTAGTCTTTTTGATTTAACCCGCGCATTGGACACTGTCGATCACAGCCTGCTCTTAAAAAAACTTACCTATCCGAGAGAGTACAGCAGGTTTCAATATGCAGGCAGCAATACCCCGCAAGGATCCTGCCTATCACCGCTCCTCTTTAATTGTTTTATTAACGATCTCCCTCAAGATCATCAGTATTATTTGTAATGTATTTTGTAAAGCTTTTTAGTTACAGATAAAAGCAGAGCTAATCTAATAGGAGCCGCAGAACTCAAGGGTCACGAGGGTGTCGCGATAACGGACTACAATTAAATAAATAGTTACAAAAAATATTCGCGTTGATTCCAGTATTCTTCTCCTATTAGAGGGACGTTCTATAGAAAACGCGGAGGCTACTAAGGTTCTCGGTCCGCACATTGACAACAGACTTACATTGAATCATCACATCGACAACATATTGCCCAAATGAAGCTCCTGCTCTTACTTAATCCAAAATATTAGAGATATGGTGTACTATGGGCCGTTCCAACCAGTGATGTGACGGTATAATCTGGTGCACACAAAAACATGCTATGCATTACATGATGCGTGTAAATAGTTAACATTCATGGTGGGATTTATTTAGGGAACTTGAGATCATGACACTTCCGTCATTAAATATTTAGTCTGTTTTGGTTTACGGCAAAAGTAACATGATAAAATGGAATAGGCGATGTGACTTGCACGAACATGACACACAGCAAAGATATTACTTGGACGTTCCATTCGCTAGATTGCATATTGCAACAAAACGCAGGTTATTTTGGCTTGAAAATATATAACAGAGCTTTAAATTTCTGTAAATGCGTCGAAGAAACTGATAGTTTATCTGTGTTTAAGAAAAGAATTAAGATCTTTTTAACTGATAGGTGTCTACTCAATAGATGATTTTTTTAAATGTATTGTTTAAGCATTGTATTTTAATGTGATGTGACGTGCTTAATATACCCATATATGTGTTATATGTAGTATCAAAAAGCAAGATAAATATCTATCTATCTATCTATCTATCTACTGTATCAGATGGGCTTACTGTCGACGAATAGTAATAATCCCAAACTGCTACGTCTAAAGTCTGAGAAAACTTGTCGAGACCCCTTGCGGGTACAGTTTTGGTAGAAAATATATCTTCAGAAGAAAACACCATCATCGGAAAAGTCAGGTTTTACACGTAAGTCGATTTTGCTCTATCTAGTTCAGAAATAGGGTTTTCCTCTTAAAACACTCCAACTACGATCACAATGTACATCGCTTTTCCATAATTTTTATTCATATTTTGACTTTATTTATTAATATTACAATTTCAAATGTATGCTACCGTCGTCAATTTGCTTTTGTCATTATGATTTCGTAATTATATGTTCTATAATCATATTCATCAACTTACTATCTTTCTTCAGATTCTGCAGGAACGAGAAGACGCAGCTTAGAAAATAATGAAACATTATCCCAATATCAACCGAATGTTTGACAGAGTAAATTTATGTTTTTGTTTTTAATTTTTAGTATACTCCAAATGTATAGTATACTGTAAATCGGCGCCAACGATAAGCATTTTTTTTCTTCGCCAAGCTTTATTTTCATTTAAAATTTTGTCCTTTTCCTTTTCTTTTAAATTTTAACTAATTTTGATTAATTTCTGCTTCTTGTTATTTCGCTTATTTATCAAACCTCTATTTTTAGAATAACATTATTTTTATTGAAAAGGTCTTTGTTAAACTCGACGTTTTTTCTGTTAAGGCCCTTTTTCAAAATCTGTCAGCGTCAGTAAAAGGTTCCCTTTTAAATTGGTCATGTAGCGAAAGAAGTAAACACGGTGCAACTCGAATGAATACTTTCACGGCTCAAATATTTGAGGATGCGACGGATTGAGAACAATCTGAAAGGAAATTCGTGACTTTAACGGATGTCGGGGATATCGAGAGGCCATTGTTATACGTACCGAATTTTAGGAAAGGTATTTTCATCCGGGTAGCCATGTGCAAAGGCGGGTTCTATTCGCTACGTAGAAATGAGATGGAAAAAACGTAATTGTCAACTTCAAGTAGTAAAAATACGCTCTAGCTCTTTAGAATTGTTATTGGAATATACTGCAATAAAATCATGAGGGATTGATAATTATTGATTATGCACTCATTCTAGGAACATACAGTGTGTCCCATATTCCTACAGCAAAGGTTAAATGGGAGAAGCGTTAGAGGAAACCTAGTGTATTTGATTACGATTTGTCAATTGGTTTCAGTGTTGAACTCTTGAATTATTTTTAAAATATCGTTTTCAGTGTTTCTCTCTATTTCGTCATGATCTTGAATTTTGTTACTTGCTAGTTTGGTTTTCAGACATTTCTTGTTTTTATGTTTCTCAACAATACCTTCTCTCTTTGCTTACTGGAATCTCCTGGTTTCATCTTTTATTTGTTTATTAATGATTTTATCAATCGCGGGGTAATTAATTAACTTTGTATTTCCGTCCAAATGAAGTTTTCTTCTTTTTTCCATCAATGCTTTTATTTTCTCTGATATGTATGTATTTTTATTCTATCTCTGCTAGCTACTTCTGTTGCCACTTTTTTTAATGTTGTTATAGTGTCGCTAATTTCGTTCATGTTTCTGTTATGGGAGTTAGTTGCTCTTTTACTACTGCTTGCATATATTTTTATTTCCCCTCATCATCCTATGGTCACAACGGGTAGTGATCATAAAAAAAAAAAAATTTTGCGACCGAAATCTATGCAGAAGTTTATAAGTAAGTAAGGGGAGGTGCAGTTCCTTTGTACGACAAAATCTCTCGAAAAGTGCACCTCCTTATCTTTAGAAATAACGCTCAATATGCCAATATTATATACCAAAAATTTTTTTTTTCCGAATTTTTATGATTGTCCTAATATAAGGTAAACATGGATAAATAATAATAATAAAAAACTTATTTTTAATGAAACATTTTTTTTTGTCACTCAAACGTAGACCTACTTTACATATTGTACCATGCCACTTGGTACGGTGTGGTTCAGCTGCTTTAAGAAAATTCCATATTTCAGCACATGGGCTCCATCTTCGAAACGTACCTCTGTCGGAACAAGGCATATTAGGTTTGAAGCATGCACATATCTTCGATTTTCCGTCCGCGTTCTTCTGGTTTCTGTCTTGAGATAGCAATTCGAAATTCTTTTAATTTTAGCGATGTCCCTTCCCTTCGTATAGAGAATACAATGGAGTTTACAACCGTGACGTCAAAAAAGTGCCAAAATATACGGAACCACCAGAGGTTTCTTTTTCTATTTACTTCGTAAAATCGCAAATGCAGAATTTCTTCGTTACTTGACCGGTAGTCTTTGATAGTCGACAACTAGGAAGGCCTTTATTTCTTCATCACTTGTGGTCTCGAATTTGGAGAAATCGTTTTCTTTTTGGATGGAATACAAATTTGTTTGCTCCCTGATATGGGAAGTTCTAAATGGAAGAGATAGAGAAATATAAAAGAATATTTTGTGAATTTCGGAAAGTTGTTGATGGTATTGGTTCTAGTCCAACAAACATTATCCATTTCGAATTCCAAGACTTGTCTCAAGCCGAAAGAGAAATTTCAACTTCACTATCAGTATTCGAGCTTGAATCCATGGGTGCCGGAGTGGTTGCAATGCAAGCTCCAACTCCAATGGATGATTCTGGTCTCCATCACGAAATCCGCCAATCAAGTTTCATAATATAATCACTCCCTAGTTGCTGAATAGTTATATATGTTTCCGTCCGACACCAAACCAACATCCAACAAAGTAGCGCTACTTTTTGTAGCTCTGTAGACATTATTTCGAGTTTTTAATTGTTTTACTGATACTAGAGTTTAGAAAAAGATACAAAACTGCTGTTTTTCCTAGCGTGTTACACTCTCCATGGTTAATTGAGATCACTGCATTAAATTTTATTGAGATAATAAATTTTAATCTACGGCGATGTCGCAAAACGCCCTCTAGCGGTGACGTAAGCAATCTAAATTAATCCGTTCTGGACTGCGTTGATACTCTGAGAAGAGCCCTTTTCAGCAACCGCAAGCTTGACAAAATGCCCCTTAAGAGATAAATGAACCGTTATGCTTAAATCAACCCGATGGCAAAGATTACGCGAAAACGTAAAAATTATTTGTTTAACGGAACAAATGCTAGGTTATGTGCGCTTACCTATTTCAGACGCCAATTTTGAAGCACTTTCTTAGTTTCTTTAATCGAAGCGCACAATCGCGACAAACAAAAGGCGTAATAAGTTAAAAAGTTGGCAAAAGGATTTCGAAAAAATGTTCGTTCACCAAATCCGAACTAACCTTTTACCACAAAATAACAAACGATAAAGTTCATCATTGGTCATGCTTTCGAGATTGCGGTATGACCAACGCTTGTTTTGTGATAAAAATATTTCCGACTAATCCCAAAGGTCACACAGCGAAAAAGCTCCTAACAAATCTCATAAAATCAAAGTTAATGGTAATACGTATGCAATTATTGAATTGAAAAAAGTAACCAGCCATTGCACAAGCGATTTGCCAATATTTTTGCAACGAAATCCACGAAAATCTTCTAACAAAATAAAAACAAAATCATTAACGGGTCGATACTGCAATGGGACAGTGAAATTTTGAGCGCTGCTTCAGGTATAAATCAATAGATGGCGCTGTAGACAAGTAGTTTGCAATGTGGTTTGGCTCAAATATCACCGGGATTTGGGAAGCAAATTATTGAATATGTGGTTTCAGCATGAAACTAATGGGAGTGAAAAGGATACTCCTCAAAAATGAGATATGCCTTAATTCGCGAATTATTTATGAATATCCGGGTAGGGTAGTAGTAAAAGCAAGACCGGGAATAATTTGTCCACGTCCTTGGAAATATTCGGCACCATATTTAGGCGGGAATAATTTCAAATTAGCCCTGTGCTTGGCGAAGAAACCGGCTCCGAATTAACGGGCACTGCATTCAATTAGATCAAATTTAACGATCTCATAAACAAATGGCGTTGTCTGTTTTCGAGTGGATTCGCTAAGCTACGACTGGTGGAAATTGGACCAAGTTAAGTGCGGGAATCCCAACTTTCCCTCGCCCCCTTGTCCCGGTGGACCAATTTTTCATCGAAATTATAAATTGCTTTGCTAAATTTACTGCGCTCCCTGATAAAATTAAATATTAACTCGCGAGCGAAGAATAATTAGAAATCTCACGCGCGTGTCTTTACGCCAAATTTCTTCGTCCGTGTTGCTATATTAATTAAAGATATCTTGTACCTTTACGCACAAAGTGTTACGACGTCTGTATGAGCATATTTCGGAAGTAAAATTATTTTCAATCGCTTCTATGTTTTTCTTTTCTAAAAAAATGATCGAACTTTCTCTCAAGACAGAGTTCTACAACATTAAATTAGGCAATTAACATTTTGTTAGTTCCATTAGCTTCAAAATAACTTATAATCTGTAAATATCAAAATAAATAAGAACTAAAAGTTCAGATTTTCAAGAAATTATATATTTTTTACATGACAATTGTTTCGACAACACCGTGTCTTTATCAAATGTAATATTCACAAACTACCTGCTCGTATATATACCGAAAAATGTGATTTTGTGTGTGTAAGTGTGTAGCATAATTAGAATCTAGACTATTGTTTTTAAACGCACTTTTATGTTCGTTAATGCGTTTCTTGAAGGATCTGTTTGTCCAATATAAATTTTAGGACAAGATCCACATTTCAACCTGATTTTTGGGTTTTTGGACATTTCGTTTTATTGTTTTTTAAATATTTTCCAATTGTGTTGTTAGTTCTGAAAGCTAGTTTTAAACCACATTTTCACAAATGTTTTGAAACTTTTTCACTAGGTTCTCCTATGTACGTAATTGTTTTAAATTGTTCGTGTTCTGTATTAGGTTTCGGAAAAATACAGTTTTCTGTTGTCTGTATTTGTTTTTTATTTATAATTTTATCTATAATGGACGGATTGTAGCCGTTGTTCAGTGCAATTTGTTTAATAATATTAAGTTCTTTGTTGTAATTTTCTGTTGAGAGTGGCGTATTAAGAAGTCCGTGTATAAAAGAGTTAAATGCAGCCATATTGTTTTGAGCTGTTATGTATGACTGTGTTCGTGTGTGAAGGTTTATCATATATTGAAAAATTTTATACGATTATGTATTGAGTTAATGTAATTTAAAAAAGAATTCTTTTGTCTGTCCGTTCCAACAAAGCAAGCAAAGACATCATCCACATATCTATACCACCATAAAATAACTTTTACTTAAAGGACGTTCGAGTATGATATTTTCCAAATTATCCATAAAAATCTGGGCTAACAAAGGACTAAGTGGGTTTCCCATATTCAAACCTTCTTTAGAGATATAAATCTATCTAAAAATGATTCTCTGGTGGTGTAGACTCATTTGAACTTCCTAAATGCAGTAGTACTTAGGAATTTAAGATCTTCGTCCTATCAGTATAATTTGTACCGTATCAAAAATATTAGACAAGGATATTTTCCCATCAAAGAGGCTTCAAGAAGAACTTTTATTGTGAAACGGCAGTTTCAATCCGGACCAATGATATATGCCAATCAGCGGATCGAATAAGTTGTATTATTAGATCTTAAAAACGCTTTTGGAACCATCAACCACCCTCTTCTGATACCAACTCTACAATCCATAAGCTAATTATCTAATACTCCTTTGAATTTTGTTCAGAGTTCTTAGTCAGGAAGAACCCAAAAAGTCAAATAAAATAATTATCTTTATCATTCTAGAGATGTTTTGTCCAGAGTTGCCGTTTTCTAGGACCTCTTCTTTATATCTGTGTGTAAAATGAACTTAGTTGTTAGATATTGCAAACCCAGGATATTATGGAGATGCATTGCATATATCTTTTTCACCAGCATATATCTATTTATTGGCAGTGGAGCTTTTGCTAACGTTTCACCAATCCAGTTTCAGTTCAAACTCTGAAGAAGCCAACAGCGACATATCTAATATTGTTAATTGGTCTATTAACTATTCTTTCAAGATAAATGCCAAACAATTTTTTGAAACAAATAAAAATCAATAAATTTCCACGACAAAAATAGATAACGAAATATGACATACACGAATCTGAAGCAAATATATTACGTGCGGCAATATTAAATTAAAAAAAATTAAAAAGGACCCTGCTTAGGTTCTTCAGACCTATGGATAATTCAGGTAGTGCAAGATTTATGTTCTGAGATTCGTTTGTGATATCAGACGAATACATCACGTTGCTCGTAAACTATGTGGGAGTATAATCAAGTGGTTGAACATGAAAAGGAGAAAAATCTTACATGTAGCGTGTATGTCTCATAAAATCGTATTAAACCAAAAGCCATAAGTAAAACAACATTTTGCGTAGTAATAATTTTTAAACCCTTAAAAACTTTCTCTAATCAAATCAGTGTTCATCAACTGCAGAACAGTAATCGATATTTAAAAAACAATATAAATGAAGAATTAAATTAAAATTTGAATTCTTCAAAAATCAATAAAAGTCCATTATTCAAACCTACTAGTTTAATTCATAACTGTGTAATATCTACTTGTTCATTTAATTTTGAAAATATAAAGATAGTAAAAAAAGAAGGCCCGAAGTGTGACCGCTGAGGGACTTCAATGGCTTCAAAATGACATAGATAGATAGATAGATTCATTTATTGACTACGTTTCGTACAAAAGGAACGTACAATTGTAGCAAGTCAGAAGTTATATTCAAGTGCAATAAAATCACATTAAAAAATAATATAAAAACACACATCTAATACAAACAAAATTATACAGTACTATACAGCTTTATAGCGCATCGGTACCAGTGACAGTGTCAATGTATGCTCGCAGGGAGTAAAAACAATGGCGGAAAGGGGAAGGAATTCTTTAATAGTATGATTAAATTTTCTATTGCTCATCTCTTTCACGGTACCTGGCAAAACATTATACAATTTCAGGTTCAACGAGTTGCTCTCAGACTTCTTCAGTCTAAACCTAGGCCGTCTAAAGAGATCCCCGAACGAGTTGGATAGGAATGGCAATCAGAATTAGCGCTAAAGTTTCCTTTCGTTCTTTGTATCTCTAATAACTGGTAGTAGATATAGATGCAAGAAAGGGGCATCACTTTAAATTTTTTAAAATAAGGTTGACAATGGTCCCTATATCCTATATTAGCAACGACTCGAATGGCCCTTTTCTGCACTCTAAAAATCTCCACAGCAGCTGAGGAATCACCCCACAGCACCGTGCCATAGCATAAGTGTGAATGCAACAAAGAAAAGTAGACCATAAGCAGAGTGCTTGTTCCGATCAGGCCTCTCAGTCGTCGAAGAACGAATATGTTGCTGGACAATCTATTTTTCAGGTCTGAGATATGTTGTTTCCAATTTAGACTATCATCGATCCTAATGCCAAGCAGCTTGACGGACTGTCCACAGTTTACCAAGCAATTGGAGGAAAACACAATATTCTGGGTCTTGTCTAAATTTAATTTAAGATAATCATTTTCGAACCAGACATTAGCCCTGTCCTCAAACATGCCAACCCTAACGGACAGCTCCTCGACACTCTTAGCAGATGTTGTGAAGGATGTATCGTCGGCAAACATGACGCAGTGACTGGGGGCCAAAAAATGATAAAGGTCGTTTATGTAGATTGTAAATAGTAGCGGCCCCAGGACGGAACCCTGGGGCACCCCGCTTACTACTGATTCAAGTGATGAACGGTCATCCCGGTATTCTACAAACTGCTGTCGGCCCTGCAAGTAGGACGCTATAAGATCTAAGGGCAGACCTCGTTACCATATCTATATAGGTTTTTAATAAGAAACTGGTGAGAAAAACAGTCGAAGGCCCTGGAGAGATCACACAAGGTCAAACCAACTAATTCACCCCCCTCGAGGCCCTCGACTATCCCACTCACAACTTTAGACACTGCTTGGATCGTCGAACACCCTCCCCTAAATTCAAACTGACCAGCACAAAGATATTCGATCTTATTAATATAAGAAATTAGCTGATCTTTTAGTAAGATCTTAAAAATTTTTCCGAACAAAGGCACGATTGAAATCGACCTGTAGTTGTTAGCATCATTTATATCACCTGCCTTATAGATTGGAACTACTCTCGAAATCCTAAACAGTGACGGAAATACACCGGTGTCAATACATTTATTAAATAAAGTGGTTAATGGCAGTGTAATGTACTCAACCAGTCCCTTCACCAAGACACTATTGACATCAGCAGCATCGCTAGAATAAGATTTTTTTAATCTTAGTATGGCTCAGTACGTATCCTCACAAGTTATTGGATGCAAAAAAATAGTAGTTTCCTCCAAAGGAATCCCTTCAACACATGCACTCTGTACATTGTGATTCATCGTTAAGATCGTTATAATATTACTCGAGACAGAACTAAAAAAACTGTTAAGGTCGTTTGCTGATAAATCAGATTCTTTATCACATCTCCCAAGACAATTTCTTTCATAGTTAATGACTTTTCAGACATCTTGGTTTTCATTGGTTGATTTTTCGCCATCAAAGGCAGCTTCTTTGGTTTGTTGAATTTTTTGTTTATATTCCTTACTTAGTGATTTATACACTTCTGTATGTAGAGGGTTCTGTGAGATTTTACTGGGAGTTTTAACACTCTGTTTCTAAGAGCTACAAGATCTTTATCAAACCAGTTGACCGGTGATTTTTTATGAGGAACGTTTTTAACGGAAAAATTTTGTTTGATCAAGTCTTCAACTTTGTCCAGTATAAATGAAAACATAAAGTTGACATCGTTAGAACCAAGGCAAATATTCCAATCCACAGCCTCCAAGGACTTCCTAATATTCACAATATATTCACATAGGAGAGAGATAGGTCTATAATTTTCTATTTCCGTGGCATCACCAAGCTTCATGATTCATACAATTGTTACAGTGTGTTATACATTTATTAAAAATAACATTGAGAGGCAGTGCCAAAGCCGGACAATATTATCAAAATTGCGAAGATATTCCGTCAGACTATGGTAATTTTTTTGGATCTAAAGCAAGTAAAGCAGGATCTTTCGGACAGATTTCTTCTAAAAAATTGTAAATTTGAACCATCCAATTTGATTATACTAACATCTACGAACTCCCTCTAGGCACTAAATACATTAATTAATTTCCTTTTTTTTTATAAATGATGCCAAAGTCGGCATCAGGTTTCAACTTCATCCGCCTATTTTCGGATAGTCAAAGTGGAAAACGGTTTTTCCGTGAAAGTTGGTAGAGAGCCGATAAAGAAAATGTCATTTCCTGAGTATAAACGAATTCTAAATTAAGGTATAAAATTGATCGCGTCGAATTGATCATAATTATTGTTTGAAATTCGGGGTTTACTTGCATTAAGCGTGTATCGCGTACAGAAAATTGCAATAAAAAATTTATTTTATCGCGCAATACGCGAATTACACCGTCAAATTGGAATTACATCGAAAAAATAAAATGGTAAAACTTTTACATGGTCATCAATAAAACGAGGAAAAACCATATGAATCCAATTCCAATAGGGTCAATTTGAATTGTAATTAAAGCAATTGCAGCTAATTTTTCGCTTGTCCAGTGAATATAGGTAGTTTTTTTGAAGCATTAGATTTATTGCTACGTTAAATAAACAGCGCAGAGAACAATTTTTGGGTGATTCTAGAATACTCAATGGCGAGGATAAATATATTAAATTTAATATCAGCAAACGAGGCTCAGTTTCACTGTTACTCAGTGAGCACGTTAATAAATTCAGGAATTCACAAACTCAGAGTTTAAAATGTTTTTTTAATTTGAAATCTAACAGAAATGTATGAAAAAAAACAATTGTCTATAGGGGAGCAACTAAGTAACATTCAAACGGTGATCGTTTATATAATAACGTTTTTATAAGGAAGTTTGACATTTTGAGGCTAGGTTTAATCAGTTAGGTTTTGACGAAAGATTGTTGTTTGTATCTTTTGTGATGAATTTAAAAAAGTGCAATAATTCTCTACAACTTTAGACGTGAACTAACTCAACAACAATGCATTGATGAACGTAATTCGACTTTTGAGTTAAAGCACCATCTATGACTACTGTTTATCGCTGGTTTTCGGACTTCAGTCGTGGTCATAGTTTTCTTAAGGTTTTCGTGAAGGTCGTCTAAAATCAGTGGTTCTTCAAGAAAACATTGATGCATTGAGGAAACTCATGTTGCAATGTCGTCATGTGACTCACCATGAGATTGACGTATCTTTGCTGGCCACGTTGCAATTGTTTCCTTTCGTGAATGGTAAAACAGTTTATTCTGAATGGTGCACAATCATTTGTTTGCCGAAATACTTCGAAGAAATTAGAAAAACCAACCGCTGAAGGCGAATCACTCTCAACCACGACAAGGCTAGCTCTCACCGATCATTGCAAACAAAGAATTTTTTGAGCATTAAAATCGTTGATTAATGACTTCTTTTTATTCCCATCAAGAATAGATTACGCGGGCAACGATTTTTGACACCAGAAGAAGCGATTGATGCGTTTAAAAAGTATGTTTTGGAGGTGCCCGACTCGATCTGGGAAAAGTGGGATGATTGGTTTTAACGAATGCAAAATGATTGAATTTATTTTTTTTTCTTTTTAACTAACCGAGTTAGTATACGGGCTGAGGGCAACTATTGCTTATTTTTTTTGTTGGACTTGCATCTTGCCGTAGTTTGCAAGGGAAATCTAGCAGCACGTCTTAAATCGATAATTACACCGTTTTTCCCGCAAGATTGCAACTTTTTTTTTTTTTGGCCAGATCCCGGCCTCAGTTGTTTTCTTTCGGGCTTCCGGTAAGTGCCGGTCCCTGCGAGATATCGTTAAACTTTACACAACTCGTTTGTTTAACGACTTCCTAACACGTCGCCGGAGTGCATTCGCCAAGTTTCCTCGAAAATTCACTAAACCGAAATTCGTCCCGCTTTTTTGGAACGCATCTGCGGCTAAGCGCCGTCCGTATTTAAGCTCTTATGCAACGAAGTTTTTAGAATTACGCCTCTCCACTATTAAACTATATCGAGACACGTTTACTCCCGCATCTCCTAAAACAACTTCCCCCAGGAAGTCGGCACACTGTCGTCGCGAGTGCTTTATTTTCAATATAAATTCAGCCGGAATGCTTCGCCCGGAAAAGAAAACTTGCATTATCCCCCGAGGCACTTTCATACGCTGGTTTTGTACCGTGAGGCCCGTTTATTAAGGGAAGACGCCTTAGCTGTAAAAAATATTAAAAACACTTAGAAGCAAAAGTTGCTTGGATGAGAGTTAGCAAATTTTGATCTTGGGAAAGAGATGTTTAAACATTGGATTTTATTTATTGTCATTTTTGAGCAGCAGAAGAATATCGTGTAGTATTGCCGAACGGAAAATGTAGAAAATGTCATGTAAATTTTTAGGTGCCCAAATATTGGCTCTCCTGTGTTTCGTGTGTTCAATTTATCTTGATAACATTTTAAATTAAAATGTAGGGTTAGTAGCCAAGTCTGTTTCCAAGTGACGTATAAAACAAAACACTATCAATTTTCTGACATATAAGCCCACATGGTATATTATATATGTGTTTAATAGAATATCTTATTCCGATTACAATCTGCAAAAATAGGAAATTTTAATTGAATTTCAAAGAGTGCCGTGACTGACTGCAACAGCAATAATTATTTACAAATTAAAGTAGACCAAAAACACAAGTAAAGAAAGAAAGAAACGCTGAAGTAAAAATTCTTTAACTATTCTTAATACTGCTGTATGTGACCACCATTTTTTTGAACACATTTCTCATACACTCTAATTCTAATAAATGTCTTGCATTTAGTAACGATTCCGGAATGTCTCTTAACTGATTGATTCCCTCTGAAATCCTTTGCCGAAGTTCGACGACATTATTACAAGGACTTCTGTGCACGTTATTTTGTATATATCCCCAACAAAAATCCATTAAAATAAGTCGGAGCTGTTGGCTGGCCAATCCATAGTTCCGCCTTTCCCTAACCAACCGCTAGGGGGGGGGGCACCGTATTTGGTGTTTTAAGAGAGTTGCAAATAATGATCTCCAGTTAGCTTTTGATTTATAAATATCCGACCCAAAATATGCCCATCTATGACACCACCATTACTTATTTGATACATTAATCGATTGGTATCCCTGGGTTTTTATTTCTGTCTAGGATTAGACTAATACCGCGTATTTTGTCTATTACAACACTTTCATCAGTCCATAAAATGTTTTCCAAAAATTATTATTCTTATTAGGTCAATTTAAAAAATCCAAACAAAACTGCATCCTCCTTTGACATTGTTTTGCACTATTCCTTTTGTAGGTTCAAGCTTTGTAGAACCTCAATAATTTGCTTTTTGGTATAATCTTCATGAAAATAAATGTCGTTATTATTATTAGTTTTGGATTATTGCTTCTGTGTCACATGAGGAAGAGGTTTTAGTCAACTGTCTACTGTGATAAATTGCATTGTCCATTACAATTATGCTATTAGGAGGAATGTTTGGAACTAGTTTGTTTTTAAACCAACTTTCAAATAAATCATCGGTGGTCTCTTCATGGTAATCCAGAGAAGAATCAGTAAATTTTACGCCGTATTATATGTTGATCACTTTCATCTACACTCGAGAAAATGTCAGCATCGCTTCTTTTTTCCTCGTTGAAAGGGGATTATTCACAATTTCCATACAGTTGATGTTTCTTATAAAGATGCTTGCTTGCTGGCACCACGTTCAATGAGAATCAAACAAAAATTGTTTATAACTTCCTTAGTCTCAATACAATAGTGTTTTCTACATTTGGGCGAGAACATCTCCTGAGATACACTAGACTTGCATAATTCGCACACGATTCAATACACGCTGTATTACGCACGAAATAAGAATGATTACTAATAAACTTAAACTAAGTAGTATACCAAACCAAAGAATATTAAACACAAGCAGGTATAAAATTATTTTCTATTACGGACCACAATTTTACCTGAATTTAAATTCCGAAACCTTTGGTCACAATTGGTCACTTTCTTATATCTATGAACAAACCATACCGGAGTAGAAAAAAGTATAAATGTAACCCAACAGTTATTATGTTTTATTTTTTGATATTTTTTAGACGTGCGAAGATAAAGACCACCCTGTAAGTTGTTTAAACTCGGCATCATCTTTCTCGCCGATAAAATGCATATGGAAGAATGGCCACATTACTTTGGAAATCTCAAAGAGTTATTGCACGGCCCGACTCACTCCGTTCATTCACAACATATCTGAAACAATTTGTACGGCACATAAATTTATGGAACAAACCGTCGAAGTATGTTTCAGCGGAACGGATCGCATATGCAAACACGGACATGAATCACACACAGCCCATAAAGCATCTTAAAAATCTAGACGACTATACGAGCAGGGCATGCAAAGCAAAACTGTTATGATAAGTGTGTGCATGTGTGTGTGTGTGTGTGTGTGTATGCTTTCAGTTGAGCTTTAATATTCATCCTAACGGTGTCGGTAAATTTTGAAAAATGCCCGATCGACGCGAATGCTCAGACTAGCGGGTAAATAACGTCGAACATTAGGCACGAAATAAACATTCCCTAGTATACAAAGTACCCCAGCTCAACTTCTACCAAACACTGTTTAGATTTTTGCCTCAACGAAACTTTGAGCATATATTTTTTCCCAATTACACAAATCAATTGAATTCACAAGGTTACTGAGTAAATTCAACCGTTTTTGCAGGAATGACAAAAAATGAAAATTACACAGGTCTACAAAATTAAACTTTTTGACAGATGGTGTTATTATGAAACCTGATTTTATATCATCTTGGCAGGCAGATTTCAAAATTCTGTGCATTTGTTTGTATCGCGTAAGGATTTTTGGCAAAAATTAAAGAAAAAAAAAACTATATTTCTACAACAATTTATTTTTTTATTCATTCAAAATATGGAATCCTAGTTTAAAAGAGTGAAAAAAAAAATTACTCATTGGGCTGTGTGTTTTTAAGGGCATATGCACTTCCAAATTCATATTAAAACCTAGCCGATGAAAGTGTTGTAACTTATTTTAAACAATTCTTTCGTAGTTTTCGCCCTTAGGGTTCCGAAGAAATTTATCAATTACTTCTTTAAATGAAACTCCGGGTGCTTTTCTCGACATTGGTCATCGTGTTTTGAAAATCCTTGTCTCAGCATGACGTTCCGATCTGCAGCCCAACCACCTTCTTTTATCGCACAAACATTTGAAACACTGTCCATTTTTGTATAGAGCTTTAACAAACTGCTTCATCAAGCCGATCACTTAATACTTTTTGCTACCAGGCTTAAGGCTTGTTCAAGAGGTCCATTCTATTTCAGTCCAATGTCTATCTCTTGCCCGACTATCCCACACACAAACAAAGCATGCAAATGTTGTATAACCCCTCTGTGGTCCTAGGAGCATGCATAACACTTTAAGGTTCTTGAAAAGATGTAATAAGTGTTCATATGCTTCATTTCAATGTACCGAATATGCAACGGAAACCGAGGTCAATTCGTCACCATTGTGCAATAGAACGCATTTTAAACTAACTTTACTTGAGTCAATAAACAGGCGCCATTCTCCATTTATATACGGCATATTTCCTAATTTTAAACTAAGCCATTAAGTGCTGGTCACGAAGCCTGGATGCTAATAATTTCTTATTTGCAAGGTGCAAATCTCTAATAAAATCATTTAATTTTCTCTAATTTGTCACTTCGGACTCTCTGAAATCTGGTGTGAAATCTGAGTCATCTGGATTGGAATTAGATTCCTCTGATTCCGACGATATCACGTTTTCTAGTTCTTGTTCTAGTTCTTGGGATACACAGTTTGTTTCTTATTATTTCTGTTGAATCTTTGAACATTGCACGAACAAAAATAAAAATCATCACTGTGATCCCAGGCTCGGCCTATACCATAGGAACACCAAAGCTTAAATATTCCTTCCTACCTTTTCTCTACCAGTTTCTCAATGCTTCAACTCAAATAGAACAAACAGTATCAGAAGCAGAGGACTTACCTTGGTCGCCAATTCTTACACCAAAATAATCGTGGTATACCGTTTGGCTTTGCTTTACTATGATATAACTACCACATATAAAACAAAAGTTCATCGCATAAGCTGATTACAACGTTTTATTGACGCTTCTGGGGAAAATCTGTTGGTTTGCAGAGAAATCTAATATTACTCAGTGTTGCTAAATCATATTTAATTTCATAGAAATTAATTCATTTAAAAATCATGACTTCTTGGTACAATATTATATTATGCAGCAAGCGCTGTAAATGGCATTTGACGCATGATTTTATTTGGCACGAGCGCAGCGAGTGCTTAATGAACGAGTGAGATGAAGAGTTTACCAGACGTGTTGCTGACTATACTTTTTCTACGACCTTCACGAAAAAATCACAATTTAACAAATTAAAACCATAAAAGACTATCGGATTACTAAATTTCGTACCATTAAAGCAACATATTTACCAGTTGGCATTAAACCTACTCGTTTATCGTTCCGATCGGCTCTGCTATTGGTGTCTCTTTTTAACGGTGTACGTTAGACAGAGAGAGATGTATTTTTGGATATCTCATAAAAATCATGACTTCATGGTACAATATTGTATTATTTAGCAAGCGTTGTAAATGGCATTTGACACATGGGTTTATTTGGCACGAGCTCAGCGAGTGCTTAATAAACGAGTGAGATGAAGAGTTTACCAAACGTGTTGCTTACTATACTTTTTCTACGACCTTCACGAAAAAATCACAATTTAACAAATTAAAACCATAAAAGACTATCGGATTACTAAATTTCGTACCATTAAAGCAACATATTTACCAGTTGGCATTAAACCTACTCGTTTATCGTTCCGATCGGCTCTGCTATTGGTGTCTCTTTTTAACGGTGTACGTTAGACAGAGAGGGATGTATTTTTGGATATCTCATATAAACAACGGAATAAATACAATACAATGATTTGTTATTTTCTGATTCTTACGTTTTTATTTCGGCTTTTGACTCTTTTGACTGTAATTCCTTGATTGTTATAGTTTGTGGCGTTTTCGTATTATTTGTGTTTGATTTATTGAAAATGGACAGCGTGTGAACAAAGCTTCAGTGCTCGTTTCAATTTGAGAAAACATGCAAAAAAGTTTCATCCAGGTAAGAAAAGCCAAATGTGAAAATATTGTCTTTAACCACGGTAATCAATTTTTACATTCAGTTGACAATATAGGCCCAAGAAAACAATATAAACATCAGTATAAATAAAATAAATAAGAACTAAAAGTTCAGATTTTCACGAAATTATATATTTTGGCATGACAAATGTTGGTGGATTTTCATCAAGGAAAAGCCACCTCAGTTCAATCAGTAGAAACAGTGTAATAAGAATTTTAATATACTGAAAGACTTTGCATACCATCAAAAAAGATATCACCCATCTTCTCTCAACATTTTGTCATGTAGTTTTTCCAAGGGAACAGTAACTTTTACGGATCATCGTTGCTCTAACTAAATTCGCTTGACATTACAGTTCCACACAATAAAAAAATAATTCCTCAAACAGGCAAATTACATGCCACAAAAAACGAAAAAAAGAAGCGTGTGACAGTGTGTACTGAACCAAACGTTCAAGAAAAACAAGAAGTCGCTCTGATGCATACAATATTTATGAAAGCAGAAAAATAGTTCAATTATTGGATATATTATATCATACTGTTATTCTAATCCTTGACAGTGACAGACATGTTAGTGTATTATTATGTGTTTTTTTTACAATATATTATAGTTACTTTTATAGACTTATTTTATATTTTTTATGATCTATACCACACTAAATATAACGCCCCTATCGAATTGCTCTTTTCAGTAGGCGCCAACCAAATCTAACAAGGAATGTATTTTTTTGCGTCTTTGACACCTTTTGCAGAAAGCAACTAAGCACTATTTACCCAACCAGCTTCAGAGCCCTCATGTAGTTTGATAATTCGTTTGAATGAATTAATATATCAGTTTAAAATTTCCTTACTCTTAGAATACGACAGTCCGCACGGCACAGTTCTTGTCGGCTAACATCTTAAATATGGTCCTGGCTTATGGTACACTTGCTGCAAGGAATGGTCTCTTCCGCTTTACAACATTCCGAAGCCAAAACCATAAAAGCTTTTAAAAACGGTATATGGGCTGCTTTTGGGGCCATCTTCTGTCCACGGGTACCATAAAAGTTCTAGATATGACGTAAGGTATATATGACGCAAGGCACCTGAGGCGGATCCGCAAACCATAATCGAAGTAGAAGGGTACTTGATACCCCTGCGTTAGATGCACAGTGTTCTTCCGGGAACGTCTGAGGCGTTGCACTCGTCATAAATACATATATTTCCAACGGAAACATAATCAATTGCATTTAATCTGTATTTTTTGCTGTTTGTCTTATCGATAATCCATTGTCCAATACATAGTACAAAGCTATATTGACTTGTTTTTCTGTAAAAATGTTTTCTACTGCCTAATTTTCTTTTTTACGTTCTTCCCATTTTGATTGGTGTGCCTATCCATTTTAGATGTTGGCGGTAAGCAAAGTGATCTGAACTTTGTTGATTGCTGCTCTGAATAATCCTCGTGTTGACAGGGAAAACCAAGTTCTAAGATTTTGCACTCAGTAGATTCTACGTCTTCTAGGTCCTCTTCCCCCGAAGATCTTTCCCTGGAGTATCAACTGAAGCGGTGTCTTTCTGAAGCATTTCTAAAACTGTTTTATTGGAAACGTGATCAATCCAGGAAATTCTGAGAATTCATCTGTAGAGCCACATATCAAAGGCTTCAAGTTTCTTTGTGGACTCTTCCGTCAATCTGCAGGGAGTCGGCACCATATAAGAGCGCAGACCAGACATAGCACTTTGGTTTGCAAATTAATGTCTCTACTCTTAAACATGTTTCCCATTTTAATGAAGGCGGCTCTTGCTTTCTCTATACGGCATTTTATTTCTACAGAGTGGTCCCAGTGCTGACTAATATTGCTTATTGATTACCAATTGACCGGGTGGTATGTTATGCTTGTTAATTACCATAAACTTGTTTTTTTTTACATAAAGATATAGGCCATACTCAGTGTTCAGTCGAAGACACGGTTCGTCAATTTTTGGAGACCTTCGCGAGAATCAGCAAACACAACAATATCGTCCGCGTAACGTATATTATTCAGCTTCTCTCCGTGCCACGTTAAATGTATGCTCGGAGTATAGATTAATAAATAAGGTCGAAGGCAAAGCACTGCCTTGTCTCACACCGTGTCTTATATTTACGTCTTCCGAATTATCACCCTCCATTCTGATACTAGCTTTTTGATGCAAGTACAGATTCATTATAAGACGTAAACCTTTCTCGTCAAAGTGCCAGCCAGAGGTATACGTTAAAGCCAACATCCCTATGCTGTAAAACAACCTGAACGGCGAATAAAGCCCCTCTAGTCGCCATAGCATTACTGAATTCAAATTTCCCTCCCACTTGTTATATATTTTTATAGTGTTTGAGGGGGGAGGAGCTAAATGAGAGGCATAAACACGGTCTCGGATGACTGATTCCCATATTGGAGACAGGTAGAGACCTGAGTCGCGGTCAAGATTGTTAGGTTGCGACTTTCTATAGACTCTCGGATTTTTCGCTGGTAGAAAAATTGATTACATGAAAGAATTTTAGTTTTATCGAATAAAATTTTATGTCCGATTTTGTGACTGTGTTCGGCAACTTCTGATTCGTTTATTTGTCTTATTCTTAAGGTTCTTTCATATTCTTTGAGTCTAGTTAATATTTTTCGTCCGGTCTCACCAATGTATTCTTTGGCGTATATGCATGGAATGCTGGCATCTCAAATGGAATTTTGACTTTGTCGGATCGAAGATATTAAGAGAGCTTTGAACAAGTGGTAAATATGGTTTTGATTTTGGTTTTTGATGGAAGGTGTCGAGAGCTTTCCCCTCAAAAGCTTTCATAAATATATTCGCGATGACTGGTGATAGTGGAGATCTAACTAACGTTTCACCAATCATCTTGTTGGCTTCTTCAGAGCTTGCTGAAACTGGGGGCGGACTACGTAAGCAAGTTTAATAAAAAGTATTACAGCAGCCTGTGGAAGTTTCTTTGAAAAGTTCTAAATAAATGTATGTAAATGTAAATAGAATCTGTCATCTGTAAATAACTGCCATTAATTAAGATGCTAAATCCCTGAAACTCCTTTTACAACGCCTCCGCACGGAAAAATAAAACTGACTTAGCTTTGCTTTTCCTCGACCATCAAACACCGGAAACTAGGCAAAATGTTATGGTCAATTTCAAAGGAACATATCTTCCTTCCAGTGTCGATTGCAAAGTCACCATAACGTGAACTAATCTAATGCAAGCTCAAGGAAATGTAAGTGTGACGTGCAGCATCGAGCTTACATCGTTGCCAGTTGTAACCGGAATTTTTGTTAACCTAAATTTAATCAATCCAGTGACTATTTATTTTAGAATGAGCTATAGGATAACTATATACAATTTTTTCCAGCCCCCATTTTCCTATTGTCCTCCGAAATTTTCCGCACATAAAGAAAATCTCTCGCGCGCCAATGCCCGGAAGTCGCGCGAATCATATTTGGCGAGGGTTTTCGAAGATCCCGTGATTGATCTATCATGTTGCGATATATTAGAATGAAACGTCGTGGGGGGCACGTCAAGAAGAGGAAAATCTGGAAGGAACGTTTTCGACGACGAGACATAAGAATTTCCATTAAGTTTCGAAGTGAAAAGAGTTTTGTCTTATTTTGCGAAAACGAGTGGAATTATTATACGGTTAAAATGACAGCGGAAAATTGATTCCCCCCAGAAAATTTGTGGGGATCGGCGAATCGGCATTTTTTCCGTTGCGAAATTTGCTAAGGCGTTTTTTATGTGTGACGTGGAGGTTTTATTATTGGACGCGCATTTTATTCGATTGTCTTTGTGTCTTTGTCATTGAAAAACATGTTTAGGTTGGTTAAGAAATTATTCTAATAACCTACCGTTCAATGGTAGTGTAAATGGAAGAAAATACCTTTCTTGTAACTTTCTTCCCACCTGCATCCAAACTGGAAAAGTAGGGTTTGAGAAGGAATGTTTTAGAACTGCTTAAAAGTTAACTGAAAAACAAAAATGTTGAAATTAGTGAAGTCCTTAGAAAAAAAAACAGTTTTTGGAGTTCTTATGGGCATTGTGTTAAGTCTTTACACTCCAGTGTACAGTGTGTCGGAAATTCTTAGTCATTGATATCTCGATTGTGAGTAAAACTGGAAGTGCTGCTTGATCCCATTGCGTTTCTGAGCCACAGGTTGATTTTGAAAATTTCGAAAAACTAAAAATACGTCTATAGAGATTTTTTTATGTAGGATCCAATGAAGTAGCTAGTTTTTTGAGGTTTTTGTTATTTAAAATTTTTAGTATTTTAAAATGGGATACCACTTTAGCATTTGTCTTTAATTTAGATCTGCATCCAGTATTACAATATTTTAATAGTAGGCCACGAAATGCAAATACATTATTATTATTACTAATAAATATTTTGTTTAATAACAATATTACACCATAATTTTATATATTTAGCAATTAGCTTGTACTAAATCTAGTACTAAAATATTATTTTCATTGACAAGTTTATTCAAGAAGTACTGTTATCCGTGTTATCTGTTTTCCTCTGGTAAAATTACCTTAAATTTGCATTAGCTTAAAAATTGTATATTTATATAATTGTAAACCTAAAGGTGAAGAAACTGCCCAAATTCCTTTTCAGCTAATTTTGAAAAAGGACAACTGATCAATCGGGGGAACTGGGTGACCATCTTGTTGGATCCAGGTTGAAAATCCACTGATTCGGAAAATTATTGTCCAAAGACGGACGTATGATTTGGGAATTATGTGCAGAAGCTCCGTTCCGTTGAAAAATTATGTTCGTAAAGCGGATGCAACACAATGATGTCAAATTATACAAAAAATAAAAAAATCCGAGAATACTAGCTACTTCATTGGATTCTAGCTAAAAAATCTCTGTAGGCGTGTTTTTATTTTTCTGATTACTTAAATATTAACGGAAACGCGAGAGATGAAGCTCACCGTATATATACAGTGTGTCCCACTTATAAATGTAACAACGGTAAATATAAAAACAACTCTGTTGGCATTCTTGTATTCTGCCTGGTACAAAAATCTTATCATTCCAACTTGGGAACTTTTGGAGATATTTACCGGTACCTTATACTATCCCGGTATATATCTACAGAATGTCCCACTCAAGGACACCCTTGGAAAATCTTTGCTGCTTATTGTTCGATTTAACTCGATTTAACAAAGTGGAAGTATTTTAGCATTTTATTAAAGAAATTGCTGCTTTTCAGTTTTAATTCCCAGATGGTAGAATGGTTTACCAACAGCCTAACTGGGCGGACGCAATGTGTGCGGGTGGATTGTTACATTTCTCATATAACTCACGTCACATCTGGTGTTGCTTAGGATGGACATTGCTCACTTCTCTTATTCGACATTTTTGTTAAACATATCGTTACATGTTGTATGTTTAGTTTGCAGCAGGACCTTGATCGTTGGTATGTTTGGTAAATGTGCTAGCAAAGTTTTAATTTTGTTATTTTAAAGCCCTACTCAGCTGCGGCAGCACCGCTTTTTCAACAAAAACGGAACGCTTAAATGTCTTCGCAACTGCCAAAGCTGAAACGATGAAAGTTTAGACATGAACATGCAGAATTAAAGAATGTTAACAGCAATGTTTTCAGACTTCGCGATGATATATATAAAATTCTGAGACGTTAAGAATTTTCTAACAGTGGCAAATCTGAAAACACTGGTGTTTGCATTCTTGAATTCGGCATGTTCAAAAACCACCAGGTATTTTATCACCTTTGCATTCCGATAATTTTTACTGGAAGCGGTGTTGTCTTACAAATTTACTTATTAAATTTGAGGTGCACACTTCACTGCAACAAAAACTAATAGTTCATTTTTCGAAGATACTTCCACAGGCTATTGTAATACTTTTTATTGGACTGAAACTGTTTCAGTCAACTCTGAAGAAGCCAACGGGATGATTGGCGAAACGTTAGCTAGTTCGACTCAACACAAACCGACGCAGAAAGAATCCAAAGTTTTATAAAAAGTAAAACTTATAGTTGCTTTCATTTGAAAGAAGAAAATCCTGACATTTAAGTAATAATTTTACAACACTGCGGTTAGTTAATAGAAATATACTTTTGAAATTAGGACACGTGACTAAATTCGACATGCGGAATTGATTGCAATAAAAATAAATAGCGTATTTCATTTAACAAAATTATAATGTGTAACGTAAACGTGTTCAGCGGACTAGCATTGATGATTTTTTTTATACTCCAAAATTCCCGGAAAATGAATCTTATGGCGCCAGCTATGACAGTTTTCGAGATATTTAAGCGATCCGACACTTTTTGCTAACCCGGTATACGCAGGTACTGAGCAGAATGTTAAGGTATCCCATCGAAGTTTTTTTGAAAATAAACTTGGGTGAATAGAAAACTTTTTTAGAAACTACTGATCAGATAAAAAAAATGCTGTTTGAAAGACAATTTCATAGGCTTTAATACGAGTTTAACTTGATTAAAACTTATTTCTGTTTCTTAGGTTTGGCATAGTAAAATAGCTGCACGAGTCAAATTAACTTTTTTTTATAGGGTTATTGACACTTAGCAACTCAACACTTATTTTTTAATTATTGATATGACCACCTCTTGCCCTAATAACATGTCATACCCGATTAGGCATAGATCTAATCAAGTTCGCTATTATTTTTTTTGGAATGTGAAGGCACTATTGCAACAGTAAGTCTGGGATCGAGGTTGGGGTACGACGTCTAGCTCGAACTCTCCGTTTTAGCTCATCCCTTAAACGTTCCATCGGATTGAGGTCGGGCCGGCATGCTGGCCACTTCATAACTCGAAACCTGACTTCTGTAATATAATCTTCCACGATCCTTGCGGTGTGAGGACTAGTATTGTCATGAATTCTTCTGCAATGTAGTCGACATATGATACCACGTGATCTGATAAAATATCCTGGATGTACCTGTCACTTGTTAAACCTCCTGACTCTTGACCACGGCAGCCCCTACTAATCAAAACAGGGTCGGTTCGTGCGTCCATAGAAATTACACCCCACATCATGCAGGAACCACCTCTACTAGGGATTCGCTTTTCATTGCAGCATTTTGCAAATCGCTCTCTTGGTCTTCACAATGGCATATTCTGGTCTCATCTGAGAACAGAACAGACCCTCATTTGTCCAATGTCCAATTCAAATGATCCCTTGCAAAGCGTAGGCGTGCTTGTTGATGAGCTAGAATAAGTTTTGGACCAATTGCAGTTGTTTCTGGCTCATGTTATTTGCCTCCAGTCTCCTTCTCACTGTCCAGTGACTACTAGCCACTCTTCGAACTTCATGGAGTTGTTGGTGACGATTTCTTAGTATTGTTGACACAGCACAAGCCGTTGTAATTCGTCTTCTGCTTGTTTCATGGCGCCTAACAAATTATCCAGTCTCCTCATACTGTTGGCATACTCTCCGATCTGCTGCGCGTCATATCCAGTTGTCGAGCAACAAATCGCTAGCGAAGTCCACATTCGGCTTTTTGCGGTGTAGTATGCATCAAGCTAACACAATTAAACGCTATCCAAATGGTTAAAAACGAATAATGTGAAAATTCCAGTTAAAAAGGCGATTAATTTAAGTCTATAACAAGTTTGTTACTATCAGTATAACTACTGCATGAACACGTCTCATTTGTTCAACCATAGCTACGCATATAAAAGATCTCACATCTCACTCTTGACAAATTTAAAGCCATGCTAAAGTATGTGCATTTTTTGGGTCAATTTCTAGAAAAAAAAAACTAAAATCAAAAATTTATAGTGGGTCGATTTCTAGGCACGCAGGGTTATATATATCCACTTTTGTCTTCTGATGTTATTTTGAATTTCGGGCACGCTATAAAAATAGGTTTCTCACAAGTTCAAATCCCAGACTTTTCGTATAAAACGAGACATCCCAATAACAAACGTCCCGTTTCTAACGATCGACAACGCAGTGAGTTAACAATCAGTTATATCGTGACGTTCATAAGTTTAAATTTAGGGTCATCATTAGCCGAGTCTGAGACCCTCTGGCATCTTCCGTTTGCCGAGAAACGCCGCATTCATCGTCCCGTAACACTTGACTTACTGGTAGACATTTGTTATGCATGAAGAAACAGAATTAATTACTCTAAACACACAAGAGGTCTCATATTAAAGGAAAAGGGGCGATTTATCGATACTTGCCTTTGACATCGCAAACGGAATAATTTAATGCAGAAGGAATATAAGAATTTTAACGTCGCACGCACCATCGGCCTCGGAAAGTTTTAACTCTTCCAGAAATTATGCCGTCGTTCTCCGAATAAATACGTATAGTTTAGTTTGTCTCAAAGTATATCGTTTGATTTCAACAGTAACTCGGGCCGGTAAAGGACCTAATATTACTGACGAATTCATTATTTTTTCAAAGAAACTTCAACAAGCTACTGTAATACTTTCGCCAATTATTCTGTGCTCCTTCAGACCTTGACTGACACTGCCTCGCATTTACTCTATACCTGCCTTTGTATTGTGTGAGAGGGGCGGAGCTAAATGAGGGGCATAACCACCGTCTCGCATGGCTGATTGCAATATTGGTGACAGGTAGAGTCCTGAGTCGCGGTTAAGATTATTACGTTGCTTATAGATTTCTATAGAATCTCGGATTTTTCGAAGAATTGATTACAAGCAATAATTTTAGTTTTATCGAATAACATTTTATGTCCGGTTTCGTGATTGTGTTCGGCAACTGCTGATGAGTTTATTTGTCTTAGTCTTAATGCTCTTTCATGTTCTTTGAGCCGAGTTGATATTTTCAGTCCGGTCTCTCCAATGTATTCTTTGCCGCATATTTATGGAATGGTGTAAACTCCTGGTATCTCAAATGGAATTTTATCTTTGACGGATCGAAGATGTTGAGAGATTTTTGGACAAGTGGTAAATATTGTTTTGACGTTATGTTTCTTTAGAACTTTTGATATGTGGTCAGCGATATTTTGAATATCGTGTAATATGTGTAATATGTTATTATGCCGAAGTACAATCTATCAAGGAGTGTATGTTAGAAGTTTAAAGTACCTTGTGTGCTTAAAAGAAAAATTAATTTTTAAAAATTAGTTTGTAAAAATGAATGAAAATGTTTGAAAATGAAGGCTAGTGATGTAAAAACAACATTGACAGACCATATGGTTGGTTTCCATATTACATAGCATATTTATTCGAGGTATTGATAAAGAATCCATCGTTAGTAAGCAATTGATTGCTTTATAGCTGCTAAAGTGATCTTAGATCTTTTACTTAAAAATCACATCGGAATTTTGAATGAAAAAGCAACTGAATTAAATGTGCAAAAAGTTGATCCGATAGTCCCTCATAGCGTTGCATATAAATTGAGTTCTAGGTCTATTCAACTCCAACATATTATGAATGTGGCTTTAAAAACCATGAATTTCATCAGTTCTAGGCGTATTTGGATGAAATATCAGGCAAATATGACGACGTAACAATATTTTCAAGTCAGATGGGTAAGCAATGAGAAAATGCTGATCTCAAAAGTTAGATAGCGTATTTTGTGCAAATAAAAGATAAACCATAAATAAAACAACAAAAAGATAAATCACCACCACCTAAATTGATATGTGACTTTCTGGTCGACCCTAACAAGCTATTTGAATGATATAAATTTCAAATTTCAAAAACAAGGACAGTTAGTGAATGATTTGGGCAGTCATTTGAAAGCATTTCAGGACAAAATCTGCTTGTGGGAAGCACAAATAATGTCTTATAACATTTTATATATGAAAATGTCGCTTATGGTCAATATGATGAAGAACTCAAAATTCTGACTCGACAATTTTCGACCAGATTTGGACTGTTGGAAAACTGCTTCAATGTATTTGCTACTAAAACAAGAGTTAATGCACATTTTACAATTGCACTTGTAAAATCTAAATTTGAAGACTTAGAAGAAGAAGAATTTGTGCAATTTCTACAAAAAATTCCACTTCCCACAGCTTAGAAAATTGGTAAGAAGATTGATTTGTGCGTTTGTAACTACTTGTAAATGCGAAGGTTGACTGAGAATATTTTGGAAAAATTTGTACCTCTTTGTATCAGGGGAATTAACTCAACCATCGTTGGATTAGTTTCCCTAAATCAAGCTCAAGTGTCCCATGGATTTCGGTGTGGCTATTTAACTTTCGTAGTAGTAATAACTTATATATTAATATAGTAACAATGTCGTATTATTTCATGTCTGATATATATTGTTAAAAACAATGGCGCACAACATGTCATTCATGACAATATCTGATCTAGAGGCAACATAATAAACTTCGGGATGTACTATACCTACTTTAAAAGTTGTGAAAAAGCATGAAGATAATCCGCATATATTAATTATTGAGTTTTATCAATTATGCGATGAGAATCATGCACCCGATTGTCATAGGTGAACGCTGTAGTTTAGTACCTCAGTCTAGTTTCCTTAGAATTAAAATTGGTCTGCACTTGATACAACGCAAATTCAACCATCTCTTAGTAGGTCTACTTTCACATTAATTTTTCGAGGACAGTAGGCCGATAAATTTTTTGCTCCTTATTTCCGCGCGTTCCACACGTTCGCAGTCATCAATCCAATTAAAAATATATTTTCTGCAAGCGTAATTAAAAAACCGATATAAAAACATTTAAAACAAGTGACAACGAAACGGACTCGCAACCGTTTCCGCAACTCCGGTTTCAGCTCTAACAAAAAGCATATTTGAATAAATGATGTATAAACCCTTTCCCAGGAACCATGCCGTTTAGCATACTTTAGCGGAGAAAGGGAAGAAAGCGTAGTTCGAAATTTATTTACTAAACTTTGCACTTACAAGCATGCTCGTCTTCGGCAATGAGAACTGAAATAAAAGCTCGCGTTTCCCCATTGTTTAATTACTCCTAAATTAGAAGGTAGAATTTAAAATTGTCTATTTTGCTGGCAGCGCTGCAATGTAAAAGGAAGTAAGTTCCCAGTTAATAAATTGAGTTGAGCGAATTAATGCGCTCCAGACTCAAACAAAAGGTTTAAAGTTTTTTTGTTGCCTTCTTGACGTTATTCGACAGAGCCACTGACTTAATCTGCTTCCCCGCTTGAGATTTTGACGCTGCGACATCGGCTATTTGTTAATTATTTTTATCAATTACGAAAATTAAATTAAAATGTAACTTTAATTTGATTTCGTTGGACAACTGCCAAGAACAAGAACGATATTGATTTTACAGTGCTTCTCCATCTTCTTTCCCATATGGTAGGTTATCGCCTATTTATACTAGTAAAGGATCTCCTAATGAGAATGTACGACATTCATTCTACCTCTTCCTTCCGACTGGTATCTTGTTAATTTTTCAGAGAAACTTCCACAGGCTACTGTAATAAGGAGTTTACAGCTGTAGCCGTCTTTCTTTCTTTAACTTTGCCCTAGATTCGGATCTATTTTCCCATGATCCTTCTCAAAACTGTCTTCCTTGCACTGAGTCTTCTATCTCATCTCTCCATGATCTTCTTGGCCTCCCTTTCTTTCCTCTTTGAATCGGGCTCCATTCCATCACTTTGTTGATCCATCTGTTCCTCAAACATGTCTTTTGGTTTCTATGTGATGTGTTACATTGTTTTGCACGCTTCTGATTTCTTCGTTTGTTACTCGGTCTCTTCCAGTGATTACACAAAGTCTTCTCTATCATTTCGGTAGCTATGATTTTCCTATAATTGTTTTTTTTTATTACCCATACCTCTGCTATTAGTTGTTATATTCTTTATAATTGGATCGTATATTAACGTTTCCTTTTTTTTTCTTGAGATTCTTGTCCCCTATAACTGAATGGAGTTTTTATTCTTTATTTCTTCTTCTATAGTAGCATTATTATATACTGTAAATTCCAATTATCTGAAGTTGTTTGTTCCTTTTATTTCAATGGTCTCCTCTATTGGTAAATTGACTGCATTCTCTTCCATTCTTGTCATGTACATGGTCCTTTTCAAATTTATGTCCAATTCTACTTTCTCATATTTTTCCTTTAACTTCTTGACCATGTAACTGAAGTCTTGTTCATCTTGAGTTATCAATACCTGGTCGTCCGCGAGGGACGCGCGTCGTTATAGGGACCTCACATTTACGTTTCCAGGTTTTCAGAGCATTTTCCAGGAATATTTTGAAAAGTGATGGTGAAGTTGCATATCCTTGTGTGAGCCCTTTGAAAATACTGACTATACTGGTGTCTACTTTCATGTCTGTATTGTTATTTTTATACCAGTTTTTCAAGTCATTGAATCCCAAGTATACTGGTCTGTTCTTTGCCTTTTTCTTCTCCATTAACTGTTGAATTGTATATACATATGATTTAGGCATTATCTCCCTGCTGTAAAACCTGCTTGTACTTCTCTGTCAATGCTTCGTTCCAATTTGGTAATATTCTGCAGTACGACCTTCCCATAGTTACTATGACACTAATTCCTCGATACTACCGTAATACTATTTACAAATCTTCTGGGTTTCTCCTGCGTCGATTGCTGTTAAATCGAACTTACTGACGTTTCGTCAATCATCCTGTTGACTTCTTCAGAACAGAACTGAAACAGTTTCAATTGGATTGGATTCAACAACAACTTTTTTATAATAATAATAATAAAATAAATACAAAACAAATAGGGTCAAACTGAACTCAAAATTGTCAGCTTGTTTCAAAATTGCGTATACCTTTAGGCTTAAGAAGTACGTATTATAAATAGGAAGTTGAATAATCCCGGCCTTAAAGCGTTTCCAAATACTAACGATAGCATAGAAACCATTTTTAAAATTGGAAAAATATCCCAAAGAAATAAAATCAGTAGACTTAGACAAAAGAACTATCGACAAGATAAAAAAAATGCAGATAGGAACCAATAAAGGGATCTCTTAAAAAAAACTCGACGATGGACTTAATAATATACATAGAATATGAAATCTTATATGGAAAACCAGAATTTGGTCCAAAGACTGGACAACATCGATCGTGATTCCACTACACAAGAAAAGCTCTTGTCGGAAATGTAATAACTGTCGCACGCTCTCGCTGCTGTCACATACTAGCAAAATGTTGCAACATGTTATAAATAATCTACTTAGACGCTACATGGACAATAAAATGGCAAGAGAACAGGCCTGCTTTGTGAAGGGTAGAGACACCTGAAATGAAATTGTTAATATTAGACAAATGATAGAAAAACGCTTTATATGTTTTGCAGACTACAACATTGCCAACTGGACCAGGTTCTGGGAAGCACTCAACCAAATGGGAATTCTAGATCACTTAAACAACCCATCCACATGTAAGCAACTTATGCTATGCTGATGACAGCGAAATATTTGTTGCATCGGAGGAGGAAATGGAACAGAGCTTGAAAATGAAAAGTTTGGTCTAGCAATAAACAGAACAAAAACAAAACTAATGATAGTGGATAAGCCTAACTTCGTATACAGGACTCATCTGCTTGACGATTTCCAAAGGGTAAGCAGCTTTACATATCTGGGGGCAATATTAAGCGGCATGGATGGATGCGTAGAGAAGGTTAAAAGATGAAGAGCTTTGGGCAAGAGTACGATGCCGAAACTTATCAAAATATTTAAAAGCTCACACATAATCAAAAACAGTGAAATGAATCTGGTACGACCGTTGATCTTTCCAATCTTTTCTACGGCTTGAACATTTAGAGCTAAAGGACGCAAATGTATTGATTGCTAAAAATTTGGTGCTAGAGGAGCTTCCTTAGAATTATACATGAATATGTTTTTTTTTTAATTTTTCTACATAGTCCGCTTATAACTCTATACACTTCATCTCTCTGACTCGTCCAAATAGTACCTAGTGTTTTTCCCCACAAAATAACTGTTTCCATCTCATTGAAGTGCAGTTTTCAAATGAGTGAACAAAAAGAAGTCGCTTGGGGCCAGAACTGGTGAGTAAGGAGGATAGTTAAACAGTTTAAACCGTAATTAGGGGATTTCCGCCATAGCAACCGCAGAGGATTGAGACTGAGAGATGAGAAAAGTTGACTTGGTGAAACCGATTTTTTTTTTAGCAAATGTTACAGTTTTTCTGCAAATTCTGTTCTCAGCTTGTCAATTAATTATGCGCAGTATACTTTGAAGGTTTTTAAAGGTAATCGATTAGGATGACTGCATGCTTATTCCAAAACTCGGATTTATTGCGCTAACCGAGCGTTGGAAACATTCATTCAAACAAGTGACGTAATGTGAGTAAGCGCGCTACCCAACGCGCGTACAGTTTTTTTATGCCTGAATCTTGATTTAAAATTTAACATTTGACATTTTCATAACCTCTGCTATCCCTCTCATTTTAATTCGAAGGTAGTTAGCAATATTATCGTCAGTAGTTACAGTTTTTGGATGTCCGGAAAGTTCATCCTCTCCCAAGCCCGTTTAAACTCAGCCGCCCAAAATTTCACTGTGGCTATGAAGGTGCAGAGTTCCCTTGCACAAAGTCGAATTCAACTTAATTTGTATAGGCGTCTTATCTTTCAAAAACAAATATTTTATGACAGCTCTATACCCATTTTTTTCCATTTTAACGAAAACACTCACAACGCCTCACTGCAAGAACTCTTAACTAAAAACCACGCGTCCCAAATCGGAGGAGGAGGTCGGAAACTTTTCAAATGACCCTCGTATAGACCAACTCCTTCACGTATAGCTTCACCGGGCGGTAGATCGAGAAATATGAAAAAAGGCAATTGAAAGGGAAATGTGAATGAGGAAACGAGCAGATTGCTCTGTGTTAATATTTTTGTGTACCTTGGCTATTTTTTATATGTTTTACGCCGAACAATAGGGATTGGCTATTTTGGAGTAGTGAGCGATAAAGTGGGAAATTTCTTCCAGTTCCATTGATAGCCACATCTCTATGTTCTGTATTCTGTATTCAGTTGAATTAAATTAACAATTTGAGTGCAATTATTTTTCCATAACGGTATTCCCCAAGTTCAAAGGGTCAAATAGGAAATAAGTGCTAATTGCCCTCAAAGTTGATTTCACAAACTCGTACTTCCTGCACCGAGGCGTTATTGAACTGTTTTCATTCTGTTCGCGACAATACACGCAACGTCAATGCAATATGCATATCGGTAATATGAGATCAAACAACATGTGACGTGTTTTACGTAACTGGTTTAATTTTTGATGTTTTTGCGTGAAACGCGCGGAAAACACAAGGCCTTTTGATGTTCCAGGCGAATCACGTTTGTTAACAAATGATTTTTATTTTTTCAACAACAAACCAAAAATTTCACACCGGTCTTCCTCTGTGTTATAACATGCGATGCGAGTATGTACAATTCAGGTTAACAATAATTCAAGATACGCGGAAAAACTCATTTTTTGCATTGTTGCTCTTCCTTATTCTATGCTTTACTCATTTTAAAGCTATGGTTTAGATTACTTATCTTAATGTATGTAAATGTAAAATGTTAGTCAACAAACAGTTGTAATATATATATATAAACTTCACAAGAAAAAAAACAGTTACTCCTTTTCCTAAATTATTTATTAATATATATTTATCTGATCGCGGGAAACCCCCAATAAAAGATGGGAAATTACAAAAATTTTAGGTTATGAAACATTGAAAAATTAGCAAACTAAAATATACTATATCTTCATACATCACAACACTTACATTACGCGTCAACCTGAAGAAAGCAAATTTAATGTATTTATTTATTTATTTAATCTATTGAACTGTCTGTTTTATTTATTCTTAATAGTACCAATAATTTTGAGCTGATGCTCATTAAAAACCCTAGAGTATAAAACCATAGGTACATTGAAGCCATAGCTTGAACCATGGGAAGGGATATAAAATGGTCTGAAATAACTTTTTCTGTTTCTATTTGGTCATTGCAACAAATCAGAACAGTCGATTGTACTGTTAATAATACACATATAATAGTACAATTTGTTAGTATTGCAGCAATGGTTCGATCTGTTGAAGTCCTCGAGCAGAAGCTGCTAAGCACATAAGTCTTTAATTATCCTGAAAGCTTTGTAATTATTTGAAAAAGCAAGGCCACTGTTCTGAGAGCATAATTATTTCACATTTAAACCTTTTGTATAAGTTCTGACAAAAAACATTCATCCAACCAAAAGTCACCTCACCAAACCCTATATCATTAAATGAAGTTATCGACATGATCAAACGCCTTAGAAAAATCAATATAAATAGCAACTATTTGCTGGAATTCCTCTAAGCCGCCTGTTTGTGTATTGTGATAAGTAACCAGATTGGTAATAGTTGAGCGACCAGTACCAAAACCATGCTGAATTTTATTAATTAATTTAGAACACACCCGTTTAAATTGGTCGCTGATAATACTATCAAACAACTTGCTACACTTCCATAACTCGCAAAATTATTTCTGTCACCACTTTTGAACATAGGGACAATAATACTATTTTTCTAGACACCTTCTTGGCCTCCCTTTCTTTCTTCTTTGAATCGGGCTCCATTCCATCACTTTGTTGATCCATCTGTGCCTCAAACATGTCTTTTGGTTTCTATGTGATGTGTTACATTGTTTTGCACGCTTCTGATTTCTTCGTTTGTTACTCGGTCTCTTCCAGTGATTACACAAAGTCTTCTCTATCATTTCGGTAGCTATGATTTTCCTATGATTGTTTTTTTTATTACCCATACCTCTGCTATTAGTTGTTATATTCTTTATAATTGCATCGTATATTAATGTTTCCTTTTTTTTCTTGAGATTCTTGTCCCATATAACTGAATGGAATTTTTATTCTTTATTTCTTCTTCTATAGTAGCATTATTATATACTGTAAATTCCAATTATTTGAAGTTGTTTGTTCCTTTTATTTCAATGGTCTCCTCTATTGGTAAATTGACTGCATTCCCTTCCATTCTTGTCATGTACATGGTCCTTTTCAAGTTTATGTGCAATTCTACTTTCTCATATTTTTCCTTTAACTTCTTGACCATGTAACTGAAGTCTTGTTCATCTTGAGTTATGAATACCTGGTCGTCCGCGAGGGACGCGCGTCGTTATAGGGACCTCACATTTACGTTTCCAGGTTTTCAGAGCATTTTCCAGGAATATTTTGAAAAGTGATGGTGAAGTTGCATATCCTTGTGTGAGCCCTTTGAAAATATTGACTATACTGGTGCCTACTTTCATGTCTGTATTGTTGTTTTTATACCAGTTTTTCAAGTCATTGAATCCCAAGTATACTGATCTGTTCTTTGCCTTTTTCTTCACCATTAACTGTTGAATTGTATATACATATGATTTAGACATTATCTCCCTGCTGTAAAACCTGCTTGTACTTCTCTGATTTTCCGTCAATGCTTCGTTCCAATTTGGTAATATTCTGCAATACGACCTTCCCATAGTTACTATGACACTAATTCCTCGATACTACCGTAATTCTATTTACAAATCTTCTGGGTTTCTCCTGCGTCGATTGCTGTTAAATCGAACTTACTGACGTTTCGTCAATCATCCTGTTGACTTCTTCAGAACAGAACTGAAACAGTTTCAATTGGATTGGATTCAACAACAACTTTTTTATAATAATATTAATAAAATAAATACAAAACAAATAGGGTCAAACTGAACTCAAAATTGTCAGCTTGTTTCAAAATTGCGTATATGTTTAGGCTTAAGAAGTACGTATTATAAATAGGAAGTTGAATAATCCCGGCCTTAAAGCGTTTCCAAATACTAACGATAGCATAGAAACCATTTTTAAAATTGGAACAATATCCCAAAGAAATAAAATCAGTAGACTTAGACAAAAGAACAATCGACAAGATAAAAAAATGCAGATAGGAACCAATAAAGGGATCTCTTAAAAAAACTCGACGATGGACTTAATAATATACATAGAATATGAAATCTTATATGGAAAACCAGAATTTCGTCCAAAGACTGGACAACATCGATCGTGATTCCACTACACAAGAAAAGCTCTTGTCGGAAATGTAATAACTGTCGCACGCTCTCGCTGCTGTCACATACTAGCAAAATGTTGCTACATATTATAAATAATCTACTTAGACGCTACATGGACAATAAAATGGCAAGAGAACAGGCCTGCTTTGTGAAGGGTAGAGACACCTGAAATGAAATTGTTAATATTAGACAAATGATAGAAAAACGCTTTATATGTTTTGCAGACTACAAACATTGCCAACTGGACCAGGTTCTGGGAAGCACTCAACCAAATGGGAATTCTAGATCACTTAAACAACCCATCCACATGTAAGCAACTTATGCTATGCTGATGACAGCGAAATATTTGTTGCCTCGGAGGAGAAAATGGAACAGAGCTTGAGAATGAAAAGTTTGGTCTAGCAATAAACAGAACAAAAACAAAACTAATGGATAAGCCTAACTTCGTATACAGGACTCATCTGCTTGACGATTTCCAAAGGGTAAGCAGCTTTACATATCTGGGGCAATATTAAGCGGCATGGATGGATGCGTAGAGAAGGTTAAAAGATGAAGAGCTTTGGGCAAGAGTACGATGCCGAAACTTATCAAAATATTTAAAAGCTCACACATAATCAAAAACAGTGAAATGAATCTGGTACGACCGTTGATCTTTCCAATCTTTTCATACGGCTTGAACATTTAGAGCTAAAGCACGCAAATGTATTGATTGCTTAAAATTTGGTGCTAGAGGAGATTCCTTAGAATTATACATGAATATGTTTTTTTTTAAATTTTTCTACATAGTCCGCTTACACTTCATCTCTCTAACTCGTCCAAATAGTATCTAGTGTTTTTCCCCACAAAATAACGGTTTCCATCTCATTGAAGTGCAGTTTTCAAATGAGTGAACAAAAAAAGTCGCTTGGGGCCAGAACTGGTCAGTAAGGAGGACGGTTAAACAGTTTAAACCGTAATTAGGGGATTTCCGTCATAGCAACCGCAGAGGAATGAGACTGAGAGATGAGAAAAGTTGACTTGGTGAAACCGATTTTTTTTTAGCAAATGTTACAGTTTTTCTGCAAATTCGGTTCTCAGCTTGTCAATTAATTATGCGCAGTATACTTTGAATGTTTTTAAAGGTAATCGATTAGGATGACTGCATCCTTATTCCAAAACTCGGATTTATTGCGCTAACCGAGCGTTGGAAACGTTCATTCAAACAAGTGACGTCATGTGAGTAAGCGCGCTACCCAACGCGCGTACAGTTTTTTTATGCCTGAATCTTGATTTAAAATTTGACATTTGACATTTTCATAACCTCTGCTATCCCTCTCATTTTAATTCGAAGGTAGTTTGACACTATTTGATGGACATTAGCAATATTATCGTCAGTAGTTACAGTTTTTGGATGTCCGGAACGTTCATCTTCTCCCAAGCCCGTTTAAACTCAGCCGCCCAAAATTTCACTGTGGCTATGAAGGTGCAGAGTTCCCTTGCACAAAGTCGAACTCAACTTAATTTGTATAGGCGTCTTATCTTTCAAAAACAAATATTTTATGACAGCTCTATACCCATTTTTTTCCATTTTAACGAAAACACTCACAACGCCTCACTGCAAGAACTCTTAACTAAAAACCACGCGTCCCAAATCGGGGAGGAGGTCGGAAACTTTTCAAATGACCCTCGTATAGACCAACTCCTTCACGTATAGCTTCACCGGGCGGTAGATCGAGAAATATGAAAAAAGGCAATTGAAAGGGAAATGTGAATGAGGAAACGAGCAGATTGCTCTGTGTTAATATTTTTGTGTACCTTGGCTATTTTTTATATGTTTTACGCCGAACAATAGGGATTGGCTATTTTGGAGTAGTGAGCGATAAAGTGGGAAATTTCTTCCAGTTCCATTGATAGCCACATCTCTATGTTCTGTATTCTGTATTCAGTTGAATTAAATTAACAATTTGAGTGCAATTATTTTTCCATAACGGTATTCCCCAAGTTCAAAGGGTCAAATAGGAAATAAGTGCTAATTGCCCTCAAAGTTGATTTCACAAACTCGTACTTCCTGCACCGAGGCGTTATTGAACTGTTTTCATTCTGTTCGCGACAATACACGCAACGTCAATGCAATATGCATATCGGTAATACGAGATCAAACAACATGTGACGTGTTTTACGTAACTGGTTTAATTTTTGATGTTTTTGCGTGAAACGCGCGGAAAACACAAGGCCTTTTGATGTTCCAGGCGAATCACGTTTGTTAACAAATGATTTTTATTTTTTCAACAACAAACGAAAATTTCACACCGGTCTTCCTCTGTGTTATAACATGCGATGCGAGTATGTACAATTCAGGTTAACAATAATTCAAGATACGCGGAAAAACTCATTTTTGCATTGTTGCTCTTCCTTATTCGATGCTTTACTCATTTTAAAGCTATGGTTTAGATTACTTATCTTAATGTATGTAAATGTAAACTGTTAGTCAACAAACGGTTGTAATATATAAATATAAATTTCACAAAAAAAACAGTTACTCCTTTTCCTAAATTATTTATTTATATATATTTATCTGATCGCGGGAAACCCCCAATAAAAGTTTGGAAATTACAAAAATTTTAGGTTATGAAACATTGAAAAATTAGCTTCATACATCACAACACTTACATTACGCGTCAACCTGAAGAAAGCAAATTTAATGTATTTATTTATTTATTTAATCTATTGAACTGTCTGTTTTATTTATTCTTAATAGTACCAATAATTTTGAGCTGATGCTCATTAAAAACCCTAGAGTATAAAACCATAGGTACATTGAAGCCATAGCTTGAACCATGGGAAGGGATATAAAATGGTCTGAAATAACTTTTTCTGTTTCTATTTGGCCATTGCAACAAATCAGAACAGTCGATTGTACCGTTAATAATACCATGAATAGAAGTTATCCGGCAAAAATTCTTCGATCTGACTAAGACCGTAATAGAAGTTGATAGACATGATAGAGTAATTGTGATCTTCAATTAGTATATTCAATTTGTATCCACAGAAAAGGAGAAATTTATGTTGAACCCTCTCCACCGTGCAATTATGGACAAACATCAAAGTTGTGTTTATGTTATCAACAAAAGTTAACCCTTCACCAAAAATGACACTTAGGTTTTTGATTTTATTAACATATTTCAAGTTACTACTTACAAAACCTTGATTTCACGTTCTCTCCATTAATTGTAGATGAAGTGTCATATTTTTCCGCTTAAGGAAACTGATGTGTCACCATTTAGTACAATTTGATAGTATTGCAGCAATGGTTCGATCTGTTGAGGTCCTCGAGCAGAAGCTGCTAAGCACATAAGTCTTTAATTATCCTGAAAGCTTTGTAATTATTTGAAACAGCAAGGCCACTGTTCTGAGAGCATAATTATTTCATATTTAAACCTTTTGTATAAGTTCTGACAAAAAATATTCATCCAACCAAAAGTCACCTCACCAAACCCTATATCATTAAATGAAGTTATCGACATGATCAAACGCCTTAGAAAAATCAATATAAATAGCAACTATTTGCTGGAATTCCTCTAAGCCGCCTGTTAGTATATTGTGATAAGTAACCAGATTGGGAATAGTTGAGCGACCAGTACCAAAACCATGCTGAATTTTATTAATTAATTTAGAACACACCCGTTTAAATTGGTCGCTGATAATACTATCAAACAACTTGCTACACTTCCATAACGCGCAACATTATTTCTGTCACCACTTTTGAACATAGGGACAATAATACTATGTTTCTAGACACCTGGAGAAAAACAATGATAAGTTGAATAAAATATGCAAAGGGACTAGAATAACTTCACACACAGCATCTCAAAAACCGCCCCAAAGCGTTTTCGTTGGGCAGATTAGAAATAGGTACAAAATTAAAATTTTCTGGTATATTTCTAAGAGTAGAAATCTTCACTTAGATAAATTTGAATAAATAAAAATATTGCGAGGGGTAAGGCAGGGATGCATTCTTATTTAACGTGTACTCAGAATACATCTTTAGATATGTGGCAGCCTTGACAGTATTCAAGAAGGAATAGCCATAAATGGAGCTAAATTAAATTACATAAGTTACGCAGATGACACTATAATGTGTGCAGATAGTCTTCAAGGATTACAAAAACTAGTGGATAGGGTGACTGAGGCTAGCTCACTGTACGGGTTCGAAATGAATATAAACCCAACCAAACTCCTTTTAGCAAGTAAAAGAGGAATCACAGAACATAATTTATACATCAATCAGAGTATAATACAAAGAGTAAAGAGAGGGACAACCATAAACGAGAACTATTACTTATTTATTGGGATAAGTCGCTTTTTAAGAGTCACAATCTGTCCTTAAACATGAAACTCAGACTATTGCGTTGCTACGTCTCCTCCTTCTGTATGGCGTAGAAACTTGGACACTCACTAAAGAAACCACCAAGAGACTGGGAGCATTCAAAATATGGCTGTCGGGAGAATATTGAAAATATCTTGGACACAAAAAATTACCAACATCGACTTATGAATAAAGAAACAGAACTACTTGAAATCATAAAATGTCGGAAACTTTCGGTCACATAATGAGGAACCCAGAGAGATATGGGTTATTACAACAAATCCTCCAAGGCAAAATTAACAGCGAGAGAGCACTTGGTTGAAGGAGACTTTCTTGGTCAGCAAACCTTAGAACGTGCTTTAACAAATCATCAGCATAACTTTTCCGAATCGCCATCAACAAAGTAATAATAGCCATGCTCATCGCCAACCTGCGGAACGGATAGGCAACTGGAGAAGAGAAGAAGGCAGCTTCAACAAATCTGTATTATTTCCTGTGGTATAGATTGTCCCAATGTATTTTTTAAAATTATTTCACAATATCGTGGGCATTGTTTGCTAACTCATCACCACAAAATATGGCCTGGGCTAGGCAGTGATTTTATTTCTAGTCTCTTAAATATTTCCACCGATTAGTTTTGAGTTTATTGTCGACACTAACTACACTCATTTTTTCTCCTTTTTATTTCCTTTCATAAACAGTTTGCTCCACTTTCTATAGCTTTTCTAATATTCCTTCATGCTTCGTTGATGTCAACTATCTGTTTCACACTGTCCAATTATCCACATAGGTTTGCTTCATTATCATTTTGTTCTTTTAAAGTGTCGATTTCTCTCTATCTATTTCTCCGGGCCATTTCTGTTTGTTTATTTTCTACAGTTGGAATGAAATGCTTCACTTTCACACCACCCACTAGAAAATGGTCGAAATCCGCAATTAAAGTGAAAAAAAAAACATAAATTAGTTTTTTCTCAAAGCATGGTATTGAGTTTCCTGGGGTACAAAACTGAAACTTACTAACAAAATTCCTGTGTTAATTTTCGACATGCAGTAATGAACTCTATAAAGATTTCATACTCATACTGAACTTTATTTCTTCCTATAGCCTGTCCAATTCACCGTAAAAATTTTCCGTTGGTGCATGAAAATTTAACAAGGTAATTTTTTGGCATCTTCCTTTTATAGAGTCTATAATCCTCATAGAGTTAGAAAATGGTAGTATCACATTGTTTGGATCTAAATGTTATATTAATTAGGAGAGTATTTCGATTCATGTTTTTTTTTATTTATGCTGTTTTTTAGTTACGCAAATTAGTAATGTATTACAACTTATATTTCTTATTAATAAAGACAGTTTATTATTATTCAAGTAAACCCGCAAATTTTCAAAATGTTTAAAAACACATCAAAATTGTTGATGCGCGGGTATTTTTTCCGCGATTCATTAACCGTTAACGTACGTGCCGTGCGGTCGTGGGTTAAAAGTTGATGAAAGTCGGCAATAAAATGAGGAAATCGATATCAAAGCCGCTAAAACACGCACACACATAACTCAAACGAAAATGTGTAATATAGGTAGTGGGTCTGCCGGGCAGAGGAGGCAATAAATTCGGGCCGAAGTCGGTCACCTCGGGAATCCTCGCCCCGGCTAAAAATGAACATTTAATGACATCCCCCATCGAGTAATTAGGAGGGGCGGAATGTTTTCGGTCCTTCCGAAGCGCTTCCCGTTTTTTTATTGACATGGAGTCGTAGAACTTCAACACCTGCGACCTGCATGAGTCATTACTGATCGTGAAGGAAAATTTATATAGCCGCAGAACCACCGTATACCAAAACCATCCAATCAAATTTAACCTCAGAAAACCCAACATAAACAAAAAAATACCGCGGGTATGACATTTTGGGTACTTTTGCAGTGTATCTTGGTTATTTTTCGAAATAAAAAAGTTGTGCCAACGTTTTTGCTAATCCTCGAAGCACTTTCTGGTATAGCGTTGAGTTTTTCCAGTGATTTTTTCTTTATCTCCTCAATCGTTCCAAAGCTCCTTCATTTCATTAGTTTCTTGAGTTTTGGGAACAGAAAAATGTCGCAGGCGGCCATATTCGGTGAATATGGTGGCTGATGCATGATTATGGTTTTGTTTTTGGCCAAAAAGTTAAACACAAGCAACGATCAGTGCTTATCGTGATGCAAAATCCATGAATTGTTTTCCCACAATTCCGCACGTTTTCTTCGTATTGCATTTCGAAAACGGCGTATAACTTCAAGGAAATCCGCCAATATAATCAAAGAAAACAGTAAGCAAAACCGTGACATTTGTTCGAACTTGACGTGCTTTTTTCGGTTTTGGCGATTCTGGGTTCTTCCATTGGGACAACTGGGCATTGGTTTCGACGTCATAACCATATAGAGAGTTACGACCTCTTTGAGCATATCAGGATTGTCATTGACGTTTACCCGTCCTTTTGTTTGTTCGTTGCTACATATTTCATGTCCAAAGCCTCGAAAAAAATTGCATGGCACCAGCCAATACAGATGCCGAGTCACTTCTCCCATAGTGATTGCACGATTCTTCAATACCATTTGTTTCACTTCTTCAACGCTTGACGCGCGTTCAGAGGGAGGTTCGTCATTGGTCTTCTCGGCCATTTTGGAACAGCTTGTATAATTCATAAACATTTTTTTTGCTCAAACTACATTCATCATAAGCCATTATCAACGTTTCAAGTGTCTTGCAGCACTGTATTCCATTTCTTACACAACATTTAATGCAAATTCTTTGTTCGATTTTTTTTTACAGCAGAAAATCGACGAGCACAAAAAACGCGTCCAACGCTTCTGTTTCACAAAAAAAAATAGTAAACGCACAGACTGAAACTGTAAACATATGTGAGGGACATGTATAACGACATAACAAAAAAAATACCTCGTATAGCCCCATAAAAAAGAACCTAAAATTAATCTAACAAATCCGTTTGTAGCTAGTAGCTTTTTATGATTAAGAAATTCCTTTATTGCACCATCTTGCTGTGGGTAAATAGTATTGCATATTGTATTATTCTAGGTATCTCCCTGCTCTCAGACATGCCTCAAACAAACTCGAAGCTGTATGTCCTTGTTATGCTCTGTCAAACATTAAAGATTCTCACTATGCCAATTTATAATATTGTGATTATTTAAGTTGGGAAAAATCATTCGTCTTACCAGATAACAAGTCTGACACATAAATCATTAGCATCGATTTGTAGCAAATATTAATAGAAAGTAAACGTGGCACTAAATTAAATTTTTATGGATTATACTTATATTTCTTCAAGATCTTTTGATATCAATTCCCTTCACAATTTTTCTACAAGAGGACGAAGGTGTTGCTTCTACATATCCTAAAATAACTATCTCTTTTCTTTCTTTGTTTGTTTCGACTCAACTATGGATAACTGCTTTACAAATTTAAATGGATAGGTTTGATTTTAAACGATTCCTAAATGATAAATCTACAAAAACTTGCAATTTTTTTCTAAATCTGTTCATATTTTATATATCCGCATTTGAATAGGTGCCCCATATGATCTCGTCAGATGAAAATACTGATATATGAAGCATGTGTCACATTGAATTTTGGATATAGGCAATATTATTACTGTTAATGGTCTGCATACTGTATTGAAACTTATTTTTAGTAATCTTGAAGTTGAGCGTCAGTATCTGGAAAATTTAGGATTTAAAACCACTTCCTGAACCTACGTCTGTTATCGGTGTTCCTTTGCTTTCTTTTTGTTTCTTTTTTCTAGAGAATTTCACCCTTTGTGATAGTTATACGTGAAAGATTTTTGATTTTATCTTTCCCGACATTCCTGATAATAACTATTGCCCTATCTCAATAATTCCCATTCTTGGAAAATTGTTTGAACTAGTTCTAAAACCTCGTATTGCTAATTACCTGGGATCTAATAATGTCCTCATATGCTATAGTGTTCCACGGCGATTTTGTAGCCCTTATGGAGGGCGCTGGAGTGTCGATCCACTCTTCTTCATCCTTCGGCTGCGTCAATCATAAAATCCTACTAAGAAAACTAGAATGTATTTATGGCTCTACTAAAACTTTCTTGATCATAACTCGCAGAAATTCTGATATAAAACAATTATGGAGTCTCCTAGAGATCCGTAAATTTTATTAATATTTTAAATAAATGACTTTTCGTACTTTTTGCTTCCTCCCTCTTGTATTTTATTAGACGATACTACTGTAACTAACGACATTGATATTCTAAAATATAAATCAAAGCTGTTTGAATGCAAGTCTATAGAATGGTTCAATAAATGCAAATTGTGTCTTAACAAAGAGAAGGCTGACCGAATGACAATTTCAAGGATTCCCAAACTGCAGACAGGTAACTGAGTTAAGCTGTTGGGTATTCATATACCGGCTGATCTAAATTAAATGCTCATCATCGCGAACTTTGTCCTGATGGTGAAAGCGAAAAAAGAATCGAACGTAGGGTTTAGGAAAAAACGTGAAAAATTTACTCTTTTTAAATGGAAGTTCTGCATATTATTGCTCGAACGTTTATAAATCACCAACAGAAAAAAAAAAGTCAAGCGAACCATCGTAATCAGTGGAACAAATGCTACTAGTTTAACCGACTTTGTATCTCTATTATGTAGACGCCTCATTAAGCTTACAGTTCACAAAACAAAATGTCTGGCAGCATGTTTTTAATGAGACGGTTGAAGTCATTTCTTAGCTTTAGGCGCTTAAAACGGCTTATAATGCTCTTATTTACTCACATATTGCCCATGGACTCACATTGTCGGGCGATTTCCTAAGTATTAATCAGATTTTTGGCTTGTCGAAACCGAGCGAGCTTAACAACAACAAAAGCAAACTTGCTTATAACTCAGACGCTCATAACTGTCTAACTACAGGACAGCAATTTTTGCATGCACTTCACCTTCGTAGCTTTACAAGAGGCTGAACATCCCTACTAGATCCCTACCACTGGGTTGTGAAATTAACCTACCAATTTTTTTTTGTATCTATTGACCGGTCAATTGAATGGTTAATTGACCGAAATAACGTTAATAATTTATAATAGTATTTATTATATGCGTCGCGTGGAGTCGATATTATGCAGGTCGAAAGTGATTTTGACTTTGAAAACTGTTTGGGGGCCCCTTTTTCCAAAAAAAACAACATATCATTGCTGTATCGCGTCATTTTTTTATGGAGCTCTATATCTTAAAAATGTTATTTTATTAAGATACATACCTATGACATGAATATGTTTGTTGCATGTTAGGCATGATTTTTAAATAAATTGCATTTTATGAAATTAAATGTGATTTGGCAACACTGGATAATATTAGAATTCTCTGCAAAGCAACAGAGTTGGCGCAGAAGCGTCAATACAGCGTTGTAACACGGTTATGCGGAGTTTGGTTGTGTTGGTGGTCGTGCTTTATAGTGTTCTAGAACTTATAAATATGAAACTAAGAACTTGTGCGAACAATCCAAATAACTTATATCTGTGGTAGTAGAAAACGGTATGCCACGCTTATTTTGGTGTTAAAATTAGCGACCAAGACAAGTCCTGAGCTCCTCATACTGTTTGTTCTGTCTGCGTTGAAGCATTAGGAAACTGGCAAAAATGTAAGAAGAAATGTTAAAGCTTTGGAGTTCCTATGGATTGGCGAGGGCCTAGGAATCACAGTGAAGATTATTACTTTTATTCATGTAGTGTTAAGGATTCAACAGAAAAAATAATTAACAAACTATGTATCCTCTGCTATTTGACTAGTTCTTCATGGACCAGGTCTACCGATACCCCAAAAGAACTAGAAAACGTCATATCATCACAATCGGAGGAATCTAATGCCGACCCAGATGAGTCAGATTTCACACCAGATTTCAGATGATTTAATTAGAGATTGGCACCTTCCAAAGGATGTATCCGAATTGTTAGCGTCCAGATATCGTGACAAGCATTTACGTGAAAAAGATTTGCATGACTCAGAAATAGTAGACTTCTTTTGAAGAAAATAAACTACCCAGAACATCAGTGGATGCCTTGTGGTGACCTTAAAGTGCAGCGCATGCTCCTAGGAAAACAGGGGGTTATACAAAATTTCCATGCTTATTTGTTAGTGGGATAGTCAGACAAGAGATAGACCTTGGAGTCAAATAGAAGGGCCGTCTAGAACAAGCCTTGCACCTGGTAGCAAAAATGTATTAAGAGATAGCTTAGTTGTTATCAAAAAAGTTTTTCGGTCTCCTCCTCATATCAAACTTGGCTTGATGAAGCAGTTTGTATTTGATGCTAAGATAAAAGAAAGTATTTTTGTTAGGCCGCAGATAGGAACATTATGCAAAGATTTTCATAACACAATGACCAATGTTGAGAAAAATGCCTGATATTCATTTGATGAAGTGATTGGTAAGTTTATTGGGGCGAAAATTAGGAGAGTATTGTTCAAAATATGTTACAACACTTTCATCATCTAGGTTATAATGTGAGTTTGAAAGTGCTTTTCCTGGACTATTTTAGAACAGGGCGGGAGGTTTCACTAGGACATAAGGGGGTGGAACGGCGATACAAAGACAGATGAAGCATAGCGAAGATGGCGGACTACTGCTGGATGTTAAAACGGAATATGTCCTTAAAAACCCACAGGCGAATATGCGGACACGGAAGTTTGCTGGCAAAAAGAAGAAGATTTCACCCAAAAAAGTTTGAGTAAAGTTTTTTTTTCGCTTTTTTAACTCAGATTTCACATTTTTACTGAATATAAAAATGAATTATTTTATATATTTTTTTCGTTAATATTTGCAGAAAAACCTTACGTGCTTCAAGCAAATGCAGATAATTTTTGAAATCAGATTACCAAAATTATATAAAATCAGTTTTCAACATAAAAACATCTTTTAAAATGGTTAATTTTGTAGACCTGGAAGAGGTTAGGTAAATAGGACATCACTAACGCATGATAATTTGTTATAAAATAAATATTATAACTAAATAATGGTAGATAACACTCTCCAATTGCAAGATGTTATTTAAAACATTTTGTGACTAATCAATTAAGAAATGATCAATTGATAGTCAATTGATGGGTTACAACGCTTCTTACCATTATGGTCATTCAAAAGGGTAGGGAATATTGGTCGGAATGGCTTTTCAGTAGCATTTTCAATTGAAATTTGTTTAAAAATCTAATCAAATCTAGTTGCTGTCGCTACATATATTCCTATTATGGTTTTGTGACAGCAAACGACATCGAGGATATAACTTGAACCAAACTATACCGACAGCGGCACCCAGCCAGCAAATTTGCCTTCGCTCCACTGAAAATTGAATCGAAAATCAATCTAAAACAAACTACATCGGTTGCGATCTCGTCCCGACCAATCTCGGTAGTGCACGGGAGTTATGAAACACTTCAATGATGAAATTATTTGGAAAGTGGGATAATTTTAGATAAGTTTCGGCTGTTTGGTTAAATCGGTCGGACGGCCGTTTACGTTGAGATTTTAGATAATTCTCCACGAATTTTGCCGAGTCGGCGATATTAGTTTAGGACAATAGGATATTTAGGGGTGGCGCTTTGCAAAGCTCCGAGACCCCGCGACCTGATAACGGCTATTGTTGCAGTCACCTTAAAATGGGTTTACGATAAAGCTTATCGTCGACGCGGTAGTTGCTCAGCGAGAAATGTTTAGTGGAATTCTTAACTTAAAATAATCCACAACAAATCAACCATTTTCTACAATTTATAAACATTTTGTTCATAGATTATGAGATGTCATTTTAAGACATCAATTATTTTCTTATTTCCGATATTTGATGTATTGCATTTTTGTTTTAAAGTTTTAATATTTAACATCAAACGAAATTATCACTTGTTGGTTAATTTCGAAAAATCGATAAAATTTTTCGAAAGTATACGCGCTTGGCAACAAAACCTATATCCCGGCAACGGAGCGTCGTACAGCGTCGCCGTTGGTACCGACAGAATCAACGTCGAAAAATAAACGTTTTATTTTTTGTCTGTTCTTCGTTCTCTGTTCTCTGTTCTCTGTCGTCGCTCTATAAAAAATGCTAATAACTTTCGAACGGTTTGAGTGAGGGTACTGAAATTTTGCTCCTTTTAAACTGGCCACGAGACACATAAACTCATAGGAAATGGCTGCGGTCGGAAATTGGCATCTGTCCTTTTTTGCGATTTTCGTCTGTTTTTCGTACATCGCTATGAAACACGATAAGTGTCCGAGATTTTCAGCTATCGATTTCAAAATTGCCACAAATATAGAGTCCCCTAACGGAACCTATTAAAATTGGGAGGGTGGGGGATCGGGAAGTATTTTAAATAATTTAAAAACCGCATTTGCAGGGTATCGAGAAAAAAATCATTTCTCAAAAACGGTATATGCAATAGAAAAAATTCTCTAACCAGAAGCCGCGCGAGATCCTGGCCAAAGTCCTGCATAGCGAAGATGGAAGGCTACTGGTGGATGTTAAAACGGGATATACCCTTAAACACACACAGGCAAATGTGCGGACAACGAAGCTTGCTGGCAAAAAGGCGAAGATTTCACTCAAAAAAGTCTTAGTAAAGTTTCTTTTTTTATTCACTTTTTTTAACTATGATTCCATATTTTTCTTTTGATAATTTTTTAAAGTGTACAGGGTGCGCCGGTAAATTGCAAAAAACTGAAAATTGGCTTCCCCTTATAAGCATAATTGACTTTAACTAGAAGGTTGTGTTTCAGCTGCCACTTTTTTCACGCGACCATAGAGTCCGTATGGACTGCTAAAACTTTCGTATTTTGAGGTTTTCATATATTAAACAGGGTGTTCGGGATATTATGTAACACATTCAAAAATGTAATAGATGTCTCAAATTTGCAGCTATCTACTTCACATCTAAACCGTCCAAACTGGGAGCAATCAAGACTTGCGTAGTATTTTTTTATTATTGAAATTTTTGTTTTTGTTATTTTTCTCTTTCGGATAAAACAAAATTGATTAATTGAAAAAAAAAATGTTCTTTGGATTTAAGTTAAACGGTTTAAAAAGTCGGATTTTATTTCTTTTTGAATGTTTGAATTGTTAATTTATATAATTATTGTGTTGCTAGGCAAATAAATATGAGTCATGTTTTGAAAAAAGTGGGTGTAGAGAATTTTTAACTAAACCGAAAATATTTGCTGATATTATTAAGTTTAAATCTAAGCAAATTTAATCTCAAAGTAAACATGATATTTTATAAGAAATGTATGTTTCATTAAACCGTTAATATAATATTAATACTGAATATGCTTGAAACTAAAAAATATGATTTTCGAATCCACGGATAGAGTTAACAGAAAAAAAAGAAGCTTTTCCTTATATTTTAAAATAATGGCCTCTTCGGTTTAAATCTATAGCATGTTTAAATCGTTATTTTAATCATTTATAATAATATTTTCTAATGTGTCATGACAATTTGAATGTAATGTAATGTAAGTAATAAAAATTATCGTGCACATGTTAATTTCAAGAAGGCATTATAGAATCACAAAGCCTCTTATTAAAATCGTTAGCGTTTTCTCAAGTTTTATAACGTTTTTTCTCTGAGAGTTGTAATAATGTTTTCGCATAACCAAATGTATACATATTTTATTGCTGATTAAATTATACCAAAAACTCAATAAGGTTTTCGAAAGAATTTTGGGAAATACTTTTGTTGAGAAGATGAACACTTATTCTGTTACATCATTGAAAGTTATTTGATACCATAACTCACTCACTTCTGGTATCTAAGTCACAATATTATAGTTTTGATAATGCAGCTTCTGTTCTTACACCTCGATCAAAAAGTTCCATGAATAGCCACCCATTATTCGGTTTTGGTTTTTTTTGCTAAGTTGGTACATCTGGAATTAATTAAAGTGCATCAGAAAGCTTCTGTCAACCAATGCTTTCTACGACCTGGAAGAATTTGAAACATATATTACAGGAGTGCCCTGATGAGTTTAGTGATATTTTCTTTACATTTTGTCAATATGTTTGTACTGTTTGTGTTATCATATTTGTTTATATACATAATTTCATGTATCTTTATACTGCTCTATAATGTACTCGTTTCCTGACGAAACATCCATTGCATACATCCTGGGCTTTGTGAATAAAACTATCTATCTATCTATCCATCTAATACAACTAACTTGTATCAAATAAAAGATGATGAACGCAATGGCAGAACATCGACATCGAAAACCGACGATAAAGAAATATTGGTCAATAATGGCAATTAATCTTCAGAGAGGTAGCGGAGGACTTGAGCATTGCCCATAGATCCGTCCAAGCCATTTTGGTTAATGATAATTTTCATTTCCCTCGTGTAGCGGCAAAATTGGTGCCAAAAGACCTCAATTTCATACAAAAAAAGAGACCGTGGTGATGTTGCAGAAGAGATGATTTGTGAGGCTAAATCCAATCCCACATTCATCAAAATGATGAGAGGAGATGTCGGTGTATAAGTAAGACACTCTATCCTAACATCAGGCAAGTGAATGGGGTTCACCTGAAGGCGAGACCAAAAAAAAAACGCTTTCAGTGAAAATAGAAGGCAATGCTAACGGTTTTCATGATACCGCATAATAAAAAATACAACAAATTCCATCCAACAGCCACCGAATTCACCTGATTTGGCTCCCTGTTACTTATTTCTGTTTAATGAAGTCAAAAAAACACCACAGAAAGCGCGTTTCAGCAGCCGACGTCCAAAAAATCAACATCCTAGCAAGGAAGTGGTTGGAGATTTTGGCTTTCAAAATCAAAATCATCAAAATAGTATATACAACAAGTTTCATCAACGGCATTTATTTGGCAAGAGCGGAGCGAGTGTTTAATAAATTGAGTGTTTTACAGAAGGGAAGAGAAACGATTAATTAAGGCATACAGGTGGAATTATTGTCAGTAATAAATGTTAAAAAACGTTTTCAACAAGATTGCGGAATAACTCAAATTTTAACATTAACAATTAAAGTTTTGAATCAATTATTTTTGTTTTTAATTTTTTTTTAGGAAATATCGAATTCATTCATTTTATGTATTGCCCTATTTGTACTATAGCTAGTCTTGTGAAATGTTAAGTTCCCCTTCTATCTTCCCAAAGAGAACAGCCAATCTTCGCAAGAAGGTCTGACATGTTGATATGATTGTTAGTAGTTTTAAAAAACATAAAAATATCAAAATATTTTGTTCTACCCTAAAGCGGATACATATTTGAGAGTTTCATCAGATCTGTATAGTTAACTTCTTCACACAGCTCCTTTTAAAGAAATTTCCGCATTTTTTAATTGAAATTATTGTTAAACAAGAGCAGCATATTCAGGTTCTGAATGTACTAGATCTCATGATGAAGATATCCTCTATTTACTTTAGCTACTGAAAAATCAATTCCAGTAAGATTATCCATTTACTGGTGATTAAATGATAAATCACTCTTCAACCAAATTCGAAGGTCCAAGGTCAAAGATATCCGAGCAGGTCGGCCCATACTGACTGCGCTTACCGGGATTAAAAAAAAGTTATATAACATTGCTAAACCAGCAACGAGGGTATCTTCCTCATCTTCAATTTTAAAAATGAATTACCTGTTTGAAGTTACGAGCGGTATTTTTGACAAAAGCAATATAAAGAAAGGGAGGGCCAAATACTACATCAATCATAAGTGGAAAGAGATATAACTGCGGCACCACATATCGATAAAATATACCTTTATTGCAGTCATTGCATTAAGTCCGTCGAGCAGTCCGATCACAATGCGCGTTCGGCAAGCAAAAACGAAAACGCTCCGCCATCACAAATCACTATAAAGAGCCTGCATTACTTCGTGTTACAGTCGCTCATTTATATTCAAACCCATTCGCAAACGATCTTAGATTTGCTCTATTGCGACTGCTATCGTAACCGATATAAGCATATACTGTGTGAAGCGGACGAAACGATAGAGCGGATTTTGCAAATAAAACCGCCACATTTTACTATTTATATAACGTCGTGGATAAATAAAAAAATATTATTAGAACGTTAGAAAGATCAATGGGTGTAATATTGGAAGCCTCAGAAGTGTGAAGTCGTCTATTTTTTTTTGTCGCATTCACAGTTGCTGTGAGGTGATTCCTCAGCTAGATTTTTAGAATGCAGAAAAGGACCATTCGAGTCATTGCTAATATAGGATACAGGGACCATTGTCAACCTTATTTTAAAAATTTTAAAGTGATGCCGCTTCCTCGCATCTATATCTACTACCAGTTATTAGAGATACAAAGAACGAAAGGAATCTCCTTAGACGGCCTAGGTTTAAACTGAGGAAGTCTGAGAGCAACTCGTTGAACAGGAAATTGTTTAATGTTTTGCCAGGTAAACATACTATTAAAGAATTCCTGCAACGTCATTGTTTTTACTCCCTGCGAGCATACATTGACACTGTCACTGGTATCGATGCGCTATAAAACTGTATAGTACTGTATAATTTTGTTTGTATTAGATGTGTGTTTTTATTTTATTTTTTAATGTGATTTTATTACACTTGAATATAACTTCTGACTTGCTACAATTGTACGTTAATTTTGTACGAAACGTAGTCAATAAATGAATCTATCTATCTATCTATACTTAAATTATTATAAAATTTCTGTATAGTCGTACATGTGTTTTTTTTGTTTATGCTCTTTTTACCGCACAGCTTAAAAACATTTTTCGGACAATACGAAAACATTCCCTCTTCTATAAATTTTCGCCGGAATTATAACTGGCTCTCCGAAACTTGAAAAAAAAAATAAAAACGTCCCTTCAAGCTTTTCCTTTTCTTTTTCTGCTTCCGTTATGCCGCAGTTTTATTTTTCTTTACATCTCGTGAAACTCTGTTAATTAACACACCACTGACAAGGCCTATACCTTGACTGCGTAGGTTTTTTTTAAAAAACTTTTTTCCAATCTAAAGTTTCGCCAAAGAAACTTAACACAGACGCTATGAATTAGGCTAAAGGAATACAGAGACGGCAAAATAAATACCAATTCAAATTTATTTTTGCGCAACAAAGTTTCTTAAAAGAATATTACATAAAACGGGAAAAGCTTGAGCCATATAGCTGTGAAATATATTTTGTAATACTAGCATAGCATAGCATATTAGACATATTAAACATTAACTATTATTATTATTATTATGATTCCGTAAAGAGAAATGTTTTAAATTGCATTTGAGGTGTGTTCAAAAAGTAAAGTGACTTTTGTAATTAGACGATTTTCGATAATTTTTTTTGTTATATTGATACACATGTCCCTAATAAATCATTTGGTACTTTGGTATTTTGGCCAATGAAACGAAAACATCATGAAATGCAACTACAGTGCTCGTGAGAACACTCACCTTTAAGTCTTCACAATTAACCGAGAAAAGCCGGAAAGATATTTCTTAAAATGCTACTGAACCCCAAAACTATGTTTATTATAAAATACCGCCATTCTACTAATCGATATTCTGACAAAGCGATGGGCGAGAAATGCGGTTTTAAGAAAACATCTGACTCACAAGTGGTTGATTATTGCGTCATACATACAAAAATTTTATAGGGTATAGTCTGTTCATAGATATAAGAAAGTGACCAATTGCTTTTGAATGGGATTATCCAAGGGTGGTCATTAACATAGAATGCAACAAGACTATTACCTAAATGTTCGGAATTTAAATTCAGGTAAAATTGTGGACCGTAATAGAAAATAATTTTATACCTACCTGTGTTTATTCTTTGGTTTGGTATACTACTTCTTTAAGTTTATTAGTAACCATTCTTATTTCGTGTGTAATACATCGTGTGTTGAATCGTGTGCGAATTATGCAAAATATGTGCGAGTCTAGCGTATCCCAGGATATGCTCCCGCCCAAATGAAGAAAACACTATTCTATTGAGACTAAGAAAGTTATAAACAATGTTTATTTGACTCTCATTGGACGTGGTGCCAGCAAGCAAGCATCTTTAGAAGAAACGGCCACATTGACGAAAATTCCAACATTAAGTGTAGAGAAAATTGTGAATAACTTCATTTCAGCGAGGAAAAATAGAAGCGATGCTGACAATTTTTCGAGTATAGATGGAAGTGATTATATATAATACGGAGTAAAATTTGCCAGTTATACGAGGAACAAAGCCTGCCTACATTGGATATCTTAATTAGGAGGCTTGAAAAAGATGAAACCGGTGTTAAATGTGGCAGAACTACCTTGTGGAAGTATATTCAACACATCGGTTTTAGATTTAAAAAAATTGACAAAAGGCAAGTTTTAGTGGAATCTTTTAGAATTCGGAAATGGCGACTGGAATATCTTGAAAAAATTAGGATTCACAGAAAACAACAAAGGCCAATTATTTACTTGGATAAAACCTGGTTCGTCACTTATGATACCCCGGAAAAGGGTTGGGTTGACTCAACTGATAAGTGTAAAACAAACGCGCCATCAAAAAGAGGTAAAAGAATAACTATTTTGCAAGCTGGCTCTAAAGATGATTGGATTCCAAATGGACTTTCTCTGTCTGCGAAAAATATTAGATATTCTTCTATGGATTATCATCATCATATCAAGACACCACCGCTGATTTATTTGAAAGTTGGTTTAAAAACAAACTTGTTCCAAACATTCCTCCTAATAGCGTAATTGTAATTGACAATGCAAGTTATCACAGTAGACAGTTGACTAAAACCCCTTTCCCCATGTGACACTAAAGGAACAATTCAAATCTACATGTATGATAACGACATTTATTTTCACGAAGATTATGCCAAAAACCATTTAATTGAGGTTCTACAAACCCTGACCCTACAAAAGGAATACTTCTGTGATAATTATGCAAAAAATCTAGGGCATATAGTTTTAAGGCTTCCACCTTACCACTGCATATTTAATCACATTGAACATGTTTGGCACCAACTGAAATCTGCCATTCGTCGTAACAATGTTTTTCCACGTGTTAACTTCAATGTCCTCAAACTTATAGAAACCGAAGTTTTTAACATCCCTCCACAAAGTTGGTCAAAGTCTGTTAAACATATAGAAAAAGCAGAACAATCGCATATCCATTATATTATTAGAACAAGCGATGATAGCGATAGTGATACTGATATATTATGTGAATAATTTTAAGTAATTTAAGTAGGTAATAAAAATAATTTGTAATTTTATTTTAGATTTAAACATAAATACATACATAAATAAATAAGTATTGTTTAGTATCTTTCCTAACAAAACCCCAAATAATTGAATTCTAAGCAAAGTACTTATTCAAAGTACATATTTCATTCTTACAGCTTGCCCGGGCCTTTGCTTAATTCGTATCAGTTAGTCACTTTCTTATATCTATGAACAGACTTTAGCTTTAAAAAAATATGCGTCTACACGAGTCATCGATTGTCATACAAATACCGGGTCGGTAAAAGTGGTTCCATGACGTCTTCGCTTGACACTATCCCGTTCGGAACGAGAAAACCTGCATACGCTTAAAACCGCTTCGAGCCAAATGCACCTCGTTGCCTGCGATGTTGCAGATTTAGTGTAAAATGGGGAACTCGTCACTCGGCAAGATTGGGTCCTGCTGCGATTTCGCAGAGAGAGGCGAGATATTTTAATTTGGTAAAATGGTTTTCAATTACGGAAATACGTCCCTTCCACCGAATACGCTGCCGCTGCCGCCGGGCCCGGTTTTTTTTTCTCCTTTTTTTTGGGAGGGGGGGGGGAGTCCGCCCGAAAGCAAGGGGCCTTTCGGTATAATTAAATGCAGCATGTGGCCGTGCACACATATTCCGTAGTGTCGATTTGCGCGGCGCGATCTTTTTTTTGTATTTCGGATCGCGAAGAGTGTTTCTCGTCCAGTCGTGTTTTATTTTGATTAACGGGTTTTATTGGCAGGCAGGCGGATTTTTTTCTTGTACAACTAACAACAAAGTTTACTCAAAATCACCTAGCCGAAGTTTTCATATACACCAAATACATCGGATTCCTCATTTTATTTAATTTATTAAAATTTTACAACAAAAGGAATACCGACAGGTAAAAATCTCAAAGCAATATCCAGTGAAAAGATATAAATATGTACAAGTGCGTATATACCAATATTGGTTCCACATTAAGGCTTGAAAAATAAATCATTGCCTCTCAAGGTCCGCCGGCCTCTGTTAAAGTTATTGTCGCACAGAATATCAAGCGGGTCCAACACATTATTGATGATGTTGAATAGAAATACCTGAGTGCGCCCGACGAGCTGCAAGGGAGTGCAAGTTAGGAGTTTTTCTCTGTGCAAACAGTGTTGCTATATGTAGTTGTTTCTTTATAATTTAGAAATATCAAGAAATTATTTTTAATTTTTTCATTTCAGTTCCCCACGGATTTGAGCCACTTCAGACATTTCCGGGATGTTACAACACGCGTTTAGGAGCAAAAGGATGTTTTCGGAGGTATTTTCCACGAATTGAACATGGACGTTTGGCAATTCTAACGGTGATGCCAGTGAATATCTTCTTCTCCTTGCTCTTTACAAACAGTTTACAAACTATGGCCATTCGCCCATTACCGACATCCGTCGAGGATTTTTTTCTTTTGCTCACAGACCAACAGTTAACAAAAAACTATTACCAACATTTATTCTCAGCTTCCAATATAGGACTTTGACCGATAACAAAAAAACGGCCTCCCGTGCTTCCCCGCGGACCATCCGGGCCCATCCGGCCTCCATGAACAGTGAACAGGAAAAAACCGAGGGGCCGACAAGGATACGCCTTTAAAACACTCACTAGACACTAAAAACACAAAATCCACTCAGTGGAGACCGATTCCATAATTTTTGGGGACGATTACAAAGGATTCTGAAGATGGAGATGGAGATTAGACCGCCGCGTGCAATGCCCACCCACAGAATCCCGCCAGTGAATATATTGGTCTTGTTTCGTAAAAATGTACCCAAAACCGAAGAAATGCAACAAGTTCAGTAATGGTATATAATGCAACAAGTACGGTAAACGGCATTTGAGTCACATATGCATACTATACTTTTTCTACAACCGTTAGTTTTTGGGTACATTTTCATCAACGTCAAAATTCAAAGCGTGGAAAATATCCCCGAAAACATCCGCACGCTAGATCGGTGTGTAGTTAGTTCTCGTTTATTAAGCACTCGCTCCGCTGCGCTCGAGCAAATAAACTCGTGAGTCAAGTGCCATTTACCTCACTTATTGCATAGTATAATATTGAACAATTTCCAACCTATTCTTGCAAACTTAATATTGGGGACTAAGACTACTGTTGGATAATTTAATCGACTAAATACAAAGCAAAAGTATAATCATTTCGTAACTTTTTCGTAAATGCCAGCATTTATTTTGTTTTCGATACTATATATTCTACGTTCAAGGAGAACGTCATCTTTTTGTCCGCAATTACTTCTTTCGACACAATGTTGTTTAAATTATCATCGTACGAATACTTTTTTGAATTACTACTTGAAAACAGTATTTTTTTGAAGATTTTCTTAGCCATTTAAACTCTATATACCCTAACATACGTTTTAATCTCGATTTAGAACCTAATAAAATCTCCCATTCTCATATCAAAAATCATCGGTTATCAACAAATCAAAACTAACATATCCCAAACAAATCTAAGCTTTATAAGGGACATGAAATAAATTGGTTTACATATTTTTCCCGAAAAGGAAGCGGATCTCAACCCGAGTCACTGAAGTTAGAATAAAAAACACCTTACATCTGCTCATCTCTCTGATAATTTTCACATTAGGGATGTTAAGCGTTCCACCACAACCTTCCAAAGACAATGAGTCTGAAAGCAACCCCACACTTGCCGCTGTTGTCCTTCTTTGCATTCCAAATATATATAACGTCACAACCAGATTTGCCCCTTGTCCAAAAATCTCTCAAAATTTGGATCCGTCAAAGACAAAATTCCATTTGGGATGCCAGGAGTTTACGTTCCAATGAACGAGCGTTACAGAAATTGGTATACACGGAATCCACCTGCGAGTGCATAAAGTGCTGGAGATAATCGGTCGTGTTTTTAATGTACGTTTTCCACCAATGAACAAGACGAAAATTATGAAGATTGTGACGCAAAATAGTTACGAAGTTACAAAAAAAAAAACAAAATTGAATTATAGAAGATGTTCTCTATGCTGCCCGTTCATTTGAAGGCAAGTTTCGATGGTTCTTTGTACACCTGCTTCCGGTCGTTGTATACTTTTGATACATCCCCACAAATATAAATCAAGTGGCGTCAAACCAGGTGACCGCGAGGTCCACCTCTAAGGGTCATGGGGGCCAATCCAGCGATCTTCAAACGTTCGAGATAAACCACATAAGATCTATGTGTTGGTACCCCATCTAACTGATACCAGAAAGTTTGACGCTTATCGATAAGAAAGTTTTCTGTAAACTAAGTAACCGTTAGTCGTAGATTTTTGAAACTAAACATGTCTCGAAAATGTACATCTCATGAAGAGTCTGGATTATGTCCTGGCTTCCCTCTCTTGAATCGGTTCAACTTAGTTCAGAATTGTTTGGACGGATGTACCAGAAAGGCCCAAATCTTCTTCAGCAGGCGGTGTTGAATTTTACGGGTGTTTTGGGAAAGAAGCTAATGTATTTGTTACATTTGTTATATTACATTACATTTGTTACAACGCTAGAAATTCGTTTCAATTCAGGTGAATTTTGCCTTGTTCATTGGCGGCAAATGGGGATGAAGGGAAAATATTGAGCCGAACAAATAGGACACCATCAAAAAACCTAATTATTTCGAACATTGTATCGTTATTGCAAACGCTTTCTAGAATTGTATCAGAGTTCTCTGGAATTAGAGACTACACAACTTCTGCGAAAGCTGTTAATAGAATATTAGGAACTATAGCGTCAACCCTGGAGTACTTCGGTTGACATATTGAACATGGTAAAATTTTTATTATTATTTTTAATGTGAACATTTTCAAAAAATGTTCACATATTGTTTCCTGTTGTTAAAAAATGATTCGACTGACCAAAAAACCGATTAGTAAGAGACTGTGACACACAAATACAATTATTATGGTTATTTAGTCAGAAACTTACCCCTACGAGTTCACAAAAAGGTGCCTCTAAGTGATGTAATGAAAGGCAAAAATATGCAGAACCACCAGATCTGACAAACGTCAGAATCTTATGCAAGAAAGTTGGCGACCACACGCTTTCTTTGTCGCTTGCAACGTGAATTAGTGGTTCTACATTCATATTCGTCCAGTTTGGAACATTTCCCCTTTACTCTCATCAATTCTCCCTTGACTGATGGCATGTAGTAATGCGCATTTTCCACTTCTGTTCATTTAACTATGGTCATGGGTCTTCTCCAATGTTCGATACGTTTTAATACTTGCTAGTTGGTAATGTTTGCTGTCCAAGGGATCCTAAGTATTAGTATTCGTATTAGTTTTTCCCCATACAACAGCAATGACCAGATGTAGCATTAAAAAAATTTTAGTCTTATTAACATATTTGTTTTATGAACCGGACCAACCAACGTCAAAATACCATCATACGATCGCTACCAATATATGAATAAAGCTGTCGTTATAAGGAAAATAATACATTCGTGAGGGAAGTCTTTCATTTAACTCGATTTACAATTACTTAGACCGAGAGACAGTACGAGCCATCATTCCTCAAACTTAAATATTGATATTCGATGGAAAACTTAATGGAAACTACGACACATTTCGCCCGAGCAATTTTTGGAGGCCGGGAAAAAGAAACTTTTTTTTTTGTTTTCGACATCCGAGCTCCGGCTTATCGGCATTTCTGCGCCCTGCCTTCTCACATCTGCAAGTTTGCCTTTAATATTAAAAACGGAGCTTTTTATGAGCCGCTTTCGCGTAAAATTGCCGCGGTACACACAACGATTTGCGTCAGTTGCGCGTTCGGGTGCACAATAAATCTGGCAATCTCCTGGAGGATATTACGAGACAACTCGTCAATGATACAATATCAGAATTTTCGCTGCGTTGCGCCGTACGTGCTTATTGCGTCGTAGAAAAGTAGCAACGAAGCTGCTGCACTCTACTACGAAGGTTGTGTAGGCAACCCTTCGGAAGAGTGCTGCAGAGAAGGTTTGGGTTAAGTAATAATGATAATAATAAACATAATTATGAAAATAATGCAAATATGAATAATAATAATAATAATAATAATAAAAATAATAATAATACCAATAAAAATAATAGACTTTACACTTTCTTGGTCATTAAGTACAGTACAAGAACAATAAATAGCAAGTCACATCTGTGAATGAAAATGAATTAACACAATATCAAACACATTCTAATAACATTCAAGAGAGCAACATAATTATTAGATAGACAACTAAGTAAATATTGAAACAAGAAGTAGCTACAAAAATTCCAATTAGTATTAGTATAGAATGCAGTCTCCAATAGAAATGGTTTTATTATCTTACAAAATTTAGTCTACGACAGGCCTTTAACATCAGTTAGTAGAACATTGTAATAATTAATGCACATAATTGTCACAATGGTCCCAACTTGCTTTTTGCGTTTGCTTAAGACATTGTTGATATAGCACAGGGTAATATTACATCAAGGCTACCTTTAAAAAACGCAAGTGACGTCGATGTCCACATTAAAGCAGGCAAAATTAAGTACATGAATCAGAAACAACCAACGCAGCGATAGCGAACCTATCAAAAAGTTAAAATATCAGATCGGGGAGGAGAAATAACGACCCCTTTAAATCTTAGATTTAAATTATTCGCGTTTCCGTTAAAAGTTATTTTTTATAAAAGGAATTCCGGGTGTTTTGTTTTAATTATTTTGAAATATAGAAAGAGCTGCTCTAAGAATTTTTTTTGTGAATAATATAAACTGAACATGAGCTAAAATCCCGCCTTTTATGAAATTCACAGATGGTTCCCCAAAACTAAAACATAATTTACCATTTTAGTTTTTAGAGCACCTTAGATAATATTGACAGAATGGAAATGGGTCTTAAAAGGGACAATATTAGGTGCTTTCCAAATAGAGGGAAAAACAGAATGGGTGATACACTAGTGTTAAGAACCTATTAGTTTTTCGTTGCTATATGTGAAACCCCGCTATGTGTGAACACGCCAGAGTCACGTGACTATCATGCATCAATCACGGTCTAAGTGCGTGCCAGACCGTTTGTGCAGCCGAAGGGATGCCGCCCAGCGCGCCAGTACCGAACTGACCACCATATAGGAAAGTGCGTTTGACGGTACGAGAGCAAGATACAGTCCACACACGAAGGTGTATAGAGGTTCTATACAACTAGTCCCCACTGGCATAATCGTTTTTTCAGGATCTGTACTATAGCTTCAATATGGCCGCATATAAAACTAATAAAAATTATTTTATAGTTTAAGAAATTAGAAGAAAATAGGTTCCTTATTTTAAATGTTGTGCTGTTTCCAAATATTATGTTCATGCAGTTTTGTGTGAAGGTGTAGCTCAACAAATTTAGGTATCAACAAAATTTCATAAAATATTCAAATACATGAAAACGTTCCTCTAATTTGTGAGCTAAATAGAATATTAAAAAATAACGTTATATCATCCAAAACACTTCCGATTCTGAATACAGCTCGAGAAATAACCGTAACCTAGCGTCTCTAAAAATAGAAAAATACACTGTACAGAACAAGTTTAATTTTAAAAGACCATTAGATAATTAAATATCTCTATTCTTAAGTCGGCAGTCTGACTCGTTGCTCTCACTTAAAAACGTCGAACTTAATAAAATTGAAACGCGAAAATTTACAATGACAATGACAGATATATTTTAATATAAAAGGGAGACAGAAACTGAAGAAAGTTAATATGGATTACGCGACGACCAACTGATCCAGTTATAATTTGAGTGAGAGATTATGCACTTTGATAAAAATTGTTTAATTCAGAATCGATTGGTGCTCGGTCGCTGTCACATGACATGTTTTAACTATTCGAAGATTCGGTACTCCAGAATTTAGATTGGATTTAGATATAGGCCAGTATATGTTGTTCTTCGAAATTCACATATGCTGATTGATCCGCTACTTTTACTCACAATGGCATGTACAATCGGAAGACGGGAGATTCTCTCTTTCTCAAAGGAACATTTGACACAATAAGGCGATTTAGAACGGTGTTATTTTATATAATTAGGATATTCTCAGTACCAATTTGAATCAAATTTGTTTTGTGATTATTCAGTTCAACCGAAAAGCTGCTGACCAATTGCTGACTTAGAAACGCATTTATTTAATATTGTGAATCAAGCGTACCCTTTCTTTATAATTAACTAAATAGTTTTACAATAGAATTCCCTTTTTTTTTACAAACAAGGGCAAACAAGATAGACAAGAAGCAACAGTTTCCGATAAGAGGAAAAATGTCCAACTATCTCATATATCTTATTTGCGATGCATCCAACGGCTGATGCATTAGATACACATATAAATAACTCAAAATATAAGAGAAACGGTCCCAATCTTGAAAGTCAAACAAAAATTACGTACAGCTACGTAACGTTATGCTTGTCTCTGTGAGAACCTTTCCTAAAGGCATGTTTGAATTCACTCAATTTAGTATATTACTTCGCCTTTTGAAGCTTGGGGAAAATTGAAAAAAGGCACGCCGGAAAACTCAGTAATGGTCTCACGGATATATAGGAACGAACGAAGGAATGTAATATTTGTAAATATGGCAACTTTTATATCAAAGTGACTCGGATAGGTTTCCTCGAAATGCGTCTCCTATGTTATCCCGGTCTGTTTCTATTTGAAAATGCGAATTTGCTTTTGGATATCGCTTTAACGTGTTAAAAGTTAAATTATATTAATATACGAGGTACGGTACCGTTGCTTAAAATTTAAAAAATATATATTAATTAAATTGGCCAAAATAAAATGCTGGAAATTATTTGTGGGGTTCTGAAATGCTCACCAAAGTGCGCGACTGCGATAGTGAATTTTAAAACCCGTTTTCTATTCCAATCTTTTTTGTTAGATTTGTCGATAACTTCAAATTCGCTTAATGCATTTCAATAAACTTTGAGTAGTTAAAAAATACTTTGTCCTACTCCTGTAAAATATCTAATTACGCACCGATCCAGCGTGCGGGAAGCGTCACTTTACCACGTCAGTTTCGTTTCTTATGAATCCGAGTCACTTCGGACATTTCCGGGATTTTACCGCACGGATTTGGGAGCAATCGGATGTTTTCGGAGATATTTCCCACGCCTTGAATTTTGACGTTTGTCAATTCTGACGGTCATGTCAGTGAATGTATTCGTGTTTTGCGAAATTATACCCAAAAACTAACGGTCGTAGGAAAAGTATAGTATGCAACACGTTCGGTAATAGTATATTATGCAACAAGTGCGGTGAACGGAATTTGATTCACGAGTTTATTTAACACGAGCGGAGCGAGTGTTTAATAAACGAGTGAGTTAAGAAGTTTACCGAACGTGTTGCATACTATACTTTTCCTACGACCGTTAGTTTTTGGGTATAATTTCGCAAAACACGATTACATTCACTGACATGACCGTCAGAATTGACAAACATCAAAATTCAAAGCGTGGGAAATATCTCCGAAAACATCCGATTGCTCCCAAATCCGTACGTGGTAAAGTGACGCTTCCGGCATGCTAGATCGGTGGGTAATTAGGTATGTTACAGACGGGAGTAGAAAAACTTTTAAACTCACCCGTTTATTAAAAACTCGTGAGTCAAATGCCGTTATAATATACTACCATCAAATGTGCGATTGAGTTGTTATTTAAATAAAAGTTCGTTGTTTACCTTATTGTTTATATAATAATGTTTCTGTTTTCAAATATTAGTTATTATCACTTTTGTTTAACAACATTTTGTTGAGTCAAATTGAAAATAATTAAAGCATCCCTCTTGATAGAAATGATTCGTCCCTAATTATCGTGATTGTCATGACAACTTTTCTTTGCCGCCAGTTGTTATTATGGTAAAAATCTCTTAATTTAGAGTTTAAATTAATCTAACCTTTGAGTTTTCTTACTGTGTTTGTGTTTATTACAGTTTTCCCAGTATGAACGAAACGCATAGGTGGCTGAGCGAGTGTACGCAGCAAATTATCCCATTAGAAGATATTTAAATAATGTTTGTGCCAAACAGGACGAGTTCATCCTAATCCTAGATGAAATCGACGGGATGTTTTTGTTCATGTCCCCATTTATCCCCATTAAAGCTCAAAAAGAATAAAAGACCATTAGGTACACCTTTATCACATTGAATTACATCATGCTCTTTTAGAAATCCACTCTGATAAGAGGTTAGACTAGTGTAACTGTTCTATGTAAAAGTTCTATGGTAGACGAGGATCCCAATTTTTATCTCAGAGATTATGGTCCGATAAAGGCACTTTTTTCAGTAAAGAAGGAGCATAATATGTATTATTGGTCGCTTGAAGTGAATTAGATAAGTGCAGTATGAACGTCCGATGTGATATTTTGAGTGATCGAATTATAGGATCATCTTTTTAAATGTGAAGTTAACAGGCGAACTGATTTCAACAATTTTAGAAACCACTTGCCGATTTTATTAGAAAACGGTCCTTTACGAGAGGAGATATGTGGTTGCAACAAGATGGATGTTCAGCACCAACCGTTGGATGGGAGGGAGCAGTTTTTTCTGTGGTCTTCCAGATCTCCAGATATTACTGTCCTGGAATTTTTCCTTTTTGGTGGAGTAGATATCGTTCGAAATGCTGTCCCAACCTTTCAAAGGAACCTTTAATTTTCGTTTCGACCCATTTGGTTATGTTTTATCGTTCCATAATGTTAGGAGAGATTAATTATTTGAAGCATTGCGTTAGGTTACGTAAAAGATATTGAGATGCGGTTTTCACTGAGTTGTTGAATTCTGACGTAAAAAAATCATATCGCTGCATTTATTTTTTTTAGATTTGTTGCCAATATGTCAGAAAACGTCAATCATTTGACTCATCGCACGTTTAATAGCCTAGGTCGAGCCCCTTTTAAAGATCATATTTCAGAACCTCAAAAATAACTTCAGGCATTTTCTCTCGAGCGATTTATTTATTGTTTTCACATTTTTAGCAACATGCGTTTCCTCAATACCGTACCTCATTGTCTTTACTGACAGGCTGGATAATACTCTGCATTTATAATGAGTTGCACAGTTTTCGCTTGAATCAGACTTATTAGTTCATTTAATAGTTCTATTAGGTTCCACTGTGCTTGTTTACAAATATCTGCCATCAAAACGTGTAGACGACACTTCTATTATATTATATTGGAGATTTTATTTTTAATTTCTCATTTATATACCATACCCATACCCGCTTTGCGGATGACACATTTTAGGGTGATTAGGTTTTTACCATATAACGTTCTTATCACTTGAAGATGTGTATAATCTTCCTCTGAAGTTGGAGGTTATTAAGTTTCTAAGTATTTAGGTCGACAGCAATCTTAAGTTTGATGCGCACGAGGATTATGTGTGCAGGCGGTATTTAGAACCGCATATTAGGCTCTGGTTCCCTCCACACTGTCATATGTAATTGCTGGGGACATTGGTCACAAGCAATAAGGGTCTTTGCCTTACAAAGAAGGACGATTAGACTGGTAACACGTATGATTTTAGAGATGACTTTAGGGGGGCTTTCTGGTTACACAAATCTTTACTCGAAATTCTGCTCTGTATAAAGGTTCATGAATTTGTGGTGCACAACTAATTAACCAAATTCCAATAGCTGTTAGACTACTACCAATGAGTAGGTTTAAAAATCTAGTGAGGAGATTTCTAATATTGGGATTTCTATTCGATGGAAGAATTTATGACCTATTCTCATATTAGTATTTACAAATCTTCTGGACTCCTCCTGCGTGGGTTGTTGCTGAATCCAACTCGCTGAAGTTTCGCCAATCTGATTCTGGTATTGGTAAAATCTAAAGACCTAAATAACCGTTAAGATTGTTTGGTTGTTTAACGATTTCTATGGATTCGCTGTATTTTCTATGGAGAAAGAATTGATAACATGCAAGAATGTTAGTTTGGTCGAATAAGATTTGATGTTGGGATTCATGAGGGTTTATAGAGCCGTAACCCGAATCCAAAGAAAATGAGTCCGAAAGCAACTCCACATTTATCGCTGTGGTCCTCAAAAATCTCTCAACGTCTTCTCAAGAGAAAATTCCATTTGGAACAGGGTGAAATATATCAACTAGGCTAAAGGCTCATGAAATAGATTTAGGGCGATGACAAGTAAAATCATCAGCAGTTGTCTAGCACACTCATGAAACCGGATATCAATCTTATTCAACCAAATTAAAATTCTTGCATTTAGTCAATTCTTTCCCAAATAAAAATCCGAGAATCCGTAGAAATCTCTAAACAACCAAACAATCTTAACTGCGACTCAGGTCTTTAAGTTTCATTAATATGAGAATAGTTCATGTCCCTCATTTAGCTCCGCCTCCTCAAAAAGAATATAGGTAGATACTGAGTAGAATGCAAATCAGTGCCACTTACGTTTTGAAGAAGCCAACAAGATGATTGAAGTCATCAAGTTAGATTTAGATTTAGAAAGGCTTATACATAGGGGTAATGACTTTTATAAGGACTTTGAAGGTAGCATGGAGAATACCCGTGGGCCTTAAATATGTGAACTCTTTTTCAAATTTGATGGATGCTTTAAATTCAATATCAAATCAGTGTGTTGGAACAGTTTGGATGATAGTCTACAAGCTAAATAGGGAAACTGACGGCATTCTAGCCGAGACGAGAAAGCGAAACGTCTCGATATACCCTCGCCGACCCTGTAAAGTAAAAATCCCATTACTTCGAGAAAGCGTAATATCCTGGAAATATCAACCGACAAAAGCGGGCCCGTGCCAGAATTTCAGTACCTTACAGTTGTTGAAAATTCTATAATAAGGGTAATAGTATACGCAGCCCTGAGGCAGTCGCTTTGCCGGAATCAATACATCAGCCCCGGCATAATGAAGACGAATTTGCAAATGCTTCGAATTTATGACATTCCGCCTCGAGGTAATTTCGATTCCCTCGCGGAATAAGCAGCCGAAAGATATCGCCAAGAATGGCCGAAGTTGCTAAAAGTTTGCGACCTAGTCGGAACCAATTTGGTGAAGTTGGAGGGGAGCAATTCTTTTCATAATTTATTCGGGTTTATTTGATTGGTTCGCCTCAAAAGGTTAATTGCCGTCAAAAACGCCGACCAAAGTTGAGTCCGTTTAACTCGTTGAGGCCCTGTCCTCATCAAAACCCATTCAACAGTAAAGAAGTTATATTTTACAGCAGACTACTAAGTAGGTGGAGCTGTTCCCTTCTCTGTGACGCTGTTACATGAATTTATTAAATTTTAATTTTATTTAATTTAACTAATTTAATTTTCTCATACATTTTGTTGGGTAATATCCGTCGAGCTAGTACTTCAGCTGCACGTTGAAGTAATATGCATGAGAATATGATTATTAAAAACATACTTCAACCAACAGTGAACGTCTGAGAAAGTATTATTACAATTAATATTAGTCACTTTGTTGTTCTTCTGGATTCATCTCCTAGCAGAGGTTGGCCATCTTATTCATACACTAACTTTGTTGATGTCCACTTTGAATAATTGGTAGGAGAATATACCTAACCAACTGCAGCTGGGTATAAGTTCTGTCTTGTAGATGTTATTAAAACGATCTACAGAAGTTCAACAGAGATTACATATGGGCTATTCGCTTTGCCACCCTTAGCCTGTTTGTCTATTTGTATGGTCTGTTATCTCTAAATAGGTTCCTAATGTACTTGGTCCACTCCTCTAGTTGTTGTGTAACATGAGTTATTCGTTTTCCAATGGCACCTTTTATTACGGTAGATCGTCAACACCTTTCATACCGGTCCTCTCCTTGATCTTCCTGTGCAAATTAAAGCTACAATATTTCCCTTCCGACTCCTCAATTTCTTCGCAGTTCTTATGTAACCATGATTGTATTTATCATTTTAATTTATTTATTTTATTTTTGCGCTTCTCGCTCTTTAGACAAGGTATTTCTTCGTTCATCTATATTTGTTCGGCTTTTCCTGTATATGGGTAAAGTATCTCTGTCCGCCGATGCCAGGGCGTACTGTACATGATGCCATTTTGCATTTAGGTCTATGGTGTGATTACTATTATGTCTTACGTTCCTATGTAACATCTGTGGTTCGTTTTGAACGGAAACATTTACTACATGTCTTTAGACCCTCTGCTCTGGTGTAGGTTATAAAAAATTTTACACGCTTGTAACAAAGTCAATTTGGTTCCTCACCATACCTCTAGCTTCATCTGCGGCGACTTCGAGTTGTATTACCTACGTTTGGCAAGTTTAAAGAAGGTGTTTGTCATTATCATACTTTCACTTTAACAGAATGTCACCGGTTCATTGCCTTCCTGACGCAGGTTATCCCTTCTCCCTGTCCTATTTTAGCTTGGAGGTATGATTGTTACTTCATTGTTCTTGACTGATTGTACAGATAGCCTAGTTCCTCATAAAATTTCTCTTATCTGCTGCTGAATCATCACCTATCTGAAGTCAATTACTGATTGATGCATAATATGGGCCAGCAGTAAAAGCAAATTGTATCATTCTTGGTGGAGCTTTTGTTTGTGGCAAACTACTGGACATGGCTGACACCCATTATTTCCAGATTTTAGAGTTTGCCGAAGTTAAAGGGCTTTGTACGTTCCATGTGGCAATTCCCATGACTAATTTGGGGATTCTATCGCTCTCTCTGGATATCTAACCCCTGTTACCCCAGTTTATAGCAAAAAATGAAAAAAAAAAATATAACGAAAGATAACTTTTGTTTGTTGGTATAAGGAGATTGCTTCTTTTTTAAATTAAAAGTTGTCTAATCAAATATTTTATTTGGTAGAAGTACAGGCAAACTGTCCATTCATGAGATGACCCGTGAAAATTTCTATGGTTTAAAGTAACTGCCAGATCAACTTGTAATTTTACAGCAGAAAAAGAGCGAACTAAATTCATCTTTCAAAAACACAATAGGTTTGAATCTAGACATGCTAAAATTAAAAAAATAGTAGAATCCAGGGTAATTGCAACCAATTTTAGATATTTAGATTTACTATTGTCGGTAACCAAAAAAAATATTTACAAGAATTAGAAGATAAAAACAATCAGAAAATTTTATTATAAATGTCGTGCAATAATTTTATAATTTTTTATTTTTTCTGTTTCAAAATTTTTATTTTTTTTTAATTAACTTATATTCCTTGAAATAATTATAATATATCCTAATTATTTAACTTCAAAAAGTTACAAGAATTACAATTACAATTTACATTTAAAAAAAAAAAATTATAAAAACAAATGTGGCAAGATTTTTAATTTTGTTTTATGGAAAAATGTCACAACTTTATAAAAATATTTTCTTTTAGTCTATCTTTTTTTTTTGTTAAAAGTGACAAAAAAGGTTTATTTTTAAACTATAAATGAACACTCCAGATAATTAGTCGTCTTTCATTTTTTTATAAAACTGTCCAATTTTCTATTGGGAAATTTTGAAAAACATTTAATTATCAATTGTTTTGATGACTGCAAAGTATAGTTTGTTAATTTACGAATTGCTTATTTTGCAAGTTGGTATTTTCTGAACAATATTGTTGATTTATTAATTGCATTATAATTTTTTTTATAATCATAAATAATATTTTGTCACTGTAGAATTAATGGAACTTTTGTTGCAAATTGTTTTTTGGTTTCATTTACATTTTTCCAAATGGGGTATAGTTAAAAAATTATAGCATTTCTGAACAAAGTTGTTACACATAAACATTTTAAATCAACATGTGTATTGTTGATACCAATTTACACTTAGCGTTCAAAATATAGAAAGTTTTCTTGAGTATTGGCGTAGTTCTGTCTATCTTAATAACTATATCCTAGGACCCTAACCTTTATTATAAGAAAAGGAACGACAAAATGACGAGCTATATTTAAAATTAACTCCTTGAATATTCCAGCAATGTTAATTTAGGGGTGAAAAGTTCGCAAATATTTGATTTCTAACCAGCAAATTAATAATATGACATTGAATACCGCACTGCAGTCACACGACATCGCAGCAACCCACGACGTAATTCATTTTGTTAATACCGAAAAAAAAAACAAATCCAGCGGTTTCGTGCATCTAATATATTCATTGGCGTAGGCTGCGTGAGAGACCGTAAACGGATATAGGTATATATCCACACAGAAAATTATATAAAGTGCACCGCATGGATTCCTCCGTGGCAAAATAATAGACGGACGGGGTTGCGTGCGTTTTTTGGTGCGTGTCGCCAGACTTTGGACGCTACACTTGTAAAATGGTACAAGTGAGGAAAAATTTGACGAACCATTGATTACGTCATGACCCGGAACTAACCCCCCTAGGCTAATTCAACGATTTAACCGGTGATTTATACTTATTACACTGACGGGAGAGATTTTAATCGGAAAAAATGCTGTTCTACATGGGACGATAAAAGACAAATCGTTGCGTAACATTTTACAATCCTTCAATAATAAAGGCGGTTCTGAATAGAAAATTGAATATACCTGGTATCTCAGTAAAGGCAAAGGTAACAACAGACAAGTATATTCGGCACAATGACAAGAGAAATTGATTCCAAAATAAAAGCATTATACATTATATATTTAGTATATTATAGTATTTACAAAAAAAACCCTGTCATATTTAAGGAGGATCAGATCAGAAATGTGTGCACTGTTTTTAAGTTTTCCTTTAAATATATACAGATTTTATTGGATAATCGAAGCTATGAGGCTGATAACTTTGAACATTTAAAAGAAAAAGATAGAGGGTACGCCTTATAGTTGCTATAGCAATAAACTAAAGTTAAAGTTAACTCGAATATGGTCTGTTCATAGATATAAGAAAGTGACCAATTGCTTTTGAATGGGATTATCCAAGGGTGGTCATTAACATAAAATGCAACAAGCTGTTACCTAAAGTTTCGGAATTTAAATTCAGGTAAAATAGTGGTCCGTAATAGAAAATTATTTTAATTTGTTTAATATTCTTTGGTTTGGTATAATACTTAGTTTAAGTTTATTAGTAATCATTCTTATTTCGTGTGTAATACAGCGCCCAAATGTAGAAAACACTATTCTATTGAGACTAAGGAAGTTATAAACAATATTTATTTGTTTGTTTGTTATGTTTAGTATCTTTCACAACAAAACCTCAAATAAGTAAATTCTAAGCAAAGTACGGACCTGTTCGGCCATATTTCTTTCTTAAAGCTTGCTCATGTCTTTCCTTAATTCGTATCAGTTAGTCACTTTCTTATATCTATGAATAGACTTTACTTTTGACATAAAATCTTGTAATAAATTTAAGTATCTTAGAGTAGTCGTTGATAGTCACTTTCAGATTTCTCAGTGTAATTTAAATTACGGAATTTTAGCATGGGGTAGTGGGTTGACAAGCATATATTTTGAGGGAATTGACATTTTATAATAATGGAATTTAAGAATCATTTATCAAAGGAATAGGTGTTATCGAACAACATATAATTTTAATGATGCAAGGCAAGTCTATCTTCAAAAAATAGCAGTTCAAATTGTTTTAAATAAAATTCCTATTAAAAATTATGAACATCCTTTCTAAACCAGAAACAGAATGATGGAAGCCACTGTCGAACTTATGGTAACTAAAACAGTAGGACAGAGATGTTTTCTTTATCTCTCTGCAACAATTTCACAATAGTAGAACACTTTCGTTATTAAAAATCAGATTAAAATGTTTATTAAATACCTAGAGATAAAATCCATAGTATCCATAGTATAACAGTATTCATTCATTCATTCATTTCTAGTTTTTGTATGTATATTCACTCTGTATGTTCACTAGGCTGAAATTCGTAATCTAATCTAACAGGACTAAAATTATTTGTTTATATATATATTTCCTTTTTTTTTTTGGTTTTACCAAGATTTAAAAAAAAAAACGCCGTGCACTACGTGACCTGCTCTGTATCTGATATACTTTTGCAGTCAGCCCTCTGAAGCACTTCTAAATTTGATATGTCTGGAACCATTTGATCTGTAAAATTTGACCTTTGAGCTTTCTAGAGCTTTAATGTGGCGCCTACCAGGTCAGTGTTCATCATTTGTATGTACTAAGATAGACGATTCGTCATTACTTTGGTAGATGTCTTTCCGCAGTCAGAGGCGCTGATTTTATTTTTGAAGAGATTCATTATATAAGTACTTCTAAAATCTTGGTGGCGCTTCCCCCTTGTCTTAAGCTTTGACAGCTTCTTTTTTTCGTTTACCTGCGCTTCAAATATCTGTTCCTGGTGTTTTATTGTACCTCCCCGTTACGACAGAGAAAGCCTCCAACGACCGCAATAAGGTTTTGTTTTGGATTGAGACGGTTCGATCATGCCTCTGCTTCATGTTCAAATTCTAAGTGCCTTTGACTGGAACCTCCATTTCTGCTGCATTTATGTACACTTTATGTCATATTTATTTGAAAAACTAGTCCGAGGCTCTGATGCTCATATGCCAACGAGGAATAGGGATTTTATGACTCTCCCTAGGCACAGAACGGCCATGTTTCAGAGATACCTAGTAAAATATTGCAACTCTGTTTCCAAGAGTTTTAAGGCCTGGTGCATTCAAGAAAAGGTCTAGATCCGCTTTATTATACTGCATAACTGTATGTTTTTCTGCATATCTTTTTCATTTCCGTAACATTTCTCTCTTGATGTGCATTGTGCTTGGTTTGTGTTTTATATCTTTCATCCAACATTTCTTATTTTCTCAATGCCAATGTTATGGATACTTTTTATATTTTGAAAAATTTGGAAAAACCAGGAAGAATCAGATCGATTATATATCGATTAATAGAATAAATAAATTGTGATCACGTCCCCCTGGTTGTGAATTTTAAAGTCAGACTAAAAAAATCAAAACTAACCAAAAAGATTGAAAGATACGGCCTCGGAAGGTTTAAGGAGCCATGCCTACAAGAAGCAGTGAAGAATACCTTCAATGCAAAAATGAGAAACGGGAAATTGAGAGCGTAAGTTAAGGACTTGATGCTATAAGGGAAAATGCAATGCAATAAAAGAACAATATTTTAAGAGAGACCACACAAAAGGTAAATCACTATAACTAGCGATATTGTGGAGCTTATAGAACAAAGGAATAGAAGCAAAGATCATCAGAAGTAAAATACGAGAAGCCAAGGAAAAGGAAAAAGAAGAACAAGGCCAAAAAATAAAATACTACGAAAATCGATACAATAACTTCTGCATATACCGTAAAATAAAAGAAGTGGCTGAAAAAATCAGACATTACAAATGCAATTAGATCTATGTCTATGTCTAAACGTCATTCATAACAGGATCTATCGAATATGCGAAGAACAAATAGCGCCAAATCAATTTCGATTCCGTTATTTTACTTACCCGGTATAACAAAAGACCTTGGCAGTTTCGACTTAACCAAAACATATTTGTATTCGACAGGTGTGGACATCGTCAAGGCCTTCAGGTGCGTAATTTTTAATTGGTAGATCCACAGTAAATGCCACACGCTGGGGTAGTGGGTAATTGTTGTTAACCAGAGGAAGGATGATAGCCAATGACTGCTGGTCATTTCAATGCGGTAGTATGAAATAACGTTGACTACACTGTCATGCCACAAATCATGGCTTTGTTTTTCATTTCATTATTCTATTTCCTACTATTTATTTTTAGGATTTATAAACCCTGTTTGGAATATAGCAATTTATGGAGATACAAGTTAGCCTAATAACCCATGTTCTACTCAAAGTGCTATATCTATTTGATAGATGTTAGCGACAATTCTGGCAAATTCTTCACGGTTCTGTGAAGCTCTAAAGAGTGAGTGATCATCGAGCGGATCCACTATCTACTATTCTTAAGATATGATTAGTTTTTCCTTCCGCTGCCGCGTTTTGCTCTCAATCTTGCCTTCCATGTTTAGCTCCAGGAACTCGTAATTCGTGTTTCTAAATATATGACCCAAATAAGCTGGTTTTCTTCTTTGTACATAATATTGTCAGTAGTCTTCTGAACAATCACATTTTAAATGCGTCTAGTCGCCTTATAATAATAAGGGACCAGACTTCCACGCCGTACAGTAACACAAAGAACACGTAGTACTTTACGAAGCAATAACGTAATCGCAAACTAAGGCTTTCGTTAGTCAAGATGGTTTTCATTTTTATAAATTTCGCTCTGACTTGTTCGATCCTACCTCGAATCTCCCTGTCCGTCTCTGTTGGATCCGTTGGCCGTTAAACGAAGATGTGAAACGCTTATCACCATAACCGTTGTTTCTTCCACAATAATTGTTAAGGCGGACAATTCTCCCTCAGCTTTCTTCTCGACTTTCAGCAATGATGTATCATCAGAGTGACGAAGGTTGTTGACTGGATGGCCATTGATTTTTATGCCGTCATCTGCATCACGAAGGGCGCGATCAAAATTTGCTTCAGAATATAAATTTCCATAAATTATTTTTATTAAAAGCTTTAAAACTTGTCCTATCATGAAAGCTGGTAATTCGGAACTGATCGCAACTATTTTTCGGTATAGGCACAAAGAATAAATGCTGCCACTCTTGTGGAATTTAGACAGTTGCACTGGAGCCTGCATGCTACCATCGTTCTATATAGATATCATCAGTGTTCCTCGTTTTACAACCTTCAGGACTTCAGATTTCAACATTTCGGGGGAGTCTTCGCTTGTGCCCACAAGTATTAACCTGTTAGTTGTGTGTTTGTATGTTTGTATGTTAAAAAAACCACCGCACGGAAATCGTTTAACTTCTAAAATGTTCCTACTTACGATTCCTTCGAAATTTTCCGTTAAAACGAAACAAAAAGGTCTTTTTCCCCGCGTAAAACGGGAAAGTATCACACAGCAAAAAAACCCTAAGTTGGTTAAAACTTAGGGGAAATAATAGGCGTTCATCGAGGGATTTTCGAATGCGAAGGCGGAAAAGGATCGCAAAAGGAACGAACTCTGGCCCTTCGTCGCTGTTGCTGCCGGGACCGGAAAATCGGGGCCAGTGTTAATGAGTTTTTCATTTAGAGACGCACAGATTGTGACAAGACATCGGGGGCTTTTAGGCGCTGACAATGGTTGTGTTTATTATCGACATCTGAAGCCGAAATTTCATCCCGAATAGTTTGGAAACGGATGTAATGTGATACGACTTTGTTTTCTTCGGGTTCGATTTGTTTGGAAAGCACGGAATGTGTTGGTATTTCGCACGTCCCGGACTGTTTGCGATCAAGGGCACAGCAAACGCCAAAAGCTTGCCTATATTTTTCTTATTTTAGATAATACACGAAAAGAAGTGTAATTCTAGTGCTTGTTCTTCTTCTTAGGGCGCATTCTGGATATGATGATTTTGTTGGTTGCAATCCAGAACAGTTGTGTGGAAGACTTGCCAAACAACGCTCGAAGATTGGCCAACTAAGAATCTTCTGCGTTCTGGAGCTCTTCGTAAAGAAATTTTCCCCAGAAGGATTCACTGGAGTAATTCTCGATGTTGAGGTTTTCATTCTACGTAACACTTCTTCATTAGTAACCCTCTGGATCCATGGAATCTTCAGGATTCTCCTGCACAGCCAGCATTCAGAGGTGACATGGTTTTCTATACACCGTACAGAAGAGCCGAGTAAACGTAACCCTTTATGGGTCTTTTCTTTATTTACAAGGAGAGGATGTGGCTTTCGAATACTTGACCCACAGCTAAGAAAGCACCCTTTTCAATTCTGCACCAGATCTCCTGAGAATTGCCCCATTGTGGATTCTTGTTTTGTTATGTGTAGATTTGCTCCATTTAGGTCATTCTTAATTATTATTATAAGTTTGGGTGTACCAGCGTTTATATGAAGTCTATATTCCCAAGGAATAATTAATAATAACAATAATATTTTTTCTACAGGCTCAATAAAAACTTGACAAAGCAACAACCTTGTACTCTAATCAAGTCTCGCTTCAGGCCCATCTTGGTAGATAATGCAATTATTGCCTCGTAATTGCATAACACATCGGATAATTTAAATCAGTCTTATGGTCTGTTTAACCTACACAAAAATTATACCATGAAAGAGGGGAGCTGATAAGCGTCATCAGGTGCGGATGAAACGTAACCAAATCCTGTCAACATTTAAAAACACCTACACATATTTTTTGTAGACCCCCTTGCGTCTTCTTAGTCTCTAATGACGTACTGAGATGTTGTTTACGGTCCCTGCTTAACAGCCCATGATACGTACAGAATACAATAGCTACAAAATTCTTGTTTACGCTTTTTTTGTGGCTTTCGCAAATTTCAACATGTCAGTCACACTCTAGTTCAAAACAAGTGGTTAAATATGCAAATAAGTGTCTTTTACTATCTTTTTTAATACCATTGCGCTAAAGACGCCACAGTAGCTATATCACACAACTAGCAATCAAATACTTTATAATTGGTATTACAGTAGATCAATTTAGCATCTACTAGACAGGAATTATACCTAGATAGTGTCCAAAAACGGCAAAGATTGTTGCGAGAACCGTATACACTATTTAATAAGTCCCAACTCATGTAGAGACAAGAATGTATGCACAAGAGTATATGCATATTTTATAGACATCGAAAAAGCGTTTGACAAAGTACATCAAAAATCGTAGATATTTTAAAGTGGAGGAATATGGACATTCGCGACTAATAGCTAATCTATACTGGGCTCAAACATCGAAAATTAGAATGGAACGCTAAATGTATTTTGAGGTGGAAATCATGAGGCTGTAGACCATGGGTGGGCAAAAGCCGGCCCGCGGGCCGGATCCGGCCCTTTTGCTAATTTTATCCGGCCCGTTGAAAAATTCCGCACGCAAATCTTTTATGAGATTTTGTTGACATCAACATTATTAGTGTGCGTACTGTATATATAATAGGCGTAATAAAATGGGCGGTCGGCTGACTACACTAGTGTGGACGATGTCGCGAGCTTGAAACAATCCTCGCGCGATTCTCATGCGGGTCGCTCACGAGGATCGCTCTCAGGGCGGTTTTTTCGTCGAACACAAAGGAGATCGCGCTGGGTTCGAAATGCATGATGTGTGGACGGCATATGCTGCACTCCTCTCACTTTTCGAGGGACGACAGGTCGCACCACGCGTATTGTTAATTTTGATTTAGCACTGATCGCATACTCTTTTTTGTTCGAGTCTAGTATTAGTTTGCAAATATAAAATTGAAAAAGTGGACTTTTTGTAAGTAAAATTTTAAAGCATTGGTTTTATTTTATTGTATTAATTAAATTATTTATTTGTAGACCTTTGTAAAATGAGTCAATCTAAAAAAAGAAAAGTTGATTTGGAATGCAGAAACTTCAATGAAGCTTGGACGGTAAAATATCTTTTTACAAACATTAATACGAAAGCAATTTGTTTAGTTTGTCAGGAAACAATTGCTGTTTTCAAAGAATACAATTTAAACAGGCACTTTACAACAAAACATCCAAAATATGCATCACTTTCTTTAAAAGAACTTCAAACTGTAGCAGAAAACTTAGCAAAAAACTTGAATAAGCATCAAAATATTTTTACCAAACAAAGTAATATAGAGACATCTACCACAAAAGCAAGTTATGTTGTCGCACACAAAATTGCTAAGTTCTGTAAGCCGTTTTCTGGAGCAGAATTTGTTAAACAATGCATGGTACAAGTGTCGGAGATCTGTTGTCCTGAAAAGAAACATATTTTTGAAAATGTAAGCCTTTCGAGAAGAGCAATAGTACGACGGATTGAAAATATTTCAGGAAACTTACTTGACCAGCTAAGAACAAAAATTGCTGATTTTACCTATTGTTCTCTGGCTTTAGATGAGTCCTGCGATATTACTGATACAAGTCAATTAATAATATTTATTCGCGGCATTAAGAAGAAATGTGAAATTAGCGAGGAACTTCTTAGTGTGCATCCAATGAAAGATACAACTACTGGTGAAGACTTCTTTCTCGCTGTTGAAGAGTGTTTAGTTAAAGAAAGTTTAACTTGGAATAAAATAGTAAGAGTCACTACGAATGGTTGTCCTAGTTTAACAGGGAAAAATGTAGGCTTACTTAAACGAATTCGCGACAAAGTAAAAGAGTTACAACCAGAACACGATATATTATTTTTGCACTGCATTATTCATCAAGAAGTGCTATGCAGAAAAGTTTTGAAATTGAATGACGCCGTTACTGTTGTGACCAAAGTTGTGAATTTTATCCGAGGACGTGCCGTAAATCATCGACAGTTTGTTGAATTTTTGAAATTGAAAGTGACTTCTACGAAATTTCTTATTACACTGAAGTGAGATGGCTTAGCATTGGTAAAGTTTTGAACAGATTTCAATATTTGCTTGATGAAATAGTATCCTTCTTGTCGATAAAAGAAAAACTACATGATTTTCCTGAATTGCAAAATAAGTCTCGGCTAAACGATTTCTCGTTTTCAGTAGATATCGTAAAATATTTGAATGAACTAAATATAAATCTACAAGGGAAAAACCAATTCGCTTTCAATATGCACTCAAACGTCAAAGCATTTATGACAAAACTCAATTTATTTGCTGAAAACTTTAATAATAAATTATTAAATCATTTCCCCTCATTGCAAGCACGGCGAGAATCATTGAAAAATACAGATTTTTTTAAATATAGTGCAATAACACAAGACCTGCATTCTGAATTCCAAAGAAGATTTCAAGATTGCAAAGCTATTGAAAAACCTTTATCATTAATTAGCCAACCCTTCAATTTCGATGTGCAAGAAGCTCCTGTTGAAATTCAACTAGAACTAATTGACTTACAATCAAATAATTTACTAAAAGAAAATTTTCACTCAAACGAATTCTTTCTATGGCGCTTTGAATAACGAACATTTCAAACATTTTTTGAACTATGTTCAAAAATACCTTGTTTTATTTGGTTCGACATGTATTTGTGAAAGAACTTTTTATTTAATGGTTTCCACGAAAAATAAATATCGATCACAAATTACTGACTAAAATCTAAACTCGGTATTAAGGATTGCTACAAGTGATTTGGAACCCAATTTTGAAGAAATAATGTTAGATGAACATTCGAGATTTCACGTTTTTTTGAATTCTATTTACTATTATATTTACGAAATGCAATATAAATGTTAATTTGTAATAACTATGTGTCAATATAAAATAATTTGTATCGTTAAGACATAAATAAGTAACAAAATAAAATCTTTCATTGACTGGTTTATCTAATAGCTATTTATTTATAATAATATTTCTTGAAAAATTACGTGACATATTTTATTCAAATTGAAATGATACTTAGTGTTTTTGTCAAAAAAAAAAAATTGGGCAGGGAAAAAACTCCATCCAAAACATCCGCTTGTGCAAAGCATTTTGAAAATTTCATTTTGGCTCGCGCTTTAAAGTATTTGCCCACCCCTGCTGTAGACTGTCCCTGCCATGTTTAATATGTATAGCAAAGCAATTTTTTAAGAGGCTCTGGGGGGCGAAGATGTGGAAGGGGTTTCTAAAACTAAAAATGAACAAACCTGTTATTAAATACGATGTCGATACTTATAAACGATATGTACTCAACACGGACCGCAGAAAAACCAAACATATTATGATGATGATATATATGAGGTGTGAAGCACGGGAAATAAAATCAAGGATGGAAATTGCTACCGCTACCTTCATAAAACTTAATAATTTTTTTTGTCATAGAGACATAAATGTACAATTAGGAATTCGAATGCTTCGATGCTTGGTATCCCAACAATGCTATATGGAGCAGAGGTTCGGAAACTCAAGCAAGCAAAAAATTAGAAGCGTTCGAAAGATGGTGTTACTAACCAATTCTAACGATTTCGTGGCAAAAAGATTCAACATTACTATGCTACAAAACATCATGGAAGGCAAAATCAAGGAAAGGAAAGGAAAGCATTAGGAGAATATCATGGCTCAGGAACCTGAGAAAGTTTTTAGTTCAGAGTAGCCGTCTGAAAAGTCAGGATAAGAAGTTCGTTATTTCAAGATCTTCCCCGGGAATGGCTCTTAAATTTGGTGGAAATGAACTAAATCTCCAATTTAAACAACACAGAGTGGAGCTGAGAGTTTAATATATTGCCAACATTTTTTTTTTGTTGACAGGTGGGAATCTTTTATAGACGCCTCTGTACCTAGCGTTGGATTTCTCTGTCCTCCCTTCCTTTTTCCATCAGTAGTATAGTAGTGAGGGTTCTAAGCCACTTTTGGCAGAAAAAGTTGAATTTTCGTGAATGATCGACTGTGTTCGGATTGGCGCGTGAAAATTTTGAATCTTTGGGTATGTTCCGCTGTGTTTGGGTGTGTTCGGGTATGTTCGGGTGCGTTCTCATTCGGGTTTTGCCAAAAATCTTCGGGGTCCGCATGTACAGTATACATCGTATTCGGCTATGTTCGAACTAACTTGCATATGCAGGAGGAAGTTTTGTGAAGTGTTTGTGATGTGTTTAATACGAAGGCAGCGCCAAAATTTGTCGACCTGAATATGAAAGAAACAAAGAAGAGTAACAATTATTATTTATTATTTTCATTATTATAATTTTTCAACATAATCCCCTTTAACTTCAATACACTTATTACATCTCTTTATTAACAGCTCAATATTATTTTGGTTTGTCTGCAAAATGAGTTAGAACAGCCTCTTTTAACTCAGCTTCGTCGTTGAACCCCCGTTCACGTAAGTCCTTTTTCAAATATAGTGGGGGCCATATCTGGACTATGGGCAGGATGTTCGAGCTGTTGGAACCCACACGCTAAAATGGCAGCTTGTGCAACACCAGCAGTATGGACAGGTGCATTATCGTGCAAAAGACGCACGCCTCTTGTCAGTTTTCCTCGACATTTTACACGTATGTAGTCTCGCAATTTAAGTAATAATGTTGCCTAATATTTACCATTGACAGTGGTATTAGTTTCTTTAAAATCTATCAAAAGAATTCCTTCACAATCCCAAAAGATCGTGGCCATCACCTTTTTTGTTGACTGGCTGACAAACGTCTGCCAATAGTTTCTATCACAGGCTTCGCTTCCGACCCACAGAGTTCCAAAAAAGACTCGACACGGCGTTGTTTTTGAATAGCCGATAGGTTTTTAGGAACCCATGTTGCACTAACCTTATGCATACCTAAATGATCATGCAGGATTCGACGAACACTTGTATCAAAAAGCTTAATAATTTCTGAGATTTCCTTGACCTTTAAACGTCGATCACTCAATACCACCTCGTCCACAATCGCAACAATATCTTCACTGGTCGACCAGTTCTTGAATCATCTTCAAGGAACTCCTGCCCCATTCGAAAACGTTTTGCCCATTTTTTCACTACAGAATACGAAGGAGAACTTTGGCCGTACATACCATCCAGCCTTTCTTTAATAATTGTAGGTGCTAACCCTTATTTTGTCAAAAGCTTTATGACTAGTTTAGTTTAATATGCTGTCAATAAAAAACTATTTGACGCAAGACATAATTTTTTTTTCGCAGTCTACTAAGATATATATTTAAAAGAAGACAAAGTTTTATCGTGATACTGGAGCTGCATCTATGTCAGGCCGGGAAATTTTGGCGCACCTCGTAAATACCAGCTGAACTGCAACTTCTTTGTTTAAATCGAAGATGACCTGTTTAATAAATAATAAATATGAACATCCCGGACTTTTGTATAATAGAAGATGGTAACATGTTGAAAATTTCTAATTGATTGATTGATTAATACTAGCCTTATTTCAGATTTCGTTCCCTGTAAATTCATATCAGATCATAGGGTGCTTAGGTCACGCTTACACCTTCATTTTCGGAAATGTCAACGTCGACTTGCATTTCAACCCCCTCCTCGCAATTTGTCAGCATGGCTTCGACAAAAGAATTGATTCAGGAAGAAGAAGAAAGTACAAATAATGGCGAACTAGACCACTGAACATCGAACAGAAAATTCTCTACGTGATCTGCATGATAAACTAAATAATTCGTTTTTAATATTTTGTTTGTTATTTAAATACCACTGATAGAGAACATCTTTGTCTGATATAACTAAATCTATAAGGCATAATGGAATTAAAAAAATGTTCTGTACCAAATTGCTTTATTTGGGAAGAGAGGCATACACCAAAGATATATATATATATTGAGCCTTATTTAAGGAACATAATACTGATCATCATTTCCTCTATGACGCTGCTGCTTTTCAGGATGGTGTTCTCTGACTTCCCGCAGCAGCTGCAAATGTCATGCATTATATGCAGCAGTATGCTCAGGATCATCCCTAACCTGGCACTTGTTATTTGCCATGTGATAGAGTATCTGAAGCTTGCCTAAGGCGTAGTCCCTTGCTACCGGCGTTCCTCCTTTAGTCCGGCCATTATTACGTTGTTAGCGAAATTTCCTTTCCGCCGGAATACAAATGTTCAGGTGGAGACACACACAAAAGGTAAACTTATTAGCGAAATTATTTTGTTTGGGTTATTTGGTCAAAGCGTGAAGTTTGAATAGTGAGGGAAACTTTCCGCATTTACGGCCGCACGAGCAGTTTGTGTGTTACGGGTTCGCCGTAAAGTACATTGCCGCATTCAAATCATAATTAAATATGTTTGTGTATCGCTTTGTCCGCGAAAACTCGCCCCGAATATACGTTTAGTTTTGCACTTGCGTCGACGTAATTGCGCTTAATTAAAGTCAATATAGCTTCCGCGCGTATGAAATACGACTCTTTTGTACCGGCTCCCGAAACGGTTTCTAAATAGCAAAGTCCCAATTTCATTCCATTTGTTTTCGTATAATTCGGCACTAAATGCAAAAAGGATGGCTCGGAACGCCATTTGGCACGAAATTTCGACATAAAGCGACATTTTCGGGCTTATCTAAAGCAGAACTGATTTCACGTGTCAATTTCGCAGCTTAAATTGTACTCATTTTGTACGGGCCACGGGAACGCTTAATGATAAAGACCGCCTGAAATGTTCCGCGGTTTTTGTGAATGTAATGGTAAAACGAGGTGAAGAAACATCTCCTTTATTGCGATAAGGAAACCGCGGTAGGATCGCGATCACGATTCTCTAGATCCCCTATAATCTCATGCTGATGAGTAGGTAGCCCATGAAATAAACAATAAATGTATTGCTACCTATAGTAACAACAACAAATATACAAACATTTTTAACTAAAAAGAAGTTATAGAGCACACACTGCAACCCCGTCTTGTTTTGAGATTTAATAATAATAATAATAATATTTATTAAAATCCAAAAATATATATACAATTTAACAAGTTATTGTAATCTACACATTAAATAAATATTAATGCAAAAAAAACACATATTCAAGTTATACTAAGTTAAAAACTTGACCGCCAAAACAAAAAAAAAACAATTTTATATAGTTGCAGAATCTGTGAATTTGACTTATAATAAATAGTCACTTAAAAAGTTAAGTCAAGATTTAGCATTTAGTTTTTTTTTTTAATTATTTTAATTTTATTTTATTTTTCAGTTCTAGAGGTAGTGAGTAATAAATTTTTTGACCAGTATAAAAGTACCTTTTTTGTCCAACAGATCATCTCATCATCTCATCTCGTCTTCATCAAAAGTTAAATTTTCTCCAAGTTTGAAGCGTGTTTCATACTCGTGAGTTTTTGAATTAACCAGGAAGTTATTTTTTATTAAGAACAAAAATGATTTATTATATAAATTTTTTATGTGAAGATTTAGCTTTTGTATTACGGCTGAACAATTGTATGATAGGTAGCACCCCAACCAATAATTTCATAAGATATAAGTTATTGTACTAGTGAAAAATAAGTAGAAAGATGTAATTGCTAAAATTGTAAACACATTAAGGATCGTAACTTTTTCACTAACTGTTCTATATGGAAGTACCACTTTAGATTTGAGTCAATATGAATTGTCTAGGTAGGTAACATGCTCAGCTCTACGTAAACATTGGCAACTGATTCTAAACAATAGTTTTATAGTAAGTTTATTGTTTATAGGTAGTCGATCATTGTAATTTGAAAATGCACGTATTGTGTTTTATCTAAGTTGATTGTTAGCAAAATTATTGTCAAACCACTGTGACATAAGTTGCAAGTCCGAACTAATGCGGTTCTCGACTTCGTCCCAACAAACAAAACTGTATCATCAGCAAAAGAGATGATTTTGCCGCAAAACATCACTAATATGTAGTTGATTTATGTATATCAGGAAAAATATGGGTCCTAGGACTGAACCCTGTAGAATTCCATAGGTTACAGTTCTCGGCTTACTGAAACAGTTATCTCTACCATTTGCTGTCGATTTTTCAGGTAACTTTCAATAAGTAAGTAAGCAGGTCCTCTTATACCAGCTGAATACAGTTTACTGCCGCGTTAAACCGCGAGTGGCTCACAGTATCGATTGCTTTTGCTAAGTCAATGAACTGTGAGGCTGTACAGCGGAACAGACGATATTTCAAATACTCTATACTGCAGCGTGCTAGAAACTGGTATAGTTAGCTTCTAAGTACTCCTGAATAACGATTGGCAGCCAATTTATTCTTTAAAAACTCCCTAATAGCATTTCTCCAGCACTTCTCCCTTCTACCTCTTTTGTTAATTAGTCCTAGTTAACTGACTCTAGGTTGAAGCAATAAGCGAAACAAGGTTTTAGTGCATTTTCGAAAGATTAATCCAACAAAAAAAAAAGAAATTAAAATCATAAAATAAGATTTTACACGTATATGTGGTATATTTCAGGTGCCCCTACACTAAGTACGAAACTGAGGAACAAAAGTTAATTACAAAAAGTGTTTCATTCTAAGTATATATTTTATTTATAGTATTTTATATACACAGGGTGTTCATATGAATATTTTTAAAAATTCTAATTATTCGCTCCATTTCAAGTGTTAAGGAAGTGTTAAATAGTTAACGTTTTGACCTATCTATGGCTTACTTATTACTTGTTAATTTTATATTGAATTTAAGTAATTATTGTTTAAAAAAAAACGTAGAATAGAATATTATATAGGTTTATTTAGATTTAAAATAAAATACACTAGTTGCCATTGGACATAACTTCTAAGTCACCAATTCTGGTAATAAAAGCCATATATATGAAATAATACAGAATTAAATCCCACACCCAACAAAAGTGTTAAATACAGGATGCTCCATTAAAAAAAAAAAAGAGTTTTTTTTATGGTCATTTGTGATCACACTGAAAAACATCTTTTAACCATAGTAGGTCAAATAATTAAATATTAACAACTTCCATCCACAATAAAAATTCCCAATTTTAGTTTTAAAGCGTTAAAAAAACACATTTTCCAAAAGACTAGTTCTTCCCGAAAAAAATGGTTCAATTTTCTAAACAACTACTCAAAATTTCGTATGCTACGTCACCACAAAAATACTCAAATTCAAGAGAATAGTTAGAATTTTTTATTTAAAAAATATATAGTTGATTACTGGACTGACACAACGCCACACCCTGTATACATAGAAATACTATTACTAAAATAAATACTTTCAAACACTTAAGACATATGCACGAACCTGTAAATTTTTTAAGTGTGACAATATGACTTTTTTTTTACTTAGTCCAAGAACAAAGTTTTTTGCTCTAAAAATAACGCTCTTCTGCAAATTTTTTTAATGCCTTGGTGTCGATCGGCATATTTTTTTCGTAGAGAAGAGAAAATAAAATCGCAAACAATGACCCATCAACAGGAATAAAATTGGCCTCTCTGTGCGAAATAATAGAGACGGAAATTGGTTATACTTTTAATAATGCTGATATCGACAGAGTTAATAAGAAACTCCGTTCGGTAAACGGACGAACATCTCCGACATCGCAACCCCTTCATAAAACTGCCTGCCCGAGAAATAATTTCGAGCACGTCAAATTTAATTTTGGCAGGTAAACGTTGGGGAGAAATGAAATGTGAAGAAGGGTTAATTAAGATTAACTCGTCTGAAATGTTTAGCAATTTCTAAGAAAATAAAGATGAGAAACTCCGCCGTTTTGGGGAAATTTAAAAACGGTCGTTATTATTAAAGGGGGAAACCCGATGGAAGAAACATTTTGCCTTGCTTTCGCTTCAAAAATAGCACCTTAATAAAAAGTTTCTTCGTTCAGCATCGAGAGTTATTTGTTCTGCTTAAGGCCGGCATTTGTGTGTTTTTTTTTTGGTAAATACCTTGAGACATTCTTGGGTGTACACATAAGAATCAAATCAAGATTAAATCAGCTCAACTTTTAAAACATTTAACATTCAAAAATAAAGAGGACTGAATTCTGCGTCGACTGACATTTAAAAAATAGAATTCGGTTTAGTGGTTCGTATTCGTATTTTGATGCAACCTTATTTTATGCTCCTTTCCAAGACCGCTGTTGTTGAAAACTGATACTCCTATGAAAAAATCTAAGGAATTAAGGAGCAACGTGCTCTGGATCTTATTGATGAATGGTGTACATCCAGATCCTTGAAAGTTAACCCCAACAAGACTGAGATGGTACTCTTCACAAAGAGGAGAAAGTTCACGGTACCTCCCTGTATATTCAACACAATATTAAGTTTCTCCAGATAGCTGCGTCATCTAGGCGCCACTCTGGATAGCAAATTCAACGGAAACACACACATCAACAGACAGGTTCAGAAGGCTACTGCCACCTTTTGGACTTGTACAAGAATGTTTGGGCAAACGTGGGGCCTAAGGCCCATTATGGTCAGATGGATATGTACTGCCAATTTGGTCCCACAAACCACTTACGCTTCTACCGTGTGGTGGATAGCTCTGAACGGGTAAATCAATATCAAAGCATTAAACAGAGTCTATAGACTTGCTATGATGGGTATAACAGGGGCTATGAAAACTACGCCCACCCTGACTAAAGAAGCTATACTAAATTTTAAGCCCCCATTTCTATATGCTAAAGCCTCGGCGGAAAAAACTGCCATGAGGCTGCACTTTAATAGCTTTTGGAGGAAGGCGGTTTATGGACAAGGATCTGGAGCAGTTTCTGACCCTGGGTGGTTATCGCATCTCCAGCAGCTACCATTTCAAAACCAAGTTCAGAATAATCTTTTAAATAGGCAGGATTGGGCAGAGAACTCCCCAAGCTTCCTGAAACCGAAGGGGCTCGTCTGGTACACAGATGGGTTTAAGACACAGAAAGGAACAGCAGTAGCATACTGGTGCGATGGAACAAGAACAGAGAAAACTCTAAAACTGGGACACATGACCACAATCTTCCAAGCAGAAATGGATGCGATTCGAAATATTGTCGGCCTAAATTACAGGAACGAACACATGTATATCTGTTGCGACAGTCATGCGGCCCTCAGGTCGCTCATGTCAGTCGAAATCACCAATCAAGGATGATCCGAGATTGCATTGAGATGCTTGACAGGCTTGCTAAGGCAAATCACGTCAGAATCGTCTGCGTCCCAGCACACTGTGGAACGAGAGGACAGATAGGCTATCAAAAAGTGGAGCTTGTCACACAAGTACACTACCTATTTGTCCTATTCCAGTACCCGACAGCTTCATTGAAAGTCCATTTGGCCCGAGATCTACCAATAAATTTCCCGATATGTGGCTTGAAGCTGAAGGTATGAGACATATTAAAGCTCTCTTTCAGGGGCCATCCAGGACTCTTGCTTCCAGCCTTATCGGGTCCAACAGGAATCAGCTGAGGCTGACTATTGGGCTGATAACTGGACATCTTACACATAAAACTAACACTAATATTGAATACCTCGCGCAAACGCTATTCAGTCTGTATGTATTAACTGGTATACTTACACGATGTGATGACGTTTGATTATTTTTCCCACTTTCAGATTCGGATAAACAGCATTCTAATCATTTGCATTAACTATTTGAATAATACGGTGTTCTTGCCTAGCATGTCTGCAACCAGATCACTTCACTATTGGAGCAAAGATGTCGTGTTTGGCTTATGCGGAAACAAAGATTAACCTTTACTTCTGTTACTACATGAATTTCCGGACTTTGGTCGACGTGGAACTACCATATATCCTCTGTAGAAATGGGCCAATGAAACATTAGAAGCTCTCTAAAACAAAATACCGCTAACAGATGTCTTAACGATGCACAAAGTATTAAACGGTAAACTTAACTCTCCTTATCTCTTACCAAAATATATTTCATATTCATTCATGAAGAATGAAAAAACATTTTCTGTTTGCAGCCTAAATTGTCAATAAATAAATAATTTTAATCCAGTTGTTCTGTTTTTGCCTGTCCGTTCCCCGTTCTTCTTTCTCCGTTCTCTGTTTCACGGTGTTTCGACTATAGCTTTCGAACGATTTGAGCTAGACACTTCAAATTTCGTTCCTTTTAAACAGTCCATGGGATGAACAAGATATGTGAAAATTGCAGCAGTCGATGTTCACTTTCCATCTTTCTTTTTCGATTTTCGACTGTTTTTTGGACGTTGCTTTGAAACACGAAACTGAACTTGGTGGAATTGGGGGGACTAGGGGGTCGGGAAGTATTTTAAATGCATTAAAAACCGCGCATGAACAAGTAAAAAAAAAATCGTTTACCGAAAACCGTTTGTGAGACCGAAAAAATCTTGAACGAGAAGGCACAGAAGACTCGGCTGCATGAACTCCTATTATGGACAATTTTTTAAAAATATACAAGGTGTCCCGCATATTCAAAATAACTGAAAAATGGGTTCCCCTATTAATGAGAAATGACTATAACTAAAAGACTGATAGTTTCTTTTACATGACAATATAGCCCGCATAAACAGCTAAAACTTTTATTTATTTAAGGTTTTCACCTATTGTATAGGGTGTTCAAGATATTCCGTGCTATATTGAAAAATTGCCAAGTGTCTTCAATTTGCAGCTATCGACTTCAGCTTTGGTAGAAAGGTAGAAGTTCACACCCATATTTCAACTGTTAAAATCGAGACGTATTTTTTTTTAAATTTCGAAAAAAAATTTTGGGATATTTTGGCTTCCAGAAAAAGCTTATTTTCTAGAAAACTGTTATCCCTATCGGAAAATTGCATGGGATCTGAGATCATACCTTTTATTTATAGCATTTTTTCTATTATATACAGGGGTCTTTCATTATAGACAAAAATATAACGATGCTGAAAATTGTGCCTTCCAGCATTAAATTATTAGCCGTAAATCAAAATTACTAACAAAGTTGGTTTTTTGGTTTGCATAGTAATAAAGACCACATCGAAGCCTACAATTTTTGTATTTACGGTTTTCGTCTATCACACACGCTTCTCCAGATATTTGAAAAAGTCCAAGTGACAATCTCTATATCTCGCACTCGATCTAGACGCGATTTATTATTACAGTGTAGCATGGTTTTAGAAAAGAAGTATTTTTCCGAAAACCGTTTACTCTCTAGGAAAAGTTCATATACCACTAAATCCAGGGTTATAACTTTTACTTAGGGCATTTTTTGGATTATGTACAGGGTGTGTCAACAAAACGATCCTGAAATTTGCCATTTTAATGGGTAACTGAAAAACTATAAAACAGTTTCCGGTTTCGTCCATTCTACAAGGTGCGCGAAATATTTGAAACGATATCATTGGAAATCGCTAATATTTATTAATGTAACAGGTTATTATAAAAGTTTAGGTTACCTTCCATAATTTATTTAAAATTTAAAAATAATAATTCTGGCTTAGTGACGCGAGCAATGCGAAAAGAGGGTAGAAACATCGAAACTCTATCAAACCCGTGACCAAAGTACGCTCGTCGCAGTGTTTAACAAAGCTGATGTCGTAAAATTACACTTTGCGCATACAAAATCAAAATTATCACGCAAATAGTTTTCCCGGTACAACAGATTGACGATCGTTTCGTGAATTGTATTTTTTGTCCCATAATTTTTATAACGCCGTGTTTGACAAACAATGATAAGAAAAAATAAGACGCTAATATTTGCGCAAAGACTATAAATTTAATTCTAAATATGCAGTTGTTTTCCGAATTTTCGGCTAGTCAGAGAGTAACGGCACGGCCGAACCGAATGCGAAACCTAGATTTTTAAGCAAAATGGTGGCGGCAAATTACGAAAACGAATCGTTGGGGGAAAAAAACCTTGACGCAGAAACTTTCGAAAAGGGAATCGTCTACAGGCCGACAACAAGAAATGATGGTTACTTAAGTCCAGAAAAGGAGGCTGTCCCTCGTGACCCCTGGTTTCTATATTTTACAGCGTTTCTTGGTAAGACCGATAATGAATTAGGTTTAAGTGGAATTTACCAAACACCATTCCTAGTGTATGAAAACTACCATGCTTGTGAGGTACTATCATTAATCATATTATTTTTGAAACTTTTATGGTCATAAAACTTATTAGCTACAAATCTTCTATATTCCTCCTGTATCGGTTATTGATGAATCAAACTGACGTTAGGAAAATCATCTTCTTGGCTTCTTCAGAACTTAACAGTACCTGCTTATACAGGGTTGTTCACTGTGTGTGTCCTTTTAGATGTTTAGAGATTTAACGGTTCGGAAAAAAACCGGAAAATTTGGAAAAAACACGTTTTTTTTCCCAGACCTCGGAAAAATTGGAAAAAAACGGAAAATTTAACTTTTTTAAAATTAAATGCCAGACAGCTAAACGAATTAATATATTATGATCTAAATGTGTATTGGTTAGTATAAGTTGCTTCAATAAAAAAAAAAACAAAAATTAAGATGCCTACTTTATTTCAAAATAATAAAAAAATAAAATAAGAACTCTTTGGTTAACAAAACATAAACTCTAGAATACATAATAAATAAAAAAAATCAATACAAAAAAAAAGAAGAAGAACTGACAAATTGCAAGTAAAAAAACGTCATTTCTGCAAAACCAGTACACTTTGGGGTTTCATCGTCAAGGTCCGAGTCTTCGGAGAAGGAATCTGGTTCTGATTCCGCAGCATGGCCTAGAATCGTAGGCAAATTTGTTGTTTTCTTCTAAATTTAAGGTAGACTGAATCGCAACAAGTTTTTGTACCTTATCTTGTGTCAGTCTATTTCTTTTTTTAGTATGAATAACACCATGCAAAGACCAGTTTCTTTCTGACGAAGCGGACGATGGCGGTCCATTTAAAATTCTGGAAGCATTTGGCATAAGTGGCTGCGAGGTACACAACCCCTGCCATCATATAACTGGATGGGTACTGGTCGCAGATTCCCATAGAGAATTCTTACTAAAAAATCCCGTTTCAGTTCTGAAGTGGGCTAAATTTGCCATTATTTCTCTTGTATTTAAACGTGATATTTGAGATATTTGCGAAATAAAATCAATTGCCACTATTACTTGGTCTTCATTTAATGCTCAATCCGGGAATCAAGAAGATTTGCTCAAAATGAATAGGTTTACAGCAAAATTCCAAGCCCTCCTTTACATATTTTAATAGGTTTTCTCTAGTCAGGCAGGACAGGCCAACAGTATTTGCGGGAATACCATTACACCGCACTTATTTTTTAAAATATGTTTGAAAATAATTGTATTGAATAATATTTAATTCGTAAACCTATCTGGATATCAAAATGCTTTTTTTGGATTTCGTTTCCAACAAAAATTCAATTTTTCCCAAATTTTCCGTTTTTTTCCAATTTTTCGGGGAAAAAACCTGTTTTTTTTCCTACAACCAATTTTTCCGGAAATTTTGAATCACCAATAAAGTTGAAATCTTGCCTACTTATGTAAGCGAATATGAGCTATCTAAATAAAATTTTTGGCCATGCGGTGTTGCCAGATATATCATAGTTTGTTACTTTTAAACCATTTAAAATTCCCACCAGACATGGATTTTTATACCTTGTCAATTGGGTCTTATCTTATGAGCGCCCTGTAAGCGGTAACTTAATTTTCGTACCATTTTATGATAAAGCAATTTAATAGGGAATTGTAACGAAAAATTCGAGTATTTAGATGAACGGGTTGCGAAATAAATTATTATTTTATATCGGGTTGTGTGTTGAGAAATTTCTTAATAAGTATTTTTTATCTCCGAAAATGTTCATGTTACATAAAAATATTCAAGAATGTTTCGCATCATAATATACAAGTTGTTCCTTTTAAAAAAACCAAAGTTGATATACATTACGAATATATCTGGCAACACCGCATGGCTCAAAATATTTTACATAGCTAGCTACATAAGTAGCCAACGTTTCAAGTCTTTACCGTAAGTGTCTTTAAAAAATTAACAACCATTTATGGAAATGACATCAAGCGCAAAATCAGAAAGGTCACCGACTCAAACTGGCAAGATTACTCAGTACACTTTGTAACGTTGTAGAGACAATAACGTTCGCAATAAAATATCCCATCAAATCCAAACGTAATCTGCTAGTCCGGAAATATCTTCGCAAATGTAGTTTTACTTTACTCTACATCTTGAAAGTGCTTTCATTTTCTCCCCACCCATGTTCGATACCCTTTCAAGCAGGATAACAATGCTGAAAATCTTCTACTCCACATTTAAAAATTTGAGACACTAACGTCAAGATTTGCGAAACCATGAAAGATTTCTCAACTTCATAATTAACAATCGCACCAACTTTCTAAGACGGAAAAATGAGTTTTTGCAAAAGTTTCCAACTGCATTCTTGGACCATGAATTATACGAAAAAATGAAATCATTTCAAATGTCGGGTCTATCCTAAACAAACAAACAAACTGCCATCTCAAATAGATAAGGAAATTCAATTTGAAACCTCAAAAATCCTTAATAAAAACTCCAAACAAGTAAATAGCAGGAAATATTTCAAGATATCTTCAACTATGGAACGCGACCATAAATTTGTTATTAAGGCTTCTTTTCTATCAGAGTTCGCGAAAAAGTCTGTCACCCCTCATGACTCTAAAATTCCTCGTCTCTACGGTCTCCCTAAGATTGAAAATCCAGCACCATTGGTTCTCCAACATATGCTCTAGCAAAATATCAAACATCTAATTAAACTCCTATACAGGAAAAAGTGACTCCATACTAAAATCCCTATTCTTGAAATTCTGACCATTATTTATTTCAGACGTCTAAGAATCTGGAACCGAAAATTCTCATCCTAATTGAAAAATTCTTGTCTGGAATATATTTTTCTTGTAACGGTTAAGTTTATGAATAAACGTTGGGAACAGCTATGGGTTCCCCATTATCACGGGTCGTTGCGAATATTTTTATGGAAGTATTTGAGAAGAAGAAACGCTATATTGATGATAATTTTGTTACTTGGCCTCATGGCCAAGAATTCTTCCGAGATTTTCATTGCTATTTAGACTCTATACACCCTAACAACCATCGATTTGGAAACTGATAATAATAATAGAAAATCAGATCTAACATTGGTTCATTATATTTACAGAAAATCTAAACACCACCGACACCTTAATGTCACATCACCATCCCGCTCAAAAATCATCGGTTATCAACTCTCTTGTTTACAAAGTCGTAAAAATATCTCAACCGGAGTGGCTGAACTTTAACATCTATTATTCTCTTTATTAGTTTCCGCATTAGAGATATTAAGCATTCTATCACAATATACAATTCACCAAAATATTTAAAAGAAAATACGTCCTACAGGAACCCCACGCTTGCCACCGGGGTCTTCCCATTCTTGATACATCACTGACCACACATCAAAAGTTCTTAACAAATCCAAAGAAAAATACGAGAATCCATAGAAATCGAGTCATCCGAGGCAATGTACATGCTCCACCTTTACCTCCGCCCCCTCAAACTGTACTTGGCTGGTCCAAATACCCAGTAGCCCAAAAACTAATATGCATAATACTGACTCGATTTTCGAGAGAAGTCGTAAATCATAATATGTCAAATTTTTAAGAAACGAACTACAGGGTGATTCTTAAAAATGTGCGTTTCTAAAAACCTTCTATAACTGTTTTATTTGTAAAAATAGAGATTTTTATTAAAAACATTTTTTGAAGATTTTTCACGGGCAAATCTATCCGTTTCACCGATTTTGTCTTAAAGCCTTTAGTTCACGATAATGCAAAGTTACATTTTTTTAAACGGAATACCCCAATTTTTTTACAAAAATTAGTTCTCCAATAAAATTTCCTGTCAAATGATATTTTTATTAAGTAGTTAAGTAGTTAAAAAGATATCTGCAATTTTTAATAATTACTATAGTAGGCTGTGCTTAACTCTGACCTATGTAGTTTTACGGTTTCTATCTAGACAGCTATGATCAGATGAAAACAATTGCCATGATACATGTGTCAAAAGTGGCGTCTTCGTCAAGCTATGATGATAAAATGTTATATATACTGAAATAAACGGCGTTAAATCCATATTTCGAGAGATATCCGGAAAGAAAGCAACCTAGCTCAAAAAGATTTTTTAAGTTTAAACGTCATCTAAAACAATACGGATCCTTTACAAAACCGCGGACTAGGACGTATAGAAACCTAGCCAGAGATAGAGAGTTGGAAGAACTAACGGTTCTGGGAGAAATAGAAATTAGCCCGAATACTTCCACCATGGAGAGAAACACTGGAATTCCACGAAGCCGTGGGGGTACTTGAAAAAGTTTAGGCCCTATCTACCCCGACGGCTGCAAAGTTATTTGGACGGATGATGCAACGATTTCTAGTGATGGAATATTCACCAGGTATACACAAGAACAAGCAAATCAGGGAAGGTTCAGTTTTGGTTAGTATGGGTAGGCATCTACAAAAGACAAATTATTGGGCATTATATCTTTGATGGAAATTTAAATGCCGAAAGATACCAAAAAATTCTTGAAGAGCAGGTAATTCCGTTTATCGACAATTTGCCACTTCAGCAAAATAGTGAGCTATACTTTCAACGTGACGGTGCACCTCCTCATAATGCACGACACATTACTAATTTGCTAAATAATGTGTTTTCCGAAAACTGGATTGGAAATAAAGGTCTCCAGACCTGACCCCTTGTGACTTCTTTTTGTGGGGGAGAATCAAAAACCTTGTATTTCGAGACCGCCCAACCACTACAAGGGAATTGGTACTGCATTCAGGCAGCTTCTGCGGTAGAACTTCTTAATGCAGAAAATAGCGTCAAGAGAAGATGTGCGATATGTCTACAAGAAAACGGCCGTCAATTTGAGCATATGTTTTAGAATTAACGAAACTTGTTAGATATAGATTTTAAGTGTTACATAGTTTAATTAATACAAACTTTAAATAAAAAAATTTCTTTTAATAATTTTATTTACGATTATTATTTTTCGGGTTGGTACTTATTATAAACTAGAAATTAAAGTGCGAGGTTGCTGTGTACCCTCGTGTCTTAGCCAACTTTGTATCGTGGCCAAATTTTGTATGAAAAACAAAAACAATAAATTTTTATCTACACGTTTAGGGAGCGCACAGCGCGGCCTATGGTACATATTAAAAATTGCAAATATCTTTTAAACTATTTAATAAAACTAGGTGTATGGCACATCTCGCAAACTATTTTTTTTGAAAATTTGGGGATATCCCATATCAAGAGATATAACTTCGTGTGATATCTCGGTAACTAAAGGCTCTAAGACAAAACGGGTAATATATAGAGATTCCCGCTTAAAAAAAATTTAATTAAAATTTAAAAAAAAATAAAAAAGTCTATTCTTACAATTAAAAAAGTTACAGAGGGTCTTTAAAATCGAACACTTTTCAGAATCACCCTGTAGCTCAAAAACGCCTTGACATATCACGATGCGGTTTTCAGTTTCTGACTTTTCTCATGGATATTAGTTTTGGGTTAACTATGCTGCAAATGCTTAAAGCCATAGAGGCCCCTCGAATTTGGACCACCCGGTACATAGTAGAATGGGAGTCCATTGGAGGAATCCGTCCACTGTAAATAGAACTAATAGTCAATGTTCTTCTTTTCTGTGCAGCAAATTTGATATCATTCGTCGCTGGTATAGGACTGTCCTGGACTTCGCCGGTATTTCCAAAACTGGAATCTCCTCAAACCCCTTTAAACTCCCGAATTGAAATTTTGCAAAAGAGCTGGATCATGGCTCTACTGAACATCGGAGAGATTATCGGGCCGTTCATTTTCGGTTATTTGGCTGACAAAATCGGACGAAAGATTACGTTGATTGTAATTTCGATACCTATGGGTATTGGACTGATCATCTTGGCATTCGCAACCGATGTTAGATTGTACTACGCAGCAAGGTAAGTTAAAAAGGGACCGTCATCATGTCTATTGCTATTGTGTTTTCATCGCGTTATTCAATTCCTGAAAATGTTATCAATGTTGCAGTATATAAACACAACCATTAAATGCGACGCTAATCCGGCATTGTTAAACTACGATACTAATTCTGTTACTTATTAAAAATGCCCTGGCGCGAATAAACAATAATCTTGGTAAATATTTTGGATATTTCACGACTTTCTTTACCGTATGTGTTATTATCATGCTTCGGCAATTGTTTCAAAGTTCTAAAAAAATATTTTTTTAAATCTCTGTCCAATTTATATTCCACATTTTTATGAAACATTTATTTATTATTTAAAAAAGAATAAATAAATAAAACTATGATTGTGGAACCAATCTTTAATGACAAAACCCAACTTATACAATAAATGCATTTCAGTTATTAAAACGTTATAAAAAAGAAAAAGATTTTTAATAATAATATTAATACCACCTTTGTCTTGTTTGTTCCTATGAAGAAAAAATTAAATTTGTGATAATTACAATCATGCTTAGAAAATCAATATCAATTTGCAAAAATCAAAATAGACTTTTAACATACATGTTTTACCAATTAAATAATGTGGTAATAAGAAATATATTAATAAGGATACTAACAAACAGTATAATATGAACAATTTTATTTTTATATATGAATATGTCCGGTTCTATAGCGTCCTACGTCTTCCGGTTCCCAATTTCCACTCCTTCCCAGTCTCCTGGTTGTAGGTTCCTTTCTGATATGGTTGTGTGTATTCCGTTTAGCCTTAGCTTAGATCTTAGCTCTTCCTCTTTTCCTATGACTCTTTTCGCCTTCACTATTTGGTCTTCGCAGTTTCCAGATCCTGTTCCTTTCCGCCCACACACATGCATTTTTTTTATTACAGTTTACAGTCAGTCCCCATGTTGTATATTCATCAAATGGCCTCCTTGTCATAAACTCTACGTCTTCTTTATCCTGGGCCACTACAACTTGTTCATCCGCAAAATAGTTTATGTGTGATACTATTGTGTTTATAACATTTTCCAGATAAATTTTGAACAGATAAGAAAGAATAATTAATTTTTTTACTAAACAGAAAATACAACGAATTCAATTGCAATGAAAATATCAAAATCGTAAATTTGTCAGACGCAGGTAATCCAGCTTTGTCATCGTTATGCACTTTCTTAATAACATGTTGAACGATGTAGATTAAAGTTAAATTTAAATATTTACCAGATCTTGATCAATATTATGTTATATAGTAGATGTCAGCACCATACTAAGCAAAGTAAAGTATTTCTTCATCAAAAGGTGTTAAGTTGGGACACCATTCTTTATATGGCGCTGAAGGTTTTGACAACAAACTCTAGTCTGACAGTTTCTGAGAGTTTCAAAGTTATTTGTTTCTCTATTTGACAACCTCTTGCTAAAGCTTCATTGCTGAAAGTTTGATAACAATCGTAATAAACAAGTGACCAAGGAAGTTTGTCAACTTGTTGCATATATACTGCACAGTGTGTATGTATGTTATAAAAATCTGGAGCCCTGCAGTTTGTGGATCATGGTGCTACTTTTTATGTGACACGAAAGCTGTCAACAGAATTTTCATATCCCATGGCGTTTCTGGCACCCCTGGTATTTCAGTTAATATTTAAGCTATCAAATAGACTTCTATGGAGGGGCACTTTTTTTTTAATTAACGACATAAGGTTGTGAATTTTTAAATGGGACACCCTGTGTAATTTTGCGACATTGTATTACATCTATTAAGGGCTTTCATCATGAAATTCAAACCAATTATTATTATTATTATTAAATATTTAATTGAATAACTATATTACACCATAATTTTATATATTCAAAAATTATTTAATTTTAGTTCATTAATATTGATTACTATCTAGTACTAAATTACAAGTTCAACTTAAAAAATGTATTCAAGAAGTATTTTTATCCGTGTTATCTATTTTCTTCTGGCAAAATTAGTTTAAATTTTTATTAGCGTAAAAAATGGATTTCCTAGAAAAAAAATTAGTCTAAACATATTAAGTTATATTAGGGGCCTGGCTTGCACATTTCTTAATTCCCTTTTAGTGGCATTTCACGTATTGTATGATGCTGATTTTTGTAAATTTGATTTTGAAGATAGCCTCATAAGAAATCATCAAGTATTGGTAAGTCGGAGACTTGGGTGGCTGTCTTATGGGACCGGGTGGGCCAATCCAATGATTAGAAGAATTAATGTCTCTGTAACTCTGTAACTCTGTAACTCTGTTACTGCCGCAAAAACATTTTTCAAAGTTATATAGAAGTGAAACATACTTTATCCTTTATTCATTGTTATATATATAATTTTTATGTCCATTATGCAAATGCAGTTCAGATGCTTCATCTCTATTTTCACGATACAGCACGAAACATATTTTTCAACATTTCGAAAGTCTTCGTTGACAGTCAGAATAGTTAGAACAACTTAATTAACTAATTAAATTCGTTAATAAAATTACCGAAGCAATATTCAATACTTTTTGTATCATTAGCAATTCCACACACAAGGCGTTTTTTTGTTTCAGTCATAGCCAACTCTTTAAAATAATCAATTAGAACAAAAACTATCCAACTTTATGTGATAAATTAAAAAATAAAACAAAATCTAGAAACCAGCTACTCAGCAGCAGCTCAGAAATGCAATGGAAAAAGAGATTTATGTTGATGGGATTTCATTTCACCAAAATAGTAGCACCATGACCTGCAAACTGCAACCGTAATGACAACGAATGTCATTCAACTCTATCGAAACACTAGATCACTCCCGAAGCCTCTAGCCAATTGGGACGTCTAATACATCGACCACAGCGTTCACACACGTAAAAATGAAATAATCAAACGCTAATGACCGTTGAAACGTATAGTGCCCAACAATTTCAAAAATTTGATTGGTTATGAAAAATATATTTATTTAAACATTATCTACTTTGCAGATTGCTCCATGGCATTGGTATAGGAGGCTGCTTCTCGGTCGTCACCATGTACCTGGCGGAAATTAGCGAGCAACACAATCGGGGCAAATTAAGCTGCGCCTACAGCCTTTTCCTTTCGTTCGGAGTCCTTTATCCTTACGCCATCGGACCGTTTCTAAACGTCAAAGTGTTTTCGCTGAGCTGCGTCGCTCCGCTCCTGCTGTTTCTCGCTTTGTCTCCCATATTCGTTCCAGACTCTCCGTTATATTTAATTAGAAATGGAGATTTATCGGAGGCGGAGAACGTACTAATAAAGCTAAGAGACAATTCGGACGTCCGCAAGGAACTTTCGGAGATTCGTCAATTCGTCGCGGGTAACAAGGACGAGAACACTGGCTATATCCATCTTTTGGCTGCCAAAGACCTCAGAAGAGCGCTACTGGTGGGGGTGGGATTGGTGGTTGTTACTCAGCTGACCGGAATATCCGCACTGGTCGGTTTCCTTCATAGCATTCTAGATAGTGCGGGCAGCACCATACCTTCCAAATATGCTAGCATATTGGTTGGCAGTGTCAAGTTCCTCACAGTTTTTGTGACATCGGCAATCATCGAACGTCTGGGGCGGAGATTCCTGCTTATGATGTCGTGCGTAGGGATGATAATTGCACTCGTAACAATGGGACTCTTTTTCTCGCTCCACGCCGGTAACGATTCCGGTGACGTGACCGTATACTTTTGGTGGTTACCTACGACTTGCTTGTTGCTATACTTCATCAGCTTTAATTTGGGCGTGGGTCCGGTTTCTCTTACAGTTATGAGTGAGATTTTTCCATCTAACGTCAGATCGACGGCGTCTGCGCTGGCAACCACGCTCAGCTTCGTGGCAGCTTGCGCCATTACCTTTATGTTCCCCATAATAAGCGCGTATTTAAGCATGGCTTCCACGTTTTGTATTTTCAGCGGATTCTGTATGGTCGGCTTGGTATTCGTCTATTTTATTGTTCCCGAAACTAGGGGAAAAACTTTAGCGGAAATCCAGGAGCTTTTAGCTAGGTAGATGTGTTTGTTATTTCATAATTTCAAGAAAAATACTCTCACACCTTCATGCAATTTTTTTGCAGTAAATAGAAAGTAATCAAGGAGGGTCAAAAACGCGATGACTTCCTTTTAATGACCGATCCAGTAAAAATCAAAAATTTAATTTTGAAATGAAGAAGTAAGCAGCTAGTACCAGTAAATTGAATTGTTTAAATTTCTTCCGATAAAAAAAATTTTAGTATAGTATTTTTTTTAGAATTTAAATTTTTACTTTTAATCGAATATGTGGAGAACTCAAGAAAAAGTCTATAATTCATTTAACTCGAGATTACAAGATTGGCAGTGAGTAAAATTTATAAAAACAAGTCATGTCAAATGAAAATGCCAAATGTTAACTTTGACAATATGCTAATTGGCTTAAAAACACTTCCAAAACATCACGGATGATATTTTCATGAATTTGCCTTATTTCGTATCTAATTCATGATTTTGAACCATCTAAATTTTGTCTTTTATCCTGATACACTTTTGAAGTGTAGAGTGTAGTAATATCTGGAGATTTTGCAGGATATTCTATTGATCCCATTCTCCCAATCCAATGTTAACATAATTATTTGAAATTATTTCAAAAAAGGCACGATGGAGATTATCCTTACCTTATAATAAAATGTTTATGTTCTCGTTAGATTTTGGATGACCCGGCCGTCGACCTCCCTGTTTCTATCAATTTTCTTTCAGTTTTTCAGTATAGGGTTTTGACAACCTGTATATTTTCTGTTTGAGGCAAGAAATGCGCAAGAATAAATTATGATGGATGAAGTGAGAAAAGATATTCAATACGAGTCTGCATAAGTTTTTCAAATCACGGCGAATGAAATATCGTAAATATCGCTGTTTATTTGTTTATTCCTATATTATCTAAAAGCAAAATGGATGATCTGCGTTGTAAAGACTGAAACGAATTTTAAATTGTAGATAAACATGTAAATATCGTAAAAATGTAATAAAGTCCCCAAAACCCAGTTTACAACTGAAATAAAAAATTCATTTCGGTAGAGATTTAAATGGCAAACAATACACAATACAAGCTTAGGGTATCTTAGGAATATAAGTCGGTTAATTTTGTCAGTATACACTTTCTGATAAGGTCATGGTACGTCAAAGGTATTCGCCATAAAATCAATGTTCATTTTTAGTGAAAATGCAAGCCAAGAATGAAGTCGCAAATAGATATATCATTTCATCGAGAGCAAAGTGCATATCCATACCTAACGGGAACAAACCAACATTCACATTTTTAATGTTACCAAGGACACTGGATGGTTTGGTATTGTATAAGAAAAACATACAATAAAAGGCGACAAAACAAAATTAATCCAGAATAGGGATAATCAGCTTAAAGATTACAAAAGCTTATTCGAATATACCTGACGAATTATCTTATTTAAGGATTAAGTATTGCATTGGGCTATCTAAGGAATATAGATAATGGAATCAATGGCTTCAAATCACAGCAAAAAATTACTTCACTTTTTCACTATTGACCCATACTCACCAGACACTTGTTCATGAGTTCAATTTTGTGTAATAACTAAAAAAACATATAGGAATACTAAGTGACTGAAATTCCATTGCCTTTATTTTTTGTTGACACAACGGTTCGAGCAGATATATCACTTCTCTATACAATATCATTGCATCAGCAAATAATATCTTTTTTAAATTGTCTCGGTTGCTGGTACCCTTTCACTGTTGAGATATGCCTAGAAGGGCTTGTTTACGAGTACAGTTTGTGTAGCCATATGATAAAAGTGGACAAAAATTAATTAGGCTAAAATGAAGATAAGCGATTTAAAATCTGCAAAAGCATATTCGAATATATGTCACCAATTATAAGATTTATACCCTCATGAGTTTTGTCGGGCCTCTCTACGATATTGCCTAGCGACGAAGTATACACGTCAGCATGTACAGTTGAACCATCTCACCACGACTACAATCTGCAGCATTGCATTGATCAGCTAGAAAATATAAACACCAGAATTGATAGCTTCTAACAGTGAATCAACTCCTAATGAATCCAGCTCCTTCTTACCTTTTCGTCACTGAACCACGCCCGCCCAGAGTGGTTTATGAGCACAATTTTTTTGATAACGGACCACAAAAACATACGATACAATATTACAAGGCTAAAATGAGTAATTTAAAGGCTACAAAACATGTTATAATATGTCCTGACAATTAACTCATTTAAACTCTCAAGAATTTTGCTCAATCTCTTAAGAATAGAATATCATTGTATTGGCTAACTGCGAAATATAAACACCCCAGCAAAGAATTACTTCAAAATGAATCAAAGTCGTTGGTACTCTTTCACTGCTGAACCTGGGAAGACTTGTTTATTAGTACAGTTTTGTTCAGTTCCTGACTACAAAAATATATGGTAGGAGGAGGAGTTTTGTCCTCTCTAGGATATTGTTATGTTGGTTAGTTACGCTAGCATTAATGGCTTGAAATTAGAGCAGAAAACCACTTCGAAAGGAGCCGCGCTCCTTGGCACTCTTTCACAGTTGAACCATAGCCACCATGAGTAAAATTTTGTTTGACAACTGACTAGAGAAATATACGATTGCACTACACAAACTTGTTCGAACATATCGGTGAAATTGAACACCATATAAATTATAGCAGAGAATAACCTCACTCGCCTTGGTACCCTTACGTAACTGAACTATACCTACCAAGATTAGTCTATGAGCACCATTTTTTTATAGGGTACCACAAAGACATTCGATATAACACATTGTAATTTATACCCTTAGGAGTTTTGTCACGTCTTGTAAGGCAATATAAACACCACAATTAATAACCCTCAGGAGTTTTCTTCAGTTTCTTTAGTTAAAAATAGCGTTATGTTGCCCAACAAGTATTAGCACCAGAAAAAAATCACTTCGTAATCACTATCACAGCTCGTCCATAAGCACCATAGCTATCATTTCGTTTGCTGGCCTTTGATATGTTACTCGACGTTTCCATATTATAACTCTAGGCTTTTCAGCATATTCTTCGACCCTGTACCACTTCGTTCAAGTTAAAAATACTACCTCGACCCTTAATTAAGTTGAAGGATTGCCCGAAAACTCACGTGCACGTCGGGCGACATCTTTTAAATAGCGAAAATAATATATTAAGAGACAATGCTCATTATCAAGCCTACCCGTACGGTAACGAAAAGTCTATCCGATGACCACGAGGACCAAGATAAATGTCGCGATAAGCGTTTCGGGTGTATTTTATGTGCAACGCACGTGTACGGGAAGATGCATCGTAGTATTATGTAAATGGGAATGATAAGGAACAATCACAGGGTTCACGTTTCACGAAATTAGCCCTTTGGAAATTCGGCCGTCCTTCGGGTCGCCCGTTGGAAGAGAAATCCGTGTCGACCGCCCATTCAACGTTGATCATGGCATTAAGATAAACGGTACGGGTTGATATTAATTTGGGAGCCAAAAGGTTGTCATTAACAGTTTGAGAAAATACTATTGCAGTTGGTGTATTTCTCTTAAGTTATTGGCAAAATCGAGAATTCGGTACGTAGGTATGCAGTGTGTCTAAGATAAGGAAACCATAAGAGATACGAAGATGGTTAAATAAGATAAAAGTTGAAAAATTACAAGGTTAATAACGTGTTGTTGAGAAAACTGAAAACTTTCCACCACTTTCGAAGATACGCCAAAAAAGCTAAATTGGTCGATTTGGTTTTTATGTTTTGTGCTGTTGTCAAGGAGATAAAGGTCATATTTATTAAATAAATAAATTAATTAAATTAATTTAATTAATTAATTAATTAAATTAAATTATTAAAATTAATTAAAAGGTTTAACATTTTTAGTTTCTTATATATGTTCTGGTTGCATGTTTTAAAGTCTGGGTCTATAATATTTATAGGAACATTGTCTTTTGAGTAGGTGCGCTTTTTCTGATATTTGAATTTCTCCACAAATCTGAGCCTTACATAGTAGCATCTTACAATCTGTATAACAAATTATGGTACTGTTTGTTTCAAGTTATAACATATGATTCGTATATAATGTAAATAATATTGGACCAAGAACGCGGCACGCCATATTGTACCACTCTCGCATCAATATTTACGTCTTTTATATTGACGCATCGTTCTCTGATAGCATCTTGCGTGGACCATCCTAACTCTATACTGCAAGTCTGAAAGTTTGGTATATTTATTTAGAAATGTAAAAATGCAATTATTTCGGATTTTATAAAGCTCGTCAATATTTTACACTGATAGATAGCATGGATATTGGGCTATAATTAGCGATTTTGTCTCTGTTTCCGCTTTTGTATAAAGGTTTCATAATTTCCTTTTTGAGACACTTTGGGTAATATTTTGGTATAGAAAGCGCTGACATGATAATGAAGCCAGATGTTAATTCATAAACTAAATGATTATTAGACCGTTATTTTTTAAACACAGATAATAACTATTAAATTTAAAACATTTCTTAACAAATCAGTAATGTTTTAAAGCCGCCAGGAACTAGTCTTATTATCAGTTGAAGCTCAAAAACTTGCTAGAAAATTCCCATATAAAAAATCGAGTGGAGTGAGGTCCGGCGTACGGAGGGACCACTAAGCGGCGGCTGAATGGCTACCTAACCGTTTTTACGGAAATCTGTCCAATAGGTACAGTCTGTTTTAATTTTCATCATTCTCTACAACAAAGCTTTAATGATATTATTAGCTATTGTTATTGGGCAAAGCCATGAAAAAAAAATATTCTTACTTGAGTGGGCCAGGTATATTTATTATATATATATATATATATATATATATATATATATATATATATATATATATATATATATATATATATATATATATATATATATATATATATATATATATATATGATGACACTATATTCCGGGATATCATCCGTTCGCTCGTTGAACTCCGACTGGAATCCTGCAAATCCTGCATCCGACTGGAATCCTGCAGACGTTTCGCCAAAATCTCACTTGGCATCTTCAATGCTCGCGCTCCGAAAACACTTCGAACACTGGGGTGTGGAGTGTTTTCGGAGCGCGAGCATTGAAGATGCCAAGTGAGATTTTGGCGAAACGTCTGCAGGATTCCAGTCGGATGCAGGATTTGCAGGATTCCAGTCGGAGTTCAACGAGCGAACGGATGATATCCCGGAATATAGTGTCATCACATTTTTCCATCCGTGAATCAATACGTGAGAATATATATATATATATATATATATATATATATATATATATATATATATATATATATATATATATATATATATATATATATATATATATATATATATATATTATATTTCTTTTGACCATTTGTGGCGGTACTAAATAATCCTGTTTACTGTGCGCTTCGAAAAAGTTAAAACGTCAATATCGTCGATAAGGGATATTATTGATACTGGCGAATTGAAGAAAAGCAACAAACTCAACGTATAGACAATAGCGATCAGGACCTAATAAAAAGCAAAACATATTATCTTTATCAAAGCGAAGTTGTTCCTTTCTTGGATAAACTGAAAACACGATACACACCACGCTGTGTCCAAAGGATGGGTTGATTCCACTCAAAACACTCAGAAGACCTTCAAATAAGGGAAAACGCATCACCACAATACACGCTGGATCAGAAGACGGATTTGTCCCAAACTGCTCGCTGTTGTCTGCAAGAAATATTAATGTTACCATAATTTCGTCCTACCAAGTAATCTTATTGGAAAAGCATTCAAATTTCTGACCCAAGTAGCGATATTTTTGTTTCCTCAAAATTAAATCAGCAGTAAATTTCGCGATTCCAACAGATGTTCCCAGATTTTCAGGTACAGCTAACAATATGGTATTTACTTTTTCTTTATTACAAGGTTTATTTTTCGATAAAACAAGTTCCATGAACGCCAAATAGTGTTTAAGGTTTGTAGTTAATCTTCAAAGAATGTTTGTTCTCGGTTGTCTTCTCTCTGGGCACTTTATTCAATACATACGCCCAGCTCTAACACAAAATCACATTCCATTTCCAATAGGAAAAAGGAAATAACCGCAAAAGGACACAACAACAACGTTAAAAAAAGGCATGGACCATTTATATTTATAAGCATTAAAAATGTATTAAAAAACCCTTTTTTTCATTTGGAAAATGTATGTGGCACATCGTATAGTTTTTGTACGGATCATATGAAAAAACAAAGGTATTGCTTTCACCGAAATATCGTGGAGTTCGGGTAACGATATACCGGTATTTGACTTTTTGAAATCCCCATCTACTTTTTTCGTAGGCCATACCGCTCGCTCAACTATTTCCTCCCACTAGATCTCATCTTTAGTTTCTTGTTTAAGGTGGTTAGTTTGCTCTCTCGAATTGGCAACATAAATGGGTCTTGGTGCGCATTCGAGTTCGAAGCTTCCTCCCAAACCGATAACGGTTTCGTTAACGCAACAAAAATTAAATTATTCTGCGAAGAGTTATCGAAGAGACGCGTCAAGTGCCGCCGAACTTCTAATTAATAGATACGAATCGACCAAAGTGTTTTATTTTCGGGGAACTTGTGAAAAGTTTCCATTTATATTAGAAAGTGAGTTTCGGAGAAAAATAATTTCCAGGGGAAGTGCTCCTCCAACAACAGTATATCAACGGAACGACTTTACGGAAGAAGTGTAGACTTCTGAATGGGCATTGATAAAAACCTATAGAGAAACGACCCTTCACTCCTTCGCAGCGACGATAAGATTGTCTAACTGCGCCCCGCGTTCCGTTCAAACGAGCCGTTTTGTTTGGTGTTATTTTCGTCTCTTTCGCCCGTATTTCCACACGTTTCGTGCCCGATCGAAGTCGGGAAAAAGTGACAAGATTTTCGATTTTTTTCGTATATAATTTGTTCTTGAACATTTGCTATTTCAAATATTGAACTGAGGTGGCTTTTACTTGACGAAAATCCATTCAACAAAGTAAATAAGAACTAAATGTTCAGATTTTCACGACATTGTATATTTTCACATGACAATTGTTTACTATATATACCGAAAAATGACAATAAAACCTAAATTAATGTTGTTGTGAGAATTTAAGATCAATAAAGGACTATAATTTAAATCTAATTGATCGTTAAGCAATACATTTGAATGTCTCATTTTGTTAATCTCCATGGCTTCCAATAAATTTCTTTTCTACTCTTTGTGGCTGTATGTAAAATATCAAGATTGTCGTCAAAAATGTGTTTTTCTGTGTTTAAGTGTGTAGCATAATTATAATCTAGACTGTTGTTTTTAAACACACTTTTATGTTCGTTAATACATTTCTTGAAGGATCTACCTGTTTGTCCAATATAAATTTTAGGACAAGATCCGCACTTCAACCTGTAGACACTTGATTTTTGTGATTTTGGACATTTCGTTTTATTGTTTTTGGAAAATTTGGAAAATATAATACTAGAACATCCTTTAAGTAAAAGTTTTCTATGGTGGTATAGATACGTGGATGCTTGCTTTGTTGGAACGGACATACAATTGAATTCTTTTTTAAGTTACATTAACTCATTGCATAATCGTATAAAATTCACTATCGAGATTGAACAGGACAACTCTATTAATTTTTTAGACTTAACTATTACGAAACCGCAAAACAAATCAGATTTTTCCATTTATCATAAACCTTCACACACGGACACAGTTATACATAGCAGCTCAAATCACCCTTATACACACAAAATGGCTTCATTCGCTGTTTTATACACAGACTTCTTAATACGCCACTCTCAACAGAAAATTACAACAAAGAACCTAATATCATTAAACAAATTGCACTGAACAACGCCTACCACCCGTCCGTTTTAGACAAAACTATAAATAAAAAATAAATCCAGAGAACAGTAAACTCTATTTATTTGAAACCTAATACAGAACACGAACAATTTAAAACAATTACATGTTGTTTAATTTGCAATTTCGACGGGTGCGATTGGACGGGAACGCGTGCTACGCCAATGAAAAAGCAACAAAACACAGTATTTAATAAAACATAGCTAGTATGTTACAAAGTTTGTTTTTGCCATTATCGACAATTTCGCGGAAGTCGCTTGGGGTTTTTAGTGTACAAGCTCGGCTCTTTCTTAGGTGTCCGTAGCTACTGATTTTAGAAAAAAGTTTATACGAAAGCTTTATGGTTTAAATTTAATTTTAAAATTATTTTCTTTTTATATGTACAGGGTATCCGATAAGTGCTGGACTGACATTACTTTTAAAATTATAAATAGAACATCCTGTATATTTCGACATTTTTAGAATCCTTGCCAAAAATAAAGGCAAAGAAATTACTTATTCGAATTTTGTGTGGTTTATTAAGAAATTGAGATGATATATTTCTTAGGAAAAATTATGTTCTTAGTAAATATAGTCTTTCACGGCTGGCATTTTTAGAAGACACCGCCCATTGCAAAAACTCTTAAAATTAATTAAAAAATAAGAATGATATCCTCTAATATAATTAGGTGCCAGTGTTTCGAAATATAAGGGACAAGGTATAGCATTTACTCATTTTAAGATGCAAAAACTTTAGCTGCTCTATTGCATCAGATTATAAATTTTAAACTGTATTAAAATTTAAACTTTATGAATGGGATACCACACTCTAAATGCATAATCCAGTCTACATCAAACATTGCTTGCGGGAATAAAAAAGGTTACGAGTGAAACTCAGAACTTGTCTTGAAACATTTAAACTTATTTTATTATCAGTACAAAATTGCTGGAGGGCATTAAGCTGCCCTTGGAAGCGGATGGGGTCATCAACATCAACATCGAGACGAGTAAAGGATCAAGATCCCATTATATGAAATATGTAAATTCGGTCAAAGGCATTTATCAAATTAGTCTACCATTGATCTGCAATCGCCAACATTTTCAAATACTTTAGCAAAATTTCACAATATGATGGCACAAAACGTTTCCATATAAATCCCCTAAGTAAACATCCGGTTTTTAACGTCTACCTTGGTTACCTTTACGAAAATAACTCGCCATTTGCATAACCCAACATTAAATTAATTTAGAAAATGTAATTGTGTTTGAGAATGGATTTGGCGGTCGGAGGTAGCATGATAATAGAAGCGTTCGAGGCAGTCGGAATTTGTTCATTTAAAGTATATCTACCCGGGGAACTTTTCTGTAAATATTACGACAGGCCTTTCACGTGAAGCGATATTCCGAAAACTCCATTCGAGTCTTGCCCGCAGTTATATAATAATAACCAAAGCGCTTTGTTTCGCGGTTCGTCTCCATAATTGAAATATATATATATCTATATATATATATATATATATATATATATATATATATATATATATATATATATATATATATATATGATGACACTATATTCCGGGATATCATCCGTTCGCTCGTTGAACTCCGACTGGAATCCTGCATCCGACTGGAATCCTGCAAATCTTGCATCCGACTGGAATCCTGCAGACGTTTCGCCAAAATCTCACTTGGCATCTTCAATGCTCGCGCTCCGAAAACACTTCGAACACTATATATATATATATATATATATATATATATATATATATATATATATATATATATATATATATATATCAAAGATTTTCATTTCGAGGAGAGAGTTTCGTGCCAACGCGTCTCTCGGTCAAAATGACGACCGGAATATTGTTCGATTGACTTGCGTTCATTGAGACACATCGTTAATACCGCGTTAAATTTTAAAAATTTAACTCATAGAATTGTGCTGAAGATATTCTGCTCTGATTTGAAAACTATCAAAAAAGGTGTGCCACAGAGCTCGGTTCCTTTCGCATTGTTTTCCTCAATGTTTAGATATGAAAGACAGTCAGAAATATTCAAATGAAACAAGGTGGCTTTCGAAAAATCGTCGCTGGGCGGGGCAAGTTCGTAGCGGGAAGCTATAAAGCTATAAAAGGAAAGAACTTCACGGTTTCGTGTGATAAAGGGACCCAAAGTTTTTTGTATCGTGCTTCTGCGGACCACTATGGAACTTTCGCAAAACCGATGTAATTTAATTGTGCATGCACCCTGTATAAAATGTCCTTCGCATCTTCTCGAAATTCAAAGTTACAGCAAACACCGGCAAATATTAAAATTTGCACAAATAATAGCTTTGTCGAATGATATTTTTGAAAATATCTCGCGCCCTGTATAATTGACGAAACCATAAACTCTCTCTCGACACAGTTTACGATACTGTTCATATCAAATTATCGCATCTTTACCCACAAAAGCAGTTTGGTTTGGCAATTCATCATGAATAGACTCACGCCTAAACAACGCTTCCAAATAGTGCAATTTTATTTCGAAAATAATGGTTCTGTGCGGAATACGTATCGCTTACTACGTCCATTTTATCGTCGACAAAATCGTCCATCAGAGCAGATAATTCGATTAACCCTGGAACATTTTCGCACCACGTTTACTCTTATTGATAACTCGCATCCCCAGAGATGCCGTACAGTGCGTACAGAAGAAGCTCTGCTGCTGTAGAGCGTAGCATTGAGGAAGACCCGAACGAGTCCATCCGCCATCGAGCACAGGAATTGGATCTGTGTCCACCCACTTTATGGAAGATTTTGCGGAAGGATCTCGGTTTACGTGCTTACAAAAGCCAACTCGTGCAAGAATTGAAGCCAAACGATCATCAAGTAAGGCATTGATTCGAATGGACCCAACACGAGATTGCCGTTGTTCCTGATTTTCATAACCGAACTTTGTTTAGCGATGAAGCGCACTTCTGGTTGAATGGCTACGTCAACGAACAAAACTACCGCATTTGGAGCGAAGCTAATCGTCAAGTGTATGTCAAGACACCGTTATATCCAGAAAAACTGACTGTTTGGTGCGCTTTATGGGCTGGTGGAATCATTGGTCCGTACTTCTTCAAAAACGGTGATAGCCAGAACGTTACAGTCAATAGTGATCGGTATAGAGCTATGATTACTAACTCTTTCGTTCCTGAATTGAATAACCATGATGTCCAGGAGATGTGGTTTCAACAAGACAGCGCAACATGTCACATCGATTTATTGAAAGACACGTTTGGTGACCGCCTAATTTCACGTTTTGCATCTGTGAATTGGCCTCCAAGATCTTGTGATTTAACACCGCTAGACTACTTTCTGTGGGGCTATGTAAAGTCATTGGTCTATGGATAAGCCACACACGCTTGACCATTTGGAAGACAACATTCGCCGTGTTATTGCCGATATACGGCCACAAATGTTTGAAAATTGGACGTCCAGATTGGACTACATCCGCGCCAGCCGTGATATTTAAAATGTAATGCCACAATATTATCTTTCGGATAAATAAAATTCAATCGAATAATCCAGCGTTGTTTTATTGCAACTTAAATTTCTATACATCGAAAAAAAAACACCAATTACTTCGCGTTATTTTATTGCTCCCAATTTAAAGAGTCTAAATGCTGGTCCATACTTCTACTTCTTTCCCAAGTCTGAAGTCGGTAGCTGCAAATTTGGAGTGCATATTATGTTTTTTAATATTGCACGGATTATCGCGAACACCCTGTACAATACTTAAAAACCGTAAATACAAAAGTTTAAGCTGTCTATATGGGCTATATCGTCACGTAAAAGAATCTGACATCTTAAACACAGATTTGAAATTATTGCCAATTTTCAGTTTTTTTGAATTTGCGGCGCGCCCGGTCAATTTTTCAAAAATTGTCAAGAATAAAAGTTTATGGAGATGTTTCCTATGCGTCTTCTGGTTCAAGAATTTTTTTGGTCCTGTAAACCGTTTTTGAAAAATGGTCTGTTTTGTACACCCTTGCACACGGGAATTTTAATTTTTTTAAAATACTTCCCGACCCTCCAAACTCCTTTATTTTCAATAGGTTCCGTCACGGGGAAAAGCTGCATATATGTGCAAAATGTGAAGTCGATTGCTTCAAATTTCGGACGCTTATCGTGTTTCATAGCAAGGTCCAAAAAACCATCAAAAATCGCGAGAAAAAGACGGATACCGGCGTCCGATCAGGGCCATTTCTTATAAGCTTATGTGCCTCGTCGAGGGTTAAAAAGGAGGCAAATTTCAATTTTGTAGCTCCAACGTTTCGAAAGTTATTCAGGAAAATCCAAAAGACGAGAACGGAGAACGGAGAACGGTCAAACAGACAAAAAAAAATTTTTTTTCTGTACCAACAGCGATCCCGTAGGACTTACCGTTACCGAGATATAAAATTTTTATACGACGGCAGATACTTTCGAAAAATTCGATTTCATCCATTTTCGAAAGTAACAAGAGAGAGGGTTAACTACGACCTACCAAAACTAATCATATTGAAAAGTCCCAACTAATGACAACAGACAAAGACAAAAACGTAACGTAAAATCAAATTAATAACAAAACCATCCCAACTGTTCAACAAGCAAAAAATCTAGGCATTATATCTAATAGTTATCTTTCTTTCGATTATCACGTCAAATAGAAACTGACAGAGGCATATCGGCGATTAAAAATTTAAATGAGATAAAAAATTATTTACCTCAAAAATCAAAATTTCTTCTATGTGAGAGTTTAGTTTTGTCTCTATTGGATTAAAGTCTTTGACAGCTCGCTGTCGTAGCCAACGAAAAAATCGTTCCCAATGTTGAAAATTAGTTGTATGAGGGTTTCATTTCGAAACCTTACTATTACATTATTATAAAATCGTCCCGAAAGTTTGATTTTTGTACCGAATATTAGCCCAGCAAATAGTTTGCAAGAAAATAACCTATTTCCTGTTCAGACCTAAACAAAAACATTTTACGTTTACGCGCTTTAGACAAAAATGCGCTGGGAAACTAGAAGCAAGCAACCGGGGGATTGTTAGCTCTCTGGAGAATCCCAAAGAAGAAAAAGACGTGCTGGAGATGTATGTAGGCTGAGGAGATACAGGGGCAGAATGGAGCTGAGTTGGGGTCCCTGAGGCTCCTACACCGAAACCCATCGGACTACTTTGGTGAACATGCTCGAGACGCACTTTCCTGCTTGCTGTTGAGCAAACGGGCAACCAATATGTTTGAGGACGATTCCTGGTGCAAACGCCCCTTCAAGGTAATCAACATTCCCATTTAATAGGGAAATCCGAAGAAACTGCACTTCACCAATTCATATTACGAGTTGAGAAGTCGCTTTGGCAACCTTTTTAGACATAGAAGCGTTTGATAATTCTTCCTTCGATGCGATGCTGTGGTTCGAAAGGGCGTCGTTAGATAAATCCGGTCTATGCTCAGTGGTACCCGCTTGGAGGAGAGGGACCAAATGGGATGCGCCTGCTGTAAGTTGCTCAGATTGCAGATTTTTCAAAACCGGAAGCTGTCTCAAGCGGAACCGATATGCATTCTCTATGAAAACAGACAGGATTTATGCTACCTTTTCCATAAAAACATGGTACAGAGCGAGGATCCCTACAAAGAACGACTGGCTATGTTCTTGTTTCGTGTGTATATGAGCACAGACATCTGTGTCTTTGGGGATCTATTTACTATATTCCAGACAGATATTGATGTGTGCTCACGACATCTTCAACAAAGGGTACTGGAACAAGCACATTTATATTTGCAGTGACAGTCGAGGGGCTGTCCGGTCTCTTACTTCTGTGAATGTGACTTTAGGATTGCTTCTTGAATGCCTGAAAGCACTGACAACACTGTAATTCCATCAATCTCTGCCAGATCATCTCCTAACCAGTTGAGACCACTAGGAGGCAGCCGGCTAAGAAGTAGGTGCCGTAATTCCTTGAGGGCTCTTCTTTGGGAGGGACTGAAGACGTGTATGGGTCCAAAGGCACTGCCCTTGCTATAAAGGATAAGGACCCACCGCAGATAGAATGGGAAAAGGAATAGGAATACAATAATGACACACAACGACGATGTGTACATAGAAAATTTAAAATTATTCCAGCAAAATCGTTTGTTATTGCACTGCTTTCAAGCTGCTTATCGCGCCATCTGCTTTCAGAAGACGGAACTATTTCCGCGTTTACGCCATATGGAATAAAACAGTCGGTATATCCTCGAAAACACCAAGCACTTTCCCATTACTGATTGACGTTACAGAATAAGTAGCAAATTGTTTACCTTTAACTGAATTATTAAATAACGCTCATAATTAATCCATATAATCATACAGGACGGACGGGTTATAAAAACATTTTCCCGAAATTAATGCTGCATACGGAAATTAATTGTTTAAATGTGTGCTGCATAAATTGACGATTATTATTTCTGAAAATATACTTTTCGTTTATTTCCGAAAATTTCGCATTCATTTCCAGCTCGAGGACGCGAATTTCATAATATAACTGCAACGACTATTAAATACAGTTAATTCGTTGATAACATAACGAAAAGTTAATTATGCGCGATGGGATCGAGCTTTTAAATCCGTTTGAGCACAACCGATTCTAAATGATAATTTTTCGAACAAATTATATTTTATTTTACAATTTAATAACTAATTTTATGTTTATTAAAAATGGCCTTTTATTTAAGAATTGTATATTCTGATTATACTCAGGCATTTAAATCCGACATAGTCATTATACTGGCTGTTTCAGAATTCAGTAAAAAGGTAAGTCGATTTTTTTTTATATATTTTGACAAAACTTGACACCGCTAATTTTTGTCTATAATATTGAGCATATACAACCTTATATAAAATTGCCTTAATTTTTAATGCTAAATATGAAAATTATAGAAATTAAAAAAAAAGTTTTTTGGCAGTTTTTTAATTTCGTTTCTAATCTTATTTTTCGCGTAATATGTATCGAAATTTCTTATGAAATTCGTTATTCGAGTCCTTTGTCAACAACAAAACTTGCTCATTTGAAACAATAAATGTTTCCGAACGAAGAAATTGGCAGATATTTTACGTCTTGCAAATGTAATTTTCCTACTCCCGTCCGTAAAATACCTAATTACCTACTGATCTAGCGTGCGGGAAGCGTCGCTTTACCACGTCAGCTTCGTTTCCCACGAATCCGAGCCACTTGGGACATTTCCGGGATTTTACCGCACGGATTTGGAAGCAATCGGATGTTTTCGGAGATATTTTGACGTTTGTCAATTCTGACAGTCATGTCAGTGAACGTATTCGTGTTATTTTGCGAAAATATACCCAAAAACTGACGGTCGTAGAAAAAGTATAGTATGCAACACGTTCGGTAAACTTTTTGCCGTTTGCCGCACTTTTTGCATAATATGCTATTTTCGCACAAAAAAATAAAAATCTCAAAAACGATTAGAAGATAGAAGTAATATACTGGATGTTCCATTTAAAATAGGAAAATTGATATCAAAATAAATAAGAACTAAAAGTTCAGATTTTCAGGAAATTATATATTATGACATGACAATTGTTTCGACAACACCCTGTCTTTATCAAATGTAATATTTACAAACTACCTGCTACTATATATACCGAAAAATGACCATAAAACTTTAATTAATGTTGTTGTGAGAATTTAAGTTCAATAAAGGATAGGTATTTTGATTCATTATAATTGATCGTTAAGCAATACATTTGAATGTCTCATTTTGTTAATCTCCTTGGCTTCCAATAAATCTAATTTTCTACTTTTTGTGGCTGTATGTAAAATATCAAAATTGTCTTCAAAAATGTGTTTTTCTGTGTTTAAGTGCGTAGCATAATTAGAATCTAAACTATTGTTTTTAAATGCTCTTTTGTGTTCGTTAATGCGTTTCTTGAAGGATCTACCTGTTTGTCCAAGATCCACATTTCAACCTGTAGACACCTGATTTTTGGGATTTTGGACATTTCGTTTTATTGTTTTTTAAATATTTTCCTATTGTGTTGTTAGTTCTGAAAGCTATTTGTAAACCACATTTTGACACATGTTTTGAAACTTTTTCACTAATTTCTCCTATGTATGTAATTGTTTTAAATTGACATTCTCCCACGAAAAATGAAACACTCTGTATATACCAAATTAAAATGAATTGAAGGTTTGTAATACCTCAATTAATTTTTGTATTTAACTTTTGGCTCCATCCTCTTTAGTTTCTGAGACAAGCTAGTGTCCCAAGTAAATGATCCACCCTATACGCGGACAACGAAAATATCTCTCCAAAGGTCACCTTATTCGCCTCAAGTATTAAGTGAAATACGTTCCCGAGGAAGCCGTATATAAGCGAAATGGAGCCGACTGCATAAATTCTGAAGGTGACCGCAATTTTCTTTTCGGTCAAACACACTAGTAAGTCAGACCCTTGTCAGGGGCGTGTTTTGTTCTCTCGAGGTAGTTCGGACCGAGGCGCCGCTATTAAAACTTGCTGATATGCCACCTACATGAATATTGCATTTCGGCGTTTGAAAAGGAAAAAGACGTCGACTGAGTTGATTCCGACGTCGAAAATATCCCGATATTGTCTGAATATTTTCCGCCGCTGGAAAAACGCGACCTTTTCGTAACAAGCGGTAAAAGAATTTCCTTCGGGAAAACGCAAGTTTATGACTGATTTGCAAAATCCAAAATTCGCCGACATGATGTTGGAACACATTTCTTTAAGAAAGAAAATGACGACTTAAAGGGATACAGAATTTGGTCATTTGGTTTCGAGATATACCATTGTTTTTTAAAATTTGTTGAGGGAAACAAAAGCAAAGTTTGAATTTGTATAGTAAGCCATGATCACTGTCAACAGGTATTCCGAAAAACAAGTTTTTGACAGTTTTGCTATAAACGTAGTTGGCTCTGAAAAAATTAATGTTCTTATTGACAAATGCCTTTATAGACAGTTTAACTTGCAGTAGATTTAATTTGGTACGTGGAGTTATGATTTGTTTGAAATTTGAATGACAGTTTTCTTTGAGTAATAGTAATACTCGAGAAGATATAGATATAGATATAGAAGAGCAAATATATTGACATACTTATCCTGAAAGATTACAACAGTTTCATCTTTGGGGATGCCCAAAAAATTGCGTGATTGATTATTGGCTAGGCAGGCAGTGGTCGGCTAAACCCTCTTGATATTTTCTTCGAGATGATTAAAAAAAAAAACGAGTATACAATGACAAATGACAAAAATATACGAGTCTTGAGTCAAAGAATTTAAGAAAAAATATTTATGCTCAATAGAGATCATCCAAACTTTATTTTGTATGCGAATGATCATAAAATGGGAGATAATATTAGAAAATGTTTGGGAAATCATCGTTCTTATCAATTTTATTATTATTCGTTAGTGTTGATATTATCTTCTTTAGAATTTTTAATATTATTGATTGAATTAATACATATTGAACTACTAGAACCTTTTCTTAATCCGAGTAACCTATTTTTCTAACTGAAGGTTTCACCATGCGGAACAGCTGAAAAACTTGATCAAAATCTGTTTAGTTAATAAAACTGAACAAGACCTTTCGTCATAACAGAAAATATATGGGGCATTTCAAAATAAAAAACTTGCTAGTGTTTCTTAACTTTGCGATGCGCATTTGTCTTCCTCTGTAATTCTAAAAGAAAATACTGCAAAAATTATACAAATTTTGTATTAAAATTTTTTCTCGGTGACTTCCGTTAAGCCCTCTAGGTGGGTAAGCAAATGTAAAAAGTAACCCTGTACTTAACAATGTGTTAAATCTGTTAACAAATTAACAAATTTTGAAAATTTTTACTAGTTATAGTTTCTACGTAAGGACCTACTACTTTCCCGTTGGATATCTCGTAAATATACAATACCAATATTTACGTTCAATTTTTTTGTGACTTAAGGCTTTAGGTGTTTAACGTGTTGAGAAACTTCAATAGCTCATTTCAATTAATCCACTGATGAGATATAGTCGATAAGATTTGTGATCTACGGAGTTTCCTTTTCTCCATTTGTCAGGTAATAAAGTGGCTGTAGCTTCAGAGGCAGATTAATGAATTTCAGTAGGTGTATAATTATTATTATTATTTACCACGTCAATTTTGTTTTCCAATCAAGCAATCAATCAAAGCAATCGGATGTTTTCGGAGATATTTCCCACGCCTTGAATTTTGACGTTTGTCAATTCTGACGGTCATGTCAGTAATTGTATTCGTGCTGTTTTGCGTAAAAGTACCCAAAAACTGTAGTATCTGACAGTTCGGTAAACTTTTTGAGCCACTCGTTTATTACTCACTTCGCTGCGCTCCGCTCGTGTCAAATGAACTCGTGAGTCAAATGCCGTTTACCGCACTTGTTGCATAATATACCACTATGGCATTAAAAACACTGTGCATCAGCAATAGAACATTATTCTGATCATTTTCAGATATTGCCAAATTAAAATAAATATTCCGATAATTATTTATGATATGTATTCATTTTTTGAGCAACCTTAAACCAATCAAATATATCCTTACAAAATGGCATACCTAACAATGACAAGAGACAAACATTTTTTTTTGGGAACAGAGTTTATCTGAGAAAATTTTTCCTCGTTTTCGTGTGCTTACTTAGAAACACGTTTTCGGAGGGCATATTTCAGTCCGAGATAAAAAAAAACTGTCTCACGACACCAAACCGAAAGAATGCGGTGGGCCAGAAAACACGGAAATTTATATTCGAGTCAGCAACTCTCAACCTTGTCGGCTGTCGCATTATCTGCAGCAAGACACGGTTTCCCTTATTGGCATAGAAATGCTGCATCGTTAAATGGCCCAAGTCGGGATCAAATTCGTTTAAAGGAGCACGAATTTACTAATTTATTTTAATGGACCAAAAGGAAACGTGGATAAAGTTTGACGCGAAAATGTTCGCACTGTAGGTACAATAATAGGCTACTTGCACCTAATTTTTTTAATTGCTAGAAATGTTTGCTGTGCTATCAATTAATGGATTTACTTTATCAGAAGTTTTTTTTTTGTAATTTTTTTTATTTTACATCTCACGGTTACTTTGTAAATGTTGCCAAGATTATAATATTTACTTCGCGGCGCAAATTAAACCTCGTGACGATTACTTGAAAAACAAAGCAAACAGTTGCTAGTATTAACCCATTTGCACTCGTATATATGTCCTTTCGCGAGTACTCTCTACTCGGGTCTATTATTTTATCTACTTATCTGTCTACTCGGATTTTTTTTTATTGGATTTTGTTTTTTTTTAATATTTTATAATTTATTATAATTATAACATGAAAAATAATTAAATAAAAAGAAACTTGAGAAACACTAAATAAAAAGTAATGCCTTACAAAAATAATAAATCTTGAGGAAAAAGGAACACAAAATAAATTTATATACAATAAACAAAGTGCATGCTATATTGTTGTAGTGTATGGTACCGTAAGAAGCAGTCACCAATGTATAGTACAGGCTGTGCGGGTGCAAGTGTCACAAATATACCTAAATTCCCGCCTGCCGCCTTGTACTTTACGATTGGAACATACCGCACAGTCCTTTACCTTTCCATCATTTTGGCGTAGAATATGTAATTTACCATTTGGCCGCTCTTCTGTATCTACAGATGATGATGGACTGCCAGAAATTTTGAACCCCTGCCGAAAGTTTTTTGCCATCTCGTCGACCATTTACCGAACAAACTGTAGATGTGTAATTGGCTTTTTGTTTGGGTAATTTTATATAATAAATATGCATTGACACTAGACATTCCGAGTCCCCAGAAAAATGACGCTGAATAGGAGTCTGCGCAGTCGACATCTCCCATACACTTATTGCAATTGACCACTACATTTGGCTTATTTACAACTTGTAAGTTACCTCCACGTACTCTTCTGTTTGATAGGCTGTGTTCCTGAAATATTCCACGGAGTAAGTGTGATCACGACTCTGCATGCAAATATTGGTTTTTTGATAGAATCAGGTACAAATTTGCTGTGTAAAAATGATATCCTCTACATCCTGGGTTATTGTCTAATAATTTTTACTAAATCTTCCAATGCCAAGTTTCCCTAGTACGTCAAAATTAAATGCAGTGTTAGCATCTGGCATTACAAAATTTTCATCCCCCATTTCGTAGGCTTGCTAGGATTGTAAGTTAAAAACCTAATTTTACCCTTAAATCCAACAACAGATTCGTTTACCGATATCTCTCTTGATGGAGCAAAATGTTCTATGAATTGCTCGTCCACATAATCTAAATAGTGACTGACTTTCTGAGTTCGAGCCCTAGGAGATTAGTCGATCGTTTTCATACTAGTGGAGCATCCAAAGATTTTGTAAATATCGTTCTCCTTTAAATATGCTATTGCTTATGTAAGAAAGAGTACAATTGAAAAAATTATATATTATATTTCAGTGGTTGCTGTTTCCTCACAATATACAGTGGTGGCCAATGAAAAAGAGCCATTTCAATATAATATATTTGGATCGTTGTGTTTACACAAAACTTACGCTCACAGACTGATACCTTAATGCATTATCACACCACCATCCGGCCTAAAAATCAACGGCTATCAACTCTCTTGCTTACAGAGCCATAAAACTATCTCAGCCGAGTCCCTGAAACCAGAATTGAAACACCATACCTCTGCTCTTCTCTCTAATAATTTCCACATTAAAGATATTAAGCGTTCCATCACAAAATAAACTTTACAGACATACCATTTGTCCAAAAATCTCTCAACATCTTCGATCCGTCAAAGACAAAATTTAATTTGAGATGCCACGAGTTTACAGCATTCCATGCATATGCGGCAAAGAATACAGCAAGTTCGACTCAACAAAAACCGACGCAGGAGGAATCCAGAAGTTTTATAAAAAGTGTTTGTATGAGCCTGTGGAAGATTGATAAATTAATAAATAAAATGACGTCAAAGACCCGCAGCAGGTCAGCTACAACTAGAGGTACTTATTGGTAGAACAATCGTAATACTACATTATATACTTAATGTTACACAAGGATTATTTACATGTTTAGATGGTATCTAATCGAAATGGCTCAAGTCCAATTAAGAGTTTTCTAATTTCCCTTTTAAACGCATTCCTATTATTAATACGTCTAACAGTCAGAGGAGGTTTATTAAACAGTTTTACACACATATACTCAGGACTCCTTTGAGTGATTTGCAAGCGATGTAAGGGACAGCTGTAATATTCCGATATTGTATTTTAATTTTCTGTAACCTAAGGCATTCAGATATGTATAGAGCGTATACTGTTAGTAATCCCATTTGTTTAAACATTTCGGCAAGACTGATTATATTCAATTTTTCTAATTTCTCTGAGAATCTGCAGATGTGAGTCAAGAAGACGTAAATCGGTTTAAAGATAAGTCGCCCACACTTCTCCTCGGACATCAGCCACACGATGTTTACAATGCCGATGAGACTGCCCTTGTCTTTCGAGTCTTACCTAACAAAACACTTTTGAAATCCGAAAAATGTAGTTGTGGAAAGCTTTCTAAGGAGAGGCTTACAATTTTATTGTGTGCTAATATGGCAGCACAAAAAGAAGACCTATTGTATATGTCTCTGGAAGAGATGCAGAAGTGCTGATGGATGATGTATCTCTTGTTGTCTCACAGTTTAATAACTTCTGTAGGCAAAATCATTTGATCGTGAATGTAGAAAAGACAGTCGTGGTTGAGTTTACTGGTCAGTACATTAAACCTTTAGCTGGCTTATCGATCAGTTTTGCTGGTTCGCCATTGGAAATGAATCAGACCACGAAGTTTCTTGGTTCTTATATTGATAGCTCCTTGAGATGGGACCGGGACATTGACAATGTCTGCAATAAACTAAATAAAACCTTTTTCGCAATATTAACAATTAAAGATTCATTTCTTGAGAAGGCACTAATAGCTTTTTACTACGCGTCAGCTTACTCTTCCATTTCACACAATATTGTGAACTGGGGACAAGCGAATGATGCTGAGAGAGTGTTTATACAGCAAAAAAGAATACTTAGGCTGATTCTTAAACTTCCTCCGAGGCAATCATGCAAAGCGACATTTCAACGGCTCAAAATATTAACAATGCCTTGTATATACCTATTTAAAATACTTTTGATCACACATAAAAATAAATATTCACATAGGAAGCGTACTGATGTCCACAATTACAATACTCGCAACAGAGAACATCTGCTGAAGCCAAAACTCAACCATATGTTTTATAAAAAATCACTAAGTTACGCGGGACCATATTATTATAATTTGCTGTCTCCAAGCTTAAAAAATTTATCTATAAATCAATTTAAAAAACACATCAAGAGGCTCCTGACGGCCAATGCTTTCTACAGCCTGAAAGAATTTGAAGCGTACCTGAGAGCATCGTAAATAACGTCAAAAGTTTACCGAGATTTTTCTAATGTATACTCTCTTTTATTTTAAATTACATTAACTTGTTTGTCATGTTTGTTATATAAATATATACTCGTATTCGTTCTACACATTACTTAAGATTATGATATACATTGTTTTTACAATGAAACTTGTAATTTATTATTTGTATTTATTGACGAAACATCCATTGTATCACCTGGTTTTGTGAATAAATAATCTATCTATCTATCTATCTATCTATATGTATGTAGTAATTAAAAAATTACCGGCTATATGGAAATTTAACAACAAAGCATGGATGACACGAGACATTATGATTGAAGGGTTGCTACAATTTTATAGAAAAATGACTAACGCAGCATCGCGCCTCGTGTGGTAAAACTACAAAACATAAAAATTATCTTTTTGCCTCCAAATACGACATCAGTATGTGAACTTCTATATGAGGGTATCATACAGAATGAGAAATTCTATTCTCGTGGACCCATACTGAAGCATATTTTATCAAAGATGGATCAAGTAATGTCCGCGTCAGATTTAGCAAAGTCTGTAAATATTTTAGAAAAACTTTATTGTTTGTATTGTTTCAACATTACGCCATAGTTGAAGTAGATTGAAATTTAAATTCATTATCGTTAAGTCAATATCGCATATAAAGCGCCTTACACCAACGGTTGTTCGAATAATGCAAAATTTCTAAACTTCAAAGATATGCCTGATACAATTGGTAACGAATTTAAAAAAGAATTATTTGATTTAATATCTAAAGCTAACGAAAAACAAACAGTGGACATCAAAAGGGACTTAAAGGCGGAGATTGAAACTTATGTAGTCAACGCGAAGATCGATAGCGTAAATGACGAGACGGAAAAACTTAAAGAGAAAGTGAGACAACTTGAAAGAAAAGTTAGGAAAAATAATGTTATCGTCTTTGGTCTGAGGATCGGCCAAAACGAGAACATCCTAGCAGATACAATCGCTAAGCTAAATTTGTTATTACAAACGGATATAACTGAAGGAGATATAAATAATATTTAAAAGTGAACGGGCACCAATAATTATCAAATTTGTTTCTTTTCTAAGAAAGACCCTATTGTTTAAAAATGCTACAAAACTGAAGGGCAGTGGAGTATCCATCGGGAACGACCTTTCCACTGAAGATCGCGCCGAGCAAAAAACTCTGGTGAAGCATTTGAAATTAGCCAAATAGAAGAATCCAAACGCCAAAATTAAGAGATTTAAACTGGTTGTTGCCGAAGGCACGTATACAGCAAAAGAACTGGAAGAAATTGAGAATTATCAATCTGAAGACTCTGAAGACGACGACCACCCAGGGGAGGAAAAAGGAAACTCAAAAAATCGAACAGGCTACGAGGTCGACGATAAGAAGGAGAAAAAAAAACGGAGATTTATTTACAGTCCTAAAACATCGATCGTGGTGGAAGCAGAATTCTACGTAGCAAGAAATTTAAAAAGCAGTTTACCTTTTTATTTAGTACTGCTACATCAATATGTATTTGTTTTACGGACAATTGGTTCTAATACAGCTTAAATACTATATACTTTAAGCGCCTAGTAGTTCGTTCTTTTTGGTTGCCTACTTTTTTAGAAACTTTATTTCCCTCTATAATTATAAATACCACAATGCTCGACATTTTGAAAGTCTCCCACCTCACCCTTACATTTTGACAAGTTTAGGGACCTTATTCTGGAAGAGGATTACGATGTAGTTGGAGTCTCTGAAACCAATTTAAAACCGCATATACCTACTTATCTAGTTGAAATTCCAAATTACTGTTTCTACAGATGGGATAGGGTAGGTCGCGATCGTGGCGTGGTAGCTCTTTATATTAAAAAAACCATAAAACATGAAACTTTAGACTCATATAAAGACGTGATTGAATGTCTCTGGGTAAAAATAAAACTAACTAAATCAAAAATTTTTACCATTGGGTGTGTATATAGGTCCCCAAATTTTAGTCCAAATATATTTATTGATGAATTGGAAAGTATATGTCTAGACCTTCTTCCACAAACTGATAACTTAATCTGTTTTGGGGACATAAATTTGAATTTATTCGACATAAGCGAGTATGGAATTCGTTCATACCTGGATCTCTTGGATACATTGGAGCTAGAGCAGATCATCGATGGGCCGACTAGAGAGACATGTACCAATAAAAAGTTAATAGTTCACCTATTAGTGTCAAAAGAGATAAAAGTCATTGATGACAAAATTTCGGATCACAAATTGATTTTTGCGGATCTTGAGTTGAGTGCGCGAAGAGATCGAGTGGAGCCAATTAGGTACAGGGACTTTAAAAACGTAGATATAATCTCTTTGGATAATTCTCTAAAATCTATACCTTGGCGGAATATGTTTGACTTAAATTCTATTGATGAAAAAGTATCTTTCTTTAATGAAAATATGAACATTCTACTGGATGCTTATGCCCCATTAAAAACAGTTATACTAATAATACTAAGTTTCTAATAAAATTATGAAATAAAGCAAAATTTAAGTACAAAAATAAAAAAAAAACACCTGAAAATCAGGCCCCTTAGAAACTTTACTAACAAAGTGATCCAATGCGAGAAAAAAGCATATATAGAACATTCTTTAAACAATAAAGACAAAAAAGTATTTTGGAAATCTCTAAGAAATTTAAATGTGATAAAAAGTACAAAAAACACTGGGAAAAAGATTACTGACCAACTATCAGATCCAGATTTAATAAACAAATCTTTCATTAACTCCATTCCATTTTCAAATTCAACGTCGCCAATGACCGACTACTATGAGAACTCTCCTTATCCTCAAGATAAATTTCAAAATCGCAAATTGCGCACTTTCTCACTCAAATTAAAACTAGAGCGGTTGGTCATGATGGAATCCATATTAACTTTATAATTTTTTGTTGCCCTTTTATATTAAGGTACATATGTCATCTTGTAAATTTTTGCATCACCCAATCTGATTTTCCCTGACTTTGGAAAGTGGCTAATATTGGCCCTCTTCCTAGGTTTGACAACCCTCAGTCGTTTAGCGACTTAAGGCCCATTTCCATTCTGCCAATATTATCCAAGGTTATAGAACGTGTCTTGAAAAGCCAAATAACAAATTATGTTAAAAGGAGAAACTAATTGACAAAACACAAGACGGTTTTAGGAGGGGGCACAGTTGTGCTACAGCTCTTCTTAATGTGACAGATGACATCATCAGAGGAATTGATGAAGGTAAGTGCGCTGTGTTGGTTCTACTCGATTATTCTAAGGCTTTTGATACCATTAGTTCTATTATTCTACTCACTATTCTTAAATACTTAGATTTTGGGAAGGCATCCGTAAATTTAATTAAAAACTACTTTACATTGAGAAAGCAAAAGGTGGTCCTGAACGGGGTCGAGTCTGCTTGCCTAGACATAAAAAGTGGAGTTCCTCAAGGTTCAATTTTAGCTCCTGTTCTGTTTATTATTTTCACAACAAAATTCTTAGATTTTCTCAAACATTGCAAAGGACAATCATATGCTGACGACAAGCAGCTCTATCATGTTTTTGACCCCTCTAGATTGCAGCTTGAGTGCCAAAATATCAACAGTGACCTTGAACGAATTGACATAATTTCCAGAGATCACGGTTTGCTTTTAAACCCAAAAAAATCTTCTGTAATGTTTTTTGGTCGGCCGGTGGATGTTAAGCGTCTTGCTTCTGAAGTAATCATAAAAATAAACACTATTACTCTTCCTCTTCAAAACGAGGCAAAAAATTTGGGATTACTTTTAGATACAAAACTTCGCTTTGAAAAGCATATCTCGACTTGTACGCATAACTCAAGGCATATTCTAACTCGAAATCTTAAAAAAAGCTGAAGGAAGCGGGTTGGACGAACATGAAGACGCGGCGCTTGCTCCATGGATGTTGTCTTTATTTCAAAATAATTAAGACAAAATATCCGGAAATACCTCTCCGAAAAAATAACTTTTAGAACAGACGTGAATAACTTAAATCTAAGATTTAAAGGGGTCATAGTTCCTCGTCACCGATCTGGTATATTTGAAAGGTCTTTCAGTTACGACTTGGGTAAACTATATAATGACCTGCCCCATTCCGTTCAGAATGCGACAATAAATTCTTTTCCAAATAAACTTAAAACGTGGTTATGTTCTAGAATTTAAAGAGAAAAAAAATGAAAAAAGCATTGAGAAGTTACAGAGCGCAGAAAGAATCTAACCAATGTGCACTGCTAGAATCCTTTAAAAATTTGTGGTACTTACAGTACTTTAGCTAATAGTTTTTTTATTTACAGAGGTAGGTTTAGGTTTTTCATTCTGTTATATAATTAAGTAGGTACTTAACGCAATTGTGAACATTAATTAAAACCATGGTGTGATGTTATGTGTAAGGATAAGTGTAGAAATCAGCAAGCAGATACGTCTGGGCGCTGCACTCTTGCCTTTTCTTGTAATTTTCTTGTCGAAATTACCTGAATAAAGTATATTATTATTATTATTATTATTATTATTATTAAAGCTGGTTTTCAAAAAAATTATGATTTTTCTACATCAATCGAATGGGATCCAGAAAATAATATTCCACTATCTATGTTACATGAAATGGAACGATGAACATAACGCAAGAAACTCATAGAAACTATTTTGGAATCGACCATATTGCAGCGACTGAGGAGTTTGAACATTGAAAGAACCTGAACCGGAAGAAGACAGCGACCAAGAATATGATAGTGGGGAACCTAGCACAATTAACAGCTATAATGAAGTCTTAAAAATAATTACCGACCTAAACGTTTTTGCTAATGAGCATTTCAACACTTTAAAAATTTAGAATATCATTTTCAGTCAATGATGTTAAAGCAAACAACAGTAAATATGCGTCAGACTAGTATGTTAGAGTTTGTTAATAAATAATTGAAGTTCGTTCACCTACATTTTTTTCTATAGTTGTTTTTATGTCTTTAAAGAAATAAACATAATAGATATTTACGGTTTATATTTATTTTTCATGCACCTCTAATGAGTGGACACCTCTAGTAAGCGAAGAAAACTAGAGGAAACGTGAGTGTCTGCTTATGGGAGTCTTTGACTGTATAGCCCTTTGAGTCGATTTTCCCTTAAAAAAACTGTGTTGATTTGTATTAAGTAGATCCCACTCATTCATCAAATTTGTTAATCTTTTGCACATAGTAAGTTCAAAGATTTTTGAGAATTCAGACTTATTGGTCTATAGCTGTCTGTCCATTTTGTCGACGTCGCCCTTTTTGTATAACGGTTTAATTAAGTCTAATTTTAGTTTAGCCATTTCGAAAAAAAAAGAATTACTAATTCAGTAGCTTAATACTTTTTTGATTTCTACTATCGAATTTTTAATAATATTTGTGGGTATCTCATCCACCCCACTGCTATGTTTCTTTTTGATATCTTCTGCTAGTTCACAAATTTCTTCGGGTGTTATTGGATTTAGTATCATAGATTGGTTGTATGGAATACTGTAGATATATGCTTGTGATTTTAAGCTTTTTAACATCTCTGGAATCACTGATTATATTCATTGGCTACTTTTCCGGCATTCTGCTCAAGACCTACTTCATTTTTGAGAGGGCATTTCCCTGTAATGATGGCCCACATACATTTCATTTTATTATCTGAGTGTTTGTCATATTTAAGTCTTTTGTGAGTTTCTTAATAGTTCATCATATTTCGTTTTTGTAGTTTTATTATCTCATTTGAGTTATAAAACAAATACTTAGTTTAATAAAATCGCTGCATTTTCTGTGCATAGAGTTTATAAGACAAAATTGTACTAGTGTTACTCCCCATTCTGCTTGAATTATTTCGCGAAGTTCCTGCTTACTTCTTGTTTTATATATAGGAAAATTTTATTGAAAGTTTAAACTATTTCCATGACCACGACTGTATATAGTCACAAAAAGCAGATGAATCACGAGTAGTCCACGATTCTAATGTCGGCTGTGACAAGAAAATGTCAGATCGCCATTAGTCAGCGCACTGAGGCTTTACCAATCCGCTATTTGTCCTAATCATCTAAAGAAGAGTCCTCTTTCAAGTTAATTTTAAAATAGTCTTAAATTCACCTAAATCAAAAGTGGTCGATAGTCTAGGCTAAATAGTACAGCTTTAATAGAAATTTTCTTTTTCTGTCGTCTTATGGACGAGCAATTCATTGAATGAAAAACATGACTAATGTTGGAAATTCTCTTAATGAAATATAGATTTTGTTTATTTTTATCATGGTAAAATGTTCTTCAAAAGATATGTTCAAATTTTGTTACAGATGAGCTTGAAAATTTTAATGTATTTTTATTTTTATATGCGTATAACATTAGTTTTAATAAGTACAGTGGTTTAACATGAAAAATGTTGCACCCGCTGTGCACCAGATGACTTGGGTACATCCTAACCTTTCTAGAATAAATTTTCCTTAAAATTTCTACTTTTTCAAGAAAAGCATCCAGTAACATATTGTCTCATACTGCAGTCTAGATTATAAGAATAAATTGTTCTAAATTCTGGACTGTTTTCGGCTTAATATATAAAAATGTTCCTTACGTTTTTTACAATATTATTGGAGTCTTGTTGTCACTTCATACCCGGAAGTAGTTCAAATTGTTGAAGTGTTTAGTATTAGTTTAGTATTTTAATTATTACTTGAGGCTTTTTCCAATCATCTAAATTTAAATTATTAAAAGAGCGTTACGCAGAAATTAAATGTAAACACCTACCAATTCTATTGTCTGTGACCCTGTTTTCCTCTATATTATTGTATTGGTAGTGCGTTCACGTATAATTTCCAACGGCTGATGTATATATCGCATGCTTTTATATAAATGAAAGCGCATATCTGCTAAGTTTTACTACTTTAGCCGGCGGTAATCCCTGTAAATTTTACGTTCACGCCAGGCTTTAATCGCCGGAGACCAGAGTCGTTATTGTAATCTCAATAAATTAACTAAGGTCATCGCCTTTGGTTATTTTACATTCGACGCGACAAGATAGAAACTCCCCATTCCTCGCGATATAATGTTTGCGTCGAGGTTTCTCTATATTTTCGAAGGCGACAATAATGGCGGTCGTATAAATGGAACGATACAAATATTACGGCACGTTATTTTTACTATAACAATCAATGTATTCATGCAATCAAATTGCATTATAAGAACAGCAGTGGTATGGTCCACTTCTACATAAACGGAAGGCCCTTTACCCTCAATATACCGAGCAATAAGCCAACAAAAAGTCGCAAAAATCCGTAAAAAATCTAATAGTCTAATATTCCAGGGCCTGAACTCTGAAAATCTCTAAACTCTAATCTCGTAATTCTAAAAGCAGCATGACCATCAGGAACAAATTCAATATATTCTTGCAGACAGATCCTATTGTCAAAAAAACTGATCTCATATATGGAACTAAATGTAATTTTCCAAAGAAACTTCCACAGGCAATTGTAATAATTTTTATAAAACTTCTGGATTCCTCCTCCGGTATTTGTTGACTCGAACTTGACTTCTTCAGAGCTTGACTGAAACTGACTGGCATTTTACTATGTACCTGCTTTTATATTGTTTGAGGGGGTCGAAGCTAAATGAGAGGCATAAACACCGTCTCGGATGACTGATTCCCGTATTGGTCGCAAGTAAGGACCTGCGTCGGGGTTAAGATTTCTATAGACTCTATAGAGTTTGTTTGTGTTCAGCAACTGCTGATGAGCTTATTTGTCTTAGTTTTAAGACTCTTTGACGTTCTTTGAACCTAGTTGATATTTTACGTCCGGTCCTTCCAATGTATTCTTTGCCGCATATGCATGGAATGCTGTAAACTCCTTACATCTCAAATGGAATTTTGTCATTGTGGAATGTGGTTTTGACCTTATATTTCTTTAGAACTTTTGATATGTGATCAGTGATGTTCTGAATGTAAGGAAGGACAACAGTGGCAGGTCTGGGATTGCTTTCGGCTTCATTGCTATTGGAAGGTTGTGGTGAAGTGTGATGGAATGTTTAATATCTTTAATGTGGAAAGTATTAGAAAGATTAGGTAAGGTTTTTTTTATTATGGGTTCAGTGACTAGGCCTGAGATAGTTTTATGGCTCTGTAAACAAGAGAGTTGATAACCAATGATTTTTGGGCCGGATTGTGATGTGACAAAGAATTGGGGTATCGGTCTGCATGCGAAGGTTTTGTTTTCTGTCAACACAATAACCCAATGTTAGGTTTGATTTTCTGTTGATAAGAATATTTAAGAACGGGAGGTTGATAGTAGTTTCTAATTCAATGGTAAAACGTATGTTAGGGATCATGAGACCAAATAACAAAAGGTGTTGTAGTACATGTATTAAATTTTAAATAGGGGGTTCACTTGACATGATCTTGCTCATATCTCTGTCATTTCTTGTACTGTACTTGGTATTAACACTGTTTGGACGACAAATATAAGCTAAATGAGTATTTTCTACTAGAAATACTTGAGTTTTAATTTAACGTAAGTTTCGTTGTAAATTATTCACGTATTCCATCTCAGAGTGTAAAAGTATAAAGCCATTACAGCAATATAGAGTTGAAAACCTTTCACTTTTATATCCGCGTTTGTAACCATTCACAATTCTAGAAAATCGAACGTCCCCCGATACTTGGTAATAACAAGGGTGCACTTTACCAACTACTACGTAAGTGGTCTTATTATCGACGCTTCTAAAATGTACAGTGGTTCATTGCAGTTCTCGAGATTCGTATGCGCGGCAATTAAAACACTTAGTCTTTGAAAAGCTGAAAATGCACGGCAGAAATATTAATACTTGGATACTATTTCCACGTCGCGGAAACACAAAAGCGACGCCGTTTAGCCTAATGGATTCTCAATTCTTGAAACCGGCGAAGCCCGTAAAGTCGGATAGATTCTGTTTCGATTTTGGCCAGGTATAGCTATATCAAATAACTAGTTTTTCAAACTGAGGCCGGAATTTAATTTAAAAAGATTAAGGGCAGTCCCCAAACTAAGCAACAATTTTAAGACAAAAATTTCACATAAACATATGTCCAAAAACGCACATTTTTCATCATACAGGGCGTTAAAATTTTCTAAAAAATTAGTTTTCCCTTCAATAATTTTTATATCATTTTCGATATTTTTATCAAATTTGGTGAATATCTTTTAATTATTGAGGGGCGGTTTTACACACAAAAGCTTTATTATTATTTTTACCAGTGGCGTCTGTACGGGGTTTGGACTGAATATTACTAAAGAAAAAAATGGCACGCCACTGCTTTTTCTGAAAACAAAAATTATTTTTAAAATCCCCATTCAATTTGGAGCAAATTTGATGCATGAACTTGCTTTCGTACGACGCACGACGCTTAAAAATTAAATAAATACAAAAAATTAACTACTAACAGGAAGACGTTTATTATTAAATAATATTAAATAACTGTAAACAAAAGATAACTATCTTTACAAACAATACTCTCCGAGGCACATGGTTTGTTTAAAAGTTTATTTAAAAATTATTTGTTTGTTTTGGTGAAAATAGTTCAATTCACAAACCGTGAACTGGCAGATATGCCCCTCGTGTATGGAATGGCTCATTCACTCCAGACTTGGTGAAACCGGTAGTTTTAAGAGGTCTACTGCTCTTATAGGGAGACCCAGAACAGTAAGAACGGTTCAGATAGAGGAAGCTGTCATAAATGGTATTGAAAAAAACCCAGAAACTAGCACGAGAAAAATTGTAATCGAATTAAACGTTACCCACGTATTAGTATGGCAAATTTTAAAAGATCAACAACTTTACCCTTATCATATGCTACTAGTCCAAGCCCTTTTAACAAGGGATTTTCCGCTAAGAGTGGTTTTGAGTAGATTTACACAAAATAAGTTAGTCCACAATCCAAGGTTCTTATCACAAGTGTTGTTTACCGACGAAGCATGTTTTTCCCGTAACTCAATAATAAACTTCCATAACAATCATATGTGGGCCGATAATAATCCTCACGCAGTAATTGAAAACCATTTTAAAGAGCAATTTTCGGGAAATGTTGGGCTTGGAGTTATAGGGGATTTCATTACCTCACTTTCTGCCTGGCAGACTTACTGCTCAGCAGTACAGACAATATGCTGAACATATATTACCTGAACTTTTGGAGGATTTCTATGTGGTTTATGCACGAAGGAGCTCCACCGCACTTCAGTTTAGTAACACGTCAGTATTTGGCTGAAAATTATACTGATCTCTGGATTGGGCGTACTGGACCACATTTTTGGCCACCCAGGTCACCTGATTTAAATCCTATAGATTTCTGTCCCTGGGTACACTTAAAAACATTAGTGTACACAACACCAGTCCAAAGTGAGGAAGATCTAAGGAATCGGATAGAAGACTCTTGTACAGTTATTAGGACCACCCCCGGTATTTTAGAAAGGGTTCGCCAGCAGTTGCTCTAATTTATTTTTTTATGGGAGTGTATTGTTTGTAGTTGTTGTTTACAGTTATTTAATATTATTTAATAATAAACATCTGCCTGTTAGTAGTTATTTTTGTATTTATATATCTTTTTAAGCGAAAACCGTACGAAAGCAAGTTCATGGACCAAATTTGCTCCAAATTGAATTGTAATTTTAAGAATCATTTTTGTTTTCAGAAAAGGCAGTGCCTTACCATTTTTTTCTTTAATAAAATTTAGTCCAAACCCCGTACGGACGCAACTGGTAAAAATAAAAATAAAGCTTTTGTATCAAAAACCGCCTCTCAATAATTAAAAGGTATACACCAAATTTGATAAAAACATCGAAAGTGATATAAAAGTTATAAAAGCAAAAACTAATTTTTTAGAAAATTTTAACACCCCGTATCCTGAAAAATATGCATTTTGGACCTATTTTTATATGAAATTCACGCAAGAAATCGTTTCTTAAAGTTTGCCAGCGTAATTTTTTAACACCCTTTATAATATCTATTGCAAACAAGTTCTATATCCTCTACAAAAAGGCAACCGGGCCAGATTATCAAATATTGGTAGTATAGCAGAAATCACATATAGCCAGATGAAAAAATAAAAAAAAAGTATCGAATACAGTTATCCAGAAATAAGAGCCAAGATTCTTGGCAATTAATTAATACCGAGAAGTGTAGAACAGGTTAATATCCTTTTATGAAAGATTCATCTTCCGACGAAGTCAATATAATTTTTTCCACAATAGTGGATAAAATATTGGATGAAACTCCTGCTAGGCCATTAGAGTTCATGGAAAACTTGATTAAGCCTGGTTGTTCAAAAGCACTACAATTTAGTTGTTTCTACAAGCCATTGAGTGCTGCAATATAATGGTTTTACTATCGACAGACAAATTAAATAGGTGTTTTCCTTCAGAAATATATCAAGATGTTTTTAAAGTACCCAGAGTTGTAATAATCCACGAAAAAGATTAAATATCCGATCGTGATGACTATTGGCCCTTTTCAATTATCCCAATAGTTTCAAAAGTTACGAAAAACATAATGCATTCTGAATTATCTCATTATTTTAAGTCTAATTTGATAAATCCAAATCAATTTGGCTCCAAGCACTACTGGGTGTAATACTTTTAGATTTCATCTAATCGTATCTTTTTCAAAGTCACAGTCAAATAAAGAATCTCTCTCGTGTTGCATACTATAGTTTTTGGGTAAATTTTCGCAAAACAACACGAATACCCTAACATGACCGTCAGAATTGACAAACGTCAAAATTCAAGGCACTGCGATAACAACCGATTGCTCCCAATCCCGTGAGGTAAAATCCCGGAAATGTCCGAAGTTGCTCGCATTCGTGGCAATCTAAACTGACGTGGTAAATTGACGCTTTTCGCACGCTAGATCGGTGTATAATTAGGCATTCTACAGACGGGAGTAGCAAAAGTGGTAATCATTATACAGTACATATAGTAGAGTGTGCTATATGGTGAAGGACCTATGTACTTGTGTACGAGATCGAATTTTGCCAACATGTAATCCCAGCTGATTCGGTATAGCTTCTTCATACTTTTTGATTTCTTTTAAACACGATATCAGTTCTTCCAACTTCAATCCCTCTCTCCAAATGAAAGACTGATTTTTCTTGATACTCCATTCGCACTGCTATTGTGTTTAATTTCGTTCTGTGATTGCAATCCAAGCTGTCGTGGAATTCATCTTCTTCGTCAGTATTTGCAGATTCAGATCAGAACATTTTTCTTCAAATATGCAAAGCCCTCATTCTGTCAAAAACTGACGATGGCATTATCGTATATCGTATATCGAACAGTACCATTCCAGAGCCTCTACTGTGGATCTGGAGTGATACCACTAAACCTGAGGAGAAAAGTAGCCCTAGCAACATATTTAATGACTTTAAAGCATATCCGAAAAACCCTAACAAATAACTATTATCTTCCGATATGCAGAAGTTATATAGAGTGCCTCGAAAGAATTAAGGTTAACCTACCAAGGGAACTGACTGATGATAATGAGATCACTATTGCAAACAACTTGGTAAGAAGAAGAAAATAGTTCAGACAAAAAAAAAACTTTTTATCTGACTAACAACTCTCTTCTATTCTTGTAAATGATTCAGAAGAAGAAAATGAAGGGGAAATTATGATTGAGGGAACATATTGTGATTGTTGTGAAGTAGAAGGTTATATCGAGAGGAATGAAATGAATTTAGATGACAACAGTATTTTATCCAGTGGGGAAAACGATTATATGGATGAAGCTAAGAAAGACTTACGCGGTAACTTGGAAATATGTGGAAATACTAAAAGGATCTCGAACTTCCATTGTCTTTATTTTTAAACTACACAACGTTTCGGACAGTTGTATCACTACCCGTTATTAAATGTAAACTGTTTAGTATTTCTACTGAATCAGTGTTTACCACCTTCAAACAAACGTTGTCAATATGTAGCTTCTAAAATAGGTAAAGGAAGAGAGTTTGATTTTATTCGTAAAGAAAAAGGTCTGACAATGGAAAGCAAAGATATCGATACTACTCTGGATTCTTTTTCTTTATTTTTATGCAAATGTAATGAGACTCATAGAAACATTTAATATGTATCAAGGGTAAACCTAGATTTTACGGAATTACGTGATTTCTGCGCAATACTAATTTTATCTGGCAAATTAAAAGAATAAAAAGAAAGCCCAATTAATTTGTGACCTTCCAAAAATAAATCTATTTATCAGGCTTGTATGAACCGTAAGAACAAAGAGAAGAAGTCAAGAAAAACTTGCTTCTATTGGCGAAATAGTTCATACTTTCACAAAAAAACTGCAGAGATTCATATTGCCCACCATATAGAACAATAGATTATTAAGTTATCGAGGCAGAAAAAAATCAAGGACCGCTCGTACTAAAAACTTCATCAAATCATTGGTATGGAAGTGGCCGCAATATAAGGACAAATCTTAATTTTTCCGACATAACTATTGCGGAAGATCTTCCAAAAGAAAAGCTAACACCCATTACCAAAGGATCATTTGAATATTAAATCACGTGCTATTTATTCATCTTATTTTCCATACACTAGAGACTTTAATGTCCTCTGTTACTAAAGTAAAAAATGTGTGATATTACTTTCTTCTACTCATCACGATTATGAAATTGCTGATAAAAAGGAAAAATATAAACCTGAAATCGTTCTGGCGTACAATAAAACAAAAAGTGGCGTCGATAAATTAGACAAACTAGTGCGTGAGTATTCCTGCAAAAGAAAAACCAGAAGATGGCAGCCTAGACTATTTTTTTATTTGATTGACTTAGCATGTTATAATGATTTTATTTTGTGGATAACAAAATATCCCAAATGACTTGATAATTCTTCCATAACATAACGAAGAAAACTATTTCATCTAGATATTGGAATGGATCTTGCTAAGCCACTTATTGGAAGAACGGAAAAAAAATTGAAGAAGATGGTTCAGGTTTTACAAAGGTGGTGACTAGAGCTATGGTAAGTACAGGAAGAGAAATAGGAAACGATTGTGAGGAGGCTACTAAAGGTACTCAAAGAGGACGTTGTCGCTTATGTTGCGGAAATGATAATAAAATGTGTGAAAATCTTTGACAAATAAAATAAATTTTTTTTGCAATCAACACAGTAGCAATCATCTTAAATATTATACTAACTATTTCTAGGTTCTGCCTAATGAAGAATATGTCTTTTCATTTGAAGAAATATATTTGTTTATATTTTGTTTTTGTTTTATTTACAAACTTATAGGTAATTTTAATCATATCAAAATATTTATATTCAAATAATACAAAAAATGATCAATATTGACCGCATTTTGGATTATCAAAGTATTATAATTATTTCAGTCAGGTGAAGGTTAAAAAATGTGAATCATCATCCTGTACGACGGTGAAAAACTTTCAAATCTGTATTCATTTAGGTAGCCAAAATATATTAGAGGAGTTTTCATCACAAAGTTTTCTAATTTAAATCGGATATGCTATTAGCCGAACATTGTTAACCATAAGTTGCCGTTTAAGTAAAAAGCGCGTATTTTGTTATATTTTTACGAGGCTCTTCGCTTCGAAAATAAGTATCGCGGCGGCATATCGCGAACGTATATATTTCGGATACAGCAACTCGAAATGAAAACTTTTATTGCCATACGGGGCTAAATTTCATTACTCTGAGCGTAGCTATGGGCGATATCGCTTGAGTTCAAATAACCTTAATTAAAATTTTGATTATTTCGCTCTTTAGAAACGGAATCGTCGAAGGCTGAATTTATTCTTAAAACATTATCGGGAGAACGCGCCAACACTGCGCAATGAGCCTTTCTAGGACACCACAAAGATGTTTATTTTTAGGACAGTAATAGCACAGTCTATAAAATCGAGAATCATAGTCTGTATCTGTATAGATACTTTAGAAAAATGGAAAAAAATTACTACCGAAGGAAATTTCCAGCTGGAAACCAAAAACGCCTATTTTTGGTTTGTTTTAAGAAACCAGCTTCCAACTAGATAGAAAAATATTCATCAAGTGACGTACCCAAAACAAATGTGGCTCATTTTGCAATATATTGTATGAGTTTGCAGTCTAGCAGATAGAAAAATCTAAGGTCTAAGCAAATTAGAAAACATCCATATATAAATTTTGGTTGAAGGTGGTAGACCAGTAAAAACACTAAGAGATTGTCGAGCGTTTATCGACTCTAACCTGTAAAGGTCTTTTTGTTGCTTCGATATGTGACTCTCCACAATCACATGATACTTGGTCTGTCTCTGGAGTCGATGTTTCTGGTGTTGCTCTTTTAGCTATGCTCCTTAATGTCATCCCAGACTTTTCCTTTTCCTTCACACACGGGAGAGAGAGAGAGAGTATCTACGTCACATCGTTCTGCTGTTGCTTTCAGTTTAGAATTGGATAATATTTTGTCAATTTTTGACTCTAGCTATTTTGAAGCAAATCCTTTTTAATACTTCTTAATTCTATATCAAGTGATACTTCTTTAGTGGACGGTCGCAAATAATTAAGAAATTTGAGAAAGGGTCTAGCTGTCGGTTCCATTGCAGATGATGAAGGTATCATCTTCATCGGTAGCTCATTATCTCGTGCTTAAAACTTATCTTTGATCTAAGTAAGAGTTATGCAGATTGCACCTAGGGAGGTCTATTACTTCCTAGAGAAGAAGTCAAGTACTGTCTGGAAGTGTTGTATCATTCCTCAATCTAGCTTCGACAATGTTTAACGTTCAAAGCTAAAAAAACTTGTCTGAAAGACATAATCTTATCTTTTTCCAAATTATCTATCTAGTAAATACCTCGAGTTTTTTAACAATGATGGAGTTTTCCCTGCAAGTCGCAGAACGATGTGAAGAAGTAATCTACTTAAGCTACCGGTTGTGGAATCCCTTGAACTGGTGACAGGTCTAAGTGGTACATTATTTTTAGTGGTACATTATCCACAGTCCATAAAGATGTGGTGGTTTAGTATGATGAATAGTTAACGATGTTCTAATATTATTCGGAATATAGCGTCTGTATTAATACAGTGTTCTATAGATTCTTCCTTCAATCGTCCTAGGAGGGTCACTGGAAAGCTTTTAACAAGTTTCTCCTCGATTTTGTGGTTGTGGTTAATAAGTTTGCACTTGATAACGGGTAGCGATATCTGCTTGAAACGTTGTGTAAACAAAAAATAAAAATAATGGACATTCGACAATCTCTAGTACTAGCAGAGTATGGGCGACATGGTCTATTCATCTAGGTTTCGGACAGGTCACATATTTTGAGCAATTATCGCGAAACTACATCTGTTTTGTGTGCGCATTTTGGTCCAATCATCTTTTTGTTGGGAGCATATTTTACACCATACTTACACTTCGTCTTTAATTTGTATTTCATTTATTATTTGTGATTACAAGACTTCTTGTTATGCCTTTACTTCTGAGTAAATTGCCTCTTGGTGAGACTATCATCATTTGGCTATAACACTTCGTACTTAATTTCTAATTCATTTATTATTTGTGATTACAAGACATTTCGTTTTGATGAGATTATCATCCTCTGGTGTTGACACTTCCTCTTTAATTTGTATTTCGTTTATTGTTTGTGGTTACAAGACATCTTGTTTTGCTGTTAGTTCTGAGTAAGTTGCCTCTTGGTGAGACTATCATCATCTGGTGTTGACAATTCGTTTATAATTTGTATTTCAATTATTATTTGTGGTTACAGAGACATCTCGTTTTGCTTTTACTTCTGAGTGAGTCACACTTACTCTTTAATTTGTATTTCATTTGCGAAAGAAAACAAACAAATCAAAAATGCAGGGAGCCGGTCGGTACGTTTGCGAATAATCGAAAAAGAGAAAATCGCTCGCTACAGAAGGAAAGAAACGAGACGGTTTGAAGTTACGCGGTCCAATTAAATACATTGACGGGGGTACATGGTAACGAACCAGTCTCACTAAATATGTTACCGATCTTTTTTCCCGAGCGTGGCACTCGTATCGTTCGGCGTGAATTGCATATCAGTTTCGCTGGGTTGGCTCTCTCAAAAGCTTTTTTTATATATGCACGGGAACTAACACTGACCCTTTGCACTCCTCCCATATTAACGCCGAATCCGTCGTGTCCTCTTTCGGCACATTTTGTTTTTGAAATATTTTCTCTTTGATCATTTTTATACAGCTATGCAGGTCCAATGTTTTCATAAAGAGGTATTTTTTTTACAATAGAATTAAACAGAACTTACATTCAGATAACTTATACAACAACAAAAGGTACGTCCAAAATAACAATAGTACAGAGAAGTAACTAATAACTGTTCTATTATTTATATTTATTCTAAAGTTGAACAGGATGTATAGTAAATTTATCCAGACGTAGTTGGAGATTTTAGTTAGTTGTTTTTTTATTTACAATCCCACAGGCTATCCAACGCCCAGGCGAGAATGTCTAATTACATATTAATTCAGTATTCTGTCAAACTTTTGATACTAGTTCAAAAGCATAGTTCGGAGAAAGCCCCTCCTTTTAATACAACCTTCTACTGTCTAGTTTGAGGATGATTGATTTCCAGAGGATATGACCTGGCATAAGACGTATGATTCTTGTGTCCAGAGTTAATAAAAAAATTATTTGCAGAGATACTGCTAGTAATTTAGCATGTTTTCTATGTCACACACCCTAATATGTAACATGCAAAGTGTTTGGAGTGTAATGGAGGGAGTGCGGAATATCGCCTAGCTGTTTTGGTAGACGTTAATGGTACGCCACTGATTTGTCTTGTAATTAAAATTGTTCTTACAATGTCCAATCATTTCTAAAGAAATTTAATTTATTTCTTCTTCTTCATGTCGCTTCTCCATTCCGGAGATTTGCTAACATAATTGCTATCCTGACATTTGAAACCGCTTCATTAAAAAGATCTGCAGAAGACATGTCAAACTTCTTTTTTTTTATTGATCTTCTGTCCATATCTTTTCCCAGCATTATGTGACCCAGATAGACGATCTTTCCCCTTTTCACTTCTATCAACACCTCTAACTCTTTGTTGATCCTGATAAGCACTTCTGCATTGGTCGTGTGCTCCATCCAAGATATTCTGTGCATTCTTCTATAGGTCCACATCTCAAACGCCTCTATTTTTCTTTCGTACGCTATGTTAAGGGTCCAAGTTTCTACGCCATAATACAGCACTAAGATCTACACTCAGGTCGCGGATACAATGCATCTTTTTCATTTTGACAAATGCTGCACGTGCTTTTTCTATGTGAATCTTGATTTCGGAACATTGATCCTTCTACATAAAGGTATTCTTGCCAGGCATTGTTTTTTTGTGTTGATCATGTACTTGGTGTTCTTTGTGTTGAGCGTCAAACCAAAGCGTCGACTTTTATTGACGACCTTATTTAGCCGTTCTTATAGATCATGCATATTTTGAGCAAGAAGGACAGTCACGTAGCGCAAGTTATTAATTATCTTGCCATTTACTGTGGTACCTCCCGAATCGCATACAAGGGCTCTATTGAATATTGCTTTAGAGTAGATGTTCGATAAAAGCAGCGAGAGGACACAGATTTGCCTCACGCCGCGTTTGTACTTCTTCCTAATATGTTTCCCATCTAGTTTTAAAATTTAAACATCAAAAACAGTTTTCGGTGAATGTTTGGGTTGGAATTGTTGGAAATTACTTAAGTGGACCTTTTTTTCTGCCAGAAGGTCTAAATGGCCATAAATATCGCTGGTTTTTAGAAGACAATTTGCCAAGATTGCTAGAAGGAGTACCATATTTAGAAACAGACTGTGGTTTAGTTATTACGGCGCGGCTGCTCACTTTAGTGTTGCGGTAGAGGAATATTTAAATCACACATTTAATAAACCCATAGGACTTCAACCATGGCAACCTAGTTCTCCAAGTTTAAATAGTTTGCACTTTTCCTGATGGAGCATGTTTTGTCGCACCCCAGTTAACACAGTAGAGGAGCTGGAGGATCGTATAAGAGCTTTCTGAGATTTGATAAGGAACACTGGAGTGCGCGACAATATGAGGAAAAAGACCTGGAGGTGGAGGACACTTTCAACAACTTATCTAGTTTCTATGTTCGACACCAAAAACTCTTGTTTACTTTATTAGGGTTGCTCGAAAATTCGGGTATATTCTATCCGAAAAGTTAACCGCTCAGGTTTTTTGATTTAGATTTTTACTTCCTTTAACGGTGATAGACAATACATTAAAAATGTTTTTCTACTCCCGTCTGTAAAGTTACTAATTACACACCAATCTAGCGTCCGGAAAGCGTCACTTTACCACGTTAGTTTCGTTTCCCATGAATCCGAGCCACTTCGGACATTTCCGGGATTTTACGTCACGGGTTTGGGAGCAATCGGATTTTTTAGGAGATATTTCTCACTTCTTGAATTTTGACATTTGTCAATTCTGACGGTAATGTCAGTGAATGTATTCGTGTTGTTTTGCGAAAATGTACCTAAAAACTAACGGTCGTAGAAAAAGTCAGTATAGCATGTGTGTCAAATAAACTCGTGAGTCAACTGCCGTTTACCGCACTTGTTACATAATATACTATTACAACAACGAAATTTTAATTTTTGATTGACATCCTCAGCTGAAATTATAGCCACCTCACTTTGCATTACGCAATATGTTAATGGCCGATCAGATATTTGTGAGGTGTCTAGGCTTTCGCAATAAAAATTGTTTTCTTCTCTGGTTATTAGAATCATCCCCAGATATCCAGCAACGTGGAAGTAATAATAATTTGCTGCAAATTAAGAAAAACATAATCATAAAAGTCTCTGGTTTGTCGATCTGCCAAACGTAATATTAAATTATATTACTTGGATGAAAACCGCAGACTCGACCTGCCAGCCAAGATCTTTGAACGGAGCATAGGAAGAATTCAACCGTGTTTATCGATTAAGTTAATATAAACTTTTGGCTTTAGAATTAAAAAGTCGTTACATTGAACTTTGTTAATGTGTCTTAAAATATCCGGTCCCGCCCTCCGACGATCCGACCCTATTTTATTGGCAACCGAGCTACGACTAAATAATTTCCAAGCGTCTTAATTTATCCCGTCACATCGGGCATTCCTTGAACTGGAAGATAAACGTTATCGAGAAATTGAGTTATGGCCCGGTTTTAGCATAATTCAATTGGGTTTATTAACCCGAATACAAAAAAAAGGGAAACGCGAAGAGGTCTGCTACCAACGCGACGACGACGTACCCTGGGACGTGGAAACAGGCATTTTTATTCTTGCTTAATAGGTGAGTCAATTCGAGCGGTCGATGAACTCTCGTCCAGTCCGCGAAAAAAAGTGGCAGCTCGGGTGTGTTTTTCCTTCCTACACGTATTTCGCTGGTCTGGGACGAAGTCATTCGACAGACGTATCGAGTTACAACTCCATTTTGTATTTATTGGAAATTCGCGGTTCAAACGGACTCACTTCAGTCAATAACTCCGTAATCGTTAATTAATTCCGCCGGCGCGCGCGCGCACACACACACACACACACGCTCACATACTTTCGTTAAATATATAGGGTGTCTCACCGTCACCCAGTGCGTCATATGGAGGATCTAGGACGACATTATGCCTTGATATGATTTGCTGACTTGTTACTGTTGTAAAAATGTCCAATTTGTTTATTTGTCATTCCTACAAAATAAAGAATAAATGTTTATTTCTTTTAAAAAGTCGAAATAATACTACTAATAATGAAACGGATTGGTTTTAAACAGGTGACGTGTCAACTATATTCGTAATTTCTTCTAAAACCAGAAGTAAACAAAATAAAAATCGAGTCATGACTTATGCGGAGTCGCGTTTTCAACTCACCTCGCATATCAGACGTTCTAATTAATGTAATCCTCAATTTTCATTCTATAACTTAATTCATCTTCCGAAGACATCTTTGGTTATGTTATTTGTCGTTTTTCTTTGCTTAATTCAATAGACTCGAATTTTTACTTTTTTTTTACTTTACTTTTACAATTTTTGCCATTGGTTAAAGTCTGACGAACATAATAACACCCAACGATCCCGCAAGGAGCCATCCTCGGTCCCTGTTGTTCGACGTTTCGCAAGATTTACAAAATTCGTTTTTGTAATGGTTAGTTATGGTACATAAACCAAACAAGAATCCAAAGAGTCTCACAATATAATAACCTGGGAACTATTAATGATAGGATCAAGGATCTGGTGCAGAGTTGGAGAGGCCAAAAGTGCTTTCTTAGCTATGTGTCAAGTATTCAAAAGCCACAACCTCTCGCCGGAAATAAAGAAAATACTCCTAGTGTTTCGTATACTCGGTTCTTCTGTATGGAGTGGAATCATGGATCTTAAAGTAGGAAACCATGAATTCTGGCTGTACAGAAGATACCATGAACCCAGAAGGTTACTTATGAAGAAGTGTTACGGAGAATGAAAACTTCTATGGAAATAGTCAACATCGTCATTTGCCGCAAACTTTTTTTTCTGGGATTAGTGCCACTTATCTTCTTGAGAGTTTTCTTTTATTTTTTAATTTGTCAGTAGTGTCAATTCCACTCATTATAGGAAAATACAGGCTCCTTGCGCGAATTTTGTAATAATACAATTCAACTAGGATACAAATACAAATACGTTTGGGTGGAATTCAGGATAGCTTAGTTTAGTTTAGTTTATTTATTTAATCGCGTAATACAAGATTATGTATGTCATATATGAATTTATAATTGAAATATTCACCATTGCTATAGAAGCAACTATTAATAAATACTGGCTTGATTGCCTTCTGAAAAACTTTTTCACTCAAACCATGAATATTTGCTGGAAGAGCGTTGTAAAATCCTAGATTTAAAGAGTTATTTTCAGTTTTATCTAAATTTCTTGTAGAATACTTATGAATATCCGTCTAAGATGACACCAAGGAGATTGAAGCTATCTCCCTTAGTAAGAGATTGGCTGGAATTAAAAGTTTTCGTGTTTTATAATTATTTAAATATAAATTGTTATACGAAAACCAAGACTGAGACTTCAGCCCAACCCCATAAGTCAGGTTATTGTCGTATCGTCAGCGAAAAGTAACTAATGCATGAGATGAAATCGTTTATGTAAATAATGAAGTATCTAATGTAAATACCTCGAAGGACTCCATAGTTTTAAGAGACGAATTATTCACGTTTAGACGATTCAAAAAATAATAGTGTAGATTGAGACGAGGCAATAGTTGATAATTTCTTCATCACAATTTCATGACTGACCCAATCAAAGGCTTCCGAAATGTCGTAAAGAGACAGTGAGAAGTGGTCGCCAGCTTCTACACTGTTAAAGATCTCTGACACTACCTTTCGAACTGAATGGTGTAGTAGATTTTCTAGACAAAAATAGGGACATTACCTTTCTTGAATAATGGAATCACTTTTGCGCATTTAAACTGATTTGGAAATATGTCAGTTGTTAAAGAAACTTTAAATATATATAACAATAAAGGCACTAAAGTGTGCTTTGAATTTTTTATTATCCTACTATTAATATTAAAAACGTCTTGACTTGTTGAGTTTTTTAAACAGTGAAAGTTGCCCGAGTATATTGTATAGTTCAAGGGAATGAGTCGAGAGTGGCTAGTATATTATACACCAAGTGCAGTAAACGAGTTTATTTGACACGAGCGGAGCGCATCGGGGTGAGTTTTTAATAAATGAGTGCATGCATGACAAACGTCAAAATTCAAAGCATGGGAAATATCTCCGAAAACTTCCGATCGCTCCCAAATCCGTGCGGTAAAATCCCGGAAATGTCCGAAGTGGCTCGGATTCGTCGGAAACGAAACTGACGTGGTAAAGTGACGCTTCCCGCACGCTAGATCGGTGCGTACTTAGGTATTTTACAGACGGGAGTAGAAAAAGAATTTTATCAATAATATATTCGCGGTGAGTGTCCTATTAGACATTTGTTGAGAATGTCTTACGGTAAAACCTGCGGTGTTGGCTGATATTCTCGTAACGTATATCAATTTTCGTTTTTTAATTGGAATACCCTGTATATTATTATATTTTTGGATTCCGCGAAAAATTCTGGAACTCTTTTATGTAACATATAGTGCCTTAAACATTTTCGGAGATAAAAAATAATATTTTCCGAATTAACTTATCGCGTACAGGGCGTTCACGAGATAACGACCAACTGGCAAGAAATAAAAATCCATGCAACGTGGGAATCTTAAATTAAACATTAGTCATCTAAAAGTACCAAACTACTGTATATTTATTTTCACTGGTTTTCGAGTTATAAGCAAACAAACCAAAATATTGCAATTAAAGCGCATTAAAGGTATAACATTTGATGGGGGTAGTAGGTTCTGGCGAGCCAAGGTGACGTTTCCAGTAAAAAATAACTGATATGTCTAGGTGCAATCGGATTTCTCGTTTTGACGCATTTTCATAGTTAAAAGTTACTTTTGTTTGAGAAAGGAAGATGGCACATAATTATGCAGACGCAGATATTTCGAATTTCTTTTACATTTATGGTGAGTGTCAAAGAATTGTTTCAAGAACGTGCAGAAGATTTAATGAACAATATCCGCATTTGCCACTAACGCATGAGAAAAAGTTTCAAAGAATTAAAGAAAATTGTTGAAACCTACGAAGAAGGGAACTTGCAACTTACAAACTTACAGACTCTGAAGAAAATTAAACCAACGTTTTATATTCTGAGCGCTAAATATGAATTAGGCATATCTTATTCGTCCATTCAACGGATATCGAGGAAACATAATATACATAATTACATAATAATGTCATTAAAATCTCTTCTCGATCGTAATGCACCATTACGTGTAGAGTTTTGTGAGATGGTACGAATTAGTTTTGGTTACTAAGTAGTTAGTAGAATTATTTGGACCAACCAGTGAAAATTTTCGCGGAAGGGTATTTTTAATATATAAGGAATAATCAATTTTGGTCATCAGAAAAGCAAATTCAACATACATGTAGTTTCAACATGTTTTGTTTAATGATGGATAATAAAACAAATTTTTGTATCTACAAGTAGAATTACAAAGAGGAAAAATATCTGGATATTTTACGAACAGTAGTTACAGATGTTTTAGACAATTTGCCATTAGTATTACATCCCAGATGTTGTTACCAACTTGATGGAGCTCCGGCTCATTGCACAAATAGTGAGTCAAGAACTTACAATGCTGTTTGAAAACTGATGGATAAGGCATCTAGGTCCATGGAATTGGCCACCGCGTTAGCCACATATTACACAGGTTGATGCCTATCTTTGGGGAGCTATTAAAGAAAGAGTATGTAAAACGCCAGTTGAAACAATAGGCGTATCAAACGAGTTTTTCAACAACTTGATGCAAACGAAATTCAAAGGGCAACAGTTTCCAATATTATGAAGTCCATCCATGGATGTCTTAGAGAAAATGGAGCTCATTTCAAGCACAATATCTAGTTGTATGCAACTAAAAACAATTTAAAACCGTTTATTAGTCTCTAATATTTGTTTTGTGTATAACAGCTTGTATGAATAAGAAATAATTAAATTTTTGTTGCCAATATCGGAACATTAAGCTTATTTTTGTCAAAAACGAATTTATTTTTGGTACTTCCAGATAGCAAATTCATTGCTCATTGCCAATATAAAATATGTGGCATGGATTTTTATATCTTAGCATTTGGTCCTTATTTTATAAATTCCCTGTATGCGATAAGTTAATTCTCATACTATATTATGATAAAGCAATTTAATAGGGAACGCAACCAAAAATTCAAGTGTTTAGCTGTACGGGTTGTAAAAAAAATGTTTTTTAATATTGGGTTCTTTGTTGCCAAATTTCTTAGAAAGTATTTTTTATCTACGAAAATCTTTAAGATAGGTATGGAAGATGTTACATAAAAAAAGTTCCAGACTATTTCGCAGAATCCAAAAATGTAATAATATGCGATGGTGTTCCATTTTAACAACAAAACTTGATATACGCATATCTGGCCACACCACATGACCAAAAATATTTCACATAGCTAGCTCATATGGATAATCCTGTATAATATTTACAAGTTCATTCACGGAATCTGGACGGCGACGCCATATTTCGCCCGTGACGTAATCGGGTGCGAATTGTTTCTCGCGTGTCGAGTTTTTTGCCCGACACGAAATTTTATTACGCGCGTCGCAAAACAGTGCGATTCTTTCGCTCAGCTCGCTTTTTAAAACAAAAACTCCTGTCGTTGGAGAGAGGGGGGTGGGGGCAAAAACAACCGGCAGAAAAACCGAACGAAAGTGCGGCCGTTTACCGAATTAGTTAGCTCTCTCAGTTCGGCCGTTAAAAAAGACGATCGAGGGGCCGAAGCCGTCTGACCACTCAGCGCCGCCTGTAACGCCGCCAGTTCGCAGTTTTCTTAATCAAGTTTGCTAGTTTCGGAGGCTGAATTTATGGCTCTCGTCTCCGTCGATCCGTGTTCCGGTGACCACCGACCGTGCTAATCCTCGGACAGTCTGCAGTCACAACACGACGTAATTGCTTCTCCGTATAAATTATGTCATTTCTACGTGATTGCGCGCAATAGCTCGATTATATGCACCGCCGGCTGCGGATCTTCCTGATTAGTCACTTAACGCGGTATATGTATATGTACGCATAATTGTGACGTCGCATTTACGGAAATTTCGCACGCAACATTATATAGTTACGGTATTGACGTACGCCAGGTGGCGCGCGGACTGTGCCCTCTCTCTCTCTCTCTCTGCCTCTGTTTCTCTCCTTCTCTTCAATTCAATTCAATTCAATTCCTTCTCTTCAATCCCAATAGGTCTGGTCTGTTCGTAGATATAAGAAAGTGACCAATTGCTTTTGAATGGGATTATCCAAGGGTGTAGATTGAGACGAGGCAATAGTTGATAATTTCTTCATCTTAATTTCATGACTGACCCAATCAAAGGCTTCCGAAATATCGTAAAGAGACAGTGACACGTGGTCGCCATCTTCCAGACTAATAAAGATCTCTGACACTACCTTTCGACCTTACCTTTTTTGAATAATGCAATAACTTTTGCGCATTTAAAGTGATCTGGAAATATGGCAGCTGTTAAAGAAACTTTAAATATATGTGACAATAAAGGCACTAAAATTTGCTTTGAATTTTTTATTATCCTACTATAAATATTAAAAACTTCTTGACTTGTTGACTTTTTTAAATAGTGAAAGTTGCCTCAGTGTATTGTATAGTTAACTTCAAGAAAATGAGTCGAGAGTGGATTAAGAATTTTATCAATAATATATTCGCGGTGAGTGTCCTATTAGACATTTGTTGAGAATGTCTTACGGTAAAACCTGAAAGGTTGGTTACTTATGTAAGCGTATATGAGCTACCTATGTAAAATATTCCTGATCATGCGATATTGGCAGATATTCTCATAACGTATATCAACTTTCGTTTTTTAAATGGAATGCCCTGTATATTATTATACTTTTGGATTCTGCGAAACATTCTGGAACTCTTTTATGTAACATGTATGGTCTGTTCATAGATATAACAAAGTGGCTTTTGAATGGGATTATCCAAGGGTGGTCATCAACATACAATGCAACAAGATTATCACCTAAAGTTTCGGAATTTAAATTCAGGTAAAATTGTGGTCCGTAATAGAAAATAATTTTATACCTACCTGTGTTTAATATTCTTTGGTTTGCTATACTACTTAGTTTAAGTTTATTAAGTTCTTATTTCGTGTGTAATACAACGTGTGTTGAAGCGTGTGCGAATTATGCAAAATATGTGCGAGTCTAGTGTATCTCAGGAGATGCTCCCGCCCAAATGTAGAAAACGCTATTCTATTGAGACTAAGGAAGTTATAAACAATGTTTATTTGACTCTCATTGAACGTGGTGCCAGCAAGCAAGCATCTTTAGAAGAAACGGCCACATTGACGAAAATTCCAACATCAACTGTATGGAAACTTGTGAATAATCCCATTTCAGCGAGGAAAAAAAGAAGCGATGCTGCGAGTGTAGATGCAAGTGATCAAGATATAATACGGCGTAAAATTTACCAGTTATACGAGGAACAAAGCATGCCTAGATTAGATGTCTTAATTAGGAGACTTGAAAAAGATGAAATCGGTGTTAAATGTGGATGTGTATTTAACACATGGGTTTTAGGTTTAAACATCCCTCCACAAAGTTGGGCACATTCTGTTAAACATATAGAAAAAGCAGAACAATCGTATATCCATATTGCAAATAATATAGAACAAATAATAATTAGAACAGACGATGATAGCGATAGTGATACTGATATTATTTTAGATTTAAACATAAATACATACATAAATAAATAAATATTGTTTGGTATCTTTCCTAACAAAACCCCAAATAATTAAATTCTAAGCAAAGTACAGCTTGCCCGGGTCTTTCCTTAGTTCCTATCAGTTAGTCACTTTCTTATATCTATGAACAGACTTTACCGTGGATTCAATTTATTTTGTTAACATTTAAATTGGTTGTAACTTTTTTATTTTTAGAGGTATCAAGGTAAACAAAAAGAAACAAAATGTAGGGTTAGTGGCCAAGTGTTTTTCCAATTGACGTATAAAAGAAAACACTATCAATTTTCTGACATATAAGCCTACTTCTTCTTCTTCTTGTATCAGCTTCTCCTTTGGAGGTTGCAGATCATCATGGCTACCTTCACTTTTGATACTGCTGATCTAAATGATTCAATTGACGATAGACCAAACCATTCTCGAAGATTGCGCAACCAAGAGATTTTTCGGCGCCCTACATTTCGTCTACCTACAACTTTGCCTTCCATAATGAGTTTCAGCAGTTCATATCTTGTACCGCATGATATATGTCCCAGAAACTTAAATTTGCTTTTTTTAATCGTGCTCATTCTTCCTCGTTTGTAGTTCTACTCATCAAAAGCTTCCAACCTCCTTGTGTTTTCTCTATTCAGCGTCCAGCCTTCATAAAGTCATAAAGCAACACAGGAAGTACATAGCATTGGACCATTTTTGATCTTACTGTTAGTGATAGCTCCGAAGCCGTTAATAGTCAAAATCACGTGTCCACAGGTTGAAATGCGGATCTTGTCCTAAAATTTATATTGGACAGACAGGTAGATCATTCAAGAAACGCATTAACGAACATAAAAGAGCGTTTAAAAACAATAGTCTAGATTCTAATTATGCTACACACTTAAGCGCATTTTTGACGACATACAGCCACAAAAAGTAGAAAATTAAATTTATTGGAAGCCATGGAGATTAACAAAATGAGACATTCAAATGTATTGCTTAACGATTAAATATATTAGAAATTCTCACAACATTAATTAACCTTTTATTGTCATTTTCCGGTATATATAGTAGCAGGTAGTTTGTAAATATTACATTTCATAAAGACACGGTGTTTTCTAGACGCCCCTTTAATAAATATCCAAGTATTTAGGCATTTAGGTTTTTCATTTATTTTCTCAAAGATGTTAGTCGTCAGTCGAGGAAAAGTAATTAATTAAATGGATAAATTTTTTCTATCCAAAAAGTTATATAGCTTTTTATCTTTACGGACCACAGTACCACAAATTATATTGTTCATTTGAGAAAAGGGACAGTTTTTCTTTGTTCATATCTGCTCCATGCATGATATAAATTCGTGTACGTATATTACGCTCGTGTACTTCAACTTTTGCTTTTTGCTTGTGCACTGATCTTAAAGAAATGTCTAATGAATCAGCAACACGATGCAATAAAACCAAACCCAAAGAAATATTTTCCACAATCATTGGGAAATCCGTGAAACATGAGTGAATTCCGGGAAAGTTTACATACGCTACTGGGACAACCGGTATATATTTAGCAATTTTTAACAAAACAAAATTCCAAGCCAAAAATTATTTCTCAAAATCATTGGAAAATCCGTGAAACCTTAGCACAGTCCGCGAAATTTTACATAGGATCTGTGATATCTTATGGTTATGTGAAATTTGGTGTGGCAATTCTTGTTAGAGATTTTCCGCGCTAAGAAAACTCCATAGTTAAACAAAAAGACATCTTTCCACGTTCCGAAAACCCAGTTCCCGACCTCATTTAAATTATTTGGTTTCTTCGGCGCGGTTATCGGTGGGAAACCTGTACGAAAGGCAATCTATGCAACTTAATTGCGTCCTGAGTTTTGTCTGCGGAACAATCTTATAAGTAAGGCGAGACTGGTTTTCTCCACGTAATGGTCACTTAGATGTATTTAATGGTGAAGCCCAGACGTGGCCGAGTCTAAAGTACGATTGCCTTTGATGATAAGCGCAAGAAGACCCGATAGAAACGAGCACTCGTTCTTTTTCCCGTCCGGCTATTCACTTTCCGAAAGCACGCGTTTTAATCCGACGATATCAAAGATCGTTCGATAATTCACTTTTATTTAAAACGGGCGCCCCGTTGAATACGCTTATCGGTTTTTGAATTTCCAACGGTAGAAGTTTACGCTGTCGTTTTTATTGAAGGAAACTTTTACTTGATGAAAACCCGCTTAACACAATAAAATTGGAACAAAACGATTTGTTTAACATTACCTTGAATTTGATGATCAATTTTATATTGCCAAAGAAGGATTGATTACGGTAAACCCACTTAGTCCACAACTTTCAGAAATTTTCACAGACAATTTGGAAAACATCATTAATATGATTATTGCCATTATAAAGCATTTATTGTCATAAAAGGGGATTAAAAAAAACATATAATATAAATAGAAAGTTACAAGATAATTCCAATATATCCCATGAAGACCATACGTACTGAATACTCTCGCAGGATACTATTAGCTAAATTATAAAGTACATGTTAATTTTTCACAGACCATTCCACAGGATACCGTAATACTATTTACGAAACTTCTGGATTCCTCCTGCGAAGGTCGTTGTTTTGCCAATCATCCTGTTGACTTCTTCAGAGCTTAAATAAAAGTTGCTCACATTCTAGTCTGTCCTGCTTATATGTTATTTGAGAGGGGCGGAGCTAAATGAGGGGCATAAACATCATACATAACATACCATTGAATTAGACAGTAATAATACCCTCCCATTCTTAGATATTCTTATCAATAGAAAATCAGTCCTAACATTGAGTTACAGAAAACCTACTCACACAGATCGATAACTTAATGCCACCTTAATGTCACATCACCTCATGCTCTTCTCTCTAATAATTTCCACATTAAAGATATTAAACGTTCCATCACAAAATACAATTCACCAAAACCTTCCAATAGTAATGACCCCGAAAGCAATCCCACACTTTCCACTGTTGTCTTTTCTTAGACTCAAAACATAACTGACCATATATCAAAAGTTCTAAAGAAATATAACGTCAAAACCAGATTTACCACTTACCAAAAATCCCTCAACATCATCGCACTGTCAAAGACAAAATTCCATTTCTAGGAGTTGCTAGATGCTAGGAGTTTACAGGGTTCCATGCATATGCGGCAAAGAATACATTGAGAATCGGACGAAAACTATCAACTAGGCTCAAAAAACATGAAAGAGCCTCAAGACTGCTGATCACGGAACATAAAATTTCATTCGATACAACTAAAATTCTTGCATATAATAATAATAATAAATAATAATTCTTCTACCAACGAAAAATCCAAAAGTCTATAGAAATCTATGACCAATCTAACAATCTCAAACGCGACTCAGGTCTCTATCTGTCACCAATTTGGGAATCATTCATCCGAGACGATATTTATGCTTCTCGTTTAGCTCCGCCCCCTCAACCTTAGCAATTTCGACTCAATAACAACCGAACCCAGGAGGAATCCAGAAGTTTCGTAAATAATATAAACCACATGGTTAACTTAAAACCATACCAAATTCTAGCCTTGAACTAATTTTTTTAAACCTTGGTAGAACCAAAAAAAAAATGGAAAATGAAAAGCAAAAGCATTAATAATTATGGATTTTGTTCCTAATAAATAAATAATAACCCCAGATTCGATTACTAATTGCAACCTGGGTAGCATATACAGTAAATGTATACAAAAACTAGTCATATGCAAGTGATAATATATAATAAATGGATCAAATTAATATAGTTGAAATTATTGGTTGTTCTTCAAATCTAATCTACTATGGATTTCATCTGCAGTTGTTTCAGTTTTAATAGATGTTTTTATTCTGATTTTAAATAATTAAAGTGTTCTGCTATTATTATTTTTTGGGAAATTGTTGCAGGAGAGATACAGAAAACATCGCTGACCTATTGTTTTAAATACATTAGGTTTGACAGTGGCTTGATTCAATTTGTTATGGTTGAGTAACATTTAGACTGCTTTTTTTTTTTAATTTTGAAAATTGAGTTGTCTTGCCTCGTGCATGCCTGATTCATTCAAAACTGTATTAAAAGATTTATTAGTCACTTTAATAGTTTGTTTAAATCAGAATTATTTTGAACTTATTGATCAATTGTATATTGGTAAATGATTAATTGTGGAAATCCACTTGGTCCGTTACTTGCAGAATTTTTTATGGTCTGTTTAGAAAATATCATACATACATGAGTAAAAATTTTGTGTATAGATACGTCGTTCTTGTTTCACTGGAAGGGAAAGACGACTACTGACTACAGTCCTTTTTTTATTTACTTTTTTTTATTACCTTTTTTTAAATTTACCATAATGAGGGAACTAGATAACTGACACATTTTAAACATTCTGGATTTTACTGTAACCAAATTCCAGAACAAGTTTGATTATTCTATTTAACATAAGCCCTCACACATGAACACATACATAATAACTCAAACCACCCTTCCACATAGAAGATGGCTGCCTTTTATTATTTTATCCACAGACAACTTAATATACCACTTTCCACAGAAGATTTTCAAAAAAATAAGCTTTTAACAACGGTTTCGACCCGTCTTTGATAGATAAGATTATAGATAACTTCTGCTATGGTTATAAAGTACAATATTTTCACTGTTGTTCAGGTTATAAACTACGAGTGTACTTTAAGTACTTTAAGTTGAGAGTATTGAGAGTGGCATCGGAAAGGTGGGAATATCTACTATTTGGGGTAATCGCGAAAAGATCAAGGAAGTAAGTAACTGTAAATCTCAAAGGATTAAAAAAAATGGAAATCCTGTACGTTCAGATGTAGATAAAGCCGTTTACGATGGTTTCATATTCTGGTGAAGCAACAAACAAGCTATCTGAACTGGTTAGAGGATAAGTGGCCCAGTATCGCACAAAATTACAGCTCTGAAGATATTTTCAATGGCTATTTTGCCCGATGACTCCAGATCTTACCCTTAAATTTAGTACAGAAAAGTGTTTGGGTGGGAAACAGTTGAAGTTGAGATACACTGTTTGGGTTTGTGCAAATAGCACAGGAAGCGAAAAATGCAACCTTCATGTTATTGGTAAATATGAACTACCGAGATGCATGAAAAATGTGAAAAATCTACCTGTGATTTATAAGTCAAACCAGTGAGCATGGGTGAATTTTTTATAATTATTTAAAGGATTGGCGTGAAAAACTAAAACGTCAGAATAGAAAAAGATTGCTTCTGGCTGACAATTGTGCAGCTCATCCAAAAAATATTATTCTTGCAAATATCAGATTAGAGTTATGTCGTCCAACCAATGGATTAGGGCATAATAAAATGAGTTAAGATATATTACCGCAGATGTTTTTGGTATCGTTTGATCCAGTCATTTGGAATTAAGGAAACTTTCAACATCAATATCCTAGACTCCATATAATCACTTGCACAATATTGGAATGATCTAGTGCAGTGGTTCGAGAAGTACAAGAAGAATGACGACGATGACTGGGAGGTTCCTCTAAGTAATTGGTTACGCAATAGCGGCCAAAATCTAACCAACAATGATTGATAATTCAATAACAGCGGAGTTATAAGCGGATTTTGATATGAAATAAAAATATGTACGTATCCACATAATTTTTTGTGCGCTTTTTTATAGCGTACTTCCACTTATAGAGTACTCATTTTCTGGTCCTTAGGGCGTACTCTATAACCGGAGTTCACAGTATATTCCTACAAAAATGATAATAAAGAATCTATTGTTCCCATACATACATACTGCATTTATATAGGAGTATTGTAATATTTTGTATTTGATAAAGGCACGGTTTTGCCGTAAGAGGTGTCATAGACCAATCAATAACTGAGAAAATTTTAATATTTTTTATTCTAATTTAATTAAGCTCCTTGTAAATTCTATAAGATCGTTCCATATTTTTTATTGGGAATTCTTGGAGCGCTTTCGCGATACATATAATTTTATATGCATAAAATAAGTTGGATTTTCTTAGTAGAAACTTATTATGGGATGGAACGGCAGAATTTTGGAGAGAAATAGAAAAACATCTGAACATACCCCGAGTGTTTTTAGTCTTCGTTTTTTTTTTCAGCAGAGTAAGTAGAATTAGGTTCAAAATAATCATTAGTGGGTTTTGGTCAAAAACTACAGATGTGTCATGGTTAAATGTACAGGTTGTCCCAAATTCGTGATGACTAGTCGGTTTAAGATGCGTATTTGGATGCTTAATTTAAGCCCATTTCAAAATCGAGAAGACTCTGATTAATTTCGGAGATATCCGAGGAATACCGAAAATCAGCAATTTCGTTTTAATTTTTTCCTGGCCTTAATTATTTTTTTTCTATAATTAATGACATTTTCTCATAGAAACAGTTTCTCCCCTACAAATTAGCATTATTAAGTTTTAAGTATGACGTTTCGATGTTGTGTGATAATTTTTTATTAAAATATTTTTAATGAGTCGGTCGTTTTGAAAAATGCATGTATCACATTTACTGATTTACTAAATAATAACTCCCTAAGTTGTAGCTCATTTGAGTCATTCGGGGTATAAACGATTTTTTAAATACTTCCATAAGAATAATTCAGTGGATTTATATCTGGATTTCTGGTTGGCCGTCGTAGGAAATCGTGGACCTAGATTTCCTATCTATCCTTTATCGGCTAGCTAAAACTGTCGAAGTCCAACAATTTTCTATCCAATTTCATTTTGGTAACATTCACTAGCAAGTCTGCAATTTCTCAGTGAATTGTAGTGAATACGTAATTCATCACGTTTTTCAACATTTTTACTGCAAAGTCAAGACTGTTTGACATAAATGATTTTTTTTTCATAGCCACCTTATTTTTTTGTGTAAACTTGTGTGTACACGTCTGTGTTTGTCAGCGGGCACACAAAACCGAAACATACTTAAAACTTAATAATGCCAATTTGTATTGAAGAAAACATTGCAATGAAAGGTGTCGTTTGTTTTCATTTTTTTGAAATTTAGGGTTGGAAAAAATTCAAAAGAAATTTTCGGTTTTTACAGATATCTCCGCAACTTTTTTTTTTATCTGGATGTAACGGTGTTTCGACATACACTTGAAGATTAGCTTCGCTCCAAATGCGGCAGTTTTGTTTGTTGACGTAGCCATTCAACCAGAAGTGCGCTTCATCGCTAAACAAAATTCGCTTATGAAAATCGGGAACAACGGCAATCTCGTTTTGGGCCCATTAGACGAATCTACGCCTTACTTGATGATCGTTTGGCTTCAATTCTTGCACGAGTTAGATTTTGTAAGCAGGTAAACCAAGATCCTTTCGCAAAATCTTCCATAAAGTGGATGGACACAGATCCAATTGCTGTGCTCGATGGCGGATGGACTCATTCGGATCTTCCTCAATGCTACAGCAGCAATAGCTTCTTCTGTACGCACCGTACGGCGTCTCTGGGGATGCGAGTTATCAATAAGAGTAAACGTGGTGCGAAAACGTTTCATGGTTAATCGAATTAACTGCTCTGATGGGCCATTTTGTCGACGAAGAAATGGACGCAGTGCGCGATACGTATTCCGCACAGAACCATTATTTTCGAAATAAAATTGCACTATTTGCAAGCGTTGTTCAGGCGTGAGTCTATTCATGATGAATTGCCAAACCAAACTGAGAATATATCACTTTACAGATGTTAAATCGGTCGCCATCTTGAACAGTAATGCAAACTTAAAGTTTTATACATCGAAAAAGAACACCCATTATAAGCAGGTACCAAGTACATTGCGATCCAGTGAAGAAGTCAGCAGGATGGTGGGCGAAACCTCACCGACGCAGGAGGCATCGTGAATATTTGTAAAGAGTGTTACATTGGTTTGTTCAGGTTTCATCGAAAAATTAAATTACAATCTTCTTCGTCAATTCCCGTTTTGCCTCCATATCCAATTTAAATTTAATTTTCTTGGCTAACCGAAGTGTAGTTGTGACAATTTACAAAACTTTACTGGCTAATTTCCTGTTCATTTTAAAATAAAAGTTCTGTTTTATTCTTTTGCGGAAAACAAGTAGGGTTATGCCACATGAATTATGGGTGAAATTTGACTTAGAATTCGGTAATGGATTTAAAAAAATGGTCATCCCTTTCAAAAAGGAGCTTGGAATCTACTTTTTATAAAACTTCTTCTTGTTGACTCGAACCAGCTAATGTTTCTTTCTCTTGGATTCTTCAGAGCTTGACCGAAACTGGCTCACATTTTACTCTGTACCTGCTTATATATTGTTTGAATGGGGTGGAGCTAAATGAGGTGCATAAACAAAGTCTCGGATGACTGATTTCCAAATTGGTGACAGGTAGAGTCGCGGTTAAGATTGTTAGGTTGCTTATAGATTTCTATATACACTTTACACAGTTTTCGTGGGTAGAAAAATTGATTACATGCAATAATTTTTATTATTGAATAAAATTTTATGTTCAGTCTGTCTTAAGGCTCTTTCATGTTCTTTGACCTTAGTTATTATTTTTCGTCCGGTCTCTCTAATGTATTCTTTGCCGAATATGCATGGCATCTCAAATGGAATTGGAAAGATGTTGAGAGATTGTTGGACAAGTGGTAAATTTGTGGAAACTATTGGAGAGAACAGTAGCGTTACGGTGTTTTAATTGTTAATTGTTAAAAATAACAATTAGGCTCAAAGAACATGAAAGAGCTTTAAGACTAAGACAAATAAACTTATCAACAGTTGCCGAATACAATCAAGAAACCGAACATAAAATTTTATTGGATAAAACTAAAATGCTTGCATGTAATCAATTCTTCTACCAGCGAAAAATCCCAGAGTCTATAGAAATCTATAAGCAACCTAACAGTCTTAACCTCACCTCAGGTCTTTATCTGTCACCGATATGGGAATTAGTCATCCTAGTCGGTGTTTATGCCCCTCATTTAGCTCCGCCCCCTCAAACAATATATAAGCAGGTATAGAGTAAAATGCGAACCAGTTTCAGTCAAGCTCTGAAGGAGCCAACCGGATGATTGGCGAAACGTTGGCAAGTTCGAGTCAACAAATACCGGAGGAGGAATCCAGAAGTTTTATAAACAGTATTACAGTAACCTATGCAAGTTCCTTTGAAAAATGGAGCTTAGTATCTACATCTACTTTGTGTACATTTTCTATTTACTGAAAAATATATTATGGATGTGTGCGAGCCATTTTTTTTTCAAATCCAATACGTGATTTTTAAGTGAATTCGTAAAACATTTTAGCCTGTGACTCGATGGAGCCTATTTTTTCCGCTGCGAAACATCCTGGCTTGCATGGTCTCCATAATTACAAGGCTACGGTAACTAATTTGCGACGTCAAACAAAGCATAGAGATTTGATCTCACAAATTTTTCGCATCGAAACGATTTGAATCGCACAATACGTGTGGCGGACGATAACAAAAGAAAATTGATTCGCGTACCCGTAAAACTAGCAATTATGAAATTATCCCCTCCGCGGGGTATCCCGCGAATAACAACCGTAATTGATATACGTTTTCAGTAGCCAAGAAAATTTATGCATTATAACGAAATCCTCGGCAGAGCGAATTTATCGGCACCGTTGGAAAATTACGCAGACTCTTAATAATGCAATTTCAATATCGTAATTGCATTCTTGAGGCTTTATCGCTATCAGCATGGGGCAAATTAAGATTGTGGATGTAATTAACTAAAAATTAAATCTTATTCCTGGTAAATGCATTGTAAATTGAATAAAAGCTGTTTTGGTGCACTAGGCGTTTTGGTAATGAACGTCTACTGCCTCGTTCATGGCTTGGGAAATCGTTTTGGGCCGTTAACCGCGGTTCTACATTTAGGGTGACATTAGGTTAGTTTCGAACTGTAGAGGTAGGGGATAATTTACGCATTTTTGAAATTTCTTTGTTAAATTAGGTTTTCAAAATAAATAAGAACTAAAAGTTAAGATTTTCACTGAATTATATATTTCTACATGTAATTTATCAAATGTAATATTTACAAAGTACCTGTTACTACTATATATACCGAAAAATGGTCATAGCACCTTAATTAATGTTGTGAGAATTTAAGTTCAATAAAGGAAATGTATTTAAATCTAATTGATCTCTATGCAATACGTTTGAATGTCTCATTTTGTTGATCTCCATGGCTTCCAATAAATTTAATTTTCTACTTTTTGTGGCTTTATGTAAAATATCAAAATTATCGCCAAAAATGTGTTTTTCTGTGACTATTTTTTTTTTAACGCTCTTTTATGTTCGTTAATGCATTTCTTGAAGGATCTACCTGTTTGTCCAATATAGATTTTAGGACAAGATCCGCATTTCACCCTGTAGACACCTGATTTTTGAGATTTTGGACATTTCGTATTATTGTTTTTTAAAAAATTTCCTTTTGTGTTCTTAGTTCTGAAAGGTATTTTTAAACCACATTTTGACAAATGTTTTGAAACTTTTTCACTAGGTGCTCATATGTATGAAATTGTTTTAAATTGTTCGTGTTCTGTATTTGGTTTCGGATGAATAGAGTTTACTGTTGGCTAGATTTGTTTTTTATTTATAATTCTATCTATAATGGACGGATTGTAGCCGTTGTTCAGTGCAATTTGTTTAATGATATTAAGTTCTTTGTTGCAATTTTCTGTTGAGAGTGACTTACTAAGAAGTCTGTATTTAAAAGAGTAAAATGCAGCCATTTTGTGTTTATAAGGGTGATTTGAGCTGTTATGTATGACTGGGTCCGTGTTTGAAGGTTTATGATAAATTGAAAAATCTTATTTGTTTTGCGCTTTCGTAATAGTTAAGTCTAAAAAATTAATAGAGTTATCCTATTCAATCTCGATAGTGAATTATTTTGATGTTTTACATACAGCCACAAAAAGTAGAAAAATAAATTTATTGGAAGCCATGTAGATGATCAAAATTCCAGATTCAAATGTATTGCTTAAAGATCAATTAGATTTAAATACCTCTCCTTTATTGAACTTAAATTCCCACAACAACATTAATTAGGATTTTATGGTCATTTTTCGGTATATCTATTGCGACAACAAAAAACCCAAGTAATAATTATAGAACGTTAGGTATACTTAATAATTCGGTTATTAAACAACATATCCTTAAAAAAGCTTTAAAAATCGTCCTCTGAGTTACATTTTTTAACAGATGTAATTGGGAGTTGATGCACAAGCACGTGAGCCCATGTTTTGCAAGCATTGAATCTTATCCACCCTTCCTTGGCCAGACTATTTTTGTAACTATCTGAGCATTAAACAGAAACAGTCATATATCTCTTTTTTTTTCAAAGAAACTTCCACAGGCTACTGTAATGCTTTTTATAAAACTTCTGGATTGCTCCTGTGTCGGTTTTTGCTTAGTCGAAATTGCTGACGTTTCGCCAATCATCCTGTTGGCTTTTTCAGAGCTCGACTGAAACTGTTTCAGTTTGAATTAATATATCAAAGTTGGGAATTTTTAAGCAGAAAACATAGAACAATGCTAAGTTACGGGCATGCAGTGTATGGCCCTTGTTTACACTATTTTGATAAACGCCGAATTCAAAAGCTTCAAACCTCACGTCTCAGGTTGATTTTTGGGATCTGAGAGTTCGACAGAATTAGTCACACACTTCAAAAAGCTAATTGGCTAAATATGAAAAGTAGAATATTTCTTCATTCTGCCGTTCTATACTCAAAAATACTAAGTAGAAAGTATTATCTATACCTTTTCAATAAAATAAGCTATCGCTGTGACGTACATAATCTTAATTTAAGGGAACGCTTACTCCGCCAATGCATGCATCTGAAATTTTTAACGCTACTTTTCATATAATATTGCTTCAGGTTTAAATAATTTGCCAAATAAAATCAAAAATTGAAGCAACCTAAAACGCCCCAAAACAAAAACAAAATTTCTAGGTAATTGTGTGCGCTACATGTAATGAAATATTGCCTTAAATATCCTTACTTTGTGTTTGATTTTAGCGGGAACACCTATCTTTGTTTTCATTGTTTAAGTTACAACTAATAAAATGGAAATTCACTTACTTTTTTTTTCTCTCTTTTATGGGGTTGGATAGAACAGTATACTAATCTTTAATAGACTGAATCTCGCCTTTTTGCCAAAATGTTATCCTGTTATTGTTATATTGTATATAATTCAAATAAAGACCTTTATTATTATTATTATTATTATTATTGTTATTATTATTATTAATATTATTGTTATATAGGATGTTCTATTTAAAATTTTAAAAGTAATGTCGGTCCAGGACTGTATATATATATATATATATATATATATATATATATATATATATATATATATATATATATATATATATATATAAAATAATTGATTTTAAAATTTAATTTAAACTATGAAACTTTTGTATAAACTTTTGTTTTTCTAAAATTAGTAGTTCCTGAGAAAAGGTACAGGCCTCTAATAAAGTGCCCACCCTGTACGCCGAAACAAACGAGCGCCCTAGATATCTATATTTCACTTGCCACAATAGAAAAATCTAGTCGAGCAGTAAAGCGATATCGGATGACATTTTATTTCAATAAATAAATTGAGCTCATTTTTTAAACCTTTCGGGCCATTGTTGATCTTTACACACATAATTTACTAATGTCCCCATATTTCATCGAATCGGATGGGAGCGTAAAAAAAGTTTTGCCGTAAAACCGCCAAAGGCCATATACGTGAAATGGTGGAAGGGCCGAGGAGCCTCATCAGTCAGCCTGTTTTTTTTTTCTGATGAATAGCCAATATAATTTATATATACGTGTGGAGTTTTGCGAAGAACCGTCCTAAACGGAAGTGAAATGGCTCATAAGGGCCGGCGTGACAGGGTAATTTAGGTGAGTCCGATGGCAGATTAGATATTTTAATTATAAACAAATAATAAATAATTAGCTTTATTACTCTAACCATTTAGAAAACTGTCTCCATTAAATTTGGTAGCAAAGGGCTAAGAAAGTCAGACATCTGGCTGTGCCACAACCCAAAATTTACCATAAAATTGATACAGAGAAACAGATAAGGCTTGGAGTGGGATTGGAAATAAATTAAGGACAAAGAAGTATCTAAAAAAAAATCTGGATCAAAACAGACTAGAATTAAAAATAGAAGAAAACGAAATAACACATCACGATGATCTAGAACAATGCTGGAAAAAATAGCAAACAACATAATAACAGCTTCAACAGAAGCACTTAGAACAAGAAAGATAAATGTAAATAACAAAAAAGACAACAAACCCTGGTTTACAGAAGAGGTAAAAGCCATATGCAAAGAAAAAAGAGACGCATACTTAAAATATAGAAGCAACAAAACACCAGAAGAACACGCAAACTACATAGCAACAAGTAACAGGACGAATGCAAGGATAAAAACGATCAAAGAGGCGTATTAGGAAAGATTCACGCAAGACATCGAGCACGATTTTTATGGAAATCAGAAAAGAGTGTGGAAACTATTACTGATAAAAAAAAGAAGATTAACTCAATAAAAATAGAAAAATACACAAAATACTTTAAAAATTTATACAACTCAAAAGAAAATAATGCTCAATACAAAGCAGACACAATGGGCTCAAATTGGATAATAAAAGAAAACCACGTGAAAAACGCAATACGAGAACTGAAAAAACGAAAAGCACCATGAGAAAACACGATCACAAACGAACACATTAAATATGGAAGACCAAAATTAATAAAGGAAATAACAGAAATTTTCAATAAAATAATTAAAGAAGAAAAAATACCTCTAGAGTGGAATAAAAGTTCGACTAAATTAATATTTAAAAAAGGAGACAAGAACAAGCCATCGAACTATAGGGGAATATCATAGCTATTTTCACCAAAATCATAGCAGAACTAAGAGCAACAATTCCGATATGCGAAGAACAGCAAGGTTATAGAAAGAACAGATCAGCAACAAAAGCCCTTGATAAAATACGAATTAATGACTTAGTATACTTACTTAAAGAAAATATGTCATAGGAGAACTCAATTACAACTGCTCCACTAAAATAAAAGCTGAGGGAAAGGTATCTGAAGAAATAAAGGTAAAGACAGGAATAAGACAAGGAGACAGCTCAAGTCCGTTTCTATTTAACCTGATTATGGACGAAATGAAGGAAAAAGTAAAAAGACTAACAGGATACAAAATGGAAAGCACAAATATCACGATTTTATGTTAGGCGGACGATGCGGTGCTGATATTTAATATCGAAGACAGCCTACAAAGAATGTTACTTATATTTAATAAAACCGCAAAAGAATACAATATGATATCCAGATACTTAGGAGTAGATGTAATAAGATTGCTTTCGAAAAATCGTCACGTCACAACTTCGCGGTTTTGTGTGGTAAAGGGACGCATTGTTTTTCTATTGTGCTCCTGCGGACCACTGTGGAACTTTCTCAAAATCGATGTAATTTAATTGTGCATGCACCCTGTATAATATGTCTTTGACATCTCGTCGAACTTCAAAGTTATAGAAAACACCGGTAAATATTAAAATTTTTACTGGTAATTTTTACGATTTTAATTTACTTACGATACCGTTCATATCAGATTATCATATTTTTAAAAGTTTTTCATGTATCGCCAAGAATTCACCCACATAATTCTAGGATCTATTAGAATTTTTTGCCCACAAACGACGTACCCTGTATATAATTCCAACAATGTTCGAAATAGAGGATATAGCTCTGGATCTTTTTAGTTTCCTGGTATCCGAATTTTTCCAATGGAGTAAATGGTTTTCAAAAAATTACATTTCACACTTTTATACACAGACTTCTTAATACGCCACTCTCAACAAAAAATTACAACAAAGAACCTAATATCATTAAACAAATTGCACTGAACCATTTTAGACAAAATTATAAATAAAAAACAAATCCAGACAACAGTAAACTGTATTTATCCGAAACCTAATACAGAACACGAACAATTTAAAAGAATTACATACGTAGGAGAACCTAGTGAAAAAAGTTCAAAACATTTGTCAAAATGTGGTTTAAAAATAGCTTTCAGAACAAACAACACAATAGGAAAATTTTTAAAAAACAATAAAACGAAATGTCCAAAATCTCAAAAATCAGGTGTCTACAGGTAGAAGAGCGAAAATTTATATTGGACACACAGGTAGATCCTTCAAGAATCGCATTAACGAACATAAAAGAGCGTTTAAAAACAATAGTCTAGCTCAGGGGTCTCCAAACTACGGCCCGCGGGCCACATCCGGCCCGCGAACAGATTTTGTCCGGCCCGCGGAGAGCTTGTATACTTGAAAGAAAAATCTACTAGAGATTAGATGTTGTTTATAGCAAATAAATTTAGTTTACTGAAGTAATCTATTTTTACGTTGAATATTAATTAATATGACATCTACATTGATATGGTCATGGGCTAACTACTCATAACATTGTTGTAGGTTATTATATACTAACCAACAAATTATTGAAATGAATTCAACCAACATTTTATACATTTTAAATAAAAAAATAACTTATAACAAGCATAATGACATATGAAATTCTAATGAGATTTATGTAATTGTGATTTTCCACTGACAATAGTCTGTATTAAAAGAGATTTAAGATGCCCATCAGTCAATTTAGATCTGTAGACATTTTTTGTGTACTTCATTTTGGAAAAGGTCTTCTCACACAGATAAGTAGTACCAAAAACAGAAAACATTCCACGAGCAAATTTATGCAAATTATCAAATTGTGTCAGTGGAAGACACTTATAAAATTCCAACAAGGATAAGTTTTGATATTTGTTCTTAATGATATCACTGCACTCTAAGTTAATCATTTCCATTTGAAGTTCCAGGGCTAGGGTTTCAATGTCAGTTTCGAAAGGATTCTGAAAAATCTTAATTTGATTCGCAATGGCATCAAAGTCCGAGAAACGAGTATCAAAATTTATTTTTAAAGCTGTCAAAGTTTCGATTGCAAAATTGATAGGAAACTCGGTCTCACTGCTTTGGCTAAATATTTCACATGTCTTAAAATGTGAAAAACATTTACTCTCTAGTTGTGACTGAAACAGTAATAACTTCTTTCGAAATGATTTGATGTTAGTGTAGATATCAGGAAGAAGCTGGTTTTCTCCTTGCAATCTCAAATTCAGTTCGTTCACATGTTTTGTTAAATCAACATAGAATGCTAACTTCCACAGCCATGCGTTGTTTTGCAATTCAGTAAGAGGGCGATGCTTTTCATTCAAAAAAATTTCGATCACTTCTCGGAGTTCAAAAAAGCGCTGAAGGACTTTCCCACAACTAAGCCAACGTACGGCAGTATGATAAGGTAAGTCATTTTCTCCAATCTCTTCAATTAATTGTACAAATTGCCGATGATTCAGCGCAAAAGATCTGATGAAATTTACAGTTGATATGAATGGTTTCAAAACTTCTGACATATCCAAACATTTTCCGCACAAAGACTGCTGATGAATTATACAATGTAAGATGATTGGTCTTGAACCACCGTCATTTTCTACAGCCTTTGACACAAGAGCAACCACTCCTTTATCTTTCCCATTCATGTTTTTGCCTCCGTCGGTCGTAATACATTTAAGGTTTTTCCATCGCAGGTTCTTTTGGTTAATGGCCATTTCGACTCCTTTAAAAATATCTGAACCAGTAGTTGTGCCATGAATACTATACATGTCAAGAAGTTCTTCGTACACTTCATAGCTTTTATCTACTCCTCGAATGTAAATCAGTACCTGAGCAGTATCTGACACATCCGTTGACTCATCCAAGGCCAAAGAAAACCACTCAACACATCCATTTTTTTCGTACAATTGATTAGATATATTTTCAGCGATGTCTTCTACCCTTCTGGCCACAGTGTTTGCTGACATACTGAGAGTTTTTAATAAATTACAATAAATGAACAGAAAACTAATAATGCGCAGTGTTGCCGTTTTGCGGACTTCAGTCCTATTTGCAGCCTTTTTTAAACGTGACGTACTTTTTCGGACTTTTTTTTGCAAGTAAAACTTTACACATTCGTTACTTGAGTACTCTTTAGGAACCGAAGTAACAATTACTAAAGAATAAATTAATCAATGATTACTTGTGTATTTTATTATTTTTGGAATCAATGATTAGTATGCCGATACGATATGGGTACCCCATTATAACGGTAACCCATACGATACAGATAATATATCAGACTTCCCCATCGCTAGAGGCATCTGACAAAAAATTAACTTCCTTTTACATCATCAGCGGACTGATTCAACTTTTTATCACCGGCGACAATTAATGATAATATTGTTTTGGCCCTTAGAATTTCTTGGCGTGATCAATATGGCCCTAAGGCTGAAAAGTTTGGAGACCCCTGGTCTAGCTTCTAATTATGCCACACGCTTAATCACTGAAAAACACATTTTTGACGACAATATTGATATTTTACATACAGCCACAAAAAGTAGAAAATTAAATTTATTGAAAGCCATGGAGATTAACAAAATGAGACATTCAAATGTATTGTTTAACGATCAATTAGAATTAAATACCTCTCCTTTATTGAACTTAAAGTCTCACAACATTAATTAAGGTTTTATGGTCATTTTTCGGTATATATAGTAGCAGGTAGTTTGTAAATATTACGTTTGATAAAGACACGGTGTTGTCGAAACAATTGTCATGTCAAAATATATAATTTCGTGAAAATCTGAACTTTTAGTTGTTATTTATTTTGATAAATGTATTTTCATCAAGTAAAAGCCACCCCAGCTCAATTCTTCATGGTTTATTCCAAACGCTAGTTCAGATATGTGTGTGTCTAATAGTTGTGCATATTATTTGGGAAAGAGTTTGTTTAATTTGTTTATGAAATGGCTGAGCTATGTCTATAAAACAGAACAATACATTTTTTTTTAATTTTTCAAAGAAACCTCCACGAGCTACTTTAATACTTTTTACAAAACTTCTGGATTCCTCCTGCGTCGATTTTTGCTGAGTCGAACTTGCTAACGTTTCGCCAGTCATCCTTAAGGCTTCTTCTCTATCAGGCTCCGTGAAAAGTTTTGTCACCCCTCACGACTCTAAAATTTCTCGTCTCTACGGAATTCCAAGGAGTCGCAAACCCCATTCACAAATGCCATTGGTTCTCCAACATATTCCCTAGCAAAATATCTAGCTTCCTTATTGGAACCCTTTACAGGGAAAACTCACAGTTTCGTGCTTAATTCCTTTCACTTCATTGAACAAATAAAAAGCATTACATTAGATATACAAGATATTCTGGTTAGTTTAAACATAGAATCCCTCTTTGCTAAAGTTCCTATTGCTGAAACCCTCACCTTCATTTCAGATATATTAAAATACGAGAATTTGGAACCCAAACTTCTCACCTTAATTGAAAAATGCTTGTCTGCAACAAATATTTTTATAACGGTCAAATCTTTGAACAAACTTCGGGAACAGCTATGGGTTCTCCACTATCACCAGTCATCGCGAATATATTTATGGAAGCCTTTGAGAAGAAAGCACTCGACACCTTCCATCTAAAACCCACATTATGGAAACGCTACGTCGATGATACCTTTGTTATTTGACCTCATGGTTACCAATCCCTAGTAGATTTTTTTTGACATTTAAACTCTCTACACCCTAACATACGTTTTACCCTTGAAATGGAAACTAATAACAACCTCCCACTCTTAGATATTCTTATCAATAATAATCAGACCTAACATTAGATCATTGTGTTTACAGAAAACCTACGCATACATTGAATACATTGGAGAGACGGGACGGGACTTCACTGAACAATTTAAAAGCATTACATTAGATACACAAGATATTCTGGTTAGTTTCGACTTAGAATCACTCTTTACTAAAGTTTCTATTCCTGAAACTCTCAACATCATTTCAGATATATTAAAATCCGGGACTCTGGAACCAAACCTTGCTTGAAAAATGCTTGCCTGAAATATATTTTTCTTATAACGATCAAAGTTTTGAACACTATGACCAGCCATCGCGAAGATATGGAAATCTTTAAGCAGAAAGCTCTCGACTCCTTCTATCTAAAACCAAAACCAAAATTAGGTTTCTTCAAGTATACGATGTAGTCTTTTTAAAATTATTTTCTCAAATAACCTTGATATAACTGGTTATAGTGCAACAGAAATTGGCCTATATGAGGAAAATTCGTCTTGCGGATAGAAATTGAAAAAAAGTAAATGATTAATTCTGATTAGAATAAACGTTAGTTTTAATCCACAGAAAAATCACCATCTAAAATTGGTACACCAAATTTCACAAAACCATATAAATTCACAGATTGCGCGAAGATTTCACCAGATTCAAAATTCATGGTTGCTATAAGGATTATACTTATTTCTAATTGGTTTTCCAGATTTCATCAATTTTTTTTTTTAAATAATTTTCAGATTATATGAAAACTTCGTGATAACTAAAAAACTATTAAGTATAATTCATATATAAAAAATACATGGAAAGCCTTTTTTAAAAAAGCGAGGAAGACTATTGTGATTATCAATGTTAAATTAATAAATATAAATTTTAAAAAAATCATAAACTTTCAATTTTCTTCGTCGGCATCGTGAAATTTTATTTCGATTTTAAATATTATATGTCACAAATAATAACTTTGACAACATCGACAACGACTAATTTTAAGGCTGGGTGTGTAGAGCTCCACCCTCAACAATAACAACAAAGACCTTCTTTGAGGCGATTTTCATAGCATGTTTTTTTTATCAGATTTCTGGTAATTGCGTTTCGGTTCCCGTTGCGTTGTGGGATGCCCACTAGGTTATCCTTTTATACCTTTTCGAAATTAAAGCAAAAGCTTTGGTAGCCTTAAATAGCCATGAAATATATAAATAATATCATTTCTGAAGGAGGATCAACGAACAGTATGGGTAATAACAGTAGTACAATGTAATAAAAATATAATCCTTTAGCTACTATCCCTGAAGTTGGAGCACTAAAAACCAGAAATAGTACCAATCTTCAACATTTGCTTCCCCCAGATGAAATAGACCACCACAGGGCATCCTTTTGTATTATATCTAATTAAGAATAAAAACTATAATTAAAAACATTAATTATGATGATAATTTTTGCTGCCAACATCTAGTGGTGCTACAATATTATAAATATATTTGCGGTTAAGAATGGTACAGAAATGTATTGCACTATTGCCCCACAGGGCAAAAAATTTATTAGTTTGTTTTAGAACACTGAGGTATATAGTTTCAATTGTACTATTGTACTAAGAACTTTACCTATGAGCGTTTTGCAACGGCAAAGGTCAGGTCGAACGCTTGGGTTTCCCATTGTTCCCTATTGACCACAGAACCGGTCAATTGCACATGATTACTGTTATTATAATGCATAATACCTCATTAGTGCCGTAATAATTATTATAGTATGTTAATATACGTATTATATACGTTGGGCCGCATATACATTATATATACAGAAGCTTCAAATGCAGGATGGGGTATTGATTTAGCAGTGGCGTGCTTCTCTAGCTTGAGCAAACTAATTTTGCTTCATAATTTACAGTAGATGCCATGGGGACCTCTTCCTTCTCTCTTCAAAATTTCATCCAGTTTTTGCAAGCTCTGTTTCGGTTCACATTGTTTTAGTAAATTAATTAAGAAACAGACTGAGTCGCGGTTAAGATTGTTAGGTTGCTTATAGATTTCTATAGACTCTGATTTTTCATTGGCAGAAGAATTGATGACATGAAAGAATTTTAGTTTTGTCGAATAAAATTTTATGTCCGGTTTCGTGATTTTGTTCGGCAACAGCTGATGAGTTTATTTGTCTTAGTCTTAAGGCTCTTTCATATTCTTTGAGCCTAGTTGTTATTTTACGTCCCGTCTCTACAATGTATTCTTTGCCGCATATACATGGAAAGCTGTAAACTCTTGGCATCTCAAATGGAATTTTATCTTTATCAGAAATCATCTGTTATCAACTCCCTTGTTTATAGAGCCGTAAAAATATCTCAGCCCGAGCCACTAAACCCAGCATTAAAACATCTTACTTCTACTTTTGTCTCTAATAGTTTCCACATTAAAAATATTATGCTTTCCATCACAAAATACACTTCATAAAGCCGAAAGCACTTGCCACTGTTGTCCTTCCTTACATTCAAATCAACAAAAACCGACGCAGTAGGAATCCAGAAGTTTTATAAAAAGTATTACAGTAGCCTGTGTAAGTTTCATTGAAAAAATAATAGTGTTATCAAAGGTCATCAAAAGGAAATTTCTAAATGACCACTAATATGAAAAAAAAATAACTAAGGTAATTAATAGTGCCATTTCAGCAGGAATTATTTCCAAATGAGTTGAAAACAATAAAAATTACCACAGTTTTCAAAGACGCTAGTTATAAAGAAAAAGATAGTTATAGACCAGTCGCAGTACCGAGCATTTTTCAAAAAATCATTGGGAAAAAACGTTCCAGTTTCCTTAAAACAGTAACGCTTTAAGTGTGTTTAAGTTTAAGAGTGATGGACTTGCTGTGTTAAGCGCAAACAAATTTATTGCATTTGTCCCCTTTTTTTAGAATATTTATTATTATTTCCACGACATAAGCGACAAACACTTGTTTTAGTACCTCTAGTAGTCTCCTCATAATCCTTCCTCATTTCTCTTTCTATATTTTATATACAGCTGCCTTCACCTTCTTTGTAAAACCCCCACCACTTTCTTCAATTTTCTTTACCCTTCTTTCAATATGTGGTTAAGCAATATCTTGAAGAAATAATTTTCTTTAATGTCTTATGAAAGAATTACCATTCTGGATATTTTATTTTTCTCAAAAGAAACGCATTAAAACATGCCATGTCAATCAAACTAAAAAAAATGGTCTAAGCAGTAACCCCTCTTTTTTTATTATATGCCAGAACCATTTCAGGCTTAAAATGTCCCTTTTAATCAGCAATTTCGTTATCGTGATTAGTATAAGAACGCAATATTACACATTTTTTTAGGTCAGTTACCTAGGACACTAATGTTAGGTTTCTAGTGTAGTCTAGAAAATAAGAAGAATAAACAGCACGCGATTTTATGTCCAACAGATTCTTTGGCAAGTCCTTTTAATTTTTCGGTATAATGGAATTAGTATTAAGTTTCCTTCTAGAAAATCTTCGGCAAGAATTGGGTCTACTTCTATACCAATCATTTGATATTATGTACGAAGGGGGCGGTACTTGTTTTTTTTCAAAACCTTCTCCCTCCTTTCCCAGATAAACTTAAAAATTGGAGCAGCGCATCTACTGTTCCATCTGCTGATTGGCAATATCAATCTCTGTGGTTTATGTTGACATCTTCTCTCTGCTCTTGCAGATATATCACAATATCTGTAAGGCTCATACAAGTTTGATAAATATATCTTGATAAAGATTTATTTATGGAAGACCACAAAGTAACTGAGCTTTATTTTGCTTCTTTAAATCTTCCAGATAAAATTTGTATTGCGCAGAAAGCACGTCATTCTGTAACATCTATATCTACCATGACTCAATTAAAATGTCTTCATGAGTCTCATTTTATTTATTTACATTTTATTTTGTTTTTTGATTAGCACATTTTACGATAATTTAAAAAATGTGGTCCAATAAAAATATGGCTAGCGACTTCAATATTAGGACCTAAGTCTTTCTCGGCTACATCGTTATCATCGTTTTCCTCACTTCAGATCAATCACTATATATTTTCTCCTTCTGAATCATTCATATAAATAGAAAAGAATTCTATTCTCCACTGCAAATCTCAAAAACTACTATACACTTAAACGTAACAAAATCAACGGAATAGGTATAAAATTATCTTGCAGCTATAGTAGGGCAAAATAAGTCTCAACTTGAAAGAAAAGTGTGGGGAACAAAATAAATTAGAACAGAATACCAAAAGTGGGTCATGACCCGGAACAACACAATGAGAAAATTATTCTTAAAGTGTAATATTTTTTGTTTGGTTACAAAGGTATACAAAATTAAACTTTTTGAAAACTGATTTTGTACACTTTTGGTGAGCTCTTGGTATATCACGTAAGGGTTTTTTTTGGAAATATTAATAGAAAAAAAACGATATTTATAAAATAATTTGTTTTATTATTCAGTACAAATGTGAAATCCTAGTTAAAAAAATTTAAGAACATATCCCGTTTTAACTTCCAGCAGTAGCCTGGTGAAACCTTCTTTCCCTGTTTTTCGCTAACTGCTCCAAGATTTAGAGGAAAATAGTTGAAGTGGGAGAACAGGAAATGCACTTTACAACCTAGACGATGAAAGTGTTGTAACACATTTTGAACAACACTTTCGTAGTAGTAGACATTGGCGCTTTGAAAAAACAAAAATTCCTTCTTTTAACTTGGCATCAGATATGGCTGGAAGTTGCTCGCACATATATTTGAAACACTGTCCATTTTTGTCTAGGGCTTTAACAAACTGCTTCAGGAAGTCAAGCTTGAAATGAAGAGGAGGCAGTAAAACTTTTTTGTGTCAACTAAGCTAGCTCCTAATACATTTTTGCTTTTTGAGTCCAATCTCTATCTCTTGCCCGATTGTCGCACTTACAAATAAAGCATGGAAATATTGTATAACCTCCCACAAAGCATCCACTGATGTTCTTGGTAGTTTATTTTCTTGCAACGTACTTAATTTTCATACGTTCAATATTTAAAAGATAAGCTAGTTTTTAAATATTGAACGTAATATATATATAATATATATATATATATATATATATATATATATATATATATATATATATATATATATATATATATATATATATATATATATAAATACACAGATCAGATCTGCTCTTTACTAGCGGGCACTTACCTATATTGCCTATAATCGGCGTTCTCTGGTTACAGACTGTGTTGCCAAAAAGATGTATAATGTATAGATTAATTGTGTTGGGTTAGTATTCGTTAGTTTCGGTTAGTATTGGTTGGTTAGCTAGACTTGGGAGATTTTAGTATTGTTTACTGTGTATAATTTATATTATGTATCTTAATTCTCAATAAAGACTATTATTATTATTATTATTATTATTACTGTTATTGTTATTATTAAATGCATCGAATGTGAAACGGGAACCAAGGCCAGTTCGTTACCATTGTGCAATAAAGCGCCTTTTATACTGCGCTTACTAGAGTCAATAAACAGGCGCTATTCTTGTTTTATATACAAAGTCAAGAATATTGTTGCAATGCACTAGCGGCCCTTTCTGAGTAAAATATTTATATAACTCTATTTCGCGATCCCGGTAAAAGCTTGATGCGACTCCAGGTGCCAGTAAATGCTTGTCACGAAGTCTGGACGCTAACTATTCATATTCATCCTTTGCAAGGTGCGAATTTATAACTAAATCATTTAATTCGCTCTGGTTAAACACTTCAGGCTTTCTGAAATCTGGTGTAAAATATGACGTTTTCTAGCTCTGGTCGAATAGTAAAGTCAATGTGTTTCTTATTTTTTCTGTCGAATCCTAGAACATTCCACGAACAAAAATAACAATCATCACTGTGATTCCCAGGCTCTCGCCATACCATAGGAACAGCAAAGCTTGAACATTTCTTCCTACCGTTTTTCCAGTTTCTCAATGCTTTAAGGCAAGGCAAGCGGTGTATACATTTTTCACAAAAGAACTTATAGTTTGCTTTTGCTTTACTGCGGCATAACTACCACAGATATAACAAAAGTTATTTGGATTTTTCACACAATATCTTCTTTCTATACGTTCTAGAACACTAGAAATATGCAACAGCGAAGACAATAACTGCGAACACAGTGCATAAGCAGGTTACAACTTTGCATTGACGCTTCTTCGCCATTGTTGCTTTGCAGAGAAATCTAATATGATCCAGTGTTGCCAAATCACATTTAATTTCATAAAAATCAATTCATTTTAAAATCATGCTTAATATGAAAAAATCATGTTCATGTCGTATGTCTGTATAATATTAAAATAACATTATTAATATATAGAGCGCTATAAAAAAATGACGCGATAAAGCAAAAATATGGCGTCTTTTGGAGAAATGGCCCCCAAAAATATACAAATAAGGAAACAGCTTTCAAACATGAATATCACTGTAGACCTGTGTTATTTTTTAAATTTCATCGCACCGTGTGGGATACAAATGTGCCCCAACAACTCAGTTTTTCTTATATCTTTTTAATAAATTTACACATGGGTTCCGCAATGTTATTTATTGTCATTTAGTATTTACAGATTCTGTATATTTTAGTTATGAAATGCATCAAAAAAGTCAACAAATAAAAAATTAATGAGGGGTACACTTGTACCCCGTATGGAATGCCAAGATACTCATTTTTATTAGTCACGGTTATGCGCAATACAGTAAATATCAGCTGGTGTCAGACATTTTTTATTTTTGAAATGATAACGCTGGCGTGAAATGTTACACAATGTCTGATAAAATATATATAGAAGACTTACTGAATGACGATCTCGATGTTGCTGACATAGAACTCTGTGATAGTGAAGAAGATGTGCTGATGTTCCGGAAGTGATAGATTCTGAAGATGATATAATAGAAGAAATAAATAACAGTGGTGCTGTAATGAGTGAAATAGTGTCTTAAGATGTGATTATAGAAGAAGAAACTGACAGTGGTGCTGTGAGCTGTGTAATAGAGACTAACGATGGTGCAGAAATCTTAGAAGAAGGTAGATTATTTTATCGAACCAAAGATAACACAAAATGGTATAAAATGCCACTTAGACAAAAACGACGAACAGTAGCAAATATAATTAGGAAAAAGCGTGGACTAAATCAACACAGTATCATTATTGCTTCAAAACTTGACTCATTTAGACTATTTTTGACAGACGAAATTATAGAAATAATTGTCCTGCATACTAATGATAAGGCCGAACAGGTAAAGTTATCGAATTAGATATAGCAGTATTCACTGATAATACCTATTCCTGCCCAATTTTTCAGACTTCAAACTTTGGAATGAAAAACACCCAAATCAATCACAACCCCTACAACCCCTACATATTTGATAAAGACACGGTGTTGTCGAAATAATTGTCATGTCAAAATATATAATTTCGTGAAAATCTGAACTTTTAGTTCTTATTTATTTTGACGAAGGTTGAAAGTTATAAAGAAAGTAGTTAATATTCGGTCAACCTTAGTTTGGTGAACAACGAAGAAGATAGCCAGGTGTCGGTGGCTGGACATTTTGCGAGCGTCGATCACATTCAGTAATAAAAAATCAATTCCCAATTGGGAAATATAAGCCCAGAAGCATTTACACAAAATTGTTATAGTACGAACTTTAGTTAGATTTCCCATTACGAAGAAGTCAAACCTAACCTCATTAAGTATTGACCTTAATCGGAGGCCAGACGGATCACATCGCCCCATCGAAAATTTGACAAACTCATTTCGTATTCTTAGAACCGCAGTTTCCGCCGAATATTTCCAAGTCCGGGATTATTTAGCAACGTCACCGGAACGAATACATTTCCTGGAGCCCATGTATCAAAAGCGTCCCTGGTTTTAGGATTACCTTTCTAATCTGAAAATGCACTTTGGTTGAGCACGGCTGCTGTGCCGGAGACTGCGTCATTAATATACAATTACTTGTGTGCATCCTAGGCAATTTATAATCGCAGGTCCTTCGACGATGCAACACGGCCAACAGGGATGGTTGGGAAACGATCCGACATGTCGATTCAGCACGATATCACCTGGGATTATACGCTCCAGCGTGGTCTATATGGTTCCAATAAATTCAACACTCAGATTCCACTAGCTTGAAGATCTTCTGTTGTCTTTGTTTTTTGTTTACACAATTTTTTTGATGCAAACATATCACTACCCGTTTTCAAGTGATAACTAATTTTAATTCTAAAGCTTATACAAGTTGTCTAGTATAATTTGATGTACATGGTTATATTGGAAACTGTAAGAGATAAAGCGTCGCTTACATGGAATAAAAGCAATATAGACACTTGGTGAGAAAGAAAAACGTAAATTTTTGCACAATTTTTTGACACCACTTTGAGCATCGCCGTATCTTTTTACTCATTTCCTGAAAATTTGAACATTTCAGCTCCTATAATAAGAGAAATAGAAACCCAGTGTCTACAGAGCAATTATTACCAACAATTATGAGCATAGTATTTGCGTGCTAGTTGGGTGTAAAACGCCATATATACAGCAACCAATCAGATATCATCGCTTTATAACGGCTATTGCAGATGCTGCGTTAGTTAGCGTCGTTTATTTTTTCTCATATGCAAGTGGCTTGGTCAAATTTCTAGTAAAGCGTATAGTATAATGTAATAGGAGGACCTCGTGGTAATAGAATGTTGCAAATGGCTTTGGCGATAGCAAAATAAATACTATTCTTTTTAAGTGAAAATAGTGAGGGACAAATATGAAAAATTACACAATCTTATTAGATACGCCTGGAGCAAAGAGACAGATGAAGGCATAAGCAAAGCCCGAAAAATGACTGTCAAAACTACTAGGCATTCCATTACTGTCGGTGGCATACAATTTTCCCTTTAACATCCCGCTGAAAAGATTGGCTCTTTTTGCGGAAAGGTGCACTGGTGCATCAGGAGAATAAAATATTTGTAGACAGGCTACAGCAAATGACCATCATCAAATAAACTTTATTTTAACGAAGATGTTCGTCCCAGAATCCAGTTAAAATTGAGAGCACAAGGTCAAAACCCTTCAATATTAATACAGGGTGACGCGCTGTCGTTATTACTTTTTAACATAGCTCTAGAATATGTGACAAGATGAAGGTGTTGAAATGGGCAAAAAAATCAAGGCTTTAATATACTCGGCCGATTTGGAGAGTACGTGGGACACAAAGGAGCGGCTTATAGGACTCCATACGCCAAAAGAAGAAAGAGAAAAGGGCAAAGGGTAAGTAGAGAGAAAACTAAATACTTCGAAGTAGATCGAGGAGTGACACACAGAGACATAAACGTAACAGCTGATGTTGGGTTATTCGAAAGAGTGAAAGAATTGAAGTACCTGGACTCACGGATAAACGAAACAATCTATCAAGAAAAGTTAAAGTGAAAATATAGAATAAAATAATGATTCCAGTGATTCTGAAGCGGCAAGGAGTTGGAGAATAAGAAAGGCTACTTTCCTTAGAGAATAAAGTTCAAGGGAAGATATGTGGGTCCTTACAAGATCCAGTAACGACCCAGTAGAGGAAACGAACGACTGGAGAAATAATGGAAATGACTAAACAGCCATGGATCAATTGCACAATTAGATCCAGGAGATGTGTCGAAGCAGAAAATAAAAATATTGAGGCCATTTACAGAGGCAGACTAATCGCAAGGAGGCCATCAGGACAATCTAGAAAAAGATGGAAGGATGGAATGCAGAAAGAAACACTAATATGTCGGAAATACCAAATTGGGAAGAAGTACCAAGATATTGGACCAGATGGGGGCAGTTTGAGCAGTTCCAAAAATTAGTATAGCTGCCAGGCATTTCCGAATTCACAAAATACAATTATTAAGTTTTCTAATTATTTTGCGCACCCACCATTCATCAAGTAAAATCGTCATCGATGGCGCTTGCCGTTTTTAGTACAAAACTTGCACATCTTTAGAAAACATGCAATTTAAAACCGCAGAAATGTCTGAATTACAGGCATCAAAAAACCTTTCTAGGCAGAACTTCTTTGTTAACTTAGTTTCTCGCATACTTACCGAAAATTGCGGCCCCATGTCGGCTCCTAAATTTTTCTCCCTCATCTCTCTCATCTTTATTAGAAAAATATACAGAGCGACGCGCTTCTTTAAGGAAATATATAAAATACAACAAAACATAAAATACGAAAATAGTTTGTTTTATGCCAAAGTAATAGCTACATTTGAATTGCATGCCCCTTAACTTCTTCTTTTGTTATATAGCTTTTTTTTAATAAATAAATTAATGTGAATTATAATAATAGGTACAGGGTACCCATCTATATTTTCACACCCACCTACAGAGTTTTTTAAAAGGGATAGCCAAAAACTTTTAATGCAGCAAACGAGGGCCACAAATGTATGAGAAATCAACAACTTCACTTTTTTAAATGTGACGCCCTGTATATTTCTACTTAAGATGGAAGTCCTTCATAACCCGATTTCAGAAATATAGCCGTTTTTGAAATAACTTTAGTTTACTTTTCAAAAGTAGAACTGAACATTCAACATCGACATTGCCTTGGAAAAAAAACGTGTAATATTTAGTTCAACAGTAACTCATAATGATCAAATAATATAACACTTTTCATTCTAACATCCATCGTTTGTTCTAGAGATGAACCGGTCTTTTTTTTAAATTAATTCGTTGTATTTTTTAAATGAGGCTAAAAAAACTCATTATTATTAGTAGTAGTAATAGTAGTAGTAGTAGTAGTAGTAGTGTGATCATCTAGTGTGCAACATATTGGATTTGTAAGTCAAACAGCATACAAAAATACAAACATTCCGCAAGAATAAAGTACCCTTATTTCAAAAAATTGAGCGAAATACGAAAAGAGAAGAATTAATTAAGAATTAGAATTAAAAATTCTGGCTTAATATCAAAACAGGGCTTACTAAGATAAGAAAAAAGTTTTTTGTTCGAAAATTATTAATAATTATCTTATTAACCTGTTTTTTTTTCAATAATTTTAAACACTGTGGCCAGTTATTTAACATAAAACAAATTTAGCAAATATCTGTTCCACTTCCATCTTATTGTTGCAACGACATTTAATGACTCATGAAAATCTATAAAAATTGAGTAGCAAAAGCATAGCTAATTATAATAGGCAAATTAAGAATTTATATATATTTATTATTTATATAGCAAAATTTTATTTTAAATAATAATGATTGCAAAAATCTGGTAACAACATTATGTACCATCAGAAAATTCCCTAATATTTCTGCGGTTAAGTGTTATTGAATTTTCAAGTTCTTCAATCGTCGATGCCTATAAACTGTTTGTTGCAAATATGCCCATAAGAAACAGTCTAATGCAGCGGCCACCGTGGATGGTTTGTTACCAAATTCTAACTAAGCTAGCCAAACTAAAGAAACCAAAAGTAACCATATTTTTTGACGTTCTTTCAAACACATTTGTTTTTTGGTAATATTGGTTTTAATTATTAATAACTAAAGTCGGATTTTGATCGAACCACCACCTACAATTTTGAGAAGAGGCAGCACTATTACTCGTGAACATGGATGTTGATTTTCTGTTTGTCAAAAAGTTACGCAGAACACAATGTGGGACACAATTGTACCCCACTCTAATTTGAACGCTTTGTGATGTTTTATGCTACAATTCTCGTAGATATAACTGTAACAACAAAAGTAAATAGTTACTGTAAATAAAATATGTATAATACATATTACATTTATTGAAAAAGTTGAACAAAATAAACAATTCTCAAAAATGTTAAAAAAAAGTTAGACGAACTCCTTTGCTCATATTAATTCTTACGTTTTTCCATACATAAGCTGCAAATTATCTGTCTTACACTATGGTCAGTGCATGTAAATTTTTTGCAGTTTCAACATTGCAGCCTGGACTTGCAATCTTTCTTTCTATTGCACAAATAACATCGCCCACAAACAGGTCGTTCAGGTTCTTCTTGAGTTCATGGTGCTTTTCCAATTTTGGAAACATTTCTAGCACATATGATTTGACACTGTTGGGAATTCTTGGTTCTGTTTTAAGTCTTCTTATGACATTTTCCCTAATCAAGTCCAAAAGAAATGTTCTTCTGCTGTCTTTGCTTTTTTATTTTTTCGCCTGGATATTTTGCACTACATAAAATAAATGCATTTAGTGCCGCGACGCCTAATAGGTGTTCAAAAATTGGCATCGGCTATCTATTACTAATTCGACGAGCCGAATTGTCTTTTACCATTTTATCGGTAGTATCTACAGCACCTTTTGTTTTATTATAATGAAGTATTATGTCAGGCTTGTACTTCATATTCTCTCCCGCAACAGAATCATTATGCTCCGTAGATAACATAAGGAGAGCCTACCTTCTTGCTTTTTACAAAAATTCTGGATTCCTCCTGCGTCGGTTTTTGCTTAGTCGAAATTGCTGATGTTTCGCCAATCATCCTGTTGGCTTCTTCAGAGCTTGACTGAAACTCACTCAGTTTCAGTCAAGCTCTGGATTGCGAATATTTATTTTATTAGACGTTGTCTAACATTTCCCGTTAGCGTTATGATTTCAAAAATCAAAAATGTCTGACACCAGCTGATATTTACTGTATTGCGCATCACCGTGACTAATCAAAATGAGTATCTTGGCATACCATACGGGGCACATTAAAAATATTTTTGTTGTTGTCTTTTTTGATGCACGTCATAACAAAAATATACAGAAAATGAATCTGAACATACTAAATGAAAATAAATAAAATTGCGGAACCCTTGTGTAAAGTTTTTAAAAAGATATAAGAGTTGTACGGTACGACGAAGAATTTAGTTTGCTATTTTTCAATATTTATCGTTTAAACACATTTTCTTTTTTCTATTTTTTATTGTCGCCAATTTTCCGTTTTATTCCGTTAAATCGCCGAGCAGTTTCAACTTCGGATATCGGATGAAAAATTGTTGCCTCAATTTGCTGCTTGCCATTAAGTGCGAAAATTCAACTTAGGAACCGAGGCGAGCGCATGCAATACCACCATATATCTTCTCTATTAAAGCTTATTACTGTGCAAGACTGCCCAGCTGTAATCTAAAAGCTCCTTTTGACTGTGCGACACATCGTTTTCACGCTACCTACTAAATTAATTTGCAATAAAATTATACATTCGTGATTCTAGGCCCATGAATACTTAACTATAATGGCATGCGGCGTTGTATAATGTATGCCATGGAAATATAATTGCAGACTGCAGGGCTTTCTGTGTTATGTCACAGTGCTGATTAATACGGAAAGTTCATTTGAACCTGCCGGAACAAAAATTACCCCCGGTTAAACTTGCACCGTTGTTTGGCTTACGTCTCCGTTACCACTTTAGAAAAATCCAATTTCCGTGCCGTGTGTTTCTTAGCGCGGGAAAGTTATAAAATGCACATTTCCATCGACAGGGTCCATTAAACAGGGTGGACAACTTAAAGGTTACAGAGAGAAACTTTTCCCTCAGCTGAATTAAATCATTTTAATAACAAACGTTACGAAAAAGTTAATCACAAGAGTAAAATTACATTTACAGTAAATAAGCTTTTGTTGAGACTGGTTTATTATGTTTTTAATTTTATTGTCTAAACTAAAATGTTTAATTCGCATAGAACTTTGTAAATTATAAATAAATAAAGTTTTGCTGAATTTTTCTACAAACCAACATTATCAAAATTTGTATTATGTAATTTATTCCCTGAATTAACTGGAATACGAAAATTATTGCTTGGCATAAAGCGAATGTTAACCTAGTGGTATGTTACCATATATCCTCAAATTAAAATTTATTTGCTGCAAGTAAATGTGTAATTCCCTGAAGCATAATCATTTTGTCGCCAGTGACATGAAGATTTAAAATATTATAATTTTGTTGATATAGGGTGTCCCAAAACTGTCCCCTCCGACATCAAATTTTTTATTTTAAATGTAACACCCTGTATATATCGACATTTTTGGAATCCTTGGTTAAAATAAAGGAAACTTTCTTAAGAAATTCCTATTCGAATTTTGCGTAGTTTAGGCAGAAATTGAGGTCATGTGTTTGTTTTTCATATTTTGCTTTCGCCATATAAAATAGTGTTGTGACGCTACTGATCCAGGTATTGCAACGGAAATTTAACCACAGACTAAGGAGATGATGCACTACTCGATCAGTTTGACAGATGCGCTGCAGCTTATACAGGGTGTGCCAAATAATAGGTGCCGTTTTGGCGGATTCGATTAACAAAATCTCAAGATTTTCAAATGGAACCCCCTATATTTCTAAGTTTGTAATTTATGTTGTATTTAAATTATTTAAGATAACACCCGTATAAATTCCTGTTGAATTTAAAGTTGCCCACATTAGGTCACTTGTTGGCAACATTAGGTATTTTTTAAATCGCAAAGACATGATTCTTATTTCAAAGATATACGAATAAAAGCAATCATTAACAATACAGATTCAACAAAACTTCAAAAATCATATTTAGAGAAATTACTCAGTCTGTTGAAAATTTTGACTCACTGATCCAGATAATTCTTTTCAAAAAATCTCGATCTTCTTGTATTCTAACCAATATCATCTCACAAAATTCTACGGGTAATGCTGTATTGCTGGGGAGAAGAGATTGTAATGTAATTATTTTGTAATTATGAATATTATGTTTCTTCAGTATCCGTTGAATGGACGAATAAGATATCCCTCAATCATCTTTAGCGCTCGGAGTCGACGCGTTGGTTTCATTTTTTTCTGAGTTTGTAATAGGTTTTGGAAGTGTAATAGTTAAGTACTTTTAAATTTCAAATTAATTGATAATTTACTTGCCAATATAAAATACGGGGTGTTTCTTTTAAAATTCCCACGTAACATTGATTGTCATATCTTGCCAATAAGGCCCTGAACGCCCTGTGCCATATCATGATAAAGCAATTAAATAGGGAACTGCAACTAAAAATTCAAGTGTTTAGATGCACGGGCTGCAAATAACAATATTATTTTATATAGGGTTGTTCGTTACCGAATTTCGGGAAAGATTCGCAGAATATAAAAATGTCATAATATACAGAGTGTTCCACTTAAAAAACGAAACTTACATAAGTAACCAACATTTTAAGTTTTACTGTATGCGTCGTTCTTCATAAACGTCTAACAGGACACTCACCCTGAATAACCCTGTATATAAATTTTAAATTTTGATTCACACGACTTTTGTGCTTGTTTTTTTTGTGTTATGGCTAGATATGCTTTATTACGTGGATTTTATTTATGATCTGTGCTAGTCAACTTTCTTCTACCCTAATGAATGCTTTTTAGTGTATTCAATCAATATAATTTGTTGAGAACGTTCTGTTTTTTGGGGTTATCCGTCATTCGCCGTTTTTTTTTTTGCTTCGGTAGCAAGCGGAAGATATATTTCCAAAAATGGCAGATAACTTTAGTTATTTCTTTAGCTTTATGCTAAACAGAAGGAAGTCCAAGTAGATTTTGTACACTCATGATCTGAAATTCAAAAGGGCAAACTTACCTTAGTGTGGAAACAGATAGCTGTAAGGTAAAATAATTTGTTAGCCATATTTGTTTTTCAGTTTTTAGTTGATAATATGTATACAGTAACAGCTAAAATAAAACATTCGTTTGGTTGTATAGCACATTTCTATTTATTGAGGCACAAAACATGTTGTCCTAACTTCAAAACTTCAATAGTTGCGGAATATCGACTGGTCATAAGAAGTCTGTTAAGAGTAGAAATTTCATGGTAGGCTCTTCATGTCTTAGTGTCGCTAATACTAAATTTGCTTAAACTTAACTGATACTATGTTCTGTTTGAATATATTGTTTAGTTGTAAAAGTATGGCACCAATATACCTTTGTAGTGTTAAGGCTGATGTTCGTGTTGAAACAGAATAACCATGTCCCTCATTGCACTGCAAGAATTTTTGTGCCACGAAAGTTTGACAAAAATATTGTTGGAAAGAGGAAAAGTATCTCGTTGAGTCAGAACATTTCTCATTATTGCTACATTTTATAATACATAATAATAATAATAACAATAATAGTAAAATAATAATAATAATAAAATAAAAAAAGGAAAACATTCGAATGGAATTTGGAATAGAAAAGTGTGATTTTATACATGCGAAAAGAGGTCCAATTTAAGAATCTAACAACCTCAGATTAATGAACATAATGATATAGATATAAATACCTTGGTATAAACCAGGCGCTAACCGCTGATCACAAAGCGATGAAGCAAGAGGTAGAGAAGAATCCTATGAAAATGGTTGGATCCGTCATGACAACATTCTGGTACGCAGGCGCTATTAACTCGTGGGCTTTGGTGACAATTGGTATTTTAAAATGGAGACCGAATTCCAGGCTTTCAATCGGAAAATAAAAAAAAAGATGGCCAAACATCGCGCTCATCACCTGCCATCGTCAAACATCAGGCTTTATTTGCACAGGCATAAAGATGGAAGGGGCTTAGAGAACCTGGAAATGCAGCATGCCGCCCAAATAAGGAAATTGTATACTTACTTCACCAAAACCGCGGCGAAGCTACACTGAGTTATAGTGCTAGCTGACAACAACTATTCGCTACTAAATCTTGACTTCTGCAACTGCTCCTGAAAACATTCAAAGCTAGAAGAAGAGTGGAGAAATAAACAACTATATGGAAGAGACGTAGCGGCTTTGCAAGGCAGGGAGGTTGACGATGGGTGCACTCTACCTAGGAGTCTGAGACCTGAAACGGAGGGAGTTATTCAAGCAATTCAAGATCAGGTGATAGCGACAAAAAATTATATTAGGTATATCCAGATAAAGGACCTATCCGATGAACAGTGTAGAATGTGCGGAACAAAACAGGATTCCATTCAGCATCCGTCTTCTGGATGTCCAACAGAGTTGCAGGAATATTTCACCAAGAAATCTGCAAAGAATATAATCTGAATAATATAATCTGATCTCGATGATAACACCAAAAGAGCCAGAAATGAGAAGTTAGATAAGCATCAGGAATTGGCCATGGAAATAAACCGTACATGTCGGGTTAAACTCTGTCAAAATGAATTAAACATTTTATGTATTCACAACCAAAAGCACGAGATATGAGCCTATGGACAGATAATACATATATTATAATATTAGATTGAAGTCCAACAGCTGAAATAAGAGAGTTTTTTTTTTGATAACAGAAATTTGTACAGCTGCGTCTTGAAAGCATATTTATTATTGAATATTTTAAATTCATTTCGTATATTATTAAATACTTTTCTCACGTGATAAGAATTGGAGCGCTTGAAAATTTCTGTTTAGTGAGAAACTTCCACAGGCTATTGTAATACTATTTACAAAACTTCTTATCTTAAAATCTTAACTGAAAATGGCTCTAAAGGAACCAACAGATATATAGACATATAGACTGTGAAGAACTTCTCATGCACTGGATTTTCAATATTCTATTTTGCAAACAATATTATCTAATCATTCTTTTTTTTGTGAAGAATGTTTGGATTATTAATATCAACAAGTAATTTTTAAATTTGGTTGATGACAATATGATTGCTGGTAGAACATACCTCTCACAAAACTTAAATATGGTATCTTTAAAAGATCTTGGCTCAACCATACTTTTCCCGTGCTCTTCTGGTTGCGACCAAACATTCATTCCTTTCCAAATAGACTAAGAACTTGAATAACTTCAAGGATATAAATATATAAATCTTAATTTAAATCAGCTAACAGATGGGTCTATTAAAAATTACCAAACTTTGATCCCTCAGTGTTAAGAAACGGCATAAAACATTTATCGGCGCTTGTTAATTTTAAATACGTAGTTTCTTCGTTCGTTCCCGTATAAGAAACCCGATACCCGCGTTGGTAATTAAGTCAAGGCTAAGTAAATCAGCTGTTGCGTCTATACATTATGTATGCGGTAGCCTATCCTTAATATTTTATAATGCTAAATACAAGTTAATGGTTGTACGTACATATGGGCTACCATTTGCTTCCTAGTAGGTCGCAGAAAAAAGTGTATATATTATTTAATTAAAGGGAATTTCATGACTTTGACTTTTGATTGTCGTTGGTTTTATAAATTTTATGATGCAGTCATTATCTGCGAGACGATCTCGGAAATATGTGAAAAACTTTGTCATTAGTATTTTTTTTGAAAAAGTTCATTCGTTATAATAAGGGGTGTTTTTTTTTCGATGAATAGAACTTTAAGTTACAATAAAACAATGATGGAACCTAATTCTAACGTCAGCTTCTACAGCACACTCACTCTTACACAAATACATAATAACCATAATAATAGTAACAGTAATAATAATAATAATAATAATAAGAATAATAATAACAATAATATTAATAATACATTTATTTGCATCTTCAAAGGTAAAGAAACACCCAAAAAAGCAATATTTATAACCTAATACAAAAAGGAGCTGGGAGGTAATTAAAGTGTTCAAATCTTAGAGCTTATACCTTACCTAACTTACAAACTAATAACAGAGAGAAGAGATTTTTTTACCCGTGAATTAAAAAGTTTAATTATTAAACTTTGTAATTTCGGGGAAAGAACTGACGACTTTAACGATAACATAAAAACAAATAAAAACAACAGCTTCAATCATAGTGCGCTGCTGGGAAATATAAAGCTCATTTTTTTAAAAATATTAATAATTTCTTCAGTGCCTTTTAAATCTGTGTATGTTTACTTTGTTTAGTATTAGGGGAACATGTAAATATAATAAAACTAGTTGCTACTTGCTAATAACATATCGATTACAGTGTGGTTCGTAAAATTTTGAGCAGTTGTGATATGGTTACATTAAAAATATCAAATGAATTCAAATTGTCATTAGCAAGTCTACATATTATATTGGTGCATTAATACAATTGATAGTTCGAAGGTTATTTTGGTTAGACAATAATGGCTTTCTAGTTCTGTAAACGGGAATGTTAATTTTTTTTTAAAGAAACTTCCACAGGCGGCTGTAATACCATTTATAAAATCTCTGGATTCAAACTTGCTGGCGTTTCGCCAATTATTCTGTTGGCTTCTTCAAAGCTTATCTGGAACTGTACTGCTCTGAAGAATTTTGCTATGGACTATTTTGTATAAACAAATTATTGATGAAATATTTCTTAGTTTTGTCAAACTTGGCAGTTTATATGTAAGGGGTGTTTTTTTTTTCGATGTATAGAACTTTAAGTTGCAATAAAACAACGATAGATTATTCAATTGACATAAATTTTTGAATCGAATTATTTTAGATAATATTGTGGCATTACATTTTAAATATGATTTCTGGCATATGACCGCCACGGCTGGCGCGGATGTAGTCCAATCTGGACGTCCAATTTTCGATGACTTTTTCGAACATTTGTGGGCGTATATCGGCAATAGCACGGCGAATGTTGTCTTCCAAATGGCCAAGCGTTTGTGGCTTATCCGCATAGACCAATGACTTTACTTAGCCCCACAGAAAGTAGTCTAGCGGTGTTAAATCACAAGATCTTGGAGGCCACAGGTCCAAAGCGTGAAACGTGTCTTTCAATAAATCGATTGTGGCACGAGCTGTGTGACATGTGAAACCACATCTCCTGGACATCATGGTTATTCAATTCAGAAATGAAAGAGTTAGTAATCATAGCTCTATATCGATCACCATTGACTCCAACGTTCTGGCCATCATCGTTTTTGAAGAAGTGCGGACCAATGATGCCACCAGCCCATAAAGCGCACCAAACACTTGAGAATTAGCTTCGCTCCAAATGCGGCAGTTTTGTTTGTTGACATAGCCATTCAACCAGAAATGCGCTTCATCGCTAAACAAAATTCGCTTATGAAAATCTGGAACAACGGTAATCTCGTTTTGGGCCCATTCGACGAATCTACGCCTTACTTGATCATCGTTTGGCTTCAATTCTTGCACGAGTTGGATTTTGTAAGCACGTAAACCAAGATCCTTCCACAAAATCTTCCATAAAGTGGATGGACACAGATCCAATTCCTGTGCTCGATGGCGGTTGGACTCCTTCGGGTCTTCCTCAATGCTACGCTCTACAGCAGCAATAGCTTCTTCTGTACGCACCATACGGCGTCTCTGTATGTGATTTAACATTTTCTTGCCTAAAGTTTGGTAGTGAGCAATTTTTTGGTTATATTTTCTTTGGTCATAAATTTCCAATTTATGATACATTGTTCTAAGTATATTTTCATAATTTACGACCATCGTGTGTTTAGTTTTCTCCTTTTTTTTTAATAAACTTATTAATAATTAAATATTTCGACAAATTTTCAATGACGATTTTGTTTTTATTTATTTCGTGGAGTAATTTTGGAAATCGATGGCCAACCAAACCAAATCAAAATTGGAACCAACATCACTTAAACTCTCAACAAGATTAATAAACCAAAATATTACCAAAACTGCGTTAAAACTAATCAACAAGATTAAATAATTAAAGTTCCTCCTAAGGCAATTCAAGTTTCCTTTGACGTTGAAAATCTATTTCCTAGCATTCCACAGATGAACGTAATAAACATAATAGACAATATTCTCACTCAGAGTTGTTAGCCCTAACAGGACAAGGCTTGTTTGATAATTTAATACTTTGTTTAAACTGACACTATTCTGATTTTAATGATCCATTTTATATTGCTAAAGAAGTACTAATAATGAATGGTAAATCCACTTAGTCCTCTACTTGCAGAAATTTTCATGGTCAATGTAGAAAACATCATACATGTTTTGAGTAATAGATTCCTTTGGTGGTCTAAATACGTAGGTGATGTTTCACTGGAACGTAAAGACAAGTCCTTTTTGAATCAAATCAACTCCCTACATAACCATAGAGACGGAGCTACATCACTCTTTAAACTTTCTGGACTAAAGTGTAACTAAATTACAGTACAAAACTTTCTGCCTTTTATACTTTTATGCGCAGATTACTTAATATACCCCTTTCCACATTTTGGAAAAAAAATAAATATTATAAAACAAATAGGTTCCGACAATGGTTATGACCCGCTCTATGGTAGATGAGATTTTAACTAGAAAACAGTTTTAAATAACTCTGAACTCTCTCTATCCCATATTAAACACCGAACGCAAAATTTATAAACCAATAATAAAGGAGAGACTAGAAATACAATTGTGAAACATCTCTCTAAGTTTGGTCCTAAGATTGCTTTTAAAACTGAAAACACCATAGGGAAATTTTTAAAAATCAAGAAAATTAAATCACGAAAAACTGAAAAATCCGGAGTCTATAAGTTGAAATGTGGATCATATCTCAAAATTTATATCGGACATACAGGTAAATTCGGATTCTAACTATGCTATTCATTTAAATTCAGAAATACACAAGTTTGGCGAGTATTTTATTTTACAAAATGAGTCAAAAAGCAAAAAGCTAAGTTGTTGGAAGCTCTAGAGATTAACCAAATTTGCTATTCGAATGTATTACTTAATGACCAATTGGATTTAAATGTGTTTCTTTTTTTTTATCTTTGTCTATGGTACGATAAAATGTACGTATATAATTAAAATGACAGCAGGGCGCTATTTTTAGTAGTTTTTGTGATACCTCTTATAAAAGGTCTTTTGACGTTCTAGGCGTATACCAAATTTTGAAAACATTTGATTCGTCAGGTTTTGCAAAACAAAAAATGAAATAAATGCATTTTTAGTTACAATTTAATTTAGTAGAATTAATAATTATTCTTATTGTAAAGTTGCATGTGAGTACAGCATTAAAGAGTGTCAGGTCATGTTAGATTACTTTCACCTGTCAATATAAAAAAAAAATCGTTTTGTGCGTCAAGTCCATTTTAATTCTTTTTTAAAAACAGTTATTCTAAAATGATTCGAGTTTCATTAGTTTTTCATATTCTTTCCTGTTTAGAACTTAATCGACATTCTATCTGTAGTTTTAAGTTCGTCATTTTGTTAGTAAGTTAAATGCGCGGGAATTGGAGCAAAAAACTGGAGCTATTGTGATTTGTGGTGAATCCAATCGCAATTTACATGAAGCAGAGGAACGTAGAGTCTGTGGGACAACTGTACGTAAGATGTTTCACCTCTTCAAATTAAGTTTAGTTTGGACGATCTGGACAGACGCATGCAGTTTTGTGAAATTATATGTGAAACAATTATTCAGGTTCCATTCTATACCCGGTCCGTACGTTTTAGTGATGAATCAATATTTTATTTGAATGTAAAAGCAAACAGACAAATTTAAAAAAATAAATGCTTGATCGAGTTTACTTAAGCGGTTCAGCCTCTCCTAAATCTCACCAGCTGTTTTAATTTCTTTTTAAGTGTAGAAGTGGATCAACAAGTAATAATATCCAGTGGAAGTGAATTGTAAGTTTTAATAGCGTTATATGGGCAAGAGCTCTGAAACGCAGCCGTAGTATGCTTGGGAACATAGAACAGGTTACGGTGACGAGTCGCCCCGTTATGTATATCACTGATCCTGATCATAGAGATGTCGGGGCTTTTCATACCTAGTAATTTTGTACACTAACGTAGACATATGCACAAAATACTTTTCAGACAGATTTAACCACTGAGAACCCTCGAGTGCTGGCGTTATATGATCAACTTTTGGCAAACAACAAATTTGAGATCATTAAATTTCATACCATAAGCTTTGGAGATTCTAGAAGTCACTTCAAGATCCTCATTTATGCCATTCTAAGACAAAGCTGCATCTTTGGCCGAGAATGATAAGTATATTTGCACATCATCTTCATACTGATGAGAATAGCATTTAGTTTAATGCCTAGAGAAGTCAGAGGTGTAAATAGAGAACAATAGAGGTCCCAAAATGCTACCTTGCGGAACTCCTCTTAGAATTGGCAGAAAGTCAGACACCGCTAATTCCAAAGTAACCCTCTGCCGGCGACCTTCCAAGTAACTTTTCATGAAAGCAATAGCGGTGTCGGTTAAGCCGAAGAACTTTAACTATAAAATAAGAAGACTACGATTTAAGATATTGAAGGCAAAATCAAACAAGTATTTCTTGACACATCCTGAGCCCTAAAAAGGTGATATTAAGCAGTACTGTAGTCGTACTGTGCCCGGGCCTAAACCCAGATTGGGAAGCAGGCAAAATATTCGAGTCAATAACATGATTATTAAGTTGATCATATACAATCCTCTCCAATATTTTAGACATTACACAGAGTAAGTAAGCTAATAGGGCGAAAATGTGAGATTTCAGAAGGTGGAGTTATCTTAGCAACTTATTATATTAGCCTCCTTCCACACTGAGTGAAATTTGCTGGTAATATTACATTGGTTAATGATAAACATCACCAAAGGAGTCAGATGAGGAGTAATTAAAGAAAGTATTTTCAGATCGATGTCGTCCACATCCTCCTCTGTTACGGTTGCAAAGTTAAGCTGACTAGGTTAGCCTGCTTTTCTTTAGCAGGAGGCGGAACAATTTCAATAAAAAACTGATTAAATGTGGCCGGATCAGAAACATCTGCTGGGTTGGAGCGAGGTCCCGCATTAATGTCCAAATAGTTCAGTGTCATCCGGAAGCCTTTGGGATCTGAGCGTAATTTATAACTTAGATAAGCTTTTTTTTTTTCATTTGTATTTCATTTTTTATATTCTGTATATGTTACGAAATGAAATTAATCCACAGAGTCAAACAATTGTGGCAAATAACCGAAATGAATTCCAAAGAGAGATAGTATTTCAGCAGGACAGTGGGTCTCCGCATTATTCAAACCCTGTTAGGGAATGAATAAATGGTAATTTTCCTAACAGGTGGACTGGAAGACGAGGCTCCCATTGAATGACCAGCCCGGTCGCCAGACCTAACACCCTTGGACTTTTTTCTCTAGGGACATCTAAAAATTAAAATTTATGTTACACAACAAACCTCAGTTGATGCAGTGTAATTCCACAGAAGTTTTGCCCCTCTTACCATTACCATTTAACAAAACAAATACTTAATATGGCGCCCCGCTGTCTTTTTGATATTTTGAGATATTGTTTATATGAAAAAAAAAGACATTTTAATTTTATACGTGTATGCCAAATTTAACAAAAACAAACAAAAAATAAAAGGGAGCGCTATATTGTCATATTTTGTATTTGATAAAGGCACGGTGTTGCTGAAATAGGTGTCATAAACCCATAAATAACTGCGAAAATCTGAACTTTTTTGTTCTAATTTAACTGTGATAATTGGATTAGCATCAAGTAACAACTAAGTTCTGTAATTATAATTTTATATCTCGCGTGGAATTTCGAACATCTTTGCGGTCACACCAGAACCCGGCGTCCGCGTCATTTATCGTTAAATAATTAATCTATATGCTAATTTATGTCTAATTTAAATAACATTTTATTGCTTTAATCGCGCACCGAATGTTATATAATTACGTGCAAAAAGCTAAATAAAATATGTAGTTTTCTCCTGTCGATGGTGTAGTTACCATATATTTAATTACATTACGATGGCGGTTTTTACTATTGAGAGTAGGTAGCCTTGTAGACCCTTTTCACTCGCGAGCGTCCCACGTCGAACGGACAACACAAACACGCATTTTAATTATGAAAAGGATACTACAAAAATGCAATTGTTCTCTTTCCGTAGCTATAAATGCAGAACTTTCCTGAATTTTATAAAGTTTTCTTGACTTCCATCAGTGGCATCAGTCAAGAATGGACTGACGAAATGTCTTGTGTCCAGGGCCACTTTGCAAGATGTGGTTGATGTCAGAAAAGTCAATGGGCTTTGGATATACAACTGAAAACTCCACGAAGACTAGCCCGAAATCATTAGTCACGATATTCTGCTCACTATTCTTAAATACTTAGGTTTTGGAGAGGAATCCTTAAATTTAATTAAAAAACTACTTATCAAAAGGCGGTCCTAAACGGGGTCGAAAACCTTATGCGACGCTCTTGTTCTCTCCGTGTTTAATCACTGTGATGTCGTATATGCGCCTTGTTTGACAGATAACTCGTCACAACCTATTGAAAAGATTCAAAAATGCTGCCTGAGGTTTACTTACGGCATCCGTCGCGGAAGCTACAAGCTGAAGGAATCGGGTTGGACGGATATGATCCATCGCTGTTGTCTTTTTTTCAAGATAATTAAGACGACATATCCCGAACGCCCCTCCGAAAAAATAAATTTTAGAACCGATTTTTCGCAGGAGGAATCCAGAAGTTTTGTAAAAAGTATTTTAGCACAGATATGAATATGTGAAAAAAAAAAAGAAAAAAAGAACATCGAGAAGTTATAGAACACAGGAAGAATCAAGAATCAAATCAATCAAAGAATCAATTCTGTGGTACTTACAGTACTTTAGCTTCTATTTTAACTATTTTTTTTTTATTTACAGAGGTAGGTTTAGGTTTTTCTTTCTATTATATAATTGAGTGGGTACTGTCTATGGGACACTTGGCAATAGACATGAGTATAATACTAGGTATGTTGACATGATCACCCCACCTCACTCCAGACTGACGTCCTCACAAAACAATAAGATTAATGTTAAACTGTATAATGTTCTCCCAAATAATATAAAAAATCTACCATACAGACAATTTAAAAAGAGAATGAAAAGTTTTTTTACTGATAATCCTTTCTATGATATTAATGAATACTTGGAGTTGATCAAACATACTACACTTGAATAGACCACTGCGTTAGTGTGTTAGTTCTCAAAAATTGTACAACCTTTTATATTATATATATAAATTCTTTTGTATTGTTAACCTTTGACGTACCATTTGTTGTTTTTGTGACGTATCTGAATGGCCAATAAATTCTATTCTATTCTATTATGAACTAAACTGAATCCTATCTCTCTTTTCGCATCCAATGTGTTGAAAAAATAATGGTAAGTTTTTGGGGTAAGGTCGGTAAACACAGGGTCCTTTGGGGTCCTTGTGGTTCATTGTTTTTATAAATGATCTCTGTAAATATATGGGTTCAACACCGGCAGCAAAATTCGCGTTTAGTAAGACATTGGCTGCACTGGAGCAAATCTCAAAAATTCAGGTGAAAAAGTCTACGAAATGGTTCAAGCCAAATAAACTCCTCCTAAACATGGAGAAAAGTTAAACTTTGATTATTCCAACAGACATTCGGCTCTATGAGAGAAATGGTCTGGAGTTACTCGGAATTGATGACAGTTGAGTTGGTCTGCACATGTCACTTCGTTATGCTCAGATCTTGACATATTAATAATGTTCTATTTTAGGCTTTTCCACTCTCAGCTATAATATGGAGTCATATGGGATAACAGTGCAGCTGCAGAAAGTGCTTTTATTTTGCAAAAAAAAAAAATCCAATCTGATTATTAGTTGGAGGGGCTTAGAAAGATCGACCTGCCGTGTCTGTATCCATACCCAAAAAGTCGATTTACTACTACTCTTTAAATCTACATAACTGTGACTTAAGAAATTAACCAAATGTAAGAAAACCTATCCGAAGTCCAAGACTTATAATTGTCTTCCTAATAAATTAAAAAAAAATCAATTTAAAGATTTTAAAGTAAATGTTAAAAGTTATTCTCTCACAATGTTTTTACAGCCTGGAAGAATATTTAAGGTCTGATTTTAAGATGTAACAAAAGTAGCAACATGAACATTTTAAAATACCCGTTTAACATGTTTGTGCGTAACATTTTTATTGGGATAATTTTTTGCTGTTTATGTTTTTATTGGATATATCTTTGTTATCTACATTCTTCTCTTTTGACTTGGTATAGTGTACTGGTAAAGTTGTACAAACATTGTCAATAAAATTATATTCTATTCTATTCTAACCGAGGCTACAACCTTAGAACCAAAAAAGGAATGCCACAGATCGTCAAAGTAAGGAAACAACAACAACAAAAATCGTGAATTTCTGGCATTTTATCGTGCTCTTGTATGTTCTGCATTTGATAACTTATCGAAAACGTAGGATTCAGTGCCCTTCTCATATACGAGGTCAGATCAAAAAGTTATTGGACCCCACTTTATTTTTTAAAAAGGAACTCCGGCAGGATAAAAAATAATGTACAACAGGCTACCGTACAACATAAAGTTACAGAATATTTTATATGTTATTACAGATGTCAACTTTTCGATGGGTTAGAAGTGCAATGTTTAAAGATAAGTGAGATACCACCCATAAAAATTGTAGAACACTAGTTTGAAATTATTCTCGAAATTTTTTGGAATTTATGTGAAATTACTCACCAAATTATTTAATTATGGAATTATTTTCGAAATTACTTGAAATTCCTTAGAATTGTGTTCCATTACTCGCGAAGTTCACATACTTTATTAAAATTCCCCGGGAATTCGTTTGGAATTATTCACCGTATTTCTTAGAATTCGCGTAAAATTATGCACCGTTTTTCATCTAATTACTCTGGGATTATTCGCGAAATTTCTTCAGATTTGTTCGTATGTTTGTAGAATTATTCTGGAAGACTTCCTATGTAATTGGTAATAATTCCTACAGAATTTCTTCGAAATTATTCTAGGACTTCCTTGAAATGGAATTAGAATTCCTCTGAAATTGCTTCGAACAAGGCACCACAATAATTGTACCTCTTTTTACCAATTGCTTAAGCTTTATTTACCGATCCATGGAAACCGTAATGCAGGGTTCATTCAAGCAATATTTTTGGTGTTTTTTTTGTAGCTTCATGTTCTTTTTTTAGTAGTTGACAACACTTTCTGGTATAAATGATTACATAAGACAACAAATCTTTAAGAGGATTATATAAGCTCTTGCTACGTTTAGTAATGTAATAAGTTTGTGCTATGGTGAATATATAGTCCTGCAGTGGGTTATTGTCACATTTGTTTTTTTGGGTTTAATTTTAACTTTTTAATTTAAAAAAATATGTTACATATGTCTACAGCCCCCAGAGAGGAGTCAAATATCTGACGTGTGGTAAAAAGAAGAAGTTGTATATATTAAGTTTACTATTATAGGAGAGGTAGTCTCCATTTCTGCACAATGCCCTAACCATTAGTGTAGCTTTACTAGAAATAGGTCTAATGTTTTCAGTCGAGCGATGCTTTTTGCCAATTAAAAGTTCTAGGCCTTTTAATTTGGTGCTCAATACGTTTATTTTTTAGTTTTATATTCGGAATTTCAATATTCACGTTTTTCTGTTTTATTAACATTGATTTTTAGCTTATTAAAGAATAACCAGTTGATATACAGCTTCAGATCAGCGTTCGCAATGTTATCAATGTCAATCAATTGACATTACATAGACGGAGTAAAATAGGGGGCGAAGAATGGAGCCTTGTGGTACCCGAAAATTATTACCCACCGTACTGTAATCCCTGAGACAAATAAGATGTATAATTGTTACACGTGTCGCCTCTGACCTTCATACAACATAGTTTTTTCATTAAAATATCACTACTAACCACATCAAACGCAGTTCCCCTTATCAAATTCTTTACAAGATGGACCACGATGATTCGGGCACGACTGTTTTTCTATCCATCCATACATTTTGTGTAACCGGTTTTAAATATAGAACTAATTTTATTAAATTTAAAATCATATGGACATGGACAACACTAGATATATCTTGAACTTTTACCTAATCATATCCATAATTTATAAAATTTCATTAGGTTGGAGGTTATTACAGGGAATTTGTACTAAGTTATCTATTTGATTGTCTATTTCTTCTACTATGTTTTTATCTACGTTAGAGATGTGGACGTTGAGTTGTTTGGATCATCAGTTTTACTATTCTTCGCAATTATTGATTCTATGCTATCTACTTTATTTTTATTTTTAATTAATTTTAATTCTTAGTTAACACAGTAACGGCATTTTTTCTAAAGTTTTTGTATTCTTAAAGATTTATTTTAATTGTTACTTTGTTGTTTAAAGTCTCGTATTTTTCATTTTATTGGTTGTGTGCATTTTCTATTTTTTTTACTGATTCCATTACCACCTCAACCACAATTTGTTTTCATGCCGTCGAATAACTTTTACATACTCAGTCTCAGCTTTCCAGGTAATAATGTAAACAATAAACTTTTCTCAAAACTGCCGATCGTTATTATTTATTGTCGTAAAACAAGAGGAAGCTGTTGCTATTCCGTTCGTTAAGTATATTATTTCGTCCAATATCACCGGACTAACGATCACGTCCGAGAAAAATCTCTGCAGTAAAACGTGAACGTGGTATTAACCATTGCGTTATTTGCGATACGGAAAGATCATAGATAGGATAAAAGTATGTTAACCTTGCAGCAAAAACCGAGAAATATACCATGCCACTTTTAAATATCGAGGAAACGAGTTTGTCGTGTAATTGACATTTGATGATATAACCTTAACCTTGGTCGGATTCAGTTTCTTCTATATTTTTCAACGTTGTTACGAAACCCGGCCGGTAAAGGTCAGGTTTATTATCCGGCGTAACGCTATACGGATTTACGGGTGAATGGACTTTCGGTTTCTAGTTGTGGTCATTTTCGGAGGAACCGGAATTTAGGATCAAATAGCTACAAAATAAGACCCTACCTCGGCAGTCGCCAGCTTGTGTTCATTTTTTTCGTCTTTTTATTTTAAAAGATTGGTCGTGTTTCACTTTTAGTCTTCCTATGCAACTTTTATTTACCTTACAGAGCATCCTCGTCTCTTTTTGAACTTATTAGAAACTGGAATTGAGCATGTGCGGATTACAAGGGGTTTTCCGGAAACTCATTTTTTCAAAATCGATTGCATTGCAACTTTTTATTTAACGTGTGGTAAAAAAACTTCAAATTCAAAAATTGTTCAAAAAATGGTTAGCTATTTGCAAGTTATGCATGGTGTTGCAGATATCACCCACAGATAAAAGTGATATATTTTTAAAGGAACAACTTAAAAATAATACGCAATGTTTACAAGATATACGAGGTTAGCGCCCAAAATTTCCCGGCCTGACATAGATGCAGCTCCAGTATCACGATAAAACTTTGTCTTCTTTTAAATATATATATTAGTAGGCTGCGAAAAAAAATTGAAATCTTGCTTCAAATAGTTTTTTATTGACAGCATTTTAAACAAGACGTGTCCGAAAAAATGTCGCAAATAACGCAAATTGAGTATAGAGCAGTCATAAAGTTTTTGACAAAAGAAAGGTTAGCACCTAAAATTATTATAGAAAGGCTGGATGGTGTGTACGGCCAAAGTTCTCCTTCGTATTCTGTAGGGAAAGAATGGGCCTCAGTTACACTCTTTAATCTTGCTATTTCATGCAGTAACTTTCTCATTAAAGTAATCGTTTCTATAACTTTCGCACCGTTGAAGCTACAAAATTGAAATTTCCCTCCTTTTTAACCCTCCACGAGGCACCTAAGCTTATAAGTTTTTTTTTCGCGATTTTCGACTGTTTTTTGGACTTGGCTATGAAACACGATAATTGTCCGAAATTTGAAGCAATTGAGTTCATATTTGGCACATATATGGAGCTTTTCCCCGTGAACCTATTAAAAATGGGGGGGCTGGGGGATCGGGAAGTATTCTAAAAAAACAAAAAATCGCGCGTGCATTTGTCTACAAAAAACACAATTTTTCAAAAACGGTTTACGAGACCAAAAAAAAACTTGAAACAGAAGAAGCAGAAGATAAACTTTTATTCGTGACATTTTTTCAAAAATATACAGGGTGCGCAGAAAAATCAAAAAAACTGAAAAATACTATGATTCAGATCTCACGTTCTTTTATATTGCGATATGCCCCCGGACTCAGTGCACGGTATTGGGCTAAAGGAGTTGCTGACCTTCTACAGGAGGGGCGGCATTCTGGACGCCCTCTAGAGCGGCCTGGGGGCACAACGGGCCCATCTGGTGACCTAAGTGCTTGGACGCCCGCGAGGGCGCCCCCCTTTAATACCAATACCAATAGCCCCCATAGATAGCAAAAACTTTTGTATTTTGTATTTGTATTTGTATAGGTTTTCACCTATTGTACAGGGTGTTCCCTATATTCCGTGCTAAATGAGAAATGTGTTAGGTGTCCTAAATTTGCAGATATCAAATTCAAATTTAGCAGAGAAGTAAAAGTCCGTGTCTGCATTTAAACTGTATAAATTGGGCGCAATCAAATATTATCAAGTATTTTTTAAATATATTAGATTTTTTTTTTGGTCATTTTAGCTTCCAGAAAAATATGTTTTCCTCCATAATCGTTCATTCGATGGGCAAAATTCTTTAACCGGCAGACGCAGAAAATTTAGTGCAAAATATTTATTTCAGACATTTTTTCGATTATATACAGGGTTTTCAAATTATAGGCAAAAATTTAAAAGACCTAGAAAATTGTTTTTTTACAGAGCAAATTATTAGCAGCAAATCAAAAGTCGTAAAAAATATGGCTAATTGGTTCAAACGATGTCATAGGCCGCATCAAGAGCTACAATTTTTGTATTTGCGGTTTTCGTCTATCACATACGCTGCTGGGGGTATTTGAAAAAATCCATATTGAAATCGCTAATTAATGGATTAAATACGTAAAATAGAACGAAACGCTTTTGAATAAAAAGATTTTAAAGGCATTCCATGGAATTCCGCGGGATTCCAGTGGAATTCCGTTGAATTTCAGTGGGATATCGTGCCATTCCGAGGAACTATAAGTAAAGGCAAAATTACGGTGTAAACTCTTAGCTTCACGGTTTACCCATCGGTTTTTCCAGACGCAAGTTCCCGACGGGCCACCGTGTATAGGCAATTTTTTTTATCCAATGATTGATAAAACATCGCGATATTTGCAAACAAAGTCTCGGTCGGCTTTCGTCGAAGCAGTTACGTAAAAAAAAAATGGTTTCCCCGAAGTGCTAATTGGTGCGGAAAATGGAATATCGGCCGTGGAGTCTTCCTTTGCATATCTCGAAAACCACTTCCCATGACACCGTGGCCGGTTGGTGTCAAACTGGCCGAGGGAACGGTTTTTTTTTCCTTCAGAAAAATCCCAAATGTGGATCTCGCAAACCGCATTTAACTTTAAATTATACCCGACACTTTATTTAGAATTAACCTTGTTTCGAAACCCATTCGGATAAGTCGATTAGCATAATTGCGATTTTTCTGCTAAAACAGGAAGCGTTTAACTCGTTTTCGATTTAATACCGAGAAAAAAAAATGCAGGAAAATTACGAGCGGAAATTTTTTTTAAATTCTTACGTGTAAAATGAAACGTGTTTCGCGATATCTCCATGTCGGATGTATTATACTTGTAGTTACATACGTCAGCTGATATCTAATTAATATTTTTCTGAAACCGTTATTAAAGTCATCAATATTTTGAAATAGAATAACTTAAGAACAATTTTGCGAATAAACAATATGTTTTTATTTAATGAATTTATTGAATTAGGGAAAAAACAGATGCAGAATAGTTTTGGTTTTCCGGAGAACATTGTGGACTAGAGCTAAACATAAACAAAAACAAATCAATAATTTAATATCAGGCGATTATTGATATTTTGACTAAAGTCAGAACGAAATATAATTCCGTCCATGTTCCAATAAGAATTGGAACATGGAATGTGCAAAGCATGTTCGATCCAGGGAAAACACACAATGTAATTTTGGAAATGAATAGACTTAACATCAAAATAATGGGAATCAGTGAGGCTCGCTGGATAAACTGCGGGCAGAGTAGACTTCAAGACAAAATTGTCTATTATTCAGGAAGTAGTGACAGTCAACGTCTTCATGGAGTTGCGGTTATACTGGACGAGACTCTTCAGAGATCTGTGAAGAATTTCGTACCTTTCTCTCAGCGTGTTTGCTTTTACAACTCGAGGCATATTGTGGTGCACCAAACATAATCCAAGTGTACGCTCCAACAGCGGATAAAACCGATGAAGAAGTGGAATCTTTCTACAGGGACATTGATGACGTCATGAAACTGACTAAGAACAAAGATGTCACCATACTCCTGGGTGATATAAATGCGAAGATTGGAAAAGGTTCATGTGACTAATAGATTGGGCGGTACGGACCGGGGGAACGCAATGAGCGAGGAGATCATCTCCTACAGTTCTGCCAAGAAAACTGTATGGTAATAACTAATACCTTTTTCAAATTACCAAAACGTCGCCTATACACATGGAAATCGCCACAAGACAACGAAAAACATATAGTCCGGAATCAAATCGATTATATTCTCCTCAATCAGAGATACAGAAATTCAGTGAAAAGTGTCAAAACGTACCTAGGAGCAGATGTAGGCTCGAATCATAATCTTCTTGTGGCGGAGATTATGGTGAAGCTCAAAAAGCTGAAAATATCATCGAACCAAAGACCTATTAATACTAGCCTACTAAAAAGGAATGACGTGAAAGTGAAGCTGTACCAAGACATCAATGAGAACCTGAATAAGTTGAAAAATACCCGTTCGGCAACTCAGAACCAACCTGAAGAAATGTGGCAAAGTTTAAAATCGAATATCATAGAACTTGGCAGGAAGCATCTGAAACCGGAGAAAAGAACAAATCGAAAGGAGTGGATGACTAAGGATATAATAGTGCTTATGGAAAAAAGAAGAAACCTGAAAAATACGGACAAACAGAAATATAAAGAAGTGCATAAGGACATCAAATATAAATGTCGCCAAGCTAGGGAGGAGTGGACGAAAGAGAATTGTACCGAAATAGAAAATTTGCAGAGACTCCACGACTCTCACAGTGTGCATAAAAAAATAAGAGAGTTTACTGGAACTGCTTGGAAGCAAAAATCATATACTCTTACAAATGAAGAGGGAAACATTGTGTTGGATATTAAAGATCAACTGATTCTATGGGAAGACTACATTAAAACCCTCTTCAACGATCAAAGAGAGGAAATAACTACCAACACTAATAATGAATCTGGACTACCTATTCTAAAGGAAGAAGTACAAGCAGCAATAAAATCAGCGAAAGATGGGAAAGCACCTGGCCCTGACAACCTACCTGCAGAAGTGCTCAAGTTGATTGAAGAAAAACACTTAGATGCTGTAACTTCCCTGTTTAATAAGATCTATGAAACGGGAATAATACCAAAGAAATGGCTCCATTCAACTTTTGCCACAATTCCTAAGAAGCCTAATGCCAAAAAATGTGAGGAACACCGTATGATCAGTCTTATGAGCCACATACTGAAGATCTTTCTCAAAGTCATCCACCGCAGGATTTACAAGAAGCTGGAAGAGGATATAGCAGATACTTAGTTTGGTTTTAGAAATGGTTTCGGCACAAGGGAGGCTTTGTTTGCCTATAATGTCTTGATGCAACGGTGTATTGATTATAATAAATCATTTGATAGGGTGAGACACAAGCAGCTAATAGAAGCACTAGAACGAAAAAACATCGACACAAGAGATATACAAATAATAGTAAAACTATATTTAAACCAAAGTGCGTCGGTTCGCGTCCAATCTGAAATGACGAAAGCAGTGGAAATCAAGCGAGGAGTTAGACAAGGCTGTGTTCTTTCACCACTCGTCTTCAACGTCTACTCAGAGGAAATCTTCACCAAAGCCCTCGAAAATGATACCGCTGGGATAAGCATTAACGGCATTCCACTGAAGAATCTGCGTTACGCGGATGATACAGTACTTCTCGCCGAAAACATGCAAGACCTGCAGAATATGTTAAATAATGTCGTCAAGACTAGTCGAGAATATGGTCTGACACTCAATGTGAAGAAGACCAAGTACATGATTGTCACCAAAACCAAAGTGCTCCATGAACATCTGTATGTTGAAAACCAAGAGCTGGACAGAGTCAGGAGATATGATTACCTGGGTACGAGTGTCGACTGCAATTTGGATTATTCTTCGGAAATAAAGATCCGCATTGAGAAAGCCCGTGCAGCCTTTGTGAAGATAAAGAAGCTGCTCTGTAGTCGCGATTTGAGAATAGATCTGAGAACTCGAATGCTCAAGTGTTATGTATTCCCGGTCCTTTTCTATGGTGTGGAAGCTTGGACCCTCAACCTGTTTTGTGAGCAGAAACTGGAAGCCTTGGAGATGTGGGCATACCGTAGGATGCTGAGAATACCATGGACGGAACATGTGACCAACGTGGAGGTTCTGAGAAGAATGAAGATAGGTGTGGAGATCCTACAGGAAGTGAAAGAAAGGAAATTGGAATATCTCGGCCACATCATGAGAGGACCAAAGTATGAAATTTTACAACTCATAATCCTGGGAAAAATTGTGGGAAGATCTATTGGAAGAAGAAGAATATCCTGGCTTAAAAACCTATGAAAATGGTTTAATGTTCATCATCTGACCTATTTAAAGTCGCAGCTTCCAAAATCAAAATAGCAATAATGATAGCCAACCTCCGAAGTGGAGACGGAACATGAAAAAGAAGATTGATATTTTACCTGGTGTACCGCTGGGTATACAGTGTGTCTCACTTAAGAACTGCACGCCCTTGTAAAATCTTTGCTAATGGTCTGATGGATCTCTGAAAAATACATTAAAATCCTATTGTGCTTATACTTTAACCTAAAGTCGTGGCTCACTTGGACTATTTAACAACCAATGGACCTTTTAAAGAATAAATTGTCAACAAATTCTTATGATGGAGTACCTGTAATACAATACCAATTTCTATAAAGTTTCAATACTGAAATTTTGAAATATTGTTTTGCCACCGCTAAGTACTGTTTAACCTTGTAAAATCATTAATTCCTTTTCGATTTTGATAATTTTTTGTATCGGATAGATCGCTTAAGTTGCTTATTACATCAACCTGAAGTCATGGCCACTTTTCCGAATTTCATCAATAATTCTTTGGTCATTTACATTATACATTTCAAATATTATTTATTATATAAATTGTTTTAACATGATACTAAAAAATAAATTTCTGTTAAAAATATTTAAAGACATTTTATCAATATCTTTAAAATTTGTTTAAAAAAATCTGAAAATCACATACGAAATAGTCGTTATTATTTTTTAAAAGATTTAAGGTAGTTCTGAATCCGAATCTGTTTTCAATTTTAAAAAATCCCTTCCGCTTTCAAAAACTGAGTCAGCTAGCCATGAGTGTAGTTGACGCTATTTAAAAAAAAAAACGTTTCAGTGCCTTCCAACTAAAAAATAATTATCAGATGCAGTGCTTACTCGAGGTGTCCGTGATATTTCGAGCACCCTGTATTAATTGAAATTCTTTTAGTTAGGTTTTAGGTGGCCCTGAATAAAAATTGGCAAAGTCAAACGGCAAACAAAGATTTCACAAACACTCTGTAATGAAGTTTGATAGAAATTGTTATAATCGGGTTCTGAGTACCCCTGAATAAGAATTCGTATCCAATTTATTATTTATATAATCTTTAATAGTACTTCCCCTTCTCTCTCTCTCCCATTTTTGCGAATGATTTTAAAACATTTTTCAATATAAGATTATTAGACTGACAGGCATTAAAACGATTAACCTCTCGGTGGCACATTAAGTTCTATCAGCTGGCAATTCTGAACATGGTCGGACATCTCTCTCTTGTACCTTTGCATCATATTTTGTAGAAATAATTCGACCAGTGAGTTAGAATATAAAATAAATTCCACTCCTTTGGAGAGGGTATGCGAAGCTAAAACCTTTGGAGTATTAATTGATACCAAAATGTCTTTGACGAATCATATATATGCTCTTGTTTTATTCGCTTGCTTTTGTTTGTTCATTGGTTGAATATGCAAGCCATATGGAGTCTGCTTTTTATAGGGAACATTGAAAGTGTGCAGCAAAAAATTGTTACGAATTGCTGCATTTCCATTGACAATTTCTAGAATAATACTAATGAATTTAATTTAATTTATAAATAAGGAATAACAATAACGGACGGAAAATAAGCAACTATATAAAACAACAGTCATATTAAACGATCACTCAGATCTTTGTTGACTCGAAAAATGTTTAAGTCGTCAGCATACAAAGACAATTGGAATACCTCAAGTACCCCATTAATTAGTCTAACAACTTCGAAAAAAGAATATTTGTAGGTAAATCGGCCAAGAAAAAAATCTGAAATTTATTTTCCAGTTCATAAAATGGCCGTCAAATTAAGGGTGAGGGAAGGGTGAAATATTGGTTTAGAAAAAGTTGAGTAACTTTTTTTTTAGCTAATCCGACTTCGACGAACTTAGGTTCGTTTTGAAGAGTATATCTATGAGCTTCGACTGGCATGTCAATATCACGATATTAATTCTTTTACGAGTCGGTAGAAGTCGCTTCATGTCAAAAACAACTATTTCTATGATTTTCTCGAAAATTTCAAATTTAATTAAATTAAATATTTCTACAATGGAAGAGCGTAAAAAACGCAGTAAGTGGTGGTAACGGCATGGTAATATCTTTTTCCCCTTTGAGATATAAAATAAAAATGCGTTTATTAAACATATTTTTCAACTGTATAGTAATAGCATCAGAGACGACAGACGTGACGTGGGATGCTTATATTTTCTACTAGAGTTAATTTGTTCATAATAATCGCCAATAATCAATAATGGCCTCTAAACGGTGAAACATATTTGAATTCTTTAATCAACAATTTGCTTGAGCTGATGGAATATGTGCCATTGGCAACAGTACAGAATATGCTTTTCCAGTATGATGGGTGCCCGGCTGATTTTTCTCTCTTGGTTCGGGATATTTGAACCCAATAGGTGGACAGGCAGAGGAAATCTATTCCCATGGACAGCTAGGTAAATAAAATCAAAAGATGCATTAGGTTTATTTATATTTTTATTCTCAATTTAATTATTATAGATCGCCTGATCTGCTTAAATTTTTATTTGCTTAAATTTTTATTCTATTTATTTTATTTGGACAGAATTAAAGATATCGTCTATGCAAGGCGACCAACTACACGGCAAAACATGATATAGAGAATAAGGAGCATCATTCAAGGAATTTCAATGTCTGAAGTAGAGCCTACTGCTTTTGTTATGTGTGTAGTTGGGTTTTGTTTAGTGTTAGTATTTTGTTTAGTGTTAGGTTTTCTTTATTGTTAGATTTTGTTTAGTGTTACGTTTTATTTGAATTAAAATAAGTTTATACAGCTCATGGTGTTAGAAATCATAAATCAGAGCGGAGTTCATTTATTATGGAACCCAGCCCAGACATCGATTTATTTTCTGAAACATCATAATCTAATTTCCTCTCAATTATGTTTTATATATTAAATAAAATAAAAGTAGTATCGAAGCTTTACTATAAATTATCATCCCGTCATACCATGTCATCTCTTGGTTTTGTCTACTACTGCTTCTATTATACATACCTAAAAAAATATTTCTAAATTAATTTTTGTTTATATCTCAAAGGGGAAAACTGTATTTTTTTACGCTCCTTCATCCTAGCTAAAAATATTTATACCATTATCTTTGAAATTTTCGAGAAAATCATTAAAATACCTGCTTTTGATACGAAGCGCCTCCTACCGACTCGTAAAAGAATTAATATCATGATATTGACATGCCAGTCCAAGCTCCTATAAATACTCTTTGAAACTAAACTATGTTCATTGAAATCGCATTATAAAAAAAAAGTTTTTCAACTTTTTCTAAACCAATATTGGATCCTTCCCCCTGCCTTAATTGGACGAGATAGAAAAAAATAGTTCATACAAAACAGTTTCCTTATCTAGAGTGGATTACGTCGAAACTAATTTTGATATAGGTTAATTTGAAATATTTTCGAGAAAACCCGTTTTTTCTCTTTCTCAGCGGAAGTTACGCCCCCTAGCGGTCACTTTATAAACCTGAAAATAATTTCTAGCTTTTTTTAGCCTATTTACCTATAAACGTTTTTTTTCTAAGTTGTAGGAGATATGGCCGGCGCCCTTTATCAATGGGCCACCCGGTACATCGTTCATAAAATATTACATAAAATGGACCTGAATGAGAACCTTGCAGAACACCCATTGGCATCGTTTTATAGTCAAAGTTGCCAAAGTTACCAACCAAAAGTTTAACTTCTACATTTTGTCAACCAGTAGTAGAATATCAGTGACGTTCGATAGTTGGTAAAACTGTTCATTCGTACACAGAAATAAATTGTCTTCATCGAAAACGATTACCATTTATCTATACAACTCAAAGGCGCGCTTATTAGCACTTACTCTGAATTATTTTATAGTTATTTTTCTCGGGTTTTCGAACCGTAATTTTTTTTTTTTGTAAACTTTCCACTCGAAAGTGTGGAAAAAATTAAATACGATAAACCTTGAAAACGTATGCCCGACATAATTTTATTTAAAAAGGTGTGCCGCTTTGCACGCTTGGATTGCTTCATCTCGAATTGAGAAAAACCATTGCCTTACGTATCGGCGGGCAAAAAAACCCGACAACTTCATTTTTAGACGGACATTTAGACTTCTTTTTTATTGGAATTTAATTAACTGAAGTCACGTTGTTTTGCCAGAAGGAGAATTGAATACCTACCGGTCTACCAAATATGGTACTTCAAGTTCGAATCATTGTCACGTTTAAAAATATCTTTTACAAGTTTTAGGTAAATTTAAACGGAGACGGGCGCAGTTTTTTACTTTTCGTCACTCGTGGGGCACAACGGCTCTTTCATAAAGGTTATTTTGTAAACTTTGTACGGGGTGGTTGGCTTAACCAACACCTCAATTTTTCTTATATATTTTTAAAACTTTACACAAGGATTCCGCAATTGTCATTTAGTATTTACAGATTCATTTTTTGTATATTTTAGTTATGACGTGCTTCAAAAAAGTCTCCAAAGAAACATATTTTTAATGTGGGGTACACTTGTACCCCTTATGGTATGCCAAGATACTCATTTTGATTAGTCACGGTCATGCGCAATACAGTAAATATCAGCTGGTGTCAGACATTTTTGATTTTTGAAATCATAACGCTACCGTGAAATGTTACACAATGTCTGATAAAATATATATTCGCAATGACGATCTCAATGATACTGACATAGACATCTGTGATAGTGAAGAAGATAGTGATCATGTTCCGGAAATGGTAGATTCTGAAGATGATATAATGGAAGGAACAAATAACGGTGGTGCTCTAATGAATGAAATAGTGTCTGAAGATGTGATTATAGAAGAAGAAAATGACAGTGGTGCTGTGAGTAGTGTAATGGAGACTGCCGATAGTGAAGAAATCTAGAAGAAGGTAGATTATTTTATCCAACCAAAGATAACACAAAATGGTATAAAATGCCACTTAGACAAAAACGACGAACAGTTGCAAACATAATTAGGAAAAAGCCTGGACTAAATCAACACAGTATCAATATTGCTTCAAAACTTGATTCATTTAGACTGTTTCTGACAGACGAAATTATAGAAATAATTGTCCGGCATACTAATGTTAAGGCAGAACAGGTAAAGTTATCGAATTATATATAGCATTATTCACTGATAATACCTATCCCGGTCCAATTTTTCAGACTTTCAAACTTTGGAATGAAAAACACTCAAATCAAACACAACCTCAACCTCTACAACGCATATAGAAACCAACAGATGCATACATTGACCTCATTTTGATCTTAGGTGCCCTTCAAGCTTCAAAAGAACCGATCAATTGTTGACGAGCTTCTTTTTTTTTGACGAAACAAAAATAACGGAAGTCAGAAAGAAGACTGATAACCACCGGTAAGAGAAGTTTGTGGACAATTTCAAAAAGTGTTATAATCCCGGAAGCCGTATTACAGTAGATGAGCAACTAGTTGGATTTAGAGGTCGTTGTTCATTTGGAGTTTATATGAAAAGAACACCAGGAAAATATGATATGAAAATTTGGGCGGCAGCAGATAGTGAAAATTCATGCACTATAAATATGCAACCCTACTTGGGGAAAATCATTAATACAGCAGAAAAGAATCAAGAATCGTCTTAGATCTTGTCGGAGATCTAGGAACCAGATATGGAATAACCACAGATAATTTCTTTACAAGTTTGTCTCTAGAAGATAAACTATAGAGAAACAAATGACTCTTTGCGGAACATTACTAAAGAATAAATGTTATATTCCCTTGCCAAACATTATAAACCTATTTTTTCGTCAATGTTTGGTTTTCGGAAACAACATACATTTGTGTCCTATGTGTCTAGCAAGAATAAGGCTGTCCTTATGTTGTCTAAGGAGCATCATGATGATTCTATTGCGAGAGAAAATATGAAGTACAAGCCTGACATAATATTTCATTATAATAAAACAAAAGGTGCTGCAGACACTACCGATAAAATGGTAAAAGAATATTCAGCTCATCGAATTAGTAATAGATAGCCGATGCCAATTTTTGGACACCGATTAGGAGTCGCGGCCCTAAATGCATTTATTTTATTTAGTGCAAAATGTCCAGACGAAAAATCAAAAAGCAAATACAGCAGAAGAATATTTCTTTTAGACTTAAGAGAGTCATTGATAAGGGAAAATGTCATAAGAAGATTTAAGACAGAACCAAGAATTCCTAACAGTGTCAAACCATATGTGCTAGAAATGTTTCCAGAGTTGGAAAAGCACCATGAAATCCATTGAGAAGAACCTGAACGACCAGTTTCTGAACGATGTTATTTGTGCAATAGAAAGAAAGATCTTTCTTCTTCTTTCTTTTATATAAAAATATTTTATTACATTTTGAAAAACCCCTTTAAAAGACGAATATTTTAGAAAATAATAGGGTAGGGAGGGACAAGGCGGTTCGCTTGAGCTTTTTATAATTTTTTGTGGCTTTTAACCATCAAGTCGAGTTATTTTTAACTTACTTTAACTATATTTACCCAAATTTCGGCAAAGTTTCGATCCCACTCTCCCCTATTTAAAAAGTTATATATAATAATTACAATTATTTATTAAAAAGTATTTCATTACAAAAAAAAGTTACTGATTAGCAACGATTTTTCTGTAGATTAGAAAATTTGTTAATGGTAATTATAAGATTTTCCAAAGCTCCAGCTTTAGCCTAAATGCATAGAATTATCCAAAAAATAACACTTTAAATAAATTAATTATGATTCGGTTATTATAATATGGAATGGCTAAAAATGTGTAAATAACCAGAATTTTTAATTATAATAACGGAAATTTTTTTTTCTGCTTAATTTTTGAGGTGGGGCTCCTTACCCTACCTTTTCATCAAATACGCGGTGTTTTGCAATATGCTATTTTTATCAATTTTATAAATTAAACACCCTGGAAATTTTTGCATTTTAGGATAGTCATTTTTGAGGTTTTGAGGTTGAAGAACCACTCAGAAAACTAGTTCTTGAACCCTTTCAAAACATTACAACTGATATGTTAAGAAATGTTTTAAATTCAGTCACAGACAGTTACCAGTTGTCATCTTTATAATTATTTTTTTGTAGTAGGTGCTTTTTAAGTAATTTGTTTGATTTGCAAATCGCATTTTTTTAGTTTTCATGTCGGAACCGACTACCCAAAACATGAAAAATTTAATCAAAAACACTTTTTAATTTTTCAAAAAAACTTTTCAAAGAAGATTTGTAAATTGTAAAACCCTTTTTTGTGATTTAGTCAATGAAGAATCCATATTGCGTCGTACAGCGTGGTATTCGTACTTCAAAGAGGCAAGTGACCTTTGTGATGTCTGTTTAAATAGCACCAGAACAAAATAATCGGATTTTTTTTTGTTTAATTTAACCTTAATCCTTATCTTGGACACACTGTATACAATGTCAGATTACTTTGGAAGTAATGCTGTCTCAAAATTGCCCTCCTTCTTTTTTCCCAATACCTGTGTAAATAACTATTCAAATAGTTTTTGGCCTAACCAAGTTCTAGTACGATCAAATTAGTCAAATTAAAAGAACAAAAATTGTAAAATAGTCAAAAAATCCTAATTTGGTTTTGGCTAATTCCAATTAAATCTTTCACCATCCAAATGCCCTTAAATGTTGAATTTTTGATTACTTTGTTATGTTATGCTCTCAGACTCGTCTTTATTACTTCCATTAAAATATGTTTATTTCTATTTTACCGTTGTTTGAAGTTATCAATTAATTATTTATATATCTTAGTTTGTTTTATTATTTAATAGCTTTTATTATTTAATAGCTTTTATTATTTAATAATATTTAATTTAATAAAAGAAGAAAATATGTATCCAGAGCGAATTTTTTTTATGTTTGTTATGTTTTTTATGAATTGCTAGGCGAAAAAGATTGAAAAATACTTATATCCCGCTAGTTACTGTCGGTAGATAAATTCCTAGGACGGTCCTGGTATGGTTACGAGTAAGGGTCTGCAGTTTTTAATTAATAGACAGTAAGCGAAGCTAATCACTGGGTCGGTTGTAAAAACGCAATATTTCTGGTCATGGTATACAAATTTTAAAGCTCGAATGCAAGTCTAAATGGTTTTAAGAAAACCACATTTATATAGTTATATGCAATGAAAATAACATACAAAAACTACCGACTATTTAAAACCGGTTCAAGCTCACAAACACCATTCCAAACGCCCCGACCGAATTGCTTTTCCCTATAAATATTTCTCCTTTAATGTAAATAAAGTATGTATCTGTCCATCAAGAGCGAATAATTTTAAAAACTAATTAGAACGTTACGCGCCGCTGAGTGTATCCTTCGGGAAATCGAAATGAGATGCTAAAAGATTTGTGTAAGTTTTGAGAGTAAAGCGTTTGCTTTCTAACGATGTAAACTGCGAACTGATATAATGTACCGAAAATTATCGCAGCTGTATAATATTTGGTACCAGTCGCGAAATTTGTTTTGCCATTTTCGCCGTCAAATCATAATTGAAATAAGCCTGCTGAAGTTTAGTCAGAGCAATGGTATAGTTCCCAAGTACCATAAACGCGTTGAAAACTGTCAAATAACTATATAGGCAAATTAAAACTTTTAATATAATTCTTTTACTATAAAAAAGCGCAAATTTATTAAAGAAATGTATCCAATTGATGTTTTATATTGATCGTCCATGATATTTGACAGTTACGTGATAGATGACTATAAATAGCATTTTGTAAGAATCACGAAAAAAAAATAATTTTCTGTTTATATGATAATAATGCCGACAAAAATGATTTGTTAAATGCTTTTATGATGCTTTCCTAAATTATTTGGTTGATGGCGGCTTGATGAAGTTCACAGGTTTTCGCTTGAATTGGTGGGTATGTACACCGTATGCCAAATAAAACGATCCACTATACGATCCGGGAACCCATAGGAGATACGAAAAAAAGTTTGGTACAAAAGTTTCTTGGACTTTCCTGAGGTAAGAAATTCCTATTCAAATTTTGAATAGTTTAGGCAGAAATTGAGGTTATGTGTTTTTTTTTTCATGTTTTGTTTGCCCCATATAAAATTGTGTTGTGACGCTACTGATCCAGGTATTACAACGACAATTGAACCACAGACTATGAGGAGATGATGCACTACTCAATCGGTTTGACAGATGCGCCTCAGTTTATACAGGGTGTCCCAAATAGGTGGAGCCGTTTTGGCGAATTCAGTTAACAAAATCTCAAGATTTTGCTTACTTTCTTTCTACTTACTTTTTGATATATTCGAGGTTTAGGATAACACCCGTATAAATTCTTATTGAATTTGAAGCCGCCCACATTAGGTGACTTGTGGGAATATTAAGTATTTTTTAAAAAGCAAAGACATTATATTGCTTCTTTTAAAAATATAATACTCCAAATATACGAATAAAATAATACAATAATAAGAATGACACAATATAAAAATTCAGGGTGTCCATTAATACGTGGAAATTATGCAAAAAATAGACTCTATACTACACACTTTAACATATTTAATAAAACTACAGAATTCATATTTAAAGAAATATTTAATAGTAAATTATCTAGCTTGATTGAAAATACATAATAACAAAAGGAAATAATTAAAATTTATGTGCTAACTAAACAAGGAATTTTGCCCATATTTACAAAAAAAAATCGAATTATTGTTTAAAAAAATTTCTTTTTAATTAAATTAAAAAGCGTTGCGTATATTTCTGTCACACTCTGAATGCCAATTCTGATGTTACAATCGACACGACAATCGTACAATGTTGTCAAAATGTCAAATATTTTTTAATGTTCTATATACCAAATTATATTTTGTGTGGAAATCATTGCCTTTCTGTCTTTATTGTCATTTGTTTTGAGAAATGTAGGTTATAATGTACTCTTGTGGAATTCATCAATTAGTTTGTTATCATCAGCTGTTATCTCCTTAATTTAAAATGTATGCATAGCATATAAAGATACGTTGGTATTAATGAAGCTATATAGGAATGTAGCATAAGATAAAATTGCTGTTTTAAATCAATTTTTATTTTATTAGCTGTTTCAATTATTTTATTACAAGCATTATTAAATAAAATCCTTTGGTGAAGTGGTCTTGAACGCAAGAATGTCGCAGAAAGCAAATTCTTTTAAAGCTAAATCTACAGAACAATTATAAAATCATGTTATAAAGTTCTAACAAAAAAAAATTATTATGGTATCCTGCACCCCAAATTATATCAAGTTAAAACAATTATCAAACGAATTTAGCTCAACCATAAATAGTTTTATAAATATTGATTTATAAATATTTGATCCGAATCCTTTAAAAATGTTTTATTAATCAGTCTCATTAACAACTGTAAGGCACTGTAATAAAAATATATCAGTTTTCTAAAGCATATTTATTGTATTGGCTAAGACATACGGATCATTTTTGATTACGTCACTATACGTGACGTAACTGCACAGCTGCTTTGACTGGGGTATAGTGTTCCGACGGCGCTAGTCTTGAATTGTTATATGGATCTGCAAATTGGATGGGGCCGCCTGAGCGAGTTGTTGCAACGTTGCTGTGATTAGATTAGATTAGTAAATGTCCTCTGTAAAATTTTTAGTTACATGGTAGCGAATTTGTATTTCATGTGTTTGTATTGGGCCCATAGTCTTCAGAAAACACTACCTATATTGCGACGTCGTTTAAATAGACGAAAATAAGCGTCACTATTAAAGACAGTAAACCATATCGGAATCGGAGATATTGTTGTTATGAACAAATTTATTTATTTATTTATAACAGAACCTAATTCTAACGTCAGCTACTACAGCACACTCACTCTTACACAAATACATAATAACCATAATAATAGTAACAGTAATAATAATAATAATAATAATAACAATAATATTAATAATAATAATACATTTATTTGCATCTTCAAAGGTAAAGAAACACCCAAAAAAGCAATATTTATAACCTAATACAAAAAGGAGCTGGGAGGTAATTCAAGTGTTCAAATCTTAGAGCTCAAACCTTACCTAACTTACAAACTAATAACAGAGAGAAGAGATTTTTTTACCAGTGAATTAAAAAGTTTAATTATTAAACTTTGTAATTTCGGGGAAAGAACTGACGACTTTAACGATAACATAAAAACAAATAAAAACAACAGCTTCAATCATAGTGCGCTGCTGGGAAATATAAAGCTCATTTTTTTAAAAATATTAATAATTTCTTCAGTGCCTTTTAAATCTGTGTATGTTTACTTTGTTTAGTGTTAGGGGAACATGTAAATATAATAAAACTAGTTGCTACTTGCTAATAACATATCGATTACAGTGTGTTTCGTAAAATTTTGAGCAGTTGTGATATGGTTACATTAAAAATATCAAATGAATTCAAATTGTCATTAGCAAGTCTACATATTATATTGGTGCATTAATACAATTGATAGTTCGGAGGTTATTTTGGTTAGACAATAATGGCTTTCAAGTTCTGTAAACGGGAATGTTAATTTTTTTTTAAAGAAACTTCCACAGGCGGCTGTAATACCATTTATAAAACCTCTGGATTCAAACTTGCTGACGTTTCGCCAATTATTTTGTTTAAACAAATTATTGATGAAATATTTCTTAGTTTTGTCAAACTTGGCAGTTTATATGTAAGGGGTGTTTTTTTTTTCGATGTATAGAACTTTAACTACGCTCTACAGCAGCAATAGCTTCTTCTGTACGCACCGTACGGCGTCTCTGGGGATGCGAGTTATCAATAAGAGTAAACGTGGTGCGAAAACGTTCTATGGTTAATCGAATTAACTGCTCTGATGGACAATTTTGTTGACGATAAAATGGACGTAGTGCGCGATACGTATTCCGCACAGAACCATTATTTTCGAAATAAAATTGCACTATTTGCAAGCGTTGTTCAGGCGTGAGGCTATTCATGATGAATTGCCAAACCAAATTGAGAATAAATCACTTGACAGCTGTTAAATCGGTCGCCATCTTGAACAGTAATGCCCACTTAAAGTTCTATACATCGAAAAAAAAAACACCTTATATATGTTATAAGATCGTGCACTCGCATTTCTTTATAAGAATTCTATTCTGTACATTTTTAACGACGTACTTATGGCATACTATAAAATGCTTCTGACATATGCTATATATAGGTGCTTAACACAATTTAAATTTTTAATGCACATACAGTGCCTTACAACCAACCCGGACTATTTTTTCGTTATGAGACAAGAGTTACTCCAAAGTCTCGTATTTCAAATACGCGTATTAAAAAGGATTCTTCCATTTTATACTTAAAGATTGTCAAATTATTTTTCCTCCTAGAGCTTAAAGCACAGCACTGAGAAATATTAAATTTCAATTTATTTCTTTTAGACCATTCCAGAATTCTATTCAATTTCTCTTGAAGCGTTATGCAGTCACCCTCATCCCTAACTAGATGACATAATTTCAAGTCATCCTTAAACAATAGCACATTGATATCATTTACCATTTCTGCCAAATTGTTGATAAAGGGGATAACCAGTAGTGGCCCCAGATTACAGCCCTGAGGAATCTCATATGTACCCATAAATGATTCCGAAGCATAACTATCACTTATCTTTTATTAAAATTTGTTTAAAAATACATATTTTCATTCCATTTTCCGAAATTATTCTACAGATAAAACATAATTTGTTGGCCCCCGAAAATTTGTCATCCACCATCCTCAACTGTACGGAAGTTGTAAAATTACTGTTGTTAAGTGTTACGTTATTAGCAGAGTTTTGAATTTTCTTTTTAAAATTAAATTTATAATTTTTGGTTAGGTCTATGAACTTACTAATGAAAGATATCATGCTATCACAGTAGCTACAATTTTGAATATACGCTGGTAACTCTAATATCCATACATTTTCAACACCTAGACTTAAATATAAGACTTATTCTATCTAGCTTAGTTTTCGTTAGTTACAATACCTTACACTAAGTATATCTGGAAGTGTTACCTGATCATGACACAGATACAAAAATATTGTATTGAATTATTACAAAAGTTTCATTAATTATGGCCAATATATACTAGATTATCCATGTGATTGTCTATTCCTTGTACAATGTATTTATTTATTAATTTCATTTGCTAAGTGAAGTGAATCATCAATTTCCCTGTTCTTCATAATCATTGATTCTATGCCATGCAGCTTTACACGTAATAACAACATTTATTAGAACTTTAAATGAAGCGATTGTGTTTTTTTAAGATTTCAATTCCAATTTCATTAGCAGTTTGAGATGGGATAGACTTCAAATTATTACCTCTTTTGAGATAATACTAGAGGTAATGACGAAGTTGGAACCTTTTGCAAGAACTGATTTGGTAGTTGATGATTTAACTAGTGCTAACGTGAGTTTTTAATTTTTTTTAATGTGATTCTGAGTGGAAGACAAACTTAGATTTTCAATTTTGTAACGAATCGTATTTGAAAGGGCATCCAATTCGGATGAGACAAGATGCAACCAATTTCAAAATATAGAGACAGAAGAGTCTTACTGATTTGGTCGAAGAATTTCATAAACGGATGAGGTATGGGTATGATAACCACCAAAAGATAAACAAAAATGTCAGTATACACAGTCATCTCACTTACGCTTTGCTGTACCCTCTATGAAGGCTTGTTAATATTTCAAAGAAACTTCCACAAGCTACTGCAATACTATATAGAAATCTTCTGTACGAAAACCTAATCGTGGTAGAAAAAGTACAGTGTGTTCATAAACTTTTCGAATCACTAATTTATTAAGCATTCGCTGGGCTCGTGCCCATTGAAACAGGTGACTACAATAATGTTTGTTAAACGGAATGAAACTTCTTTGAAAGTGAAATTGCTTGACATGCGCATGATTCAATTAAAATTCGACGCTTCTACTAGTCCGTAGCTATTATGCTCTATGAATTGTCCCACATTCAGCTAAATTTTCTCATTATCTTAATCGTTTTTCCTAATAGTAACCATGAGCCGGCTGACTAAAATGAAATTGCAAATTGCTCGAATTTAATAACCCTTTCATCTGGAAGACTTAAACTTGCTAATAACTCAGTCCTAAAGTTTTTCACCAGGCAGTTTAAAACTTCGGTCCTAAATGTGGCTTCAAACGGATGAAGTTAAAACTGATAGCTGGGAGTTTTTTAGTAAATATTTTTCGTAAATAATTCTTACCGAGGCTAAAGCTTCGTGAAGAAGAAGTTGCCAAGTGACTAAGAAAAATATGTTTAAAATTTGAAGTGTACCTTAATCACGATATTTAAAATATTGCGAATATTTTGCTTTGTAAAAACCAAATAAAATAAAATTCTATTAGAAATATGTAAATTTATTTATAATAAATGAATATTAGGCCTTGATTTAAGGCCTTGAAATCTAGACATTTCTTGGTTTATAGGACACTAATGAGTCATACTGCTTAAGTGCATTTTGTCCCTTAGACACTAAAATTGAAGTTTGGACGCGATTGAAATTTGGACGCCATGTACATTTTAAATTTTAACTATCGATTAAACGGTATTGCAAATTATTCGATTCCTAAACTTGTAAACTTGATTCGTGTGTAGTACGTAAACTTTTTCTTGTTGGATTAACAGTTTCAAAAGTTTTTGTATTGACCGCACAAACTTCACGACTTGCAGACCTATTTCTAATAGTAAACTTTTGCTTTTAACCAAATACCGCTTGGAATTCGCTTTTGAGATAGCCTTTATATTTACCTATATTATCCCACAATACATAAAATTTGTCAAAAAAAAAAAATCAAAACACGAAACATACAAAAAAATACTGGTGCGTAAACGAACCACTGGGAAAAAACATTAAATAATGTTTTGAGGCACATAAGATGTAACATATAATTTATACATAAATATACAAAAGAAAGTTCAAATTCGACAGAAAACAATTAGAAGTAGATTGTTTTTCAAATATAACCTGATTTGATACAAAAAAAGCATAATATTTTATGGTGCATGAGCGCACCACTAGTAACAGCCGGTATCATTCTTGGTGATATTTTATAAAGCATGAAGTATGTAAATGCACATTACATTCATCACAAACGTAAGTCGTGTGGCTGTGGCAGATTCATCCCCTTCGGGCTTTATTAGCATGAAATATCATGAGGTGACCTTGATTGTCATAACGCACTTCATCTATGGCAGGTGCAAGATTTCTTTGAGTAATTGTTTTATCAGTTTTTAAAAGTCGCAGAGCAATGTAAGATTTAAAATCTACCTGGGAAATCTTTTGTTCACTACTAAACTATCCAGTGAGTTACAAAATAAAGGCCACCATCATTTTTTTCCAAATACCTGGCACCTGTAGATAGCCATTCCGTTGTCATGTAAATCTACCCCACCCAAATATCTATTGTATTGGGCAATTACATAAGCTTCGGGTATATTTACATCTTTCCGTTCTTTTCTATTATAGCGTTTTACATTTTGGGCAGGATCTACACTAGAAAAATTAATTGCTAATAATATGCTAAAAGATAGGCTCCGCGGTCTTTTTTTCCAAATTCATGGCGGTTATTGTCATGAGCATATTTTACCGAAAATTCTAAAACTAAATCAATCACTTCGGCATCAAAAAACATAAAAAATATTTCAAGCGGAGTTTTTCCATAAAGCATATTTTTTAGTTCCTCATATTCGTCCATTTGACAGTAGAAGCAAGCCTGTCGTTTGCAGAAAGCATACATCTTCTTTTGAATTGCAGGCTTTCATCATCTGATGATTCCCATTCAGGTTCAGTAGTTGATGAATTACAAGACTGTTGAAGGACAGCTGTATCATTCGGTGTATGTAACTCGAAAGTTCCACCTATATCGGTTGGTTCCCCAAACTCTTGTAGATGTTTGTTATCGTTCATATCTTCTTCGTCAGTCAAGGTATCCACGTCGGGTGGAATATAGACCGGGTCAATATGTTCTGTAAATATTTTTTCACGTTATTTTTAGCATAAATTTACAAGGAATGAAATGCTACAATAAATAAGAATACGTAAATTCGAATAATCTCGATCTCCTCCATAGCCGCCTCTAATTCTTTCTGAGTCAATGCTAAAACGAAAACGAATGATAAACGAATAGGTTTAATGGCAACTAGCAAATATTTTGTTCGAATGGTGTACTCTGTTCATAGATATAAGAAAGTGACTAACTGATACGAATTAAGGAAAGACCCGGGCAAGCTGTAAGAATGAAATATGGCCAAACAGGTCCGTACTTTGCTTAGAATTTAATTATTTGTTGTTTTATTAGGAAAGATACTAAACAATATTTATTTATGTATGTATGTATGTATTTATGTATAAATCTAAAATAAAATTACAAATTATTTTTATTATATGCTTAAATTACTTAAAATTATTCGCATAATCACTATCGCTATCATCGCCTGTTCTAGTTATTATTTGTTCTATATTATTTGCAATATGAATATACGATTGTTCTGCTTTTTCTATATGTTTAACAGAATTTGTTCAACTTTGTGGAGGGATGTTAAAAACTCCGGTTTCTATAAGTTTGAGGACATTGGAGTTAACACGGGGAAAAACAGTGTTACGACGAATGGCAGATTTCAGTTGGTGTCAAACAAGGTGGAAGCCATAAAGCTGTAAGCCCTAGATTTTTTGCATAATTATCACAGACGTATTCCTTTTGTAGGTTCAAGCTTTGTAGAACCTCAATTAATTGCTTTTTGGTATAATCTTCGTGAAAATAAATGTCGTTATTATACATGTAGTTTTGGATTGTTGCTTTTGTGTCACATGAGGAAGGGGTTTTAGTCAATTAGTCAACTGTCTACTGTGATAACTTGCATTGTCCATTACAAGGACGCTAATAGGAGGAACGTTTGGAACTAGATTATTTTTAAACCAACTTTCAAATAAATCAGCGGTGGTGTCTTCATGGTAATCCAGAGAAAAATCTTTAATATTTTTGGAAGACAGAGAATGTCCATTTGGAATCCAACCGTCTTTAGAGCCAGCACCCAAAATAGTTATTCTTTTACCTCTTTTTGATGGCGCCTATGTCTTATATCTTATATCAGTTGAGTCAACCCAACCCTTTCAGGGGTGTCATAAGTGTCAAACCAGGTTTCATCCAACTAAATAATTGGCCTTTGTTGTTCTCCTTAATTTCTAAATTTTTCTAGATATTCCAGTCGCCATTTCCGAATTCTAAAAGATTCCATTAAAACTTGCCTTTTGTCAATTTTTTAAAATCTAAAACCCATGTATTGAATACACGTCCACGTTTAACACCGGTTTCATCTTTTTCAAGCCTCCTAATTAAGATATCTAATGCAGGCACGCTTTGTTCCTCGTATAACTGGTAAATTTTACGACGTATTATATCTTGATCACTTTCATCTATACTCGAGAAGATGTCAGCGCTTCTTTTTTCCTCACTGAAATGGTATTATTCACATACAGTTGATATTGGAATTTTCGTCAATGTGGCCGTTTCTTCTAAAGATGCTTGCTTGCTGGCACCACCTTCAATGAGAGTCAAATAAACATTATTTATAACTTCCTTAGTCTCAATAGAATAGTGTTTTCTACATTTGGGCTGGAACATCTCCTGAGATACGCTAGACTCGCACATATTTTGCATAATTCCCACACGATTCAACACACGCTGTATTAACAACGAAATAAGAATGCTAACTAATAAACTTAAACTAAGTAGTATACCAAACCAAAGAATATTAAACACAGGTAGCTATAAAATTATTTTCCGAAACTTTAGGTCATTATCTTGTTGCATTGTATGTTAATGACCACCCTTGGATAATCCCATTCAAAAGCAATTGGTGACTTTCTTATATCTATGAACAGGCCATAACTGTGATAAGAGCGAGATAGCGTTAGTTTAAAAGAGTACGTACGTACGTACTTTGAACGTGAATTCTCCTAACATTTTAACATTCCTAAGGATCTCTTTCAGGGGTCGATCTAAGGGGCCGATTCTCTTCTGTGTTACTGGTGACCGGTTTGATTCAAGCGTTTGCAGACGACACTCTGTTACTCCACTCACAATTTCACTTCATAATGATTTGCACATCATTGTTACCTATGCCTCTCAAAATAATCTAAAGTTACATTCAAATAAGTGTCCAGCAATGGGATTTACCCCAAAAAAATGATTTTTTCCCTATATAATAATAATAATAACCTTGCCTTGCCTTCGCAAAAAATATGTGCATCCTTAGTCCGTACTAAGAATCGGTTACAAAATCTTCAAATGCTTGTTGTAGGTTTATTTTCAGGATTCGAAAATTTTAACAGAGTGTCCCAAAAATTAAACTCTATTTCGTAAATTACTATCTATGGTGGCGGCTTGGCGATAACATGACATAGGAATTGCAGCGATCTGCGGAACTTTCACAATTTTTCTATTTCTCGTTATCGATTAACCTTGTTTCATCGTACTTTTATTTACATCCTTTACCTCTCTGGTTAAAATTCCCGTTATATTTTTATTTCTATATAAAGTAAGATATTATCGTATTTAAGTATGAGTAATTCAAGTTGTGTGAGATTACAACAAAGACTTTAAATAAATAAATAAAACGTATTATATCTTGATCACTTTCATCTACACTCGAGAAAATGTCAGCATCGCTTCTTTTTTTCCTAGCTGAAATGGTATTATTCACAATTTTCCATACAGTTGATGTTGGTTTCTTCTAAAGATGTTTGCTTGCTGGCACCACGTTCAATGACAGTCAAATAAACATTCCTTATAACTTCCTTAATCTCAACAGAAGAGTGTTTTCTACATTTGGACTGGAGCATCTCCTGAGATACGCTAGACTCGCACATATTTTGCATAATTCGCGTACGATTCAATACACGCTGTATTACATACGAAATAAGAATGATTACTAATAAACTTAAACTAAGTAGTATACCAAACCAAAGAATATTAAATACAGGTAGGCATAAAATTATTTTCTATTACGGACCCCAATTTTACCTGAATTTAAATTCCGAAATTGTATTGTATGCTAGTGACTACCCTTGGATAATCCCATTCAAAAGCAAATGGTCACTTTCTTATTTCTATGAACAGACCATAGGAAATCTAGTAATCTGATAATCTGTTATTTCTAATTTTTTAAATTGTAATTTTTGAGTGACGGTTGCAGAAAAAGTATAATATGCAACACGTTTAGTAAACTCTTTATCACGTTCGTTTATTAAGCACTCGCTCCGTTACGCTCGTGAGTCCAATGCCGTTTACCGCACTTGTTGCATAATATACTATTGTTTATTTAACTTTATATCATGCTGCAGCCTTTCCTACGCGTTTTTTCTGCCGAAACGAAATCCCAGTCTGCAAATTTTATTCCACATAAACTTCGGTTTCTATGACAATTTAATAAACTGAGTATGGACCGAAGTCTACAAACACGCTGTTGTGAATTTGCAAGTTTCCCGTTTAAAAAGTTTTAAATCGACTAAGTTCGGTGCGAACAAAGCTCCGCTAGAAACAGATTGCGAAGTTAATAAATTTACAAGATGAGGAAAAATGCTTACGCCGAATGAGGAAATTTTAAAGGGAATTTCACTGAGTGGTCGGGAAATGTTTAATGTCTATAAAAATGAACAGTGTCAAACGCAAAGCCGCGTTAATATATTTTTCAGGTCTTGAACTGTTAAAAGTTTCAAATTTGACGGGGTGAAAATCGGGCTTTTACTTGCCCGCTACCAAAGCTGAAAGCTGAATATAATTTACGAAATTTTTAAGAGCCGCGACGATTGATAAACTTGGGATAAAGTTTTAACGTTCTTTTTATGCTTCGTTTCGAAACTCGTAACGACTCGAATCTATTTTGATATCGCTTGGAAATTTAGATGCATTGTCAGTTTTTATCCAATGAGAGGGGAGCTGTATTAAAGATATTATTTTACAGACTTCGAACAGACAATAAGACTTGCTTGAAAATAAAAATATTAAGTCAAGAGCAAATGCTGCAAATTAGAGGGCGTAATTGCCAACTTAAATTTTAAAACCCGTTTTCTGCAAAATTTTCTAATATTAATGATACTTAAAGTGAATACAGTTTCAAAGCTGGGACGTATTTAAATCTTTTTTGTTACACACTTTTGACTCTATCTCTAAAAGAAAAATGGTGTAGGGGGAACTTGGAATCAGTAAAAAGAGCTACGCGAGGTAATTGCGATTAAGTACCCTACCACCATATATATGACAGATATAGGGAGCATTGCACGCGGCGGCTTAACCTCTGTTCGCTCCCGACAGAATCCCATGTATTCGTCCCAAAAAGTTTGATATCGGTTTCCACGGTGTGGATTTAGTGTTTTGAGTGTTCAGTGTACGTCTTAAAGTGATAATCGTCGTCGGCCCCGTCGTTTTTCCCCGTTCACGCCGGTATGGAGGCCGGATGGGCCCGGATGGTCCGCGGTGGAAGCGGGGGGAAGCCGATTTTTTTGGTATCGGTCAGAATCGTTTTTTGCTAGCTGAGCAAATTATTGGTTATTTTTCTTCTTTGTACGTGGTGGTCATTGACCAGAAGCGAAAATCCTCGACGGAAGTGGGCAATGGGCGAATGATCCTAGCAGTCGAGCCCAACATTTTTTTGTGAAACGCATAATTGAATTGAATATGACATATATAAATGGCAAAAAAAATTCTCAAAAATAAATTAAATGCAACTATGTGAAATCTTTTAAATCATTAGATAATCGAACAAGAGCCTAACAACGCAGTGGAAACCGCATCTCAATATCTTTATCCTAACCTAAAATATATATGTTTTCAAATATTGAGTATTATCACTTTTTTATATTGTTAAAGATTAAGTTTATTGAGGTTTAAAGAAGTGGAAATTCACAAAAAAATTAGAGCCTCTCCTTTGATAGAAATTGTCGAGATTGCCGTTATAAGTCATAATAATGGTTTACTTTTTTTGGAGACCGTGAAATGTGACAAATCGGAAAATTGACCTATCTGGCAAAACGCTATACACATTTGTCATGTGAGGGTTGTACATATCCGTATGAAATTAATATACGACGCTTCTTTATGGGACTTGGAGTTTGCGCAATACCAACTATAGTTCAGCTATATTTAAGTCAGATTTCGTCGGATTAGAAGCATACTGATTGGATTATACATTTTGAATGGTGGGATTGATAAAGATGCCTTCTCTTGGACGTTTTTTTTTAACCATAAGTTTTGTTTATGGTAGATTAGCTTTTTAAATATTTTAAAACTATCTGTTATAAACCTTTTGGTTCTTTCTGGCACATGCTGTTCATATTTCATTTATTTTCTTATTTCGTTTACATTATAATACATGGACTCTAATTCATGGAAATTTTTGTTACTTCTGTTACCACTTCCATTTTTTTTTCTGCGGAAGGGGGAGTAAGTTGTATTTTAAAACTATTTCATGTTTAACAATTTCCTATTTGTTTGTTTTTCATTCCTACGAAATAAATATTGAATGTTTATTTCTTTTAAAAAATTGGAATAATATTACTTAATTATCCTTCGAAATGTATTGGCTTCAAACAGGTAACGGTACCACTATATTCGTAATTTCTTCTCAGGTCTATATCTAAAATCAGGAGACTCTAATTCATGGGAATTTTGGTTACTTCTGTACGGCTTCACCTGTGGGATCCTGCAAATTATTCAACCAAACTAGCGATGCGTGGTCACTAATGCTAGTAAATGTGGATCACTCAAGGTAGTTCTTGAGTCGCTCCGTAACCCACACCGCGGCCCCAGCACTCTCGCCCTTTCGTTGACCAGGATATTTCTCGCTTGTTGAGAGATTTTGATAGATATCATATCACCTTTTCGCAGCCACTCCCAAGGCGGAATAAAGCTATTCCATTTGTTATCGTAGCAGATGATGCTTTTGCCATGAAACCATGTATTATGAAACCTTACGCTTTTAGAAACTTGCATGGTGGACAAAGGGTGTTTAACTACCGACTGCCTCGTGCAAGACGAATAATTGAAAATTGTTTTGTTTTTGCTTCAGCTAGGTTCCGTGTTTTAAGAAATTGCAATCGAATTGAAATATATCTTACTCTTCGTGTTCGCTTTGAAATACGCTAAAATTGAAATAGATCATACGTCTAAAAACACTTATTCAAAACCATTATTGTCAAATTAAAGAGAACAAAATGCAATTTTATGTAATTAATATATAAAGCCTTTGTCAAAATAAATAAGAACTAAAAGTTCAGATTTTCAGGAAATTGTATGTTTTCACATGACAATTGTTTCGACAACACCGTGTCTTAATCAAACGTAATATTTACAAACTACTTGCTACCATATATACCGAAAAATGACCCTAAAACCTTAATTAATGTTGTTGTGAAAATTTAAGTTTAATAATTTATATGCAATTGATGTCTCATTTTGTTGATCTCCATGACTTCCAATAAATTTAATTTTCTACTTTTTGTGGCTGTATGTAAAATAGCAAAATTGTCGTCAAAAATATGTTTTTCTGTGTTTAGGTGTGTAGCATAATTAGAATTTAGACTATTCTTTTTAAACGCTCTTTTAAGTTCGTTAATGGGTTTCTTGAGAGATCTACCTGTTTGTTCAATATAAATTTTAGGACAAGATCCCCATTTCAACCTCTAGACACCTGATTTTTTAGATTTTGAATATTTTATTTTATTATTTTCTAAAAATTTTCCTATTGTTAGTTCTGAAAGCTATTTTTAAATCACAATTTGACCAAATGTTTTGAAACTTTTTCACTGGGTTCTCCTATGTATGTAATTGTTTTAAATTCTTCGTGTTCTTTGTTAGGTTTCGAATAAATAGAGTTTACTGTTGTCTGGATTTGTTTTTTGTTTATAATTTTATCGATAATAAACATTTTGTAGCCGTTGTTCAGTGCAATTTGTTTAATGATATTAAGTTCTTTGTTGTAATTTTCTGTTGAGAGTGGCGTATTAAGAAGTCTGTGTATAAAAGAGTGAAATGCTGCCATTTTGTGTGTATAAGGGTGATTGAGCTATTATGTATGACTGTGTCCGTGTGTGAAAGTTTATGGTAAATGGAAAAATCTGATTTCTTTTGCGTTTTCGTAATAGTTAAGTCTAAAAATTAATAATGATATTTTACATACAGTAAAGTAGAAAAGTAAATTTATTGGAAGCCATGAAGATTAACAAAATGATACATTCAAATGACGATCAAGTAGATTTAAATACCTCTCCGTTATTAAACTTAAATTCTCACAACATTAATTAAGCGTTTATTGTCATTTTTTGGTATATATAGTAGCAGTTCAAGTTATATTAAAAAACAACTAAGCAATAGCTAATAATCCATAATGAGTGTGGGTGTTTTTGAAGTAACCAATTCAATTTTTATTCCCATAATAAAATAACTTAGAACGTAAATATTCTTTTAAAACTGCTACCGACATTGACTAAATTAAACAAAAAATCTGAAATATTTGTGCCCTGATGAATCCCGAATTGAATTGAATTAGAGCCAGGAAAAGTGTCCATTATAGTGTCGGCAATATGCGTTTTACATAATTTTTTAATGAACCGGTGTCGGAAAATGGTACTGTCGAATCAGGCGAATGGCGACAAGGGACTGAAATATATAAACACGGCGGATACACCGATTTTGTTTCAGAAAGAACGCCAAAACCTACTGGCAGCAAATGAAATAAATATTTCAACTGAAACAACACTTAGATCGCGTATAAACATTGAAACTTGAAATGTCTCGTGAAATATTGTATCATGAAACTTTGTACAATATTTCACGCGAATCACCGTTTAATTTTAAAAAGAAGGCGCTTCGCAGATTCTTGTTCTAGAGGGACGCATTGTTTTTCTATCGCGCTCCTGCGGACCACTATGGAACTTTCGCCAAATCGATGATTGTGAATACACCCTGTATAAAGTGTCCTTCAAATCTCGTCAAACTTCAAAGTTACGGCACACTTCGGTAGATACTAAAATTTGTACTGGTAATTGCAATTTAAAATTATATTTTTCCAAATATCTTGCGACCCCTGTATTATAGACGAAACCTTAAACTCTCTCTCGACAGAGTTTACGATACCGTTCATATGAAATTATCACATCTTTAAAAGTTTTTCATGTATCGCCAATAATTCACCCACAAAAGCGCAAATTTCTAGGACCTATTAGAATTTTTTGCCTACGAACGACGTACCCTGTATATAATTCCAACAATGTTCGAAATAGAGGATATAGCTCTGGATCTCCTTAGTTTCCTGGTATCCGAATTTTTCCGATACGTGGTAATATTAAATGATGTCATCGCGTCTAGATTGAGGGCGAGAAATAGTGATTTTCATTTGGATTATTTCAAATATCTCGAACTGCCTATGTGATAGACGAAACCTGTAAATGCAAAAATTGTAGCCCTTGATACGGCCTATAACACCGTTTTAACGGATTACCTATTGTTTGTACGAATTTTGATTTATGGTTAATAATTTACTCTCTACAAGAACAATCTTCAGGGCCTTTTAGATTTTTGTCTATAACTAAAACACCTTGTATATAACCGAAAAAATGTGTAAAACAAAAGTTATAGCGCCGGGTCTCCCACGTATTACCGGTGTAAAATTTTTCCGATTGGATGAATGGCTTTGGAGAAAAAGCTGTTTTTCTGGATGCCAAATAAAAAATTCAAAAATTACAAAAAAATGCTTTGCGTTATTTTATTGCTCCCAATTTAAAGAGTCTAAATGCGGGTCCAGACTTCTACTCCTCTCCCATGTCTGAAGTCGGTAGCTGCAAATTTGAAGTACTTATTATGTTTTTTAATATTGCACGGAATATCGCGAACGCCCTGTACAATACTTAAAAACCGTAAATACAAAAGTGTAAACACAGATTTGAAATTATTGCCAATTTTCAATAATAAATAGCAGGACCCATTTTTCAGTTTTTTTGAATTTGCGGACCACCCTGTATATTCTTGAATATAAAAGTTTATAGAGCCGTATCTTCTGCTTCTTCTGGTTCAAGATTTTTTTTGCTCTCGTAAAAAGTTTTTGAAAAATGATGTTTTTTGTAGACCCTTGCACACGCGATTTTTTATTTTTTTAGAATAATTCCCGACCCCCCCAGGCCCCCCCATTATCAATACGTTCCGTCACGAGGCAAAACTGCATATATGTGCCAACTTTCGGACACATCGTGTTTCATAGCAAGGTCCAAAAAACAGTCGAAAATCGCGAAAAAAAGATGGATCAGGGCCATTTTTAATAAGCTTATGCCTCGTGGGAGGTTAAAAATTAGGCAAATTGCTATTTTGTAGCTCCAACGGTTCGAAAGTTATTCAGGAAAAACCAAAAGACGAGAACGGAGAATGAAGAACAGAAAACGGACAGACAGAAAAAAAAATTTTTTTTTCGACGGTGATCATTTCTGTACCAACGACGATCCCATAGGACTTACCGTTACCGAGATATAAAATTTTTATACGAGCATAGATATTTTCGATTTCATCGTCATCATCGCAATTTACGTCCCTGGCCCTCTGTATCAGGACCTGAATAGAAAACAGGGCCAACAGACTTATAAGTCGGTAATCAGAGCACCTACCAGCATTTGCTTACTTTGGAAAGGGAATAAATGTATTATTATTATTTTGAAACACCCGGTATAGGTGGACCCCAAAATTTGAGCATGTAATAAAATAAAACCATAAAAACCGGCCTATAAAACTTGGAAAATGATTGTTATTAGCGAAAAAGTCCGTCAAAACCAATTTGCAACGTTCGCAGGTTCTCACGGTGAATTTTTGCGGGATCGTTACGTCTGGATGTGTGTGTGTGTATTACGCAGGTGTTCGGAACCGAACTACTACGTACGCGTAGCAGAAAAACAACTGGTCCGAGGCTTTGGTTTCGCGGTTTATGGACATCATAAATGGTAAACGGCAGCGTAGATCTCGGCTAAATTGGAATTTTATCCGCGGATAGGTTGTTTTTTTTTCAAAACTTTTCCAATTAACGTTTTATATTATTAATTATTGTAAATAGAAGCGACAAAAACCGCGCCGAGTTATGATTGGTGATACGTTTTCCTGTTAATCGGCATTCCGTTTATGGATTTTCGGATAGGTAAATAGTTCCCACGCTTGCGGTTTACATAACGTGGCGAAGATTGTTGATAGCCATTCGCGTCGCGTACGTTGGGCGACGACAAAGGCAATCGACAACCCTCTATCACTTTTTTTGCACCATTTATTCATTTTTTAATCAGCCATACAAAATTGCGCTTCGGCGTAAATAAAATTTCAAGAATTTCCACCACAGACTACAGCTAAGTAAAATAATTATTTTATTATCATTTATTAACATCAATACTGACAGGAGAATATATACAGGATGCAACAGAAAGAGACGGCCAAATATTATTAAAAATTTAAAATTAAAATTAATTATTTAAAAAATTAAATATTATTTGAAATAAATAAATGGACCTAGAAAAAGGACCTTTATAATTGGAAGTTCTGGCCATAACTGACAACGGAATTTCGATGGAGCACTTTATTAATCTGAAAACATCAAGAGATACGGATTCTTCACATTTTGAAGTAGATTTTCTTAATACTGGAAGGTCGGAACATCAATATTCTTATCTGATCATTATTAGAGGAAATTCGAGAAGTTTTCTGAATGTTGAATGTTCTGAGTAGTTTGAATCTTTATTGCGTGGCTCTTGGGTTTTGTAATTATTTCTACACTATGAACTAAAAGTCTGTTTACGGTTACTGATATTTAACGCCTGGAGTAGAAATTAAACTTTAATTTTCGTGTTCTGAATATCGCTTAATTTTTACAAATTAATTTGATCTCCAGTTGCCAATACCAGAAGAAGAACATTTAATTTGATTATTAATTTTTTTTTCAAGACATGTTATATCTGCACTCTTTTGTTTTTCTTTTATGATCTAGTGTTTCTATTACCTATGAACAAATAATATTTTAGTTCATTAGGTTGCCACTGCACTCATTAAATAGAGAACTTTTTTTTGTGAAAAATAAAATATCTATTTAAAACAAAATATCTATTGGTTCTAGTGGTTAGTATTCCTCAGGAAAAAAAATAGAACGCCGTTCTTTTTACTTTTACAGTTTAACAAATAACATAACATCCTAAGAACAAGATAAATAATAAACGATTCTGATTAAAAGAAACAGTAACTACTATTAACAATTTTTAACAAAAGTGTCCCCCACCTTGAAGGATACACCCTTCAACTCTTTTCCTGTTTCTTGTTCCGAATTAAATATGATACTTCTAGCAAATGATTTCCTAAAAACAGGCGATAAATATGGCCATTTAGCCTTTTTCGTAGGAAAAATGGCCAATTAAATATTTTCCAAAAATTCCAGCGCAAACATTTACCGAAAACTGATTTTTAAATTCTACAACTGCAGTATGGTTGTTGTGGATTATTTTTGCATTCCTGGAAACGTTAGCTTCATCTGTATTTCTTGGTCAAACAAGTGGTAATGCGCAATTTTGTCCAACAACCGTTGACAAAAATTAATACGCAAGGAAAAATCTCTGGGAAGTAGCACTCGTTGAATATAATATGGGTACAATATAAAATCGCGCAACATTGTCAATACTAAGCCGTACGAGATATTCAGATTATTTCCAGTTTTTCTAGTACTACGTTCAGGATTTTCAACACTAGAATTTAAAATTGCTTCTTTGCTCTCAACCTTCTATACATATATTTGAAAATGTTCGCCTATCTGATATTACTTAAGAAATAATAATGATAATAATTCTCTGTATGCTCACATATTGCTATGACCATGTAGAAAAGAGGTTTTTATTTTCTTAAACGAAAACCGTAGACCGGATCGAAATAAATCAAGACATCAAATTTAATGGGAAATTATAAATTGAATACTGTTTTTATTTTAATACTTTGGGGTTCTTTGTTAGTTTTTCTTCCTATACTAATTTAAGTTAATGTTTTGAGACTTATCTTAGCAGCTTATAAGAAAACTACCAACACCTCGTGATACCTATAACATACAAAGCATCGAATTAAACTGCGAGGCTTGAAAATTCAATAACTTGTTTGTCAGTGCTCAAAGGTTCAGCTTCAGATGACTAATGTGATATGATATGATGTATTCATTTTTCTCTATTCATTGAGCTCCAATTTAAAATATTGTATTTTAGGGAAATTGCTGCTATATGTCCATCATAACGTTATCATGAGAATTTTTTGCGAAAAGTGGATATCGATTTTCAGTTCCTGTTTTTATATGCAATACCAATTTTTGAAATCCGTTCTCGAGTTCTGAGCCTGTCTGTTAATAAATATGGGGAATATGGGGAATTAGAAAGGAATTTGTAATTTGTTTAAAACAAAATATCCAGAAAGACCCATTACAAGAATGAGAACACAGAAGTAGAAGAGAAGTAGCTTCAAGTAATGATGATAGACAACGAACAGATTCGCGTGTAACAAAAGAAGAAAAGTATCTTCCGTACAAGATTAAATTACGACTGGAGCTGAACGGACGATCTTCACCGCAGATAAAAGTTTTGTGAAATTAACATGGAAATCACATACTGTATAATGATGAAGCCACGTTTTTTTTAATGGTGAGGTGAATATACAAAATTGTAGTTGTTAGAGTACCAATAATCCCAGATGGATGTGAGAAAATAATATGCAACATCCGCATAAAACCAAAGTTTGGGCAATTGGTATTTACAACTTCTTCAAACGACGTGCTAAATTAATAGACTTGTTTCAACAAGATGGTGCTCCACCCCATTTTGTACGTTGATATTTAAATATTAAATAATGGATGAATGGATGCAATCTGAAGTAATTGACTTGCAACAGGGTTTGTTGAAAATTTCAGCAGCTTGGGAGAAGTACATTTCAATACGTGCAAGAGTCAAATGCCATGTTTGCAAAAGCCTTTTTATTTCTGAACTGAGTTTTACATGTTTAATAAAGTGTTCTAACCATGTGACAAAGATTTCGGTATTTATGTAACCAGAGTTTTCTATCTATAAGCTTGAAGTGAAAGTTCCAATTCTTTTTCTTCACTGGTAGCATTCCGGTTTACCAGATTCCATTAAACACTGAAGGGATTGTCTAGTTGGCTCGCGTCTATTAGGGTATAGTCCGTCTCAATCTTTATCGTGCTGGCTCTGACCCGCAATTATGGAAATGACCTGCTGATGGCAATGAAATTCAGGTCCGGTAGGTATTAAAATACAGGACATACACTCTCGGCGGTTTTGGTAATATTATAAGAAAATGTTAATTCACGTGGGTATAATCTTATTAAATTACACTAAGAAAAAACAATGACATTAAATGTATACAATGAATTCATAGCTAGGAATATCTATCTATACATAATTACATTTTAATTCTAAATGTCCAAATCTAATCCTGTTTCACTATCAGAGTCGTTATTGAGATTAATTATTATAGGACTTAGGTTCTTTTGTATAGAGACATAAGAGTCGTTAATTTTTATAATGCGCTGTACTGAATTTTTGCAGCTAAAAGTTCAGATTTTCATTCATATATATATATATATATATATATATATATATATATATATATATATATATATATATATATATATATATATATATATATATATATATATATATATATATATTCTCACGTATTGATTCACGGATGGAAAAATGTGATGACACTATATTCCGGGATATCATCCGTTCGCTCGTTGAACTCCGACTGGAATCCTGCATCCGACTGGAATCCTGCAGACGTTTCCCAAAATCTCACTTGGCATCTTCAATGCTCGCGCTCCGAAAACACTTCGAACACAGGTTCGAAGTGTTTTATATATATATATATATATATATATATATATATATATATATATATATATATATATATATATATATATATATATATATATATATATATATATATATATATATATATATATATATATATATATATATATATATATATATATATATTTTCACGTATTGATTCACGGATGGAAAAATGTGATGACACTATATTCCAGGATATCATCCGTTCGCTTGTTGAACTCCGACTGGAATCCTGCAGACGTTTCGCCAAAATCTCACTTGGCATCTTCAATGCTCGTGCTCCGAAAACACTTCGAACACTGTGTTTTACCCTCTGCTAATAGATGTCGCACACGGTTTTCTATTTTGAAAAAAATAACTGTAGTACGATGTAAGGAATTTGGCCTTTTTGCAGCTTAGTTTCATACATTCATGGGTCATTTGCATTAGAACTCTGTCGTCTGTTAATGTTTTGTCCATTAATTTTTATGTGTTGTCTACTCCGCTGATAGATACAAAATGCAATCCTCGCGTTTTATCTAAATTTCGTTCTAGTTTTCATTATAATACGACCAAAAATATAGTGCATTTATTGCACTGCCGTTTTAAATCTTTTACAGTACCTTAACCGCAGACCTTCGCAAGACCGTGGTAAAATACCTCCCTGCAGATTATTATCCTGCATTAAGTAGGTCTTGCCTGAGATGGACCGTAACGAATTTGTAGAAAATTGAAATTCTTATTTGAAACGTAAATGAACGGCTTTAAATTTGATTAAGCATTGATGCTGCGGGGTATTTTCGAGTAGAAGCGTTTATTTTAAAATCAGGCAATATGTATCATTTTTAAGAGTTTAATCTAAATTTCAATATGTTCGTATATGTTAAGGAATTATTGGACTGTCATCCTTCCAGTAAGTACGTATTTATGTACCTGATTCTCGAGCTTTAGCCCTGCGGGGTTGGTTTCACTGGATAGTTCAAAGGGTAAGGGTGAGTACCTGTACTTCATTTATAAGTTTGAAAATAAATATTGTTTGTCTTATGTGCCTGTCGATTAACAACATTCTTCTTCTTGTATTTTTGTGTCTTCTACGATTTGTAAACAACCACAGTCTTTTATAAGTCTATAGAATATATTCGAATATATTTTTTGAAGGTTCCTGTTTTTTAACACTTTAAAATGCGAAGACCGTGGAATGAAGCAGATGTTTCCCTGTTGGAAGAAGGCATGGAAAACAACGCAGAATATGAAGACGAAGTGGATATGATAGTAGAAAGTAATGACAATCTAGAGACGACCTCAGCAAATAAAGAAACGGATCCATTTGACTTCGGATGCTAAACCAATTGTTTTTAATGTTTACAATTTTATTAGAAATTCAGAAGGGGAAGTAGGAGCAGCAATAAAAACAAGTGACATGACCAAAGTTCCGAAGTAAACTGTAAGAAAATTTGTTGCAAAAGTGAAAAGGAAAGTGAGAGAAGATGCTGGTTCTTCGCGAGTTTTTAAAGAGCAACACGCAGGTGTATAATCTACGACGTTTATATAGTGAATAGTGTTTTAAACCTAGAAGAATTGGATAAATAAAGTACTGATAAACTTGAACACTAGTTGTGCCAAGGAGTCGTTACTTATTGTAAATTCGTTCTATCCGAAATTTTATGTAAAATTTTTAATTTTTCACTAAGCTGCGACGTTTTTCCTTCATATTGGAAAAAATCTTGTGTTACACCCATTTTCAAAGATGGTGACAGGGCTAACATAAAAAACCATCGCAAAATCTCTAAAATCTGGTTGTTTTCGAAAATATTTGAGAGTATAGTTGCCGATTATGTCACCCCTCATTTTAAAAGCGTTATTATAACCGAACAGCATGGTTTTGTCAAGGGAAGGTCAACTGTTGCGAACCTCGTGAGTTATGAGCGTTCGCTGTTGGGGGCCTTTGAGAATGGATATCAAGTAGATGCTATATATACTGACTTCTCCACGGCCTTCGACGGGGTTGACCATAGCATTCTAGTAAGGAAGCTCTCAGGAATGGGTATCTTTGGAGACCTTCTGAATTGGTTTCGCAGTAATATCACTAACCGGAAGCAATCAGTTAAACTTAAAAATTACATTTCGTTAGAGACTGTTGTGACGTCGGGTGTACCACAAGGGGGCATCTTTCCACATTCCTTTTTAATGTCTTCATTAATGACCTAAAGAATACATTTCGCTTTTGCCAATTTCTTGCATTTGCGGATGATCTAAAGCTTTTTAAGGTTATAGCATCACTTGACTGTCATCGATTACAGGAGGATCTTGATAGGTTTTCTTTGTGGTGCAGACAGAACAATTTAACTCCTAATACAAACAAGTGCAAAATTGTAAGCTTTGGCAGATCCAAAAATCCAGTAACTTTCACCTGTCATTTGAACTCTGGATCGCTCGAGAAACAGAACTTAGTTAAAGATCTTGGAGTTTGGCTCGATTCGGAGCTCGCATTTACATATCACATTGATTTTATGACTAACAGAGCTATTCGATTGCTTGAGTTTGTTTTTCGGATTTTGAAGGGTTTTGAGAACATTTTTACGTATAGGGAGCTGTACTGTGCACTTGAATCAAATGTGCAAGCTGACAAATATTTTACTCACAAATAACGAGCATATTGATTTATTTTCTGACTCTCTCAGTAGTTTTAATCGCAAAGTATAGATGTCTGTTTTTAATCAAAACTTGGTACTCTAGCAACTGTAAGTGTTGGTGTTACTAATTTTATTAGACTATACTATATTGTAATAATGATGTAAATGTTATATGCGTAAATAAAATTTTTAATTTTAATTTTAATTTTAAAGAAAACGATGTACGCGAAAAACGTCACAGATTTCCGGACTGATTTGTATAACAAACTGTCGACAAATTTATCGCCAAATACTGCCATTGTGTACTTCTTTCAATGAAGAAAAAATTAAAGAATTTCTTTACAAAATTATTTTTATTTTGGAAAGAGCTACACAAAAACCCAACTTCTGGAATCATTAAAAATAAAACATTTTAGTAACGACTACAAAATCCATTCGAGAGCACAACACAACGGACTGTAAAAAACTAGTAATAAAAGAAGAAAATACTTATCGAGAGCGATTAGTGACGGAGTTGATCATCATTGAACTAGGTGACGACAGTAGCGAGAGTGACGATTTTTTAAGTGACTGATACTTTCTTATTATTATATTTAATATTTTGTACGCTTTTTTATGTACGTTTCAAGAATTGCTCGGCGAGAAATTAATCAAAGGGTCGGTTATAAAAGCACTATATTTCTGGCCGAAGTATACCTCCAAACAACGCGCTCCTTCAAATTGGAGCCGTTGGAAACGGATTGAATGCGCAGTCGTGACATTTCGCCGCATACCGCCCGATAAGTTGATGCTAATGTGGATTTACAACTCCAGATCGTACGAATAATTTAAAATATCCGTCAAAGCGTAAATTACATTTCTCCGTTGAGCCCATTAAGTTTATTAAAAACAACAAGGTCAGTATAATGCGAGCGCTATAAATTTTCCGCACAACATTCTAAAATCCTGTGCGATTATTGCATTGACCTTGGCAATGATACGCGTAGAATTTAAAATAAGTCACCGTCAGGATTTGTGTGTAGGCAACCGACGATTGATCATCATAAGTTATTGCATTCGGACTTGCGAAAATTTATTAAAATTTTATTTAAACCAAGGCCGCTTTGCGGGAAATTGGACTATATTTCAGGGGGTCTTATCTAACGATTATTTATGAAGTCCGTTCCGGAATTTTCTTCAAGGAAATTATAAAATATTGACAGATCGAATTCCATTATAATTCCTACATGAAGGTGGATTTTTCGAGCCTAGAAGGAAATAGAAACGCGGTAGTTCGGTTTTGCAACGTACCGAACTAGCCCAATAGTTTTCGTGATTGACACGACACTGCCTCAAAGAAGTAGAAAGGAGTAACAATTGTTTTATAAATGGAAAATTAAATAACATTTCAAAAATCTAAATTTAGACGTAAAATTAAACCCCTGTTTACATGGCTGATTAGGACAAACCTTGGGCGCCACATATTGTGTGTAAGGTATGGGAGGAAGGTTTATGACATTGGAATACCTATAATATGGAGAGAGTTCACAGATCACCATGATGTAGTACTCAAAATTCGAAAAACATTGTTTACCCCAACCTCAAGTCTGCAACTAGGCCAGTGCGACATGGCCCAGATATCCCACTATCTGAGAATCTATCCTATCCGAAGAAGATACCACCCGCAAGACGGTAAAATCTTCTTTTTCAGGAAACAGGAAATGCGAGAGAGGATTTATATGCTATTGTGAACAAAGTGGTTCACTTATTTATTGAACCAATATCCAATAATAAACAACCTTGGTACAGACAACAATTCTGAGCATTGGAGGCTTTTTATAGACCCATCCAAGGGAAGCGTTAAAGCTGTTCTTTTGCACAATGGAAATGTTCTTTTGCAAATGAAAGAATGCTACCAAAATCTGGAACTACTGCCTGAGAAAATCAAGTATCGATGAGTTGTGGTGACTTAACAATTTTGTGACATCTACTAGGTCAGCAATCAGGATATTCGAAGTACTTCTGTTTTTTGTGTGAGTGGGACGACAGAAACAGACAGCAACATTAAGTGAAAAATGGTTAAGAAAAAAGCAAAAAATATTCTTCCCGATAGTCTTATTCAGCTAGGAAAAAATCGCTTACCGCCGTTGCATATTAAAATAGGACTGATGAAGCAGTACCCTAAAGCTTTATTAAAAGTAAAGCATGTTTTAAATATCTATGTGTAAAATGAAATAAAGGAATTTTTGTAGGCCCTCAAATAAGGCGAATAAGGGAAGATGAATACCATGATCGAATCTGAAAAGGTTGCATGGATTTCATTTAAAGACATTATAAAAGGTTTTCTAGGAAGCAACAAATACCCAAATTAAAAAGGCATTTTAGAAAACCTGCTTGAGAAGAAGACCTCTTCCCGAAGATCATGAGTGACTGAGGAGCAAATTGAGAGGTCACACCAAAATATAAAAGAACGTTGTCTTTATCAAAGCGAGAGTAGTTGCTACCTTGGATGAACTGAAAAAGAAAGTAGAAGAAGACGAATATTGAGAATTCTGGTATTTTATTGTCATGAGGATACAATTGGCGTACTTTTTGAATATGGATTACAAAACAATCTTTAAAAAAATATTCCCAATAACAGTGTTATTGTCGTAATTATGGTTCACTTGCGGTTTTCTAAGCATGTTGGCTTGGTGTTACAAAAATCCTTCTATAAGTTCAGGACATTGTATATTCAGAAACATTTTCTCGGTAAAGGAGTCAAACTTGTTAGTTTTATCCCATGTCGCTTATTGTAGTATTGTCTATTTGCCAGCTATACTTGATCGAGATAACGAGACTCCGACGACTTCAGAATGCTTGTATTCGATTTAAGTGCAATCTCAAAAAGTATGACCATATTTCACAGTGCCTCCCTGATTGGGGTGGCTCAAGGTGGAGAACCGATATAAAGTTCAGTTAGCTACGTTTGTTTTTTACTAAACTCCAATAAGACCCCGGCGTACCTGTTTGATAAACTTTGCAGAGGAAATGATATTCATAATCGAGACACCCGTCATTGTTTAAAATATTGCGTTCCTAGACACACTTCGGTAACTTTCCAGAGATCTTTTAGCTATAACGCAGTTAAATTATTAGTGATATACCTTATGCTATAACGTCCCTCTCCACAATAAAGTTCTTCAAAAAAGCATTAATATTGTTTATTATACCTGCCAGTATGTAGAAAACGCGTATGAGTTTATGATGTGCGTCTATTTCTTGTATTTACGATGTATATAAGGGTGTGTATTTTGTTGACAATGATGGTGTTGGTGCTGTTGTTCTTGTGACTACATGGAATTCAGTAGAAAAACGCGCAACTCTTGGATGTACTAAATTCATGCGCAATTTTACTTTAGGCCCCAGTGCTATAAATTTGATGTCATTAATACCAAACCAATTGAGGACTCTTACATTTCTATACAAAACAACATAATATGATAGTGATAGTGAAACAAAATGAGATTTAGACATTTGCAACATTAATGTAATGATGTATAGATATTCCTAGCTATGAATTTATTGAATATATTTAATATCATTGTTTGTCCTTAGGGTAAGGTTAATATTATTAACAAAACATTTGAGAGTCCATCTCTAATGTCCTTTAATACCTACCGGGCCCGAGTTTTAATACCGTCGACAGATAACTTCCATAATTGCAGGCAAAACCCACCACGATGAAGCCTGATACAGACTATATCATAGAACCAACAGGTATTTAAGAAACTATGCAGTAGTTTTGACAGCAATCAACATAACGTACCTACTCAGGTGCTGAATTTTTATAAAAACATGTCTCCCTTTACCTTGCATAATCCCAATTTCTTAAACCTATCTTATATTATTAGTGCCCTATATCCGTGTTGGCAATGAAGCGTAATCAAAAATTTCCTTGGAAAACAAACAAATTTTCGTTATTCTTGTAAAAGTATTTTCTCTTCACCGCGTCTGCTTCGTGCCGTAAGATCTCGCACGCCTCTGAATGCGCAAAACACACGTGTCACCGTACTTAGCAAAAAGGTAAAAATTGATTTCTCGATAGCAAACTCGCTTGTACCGTATTATCCTATCATCTGTTCCGTGATTTCAGTCACGTTTCAAACTTATTTTTGTTGCAAAGTCCACAAATGCAAATTTGATTTCATATTCCCCCGTCTTGCGATACGAGTAGTTTTTTTTTTGGCGGATAAATTCGGAAGCGGCTGTTTGATTTTCGCTTCCGGGCGAAACTTTGATCTGACGGACAAATTCCTTGGATTTTAAACAAAAACATGCGTTTGGTTTTTGTCGGGTTGAAAAATTTGCGATCTTATTGAGCAATACACGATAAACGGTCATGACTGTAATAATGCTATTTTTGGGCATTGGCGGCCAATAAATTAAACCAGTCTGGGGTAGTAGCAAAAAAATTGAGACAATAAATATGTGAATACATTATTGCGCATAAGGTAGTTGGTGTTTTAACAGAAAAGACTTACATGTCAAGGGCTCAGTTTAATGGTTAAAACCGCATGGCGATATATATGAATATTAATGAAAATTTTGGATTTAGGTAACAATATTATTTACGCGTACTTTTCACAAAACTTCTGGATTCCTCCTGCGTCGGATTTTGTTGAACCAAACTTGCTGACGTTGGCTTCCATGTGGTTTGAGTCTAATTGATATTTTTTGCCCAATATATTCTTTGCCGCATATTCATGGAATGCTGTAAACTCCTAACACCTCAAATCAAATTTTGTCTTTGGCGGATCGAAGATGTTGAGAGATTTTTGGACAAGTGGTAAATGTGGTTTTGACATTGTATTTCTTTAGAACTTTTGATATGTGGTCAGTGATGTTTTGAATGTAAGGAAGGACAACAGTGGGGAAGTGTGGGATTGGTTTAGGTCTCATTGCTCTTAGATGGTTGTGGTGAAGTGTATTTTGTGATGGAGCGCTTAATATATTTAATTTGTAAATTATTACAGACACGCGCAGAGTTAAGGCAATTCTGGGTTCAGTGACACGGGCTGAATATGGGAATCAGTCATCCGAGATGGTGTTTATGCCCCCCAGTTTGATTCACCAAACACGGAGGATTCCAGAAGTTTTGTGAAAAGTATTACAATAGAATGTGGAAGTTTATTTGCGTGTTCTTTTTAAGGCAAATGCAGTGGCGTATGCAGATTTTTTCTGCAGTGCTCCGTTTTCTCATAAATCGACACAACTTTCTTAATTTATGGGGCAATCATAATTGGCAATGGTTTTAAAAAATTCCCTTTTCAGCCATATGGATTTTTTACTATCTTTATTGAAAAAAGGCGAAGCAGAACCTGCTAAATATGTTCAAAAATACACGGAAACCACTAAAATAATTCAATAAAAACTGGCCAATTTAAAATAACCTAAGTGAGAAACATGAAACCTATTTTATTAATATTTTAATTTTAATTCTAGGGATTATTTATATCTTTAATTATAAGATCTTCTTAAAAAAATCTTTAGGAGTTAGATCGCACTATCTCGCAGGCCACAGAATTGGGCCTCTAGTTCCAATCCAGTATTGTCCAAAATAATAAATCGGGTATTTCTGGGTTTTTTGCTCGGGTTATTGAGAGTAAAGGGCCTTCAGTTTATAATAGGCCCAGCATGACCATTTATGGTACTGGGATTAATGCAGCCAATGGAGATTTTTAGTTTAGAAAGTTTAGTTTACAGCGAGAAGGGTATTGTTTTGTTTATCGAACGTTAACACTATAATAAGAGATGAGTGGAATAGAATGGTTCTTCATTTAGCACTTGGCTAGTATATTCAATATACAGTTTTCCACTTTTGCATACAGAATAATCAGTAAGAGCTATTTGGTGCTTCTTCTGTAGGTGCCTATCCATTTCAAATGTTGACTATTCTTATTTTATCGAGAATGTCAGAAATTTAATTTATAAAATTATTTAAAGATATATTAAAAATAAGAATGTGCAAATAGTTTCAGTAAGAATGTATCCACAAATAAAGTGAATGGAATAGAATGGTTTCTTATTTAGCACTTGGCTAGTATATACAATTTGCAAAGTTGCAGTTTTACACTTTAGCATACAGAATAATCCGCAAGAGCTAGTTGGTACTTCTTCTTTAATTGCTTATCCATTTCAAATTTTAGCTATTCCTATTTTATCTAGAATGCCTGAAATTTTGTTTATAAGAATATGTAAATTTCTGTTAAAGATAAGAATGTGCAAATAGTTTCTGTAAGAATGTATCCACAAATAAAGTGAATGGAATAGAATGGTTCTTTATTTAGCACTTGGCTAGTATATACAATTTACAATTTAGCGTACAGAATAATCAGCTAGAGCTAGTTGGTACTTCTTCTTTACGTGCCTATCCATTTCAAAAATTTTGTTTATAAGATTATTTAAAGATATACTAAGAATAAGAAATTACAAATAGTTTCAGTAAGAACGTTTCCACAAATAAAGTTAACATTTATGTGAATGACAAAGATGAAGACGATCTCTATTATAAGTCACCTTTTTCTATTGAAAAATTTATCTTACATTATTGTTTCTATTTTTGAAGTTGCGGGTTAATATATTTTTAACATCTGGATCAAAACGTGAAGAGGTTAACTAATGGAAAATTTTAATTATGCTAATATTTAATTATAGGGCCTGTCACATCTGCTGGACTCTGGAAATAAACCTGTAATCCAAAAATTGAAAATGGCAGTTCTAGATTAATATACGTTCTTCGCAAATATGATCACGTTTCTCCTGCCATTAAGGGATTGGGTTGTTTGAGGATGTGTCAACGCAAGGAGCTTCACCTTTCTAATTTAACTTTGAAATTAATTAATAACAGCCACCCTCGCTCGTCTGAAGGAAGTTTGTTTTCGGCATAAATAATCGTGCACTTTGAAATATTCGAAATGAGACTAGTGTCCTTTCCTTACATTGACAGCACTGAACCTTTATCTACTCAAATTCATTTTCACGCGATCGGGTATCGTCACTATTAATAAATCATTGGAGCGATTTAAAAAAAAATCGATGTCAATTTTGTAATAATTAAAAATTAAAACAAATCGAACTTAATTATCAACCAATAGCTTAGTATCAGAACACAATTTTTATAAAAAATTGAATGTGGTGCAAGCTCTACTCTTTGTTGACCATTTTTTACTTAAAAAGTAATTGTGGCAAGTCATTTAGTTCAGATAAAAATATATAAAATGTAAAATGTAAAACAGTGACATACATAACAGTAAAAAATTAACAAAAAACAAAACCATTTGCACAGATTAATCACTAGCACTAGATAGAGATAATTTTTTTATTACATTTAAGCATTTATTTATTTACACCACTAATAGATTTGTCATGGCCAACTAGCAACAGTCTTAGACAGTCACTTCTAATTTTACCAAAAAAGTTTCCCAATGTTTGTTGGGCATACAAATTTAAAACCTTCTTTAGATAATTTGTCAAATAAGTAACAAAATCCTATCAAATTATCTATCCAATATTTCAATGAATGACGTAAAATTGTTTTACCTTTGTTGTTAACGAAATGCATTAATTAGAATAATTTATGCATTATGTTTTCATTAACTAGTAACAGCACATCTTAAGTGCTCACCCTTTTTTAAGGACAATGTAGCACCACTTGCACTGTCAAATATTTTTTCTACTCCCGTCTGTAAAATACCTAATTACGCACCGATCTAGAGTGCGGGAAGCGTCGCTTTACCACGTCAGTTTTGTTTCCCACGAATCCAAGCCACTTCGGACATTTCCGGGATTTTACCGCACGGGTTTGGGAGCAATCGGATGTTTTCGGAGATATTTCCCACGCTTTGAATTTTGACGTTTGTCAATTCTGACAGTCATGTCAGTGAATGTATTCTTCGTGTTTTGCGAAAATGTGCCGAAAAACTAACGGTCGTAGAAAAAGTATAGTAGGCAACATGTTCGGCAAACTTTTTAACTCATTCGTTTATTAAACACTCGCTCCGCTCGTGTCAAATAAACTCGTGAATCAAATGCCGTTTACCGCACTTGTTGCATAATATACTATTATCGTGATTCGCCAAACACAAATGTAAGTGATACCAGCAAATTTTTGCTTCCATAATACATTGCTTGTGGTTCAAAATGAGCATTACATACTCGTTTTGATCATCATGATACAGGATGCGTGAATTCTTTGCGGCGATTTCCTTTTAAAGTCCAAACGTCGTAATGAAATCAGCCACTGATTGGAAAGCTGAAAAATACAATAAAAAAAATTAGTACAGTATAGGGTACAAATTTAAGATTTCCAAGATTGCACTTACAGAGACTTGCTCTACACGGTGGATATGTTTAATCTTGTGATATAAGAGCTGCATCATCTTATAACAAACCAAAGAGAAGTGTAATGTAAAGTCTCTTAAAATTTACCCTCCCACTTACCTTATAATCATCTGGAAATGAACAACTGCAGTTTTCTAGTCAAATATCCATTAAATCAGAATCCATTAAAGCAGAATTCACGGTATAGTAAAGTACAGCGCCTCTATCCTATGGGAACGGAAATAGTTAACTAACCGAGTTAAATATTTATTTATCATACGAAAATGGAATAATAAAAGCATTCCGGTTCATAACAGGACAATAATTGTCTCCTAGTCAAAGATCCATTAAACAATGCAAAAGGAGAATCCACAGAATAGTAAAGTCAACTGACTTTACTATTCTGTGGATTCTCCTTATGTTCATCCCAGAACTGTCATTTTCATAAGAGATTCTTGGCCGTCGACAGACATATGTACACCTTCACACGTTAACTTTGACATAAAAGTGTATATATATAGAAAGTGCTAAGGAATTCAGAAATGCCTTAATATACACGATATTTTATTTAAAATAGGAAAATTGTTATATAAAGAAATAATCACAGAAGTACAGTTCTACCTATTTGTGACATTGCAGAGATTTTTGATTTGCTTGCCGTAATGACATTTAAAATTGTCTGTTTTATCATCTCGTAACTTAAGTATGAAGAACGACATCGATCAAATGTATAGTACAAAGGGGAATAGTTCAAACCGAGTTAAACATTTATTTATAATACGAAAATAAAATAATAAAGGTTTTCCGGTGCACCGCAGGGTAATAACTGTCTCCTAGTCAAACAGAAATTCATTATATGATGCAAAAGGGGAATCCTCAGAATAGTAAAGTCAGTTTTAGTTAGGTAGAAAAAATAACATCAAGCTCAATTCTCTACTAGAGCGCCTCTATCGTGTGTCAGATAAAACTAATGTTGAAAGAACTGTCATTTTCCTTCTGTCTAGAAAGTGCTAGGAAATTCAGAAATGCCGTAATATACAGGATGTTTTATTTAAAATAGGAAAATTGTCACTTACTACGTTACCAGGAAAATACAAACATCCTGTGTCCATAGCAATATCCACCATGTTAATGAAAACATAGGTTACGATATGAATAATAGTAAAGTGTGATTTTGACTTACAGGAACAAAATAAATCTTAACTCATTACTGGCCGCTGACGTAGTAATACGTCATTTTGTGTCCGAAATGCAGTAGCCGCTGACGTAATAATACGCCATTTTTTATTTAAAATCTAGTTGCCGTTGACGTAGTAGTACGTTTTTTGACAAAATAATTATCTGCCATCAAACAGACGATTTATTTTAAGTGGTTTTTATCAGTTTTTAAATAAATATAGATTAATTTATTATTTAACCTGCTTTATAATGGAAGAAGGCGTTTTGAATATAATAATATTTGCAATGAGATTAATAATAAATAAAAGAAAGGTTGTATCTATGGTAAGTGATTCTGAGAGCAGCGATTCCGATGGTACAGAGTTTGAAAACGAAAACAATACAACTTCACATTAGTCCGAAAATCATAGTGATATTTTTGGGAAATGATGGTGTTGAAGTTTTTCCAAAAAATCCTCAAAATATACAAGATACAGTGAACTTGTTTATTGGCGATGACTCTTTTATATTATTAGTAAAGGAAACGAACAGGTATCATATACAAAATATTCACAAATATAAATCCGTGAAAAAGATTAAACAATGCACAGATACAACAATAGCTGAAATGAAAAAGTTTTTTGGTTTGAATATTTTAATGGTGCAGGTAAGAAAAAGTAGTATAAACGATTATTGGTCTACTGATCTACATATTGAAACACCAATTTTTGGCAAAGTTATGCCCCGAAATAGGAAATATTACAATCATTACATTTTTGTAGTAATGATGAAACGCCAGAAAACGCAGATCTGGTCTTCAAAATTGAACTAATAACAGAATATCTTTTAAGTAAATTTGGCACAGTTTATAAACGAAAACAAAATCTTTCATTGGATGAGGCAATGATACCCCACATAGACCTTTTAAGTTTCCGAGTCTACAACCTAGGCAACATAACTAAGTATGGTATGGTTGTCAGAACGTTATGCGAATCGCAAACTGCATCTCGTAAAAAATCTTTTAGATAAATGTGAAAATATTTGGTACCATATTTACATGGATAACTATTATAATAGTGTTGAATTAGCAGAGAATTTGCTTTCCAGGAAGATAAGAAGATGTGGTACAATAAGAGAAAATTGGGAGTTACCTCAAGATATAAAAAAAATTAAGTTAAAAAGAGGCCATCATGTTTTCCGTAGAAAAAAAGAAATTTTAATTCATGTATGACAAGAGATATGTCAGAATGATCTCAACGATACATCAGGCTAGGCTTATAGAAACCGGTGAAATAAATCGTAAAACTGGTGAAATTATTAAAAAACCAGAAAGTATTATACATTACAATAAGTATATGAACGGCGTCATATACAGATCAATACCTTTCTTATAATCCTGTTATAAGAATAGGTCTCAAATGGACAAAATAAGCTTTTATGCTTATGTTAATTAATTTGTGACAAAATTTACCTCTTATTTACTAGAAGTTGCTAGAAGTTGGGGCGAAAAAAAAGAAAATGTGGGTTTAGAAGCAGAAGTTTCTGAAGGCCCATCAAAACGAGCTTCTCGTGAAGATCCACCAAGTGGGCTTTCAGGAGATATAAAAACACATAGGCTTGTACAACTTAAAAGTTCTGGGAAAAAAAATTCCTCAGAAACGGTGCAAAATTCACGGCATAAGGAGAGGAATTCACTTTATGTGCGGATATTGTGAAATTCCTCTATGTGTTGGAAAATGTTTTAAGGACTACCCCATTAAAAAAAAATGGAAATATAATTTTCCAATTAGGTACTTTTTGTCCGAACAATTGTTTCAATTGTTTGTTTTATTTAGTTACTATAGTTTTATATGAATAAACGCATATTATTATTTTGTTTATAGCTTTACTCTTGTTTAACCCTTAAAGAATCAATGGTATTAATTTAAACATAATACATGATATACATGTATATATATACATGATATATATATATATATATATATATATATATATATATATATATATATATATATATATATATATATATATATATATATATATATATATATGTATATATATATATATATATATATATATATATATATATATATATATATATATATATATACATGGCTTTGTATCGCGGCTTAGCGGCCAGTTATGAGTTAACAGTGTATAAGCAAATAATCACAGAAATATTAATTTGTGATTTGCTTGCTGTAAGGGCATTTAAAATTGTGTTTTATAGTCTCGTAGCTCAAATACGAAGATAAAGTGTCCAGTACAAACTGGAATAGTTCAAACCGAGTTAAATATTTATTTATGATACGAAAATAGAATAATCAAAGTTTTCCGGTCCATAACAGGATAATAATTGCACGCCGCAGCCGTACGGATGGAAAAGTCGGTACATTTCGTATTCGCAATAGAAAAAACGTCCCCACGCGAATGACTGTCATTTTTAATCGCATTATAATTAATTATATATTAATATCGGCTGTCATTCCGTACAGATCACGTTATTCTATGCCGTGAGCTTTAATAAGATCAGTGTCGAAACCGACCGGTAATTCTATCCTACGGATTGTTTTACAATAAATTTCTGTTTTTTTTTCTTTTCCGTCTGTTTGTAGGTCAAACCAGGGAACGTTGTAATTCATTCTCCTCTCGTAAATAAGTGATTTACCATAATTTGTACCTTCCGTTGATTTAGCAGCACTTTTTCTATATGAAGCGCATTTGTGCTACTCGCCGGTAGATGTCAGGTGTATCGCTGATAGTAACAATTAATATACAGTTTAGCCCACAGGTATCGTTAGAGGAGGTATTTATATATAAAAAAAATACGAAACAAAAAAAAACAAGCAATATTCGTCCAGTTTCACGCACCTTTTCAGTTTTTTTTATAGAATTTTAATAATAATATCCTAAAGGGCAGGTAACAATATTCCGATCATGATTCCAAATTTCACACCACAACCCGCATAGAACATTTAAATACGTCTGGGAATATTTTGGGAAAAACTGAATCTTGTCAAATTGACGAGGTAACAGCTTCCATGTTGGTTGTTGAATGTCAGTACCAGCGTCTGAAGTCATTAAACAGCCATCACCGACATCCATCTTTGGCTAGTGGAAACCAAAAGTATCCAACACTAACCAAAAAAAAAATGAGAATGTAGATGTAAAATCATTTATTATGAAAGCGCACGAAGGGGCGGTTCGTAAAATATCGAGAGGCAATTTCACCGGCAGGTCAGACGTTGATAACGTAGCTAGGTCTTATTGGTTGGTTTGAAATGATATTACTGTTTAAAAAAAACATTTATTTTCCTTTAATCCTGTCCTATATTATCAGCATAGTAACAGCCATATATCTAAGGAACTTTTAGATGTAGTATACTGGGGTATCTAATTATGCTGGATCCAATAGTGGCATGTTGTGTTCCATTTTTGGATTGCCCTTAAAATTCCTTAAGTCTTCTCCATGTAAACCCTCTACCCAAATTGAACCGTTCAACCGAAAATAGCAAAAAGCAACGACAGTTATTATTATGTTCAAAAATATGCCCTTCCACTTAGATACATATGTTTAGACGTTTTTTTATATTTTCCATATCTACTGGTGTTGTAGGGGAATTCACATAAACACGATCTTTAACATATCCCAATAAAGAAATCTAGAGGTTTTAAGTCACATAATGAATATTTACAAATTCTCGCACTTCTCGATAATATTTGATGACATTTGTTCACGGCTACTAACCTGGGGATTATCTTGAATATGAAGTAAAATTCTTTTTCCGCATTGGTAGAATTCCGGTTTACCACTTTCCGTTTTTCACATTCAATACTACCGCTGGCATCAAACCGTTCCATTAAATCATAAAGTCCTACTGTCACGAAAAATATAAAAAAGCAGGTACAAAGTAAAATGCGAGCCAGTTTCAGTCAAGTTCTGAAGAAGCCCACAGGATAATGGGCGAAACGTTAGCTGGTTCGACTCAACAAAAACCGACGCAGGAGGAATCCAGAAGTTTTATAAAAAGTATTACAGCTAAGAAAACAGCCATGCTGCATTTATCAGAATTGAAAGTAATGTAGGTTTCTTTAATATCGAAAATGTCCTCCACAACTTCCTCAAGGTGTATTTTGTTGTTCTTCGGCATATTTATCTTAAATGTTATCTCGTCCTAACAGCTCGAGAAGCTCTCTTGACCACATTTAATAACTTTGGGAAATTAAATAATAAATTAAATTGAAAGTCTTCAGACAAGTCCTTATAATAGAGAAAGCAAATACAATTTACTTTTCCGAAACTTTGATTTCTCGGGATTATAGGGTAAATGGCATAGTAATTTGCTGTGCCAATGTGATTACCATATTGTCAAGCAATGAATTATCTCTAGATAAAATAAGGAAAACTTGAAATTAACAATAATTTGGTAAATCATGCCGAATGTCATTGTCATATTTACTTTAAAATTAATTGCTCTTTTATATTTAATTTTATAAATGTTCCTATTTTAAAACAACACATCATTTTGGAAAATAAATATCTCCTTTTTTCAGACTGCGGTTTTATTATTTCCTCAAAAAGGATTTATATTTTGTTCGTAATTTTAATAACAAATTTTACCAAGTATCAATATATGTAAAATTAAATGTTTATAGTTTATTCTTATGTTTGTTGTTGATTGTGGAATTTAAAATTAGACACTAGCATTTAGGTATCCTCCTGTTTTTAGGTGGCCAATAACTGCATTTTTAGCATCCATTAACTACAATATCTTAGCCAATACCTTAACCAATTTTAAAATATTTTTTAATTATTTGTTGTTGTTTTAATGATACGTAGGGATCAAAAATAAGAAAATAATATTTTACATGTTCAAAAAAATTCATTAGAAAAAAATCATTAGAAATATTTCTTTACTTCGGAAATATATGACGATATAAACTCAATGGACTATAGCGTCTACGCTAATTGGCTCAATAGAGGCTTTGATTATGAAACACCGTTTTAATATTAGAAATTATTTACAATTCGGAAACAAAAACTTTATCCCTTGCAATATTCGACTTGATATAGGGTAAAATAAATCCGAGCTAACATAATTTCTTTATCGCGTTTATATCTCGGAACGCAGCAGACTGTTTCGCAAACTTTAAATTAAGTTACGCCACTGACGCCGCACACATAATTATCTGAACTGTAGCCAGGCAGGCTGGTAGAGGTTGGCAGTCAGCTGACGCACATGCTTGTAAAGTTAGTTTGCGGTAAACCTTCAAGGTTGTTTATAATCAGTAAATATGACAAGCCAAAGTAATTATCCAAAGGTTAAGTTACACGCGTAGTTTATTTTAATCCCCTTATAGCTTCCTGCGTTATAATAACGTTGGATTTTCCTGCGAGTGACCGTTGTTACCGATAATGCATTGCATCAGGTTAATGGCGGTTTTTGGGAGATTTTCGAGTCCGAGTTTGTTGAGTATGCATAAGAAAAAATAACAGTGTAAATTTTGTTTCCCATTTCCTTTTTTTGTTATATTTGTTCAAGAAAAGTTCGCCAGGTTTCTTTATATTGCCACCTATCCTAAATCCGAGTCTACAAAATCCCTCCTATATACCATTTATACCGGCTGTCCCAGTCCACAGGTTGTTAGGGAGGCATTTGGTTCCAGAAATTTAAAAAACTATGTGTAAATCGACCCAAATAAAATGCTGTAAATTAAAATCGAATTCCATTTTGATTTTTGAAAGCAGTTTTCTTAAAAATTTTAAATTAAGGATAGTTACAACAGGGTTTACGGAATAATATGTTAAGAGAACAACAAAATAATTCAATTTTCAATCCAACCATTTCATCTTTTTCTTTTAATTTTTATTTATTTACAATTTACCTTACATTTGAAATACAATACAGGTCAAAGCCAAAGCCTTGCTTTTGCTCTCTACTGCTGTTCATTTTTATTTAACAAAATGTGACCCTGTCAACAATGTGTGAATATTAAATAAAATCACATATTCTAATATCTAATTCTATATATCTAAGCTATACATTTCGTTTTCGCTAGACAATAAAAGCGGTATTCCATTTAAATTCAAATAAAAACACACTGATGAGAAAGAGAAAATAGATTTACGAAGAGCGAGGAAACTTTATAAACAGGGTGTTCCAAACCTAAAAGCCTATAGTATATCAGCATATTCCTCTTCAGTATTAATATATTTCAATTTGTGAAATAAACTAACATCCTGTAGTCGAAAACTTACGGAGATACAGCGTGATAAACGTAATCTAATTTTTTCATTTTTTAACATTTACGTTCACTATTTTAAAAATATTGGCACAAAAATTCGCCTGTGGAAGTTTTTGAAAATCAAAAAGGTAAAATTTTTCAATACCTGCATTTAGACCCGCATATTAATTTATTATTAAAAACATAACCTTTAAATAAACTCACCATTAGCTGCCAGTGAATTCCGAAAAAGAACAGGAAATAAGCAACCTACTGCGTTTTTTATTGCTATTACTAATGTAAAACAAAAATTATGAAAATGTTGTTATTCACAATTGTAGTCGAATCAAATTGAATTTAATTAAATAACTTACGAATATTGCAAAAAACAATAACTTAAAGTAGATGTTACATGTCCACCAAACACTTCGACGCGACTGTTTACTTAATCTTCGTAAACCACTAACTTAATATAAACCAAAAATAAAAATATATTGGATTTAAATCCGGACTACGTGCCGGCCAATCAAGAAGCGATTTTTTTCTGCCAATCTGTTTATGAAGAACGTTTAAATTAAGATAAATTTGTTACAATTAGCGTCAAATGAGGTGGTGCTTGGTCAAACAAAGGTATCTTTAGTCAAATTAGTAATTCAAATTGTCCTAGTCCTTAATTATTTACTATGTCTGCCTACAAGTTTATTTTGAATTCGTGCTGGAAATATTTTTCCGCATCAAATGAGGATTTCTCATTCCGACGAATGTTTGTTATGAAAATTAAAAGACCTCCACTGGTAAAGGTAATCCTTTGTTAACAAAAATAGGATCGTCATTTTGCTGGTTTGAAACAAAGGTGGGTGGTTTTTCTACTTCCGTCTCTTAAACACCTAATTATACACCGATATAGCTTGCGGGAAGCGTCACTTTACCACGTCAGTTTTGTTTCCCACCGATCCAAGCCATTTCGGACATTTTCTTAATTTTACCGCATTCGTGTTGTTTTGCGAGAATGTACCTAAAAACTAACGGTCGTAGAAAAAGTATAGTATGCAACACGTTCCGTAAACTTTTTAAGTCACTCATTTATTAAAGTAAACTAGTCAGTCAAATGCCGTTTGCCGCACTTCTTGCATAATATACTATTGTTGTCCTGTTTGGATGGTTTCGGTCAATGAACATCTCTAATTGCTGACGAAGTGCAGGACGACTATTATTCTGCATTTGAAAATCTATTATGTCTGACATTTTCAACAGAAATTACGGGAAAATAAACACAAAAATTAAATTTCAAATATCACATAACTGTCAAAATTGTAACGTACTATGCCTCCTATGATTTCAATTGTATACTGAATAAAAACGGATCAAAGCCTACTTTAATTTTATTAAACATGCAAATCCAACTTAAATTTTAATTTTATAAAATTCATTAAAAATTAAGATAGCATATTTGGCAGTATACTTCTTTTAGAAGTAAAAATATCTGATAATAAATTAATAATTTCCAGGAATTGTAATACTTTTCACTGTTCATTTGAAAACGGCTATACCAAAAAATTTGATAGTAAAAAAGTGTGTGCAGGTGCACCATCGACAACTTTTCGCAAAATAATTACATTATATTTTTAAAATTGTGAACGTTAGTAATAAAAAACAAAAAATTAAGTTATTTTTATCGCCCTGTATCTTCCAAAAATATTGACATATCGAAATATTTTAACTCAAACAGTACGCTGGTATTCTATGGCCCATTGGTTTTGAAACACCCTGTAGAATGCTGTAAACTTTTGTTATGCTACTTTAAGACTAAGTAAATTTCAAATGTTTTCGTTTAACACTTTTTGTTCCATCTCAGAAATACGTCAATATTTTCGAAAAAAAATGAAGATAAATGCACATTTTAAAAAGATCGGGGTCATTAAAAAAATGCATTCTTAGGTTTTTAATCGTTTCAGACGTCTTCTGCAAACAATGCAAATATATGAGTTCCTTTAATGATTAAATAATTAAACAAAGGTCGAACAATCGCTTTGAAACTTTTTTCTAACCCAAAATTAAATGAAACTCAAGAAAAGTTGAATTTTCGTTACAGGACGTTACTAGTAATGCAATGTACAGTTTTTACAAACTTTTGAACGTCACCAAGTTGCCTTACTAGGACCCTTATCAAGGGAAACTCTGCAGATTAACCAAAGTTTACATTTCCAAATTCAGCTTATCCAAATGCCAAATGGCATTTTGGCTATAGCTTCCAATGGCCTATAACTGTAATTTGGATACGTGACATTCCAATATACTCAGTGTACGTTTTTTGTTATAATTTCCGATCAAACCGTTTTATTAAGATTCAGGTAATTACATTAAATCGCAATAAAGGAACCCTCAATCATTTGATAACATCGTGACCGGAATTTTTTTACCATGGGTAATCAATACGCCGATTGTCATCGTGGGGCCTAAATAGGTTAGTGTGCGAAGCGTTAAGGTTAAACTATGATTAATTAAAACAAAGAAACTTGCGAGATAACGCTAGTGACGGTCGTAACAGAAAAAATAAAAAACGTTATCGAAAAAATTTCAATTGTATCGATCCGAAAATATTGTTGGTTAGTGTTTTCGTTCCAGTGGCGTGCAAATTATAAATTAAACGTCAAAACAGTAAGGAATTTAAACTATTAAGCTTCTTCTTTAAGTTCGCTTTAGGAAAAGCGCTAAAAATCACCGAACACTCCACTCGAATTTTTGATATGGAGATGGTGCAAAAATTCTATTTACTAGCAAGTTTTTGAGACTGAGGATCAATTGAGAAGACTACTTCTTGTTACGCAGCTGACTACTTAAGAAATGTTGTAACTTCCACAGTTACAAGGTGTTATGTGTATTGAAAAGTAATGGTCACTTAGATTTTATAAAACTTCTGGATTCCCCTTGCGTCGGTTTTTGTTGAGTCGGGAACAGCTATGGGGCCTCCACCATCACCAGTCATCGTGAATATTTATTTATTGAAGACTTCGAGAAGAAAGCTGTCGACACCTTCCATCTAAAACCAAAATTATGGTCCCAAGTAAATTTTCTTTAAACTCTGTACACCAGAATAGGTTTTATCATTGAAATAGAAACTAATAACAACCTCTCATCCTTAGTATTCTTATCAATAGAAAATCGGACGTAACATTGGGTCGATGTCATTGTGTTTACAGACAACCTGTGCACACAGACCGATACCTTAATGCATTGTCACATCACCATCCGGCCCAAAAATCAGCGGTTATCAACTCTTTTGTTTACAGAACCTTAAAACTATCTTAGCCCGAGTCATTGAAATCAGAATTAAAACACCTTACCTCTGCTCTTCTCTCCAATAATTTCCACTTCACACACACAAAATACACTTCACCACAACCTTCCAATAGCAATGAAAACGAAAGCAATCCCACACTTGCCACTGTTGTCCTTCCTTATATCCAAAACATCACTGACCATATATCAAAAGTTCTAAAGAAATATAACGTCAAAACCAGAGTTGGCCACTTATCCAAAAATCTCTCAACATCTTCGATCCATCAAAGACAAAATCCCATTTGAGATGCCAGGAGTTTACAGCATTCCATGCATATGCGGCAAAGAATACATTGGGCAGACCAGACGTAAAACATCAACTAGGCTCAAAGAACATGAAAGAGCATTAACCCTAAGAAAAATAAACTCGTCAGCAGTTGTCGAACACAATCTCGAAAGCGGACATGACTCAGGTCACCAATATGGGAATCAGTCATCCGATAGGGTATTTATGGCCCTCATTTAGCTCCGCCCCCCTCAAACAATATAAAAGCAGGTGCAGAGTAAAATGCGAGCCAGTTTCAAACAAGCACTGAAGAAGACAACAGGATGATTGGCGGAACGTCAGCAAGTTCGACTCAGCAAAAACCGGCGCAGGAGGAACCCAGAAGTTATATAAAAAGTAGCCTGTGGAAGTTCCTTGAAAAAAAAGAATGGTCACTTGTTATGACATTATAATTTTTTTGTTTCTTTTGAAGTAATTTATTTAATGATTTAAAAATCCTTTTTTCTGTCAATATTTTTGTATTCCAAATAAACGATGCTATTTATTTAATACATGGTGTAGTTTTTTAACGGATTAACCCTTACATTTTGCAAACTTTTTTAAAATTTAACCATCTTCATATCTCTTATAGTTTCCAATATCCAATATTTTATTGATTTATTTTCTTCAAAATATCAATTAAAAGTGTTAAAAAAAAACTAAAAAGGCTAAATTATTGATCGTTTTTAATCGACTAATTTTTAATAATGAATTTTTATTTTCAGTTCGGTTCATATGTGGCCTTGAAGCATGGAATAACTTCCAGATAGCATTGTATGTTAGTAGACCTCCGTTTAGCACAATAATATTTAATTATAACGGCACTTTATTGAACTCGCGGTACGCCAATGCTTTTTTAACTTTTGTGCTTTAGCCTTCTATGCCGACTGTGTCACGTTTTCTCGCTAAGACAACAAAGAAAACTTGCAGATGTTCGGTTTTGATTATTATTGTTCCTAATGCGTCGTACATAATTATGAGGAAAGCGATAACATTTATTTATTTACGACTATCTCGTAATATACGCAATGGCTGGCATAATTTGCCCAGGAAACGAAAACTCGGATAGTAGTAAGCCAAATTTCAGAAGCACATAGATCCATTTCTGACATTAATGTTCAACGAGATGTGGCATTTGCTTAGAGAAGACACGCAGCTTTTGCTTTCTGGTATTCGGATAATCAATGCTGAAATTAATTAGTTGTAACGACTGACCCACACACACACACACACACACAGTACGCCGCTATCTGCGAAAAGTCAAATGGAAAAATTATTAAAGCAGTTACCAGTATCAAGGTTCACTGCAATTTTTGATAGCGCCTTGTTTTTATGTATATTACCCGTTTCAGATAACTCGCAGATATATTTTAACTTCAACGTATAATTAGTCCCAATTAAATTTTGTTTATATTAAACTTATCGGATAATGGCACATTATCATTATGCAAATGAAAATAATGTTTCTTTGATTGATTTTTAATTGCAGTGTGTTTTTTATGCGGCCCGATTGAATAACTTGTCGGCGTTACTTTGACGTCGTGCGTTTTTGCAGAAAAGACGTCTCTAGAACCTCTTTCGATTGAAAATGCAAAGTACAATGGACCAAGGCGGTCAGAAATTTCATCGAACTTCTCCTCTTGTAAATAACACTCTTGAAGCCCAAATGGAATTAGTTCAATTTGTCAGAGTGTCCCAAATTTTTGAATTTTTGATTTTTTTGAATTTTTTCCTGGCCTTAATTAAGCTATTTCGCAATAGATGAAATGTATGTGTTATGCATCGCAGTTTCTTGCACAGTTAAAGATTATGTTGATTCCATTTTAAATAGTTATATATCAGGGGTTCCGTTACATTGTTCACAATAATCAAAAGCCTTTATGAGGAAAAATATTCGAACAGAAGCATTTATGTCAAACAGTCTGGTTGTTGAAATACGAAAAGGATGTTGAACTTCCATTCTTTTTTAAAAAAAATTTGCAGAAAAAAAAGCTTGGATAACTTTTGTAAACGTGTAAATCATTCGAGAGCTTCTTTCTGCTTATAAAGTTTTTGGACTCTCATGTACATTTCTTTCCTGAAAATCTCAGTTTCATCAGAATATTAAGCAAATTGCAAGACCCTACAATGGGAAATAGTCAGCAGCAATGCTTGCTGATTTCTGTTAGTCGATTCGCCAAGAAACTCCGTTCGAAACGATGAAAAGAAGAAAAACTACAAAGTAACTTGTATTTTATCACCATAATAAGATAAGTTTACTCATATTTTTATAACTTGTAAGAGCAAAATTAGCATTTCCCACTGTAAAACTTAGACCGTAATATTTTTTAATTTTATATAATTTTTGTTACTTTAATAATACCGTTTTTCAATTTAATGGACATTTTATTCAAAATCTATGTGCTGTACTTACTTACCCACTGAATTCCGTGTTCAGAGCACAAAATATGATGAAATCATACATAAAAGACCGGTGAATAAGACCCACACTTTTTAATATTTGCTTGGACAGATTATGCAGTTCAGTCCTAGCTGGCAAAGTTATTTCGTCATACGCGATATATATATATATATATATATATATATATATATATATATATATATATATATATATATATATATATATATATATATATATATATATATATATATATATATATATATATATATATATATATATATATATATATATATATATATATATATATATATATATATATATATATATATATATATATATATATATATATATATATATATATATATATATATATATATATATATATATATATATATATATATATATATATATATATATATATATATATATATATATATATATATATATATATATATATATATATATATATATATATATATATATATATATATATATATATATATATATATATATATATATATATATATATATATATTCTCACGTATTGATTCACGGATGGAAAAATGTGATGACACTATATTCCGGGATATCATCCGTTCGCTCGTTGAACTCCGACTGGAATCCTGCATCCGACTGGAATCCTGCAAATCCTGCATCCGACTGGAATCCTGCAGACGTTTCGCCAAAATCTCACTTGGCATCTTCAATGCTCGCACTCCGAAAACACTTCGAACACTGGGCTGGGCTGGACTGCACTGTTTTCGGAGCGCGAGCATTGAATCCAGTCGGATGCAGGATTCCAGTCGGAGTTCAACGAGCGAACGGATGATATCCCGGAATATAGTGTCATCACATTTTTCCATCCGTGAATCAATACGTGAGAATATATATATATATATATATATATATATATATATATATATATATATATATATATATATATATATATATATATATATATATATATATATTTTATATTTCACTTTTCAAAATAACTTTTTAAAAAATATATTTATTAACTTTAAATTAAAATAAAAATCAAAATGAAATTGGACGTAATAACCTCGTGACGAGAGAATGTTATTAGACCGTTAAAATATAACTAAAAATGGACATAATAACCTCGTGATGAGAGAATGTTATCAGACCGTTAAAATACAAGTAAAAATGGACATAATAACCTCGTGATGAGAGAATGTTATCAGACCGTTAAAATCAAACTAAAAATGGACATAATAACCTCGTGATGAGAGAATGTTATCAGACCGTTAAAATACAAGTAAAAATGGACATAATAACCTCGTGATGAGAGAATGTTATCAGACAATGTTTTACAATAGAAATTCGTATTTATAATAAATTTATGCTGACGTTGACGGGGTCGACGGCTGCGGATGTTGCGACATATCGTTGACACGACGTTTTCGCAATCGTTGCACTCTTGCAGGTCGGTGGCATTTAACCCATGTGGACAATAGGATTTCCGGATATAACAGCTCCCCCATTAAGTGAAAAGGTGGAGCCTAGCTGCAGCTTTTCGTAGACTAATTAAAGCGTAGCTTCTCGGTCAGTTACTTCTGGGTGGATGCTAGTCCGTCTTTTCGGAGTTAGTGATTTGAGTTGCATCGGGAGCAGGGGTCTTCGACTTGGCTTCGGAGGTTGTTGGGGATCGTTACCATCGGCGATGCTGAGTATTGTCGGTTTCTTTCTCCGGCATTTGCAAATGAAACAGCAAAGTATTAGTTTCAGGGGTTTCAACTCTGGGGGTTGAAACTGGAATTTGAGAACAGCAATCATATGGAATCTTAACGGCGTGGCTCTTGTAGGTCACGTTCTTATATTCTTCGACACAGTGTTTAGCTCGTACTCTGGAGCTTCCAATAAATGCACTCGAATTTGTTTGCAGCTTTTTAGATCTTCAGGTATTACATAGAGTAAAGAATCGTCATCACGCGCAAAATATTTTATTATTGTTGCAATTATATGAAATAAACGTGTTCGATTGTCCAAAATTGGAATAGGTAAAACACGATGCAATGTGTATATTTTAGGTTCTATTAAGGGAATTCTTGATACAAAAACAATTTTATTTTCAGTTTGAAATGCTTCTAGCTCCATAATATCTACGTACCTTGCAATGCTCGAAGTATAGGGTGGTAGTGATAAATTATTTTTTTTGTCAAGGATTTTGAAATTTCCTGAAGAGAAATGACTAAATCTCGTGGGTAAATAATAGAGCAATGTAAAACTTTGATTCGTGTGAACGTGATTGCGTTTAATATATCGCTGAGGTAAGACTCTAGGTATACATAACCTTCCGTAAAGCTTTCGCAAAGATTAAGTGTTTTAATTTGACATTCGTAAAATGCTACGGTGTCCGAAATATCATAGAGAGATTTTTAAATTTGAGTTAGATCTTGATTAAAAGTTTCTTCGTCGATTCGGAGAGTTTAAATTGTAGAATTAAAGATTTTGTTACTTTATTTATACATTCATTAAAGTATTCGCCGTCTGTAGAGTCTAGGTTTCCGGTAATTAATTTAAAAATAGTTCTTACACCGTTAATTAAACCGCGTTTAGTTCTAAAATTAAAATTTTCAGTGTTGATAGTAATTTCTGAAAATTTCTCTTCGACTGAGTCAGCAATTATAGTTAGAAGACTAAAATGAGTTTGGATACTTGTTTTTAAGGCTGTCGTACGAGGAAAAGAATCGTCTAACATTTTTTGTGAGAGAGGAAAGTATTTTGTTATTATGTCGTATGGTTTCTCGCAGAGGTTTTAGTTTTTTTTTTATAAACTAGCAGCTTCCATTTGTTGTTGGATACTTTTAGACTACTTTCTTCATGGTATAAGATGCTTACTGTATTATTTACTGGAGTAATGAGGATTTGGGGTGCGACCGTAGAGATCAGTCCCAAGATCTTGAAAGAAATTTAATTTAATCGTAATAAGGTTTAAACTTGTCAAAATTAAATTTTGAAACTTGTTCGGTAGCTAAATTTTTGACAGTGGCTGAAGTTTCAAATACTTCAAGAATTTCATACGGACCGTTAAATTTATTCTGAGCTTTATCGTTAATTTGAGTTTCCTTAACATAAACTTTATCTCCTACATTATATTTAGTCATATTTCTAGATATTGCTTGATCAAATCTTACTTTGGATTTTTGTTTTTGTTGATCAGTGCGGGTACGCGCGACTCTGTAATAATGCTGCATGCGATTATTTAGGTCTCGGATATATTTGGTGATGAGTTGTTCTTCATTATACAGAATTTCTGGAGGCCTATTAGAAGTGTGCCCAAATATTAGTTCATAAGGGGAAAAACCATGCGTTTTATTCTTTGTGTTGTTGTAGCAGATTATTGCGTATGGAAGAGCATGAAAGGGGTGTTCTTTTGGATTTTCGGCTTTATGAGCTCGGATCATTTCTGTGAGCGTGGCATGGAATCTTTCTAGTGATCCATTAGATTGTGGGTGGCTAACGCTGGAGAAAGTTAACTTTATATCGTACAAAAGACAAAGATCTTTGACGAGGGAGTTATCAAATTCCCGGCCATGGTCACAATGTATTCTAAGAGGAGTTCCAAAATGTTGGAAGTAGAGAAGAAGGGTAGTAACGATTGTAGAAGCTTTTTTGTCTTTTATTGGATATGCCTGGGTGAATTTTGTGAGTTCGTCTCTTATGGTAAGGGCGTAATTACGAACTGGGAATTCGAAAATATCGATGTTAATGCGCTCAAAAGGAGTTTTAGGAGTTTCTGTGATAACTAATGGTGTGTTGAGGTTTTTACGATAGATCTTGACTTTTTGACATATTTCGCACTTTCTAATATAGTTTTCGACATCTTTGGTCAAGGTTGGCCAATTGTATTTTTGCTTTATGCGCTTAACTGTTTCGTTGATTCCGCGATGTAAATTATTTTTTCCTGAATGGTATTGGTCTAAAATGATAGGGATTTCGTCTTGATCGGGAGTTCGAACTATATCTTGGCAGATTCTTAGTTTTATATCCTTTTCGGAAAATATAAAGGAGAATACTTCTAATATTGGAAGTTGTAAATTATTTTCAATACAATACAGTTTTGAAAGATCAAAGTCATTTTTAGCTGTGAATAAAATATAGAATAAATGTTGAACTACAGTTTCATTGTCATATGGAAGAGGGATTATATAATATTTCCTGCCTTTGACGGTTTTGCTAGAAAAAATGTTAATTTTGTTAAACGTAAAATTTATATCTTCTTCAAAAATATCGTCCATTATTTTGTTGTGCAAATCATCAAGTTTTGATTGCCAAAAGAAAGTGACAATATCTTTGTGGTTTTTGTCGAGAAGTTGCGAATTAGAGGTTTCTATTTTGGAATAATCTATAAGGGATGTGGTTTTGTGAAGGTATGCGAAGTTGTTGTATTCTTCTGTAACTTCCGCTGTGTCGTCTTCGATATCTGAATTATTAGAATTGTCATCGTGAACGATTTCTTCTTTACTTGTGGATGGTCGGTTGTGAATGTCATCGTTATTAGATGCAAGGATAAAAATTTTCTTTTGGAGATCGACACAATCTTGAATATGGTTAATTTTAATACGGGATAAAGCGTCTGCGTTTTTATTTATTTTACCGGGCTTATACACAATGGTATAGTCGTATTCTTCAAGCTTAAGACGCCATCGAGCTAAACGACTACCAGCGAAAATAGCCAAGTTAAAGGACGATGATCAGTAACGAGAGTAAATTTTCTTCCGAACAGATAAGGGCGGAAGTGTTTAACTGCCCATACTATGGCGAGAAGTTCCCGTTCTATAGTTGAATATTTCGTCTCTGCACTACATAGAGTTCTAGAGGCATATGCTATGGGAAGGTCTTTTCCAATGGGACCTTGTGAAAGAACTGCACCAATGGCAAATGCACTGGCATCGGTGGTTAGGACAAAAGTTTCCTCGAAATTTGGATAAATGAGTATTGGGTCACGTATTAGAGCGTTTTTAAGCTCATTAAATGAATTTTTGCATTCTGAATTGAATACGAAGGGTGTGTCTTTTTGGAGAAGTCTAGTTAAAGGTTTTGAGATCTTAGCGAAATTGGGAATAAAACGTCGGTAGTAACCGGCTAAACCAAGGAAGGATTTAATGTCTTTTGGTGATTTTGGTTCTGAAATTTTTTGAATAGCGTCTATTTTCTCAGGGTTGGGTTTGACTCCATCTGGGGTCACGAGATGCCCTAAATAAGCTACTTCCTTTCGAAGAAATTCACACTTGTCAGGTTGGAGTTTGAGGTTTGCACCACGAAGGCGTTTGAAGACATCAGTTAACCTTTGTATATGTTCGTGTATGGTAGCGGAATAAACGATAATATCGTCCATGTAAACGAGACATCGTTCGTTTCGTGAAGACCTAAGAGAATGTTGTCCATGACACGTTGGAAAGTGGATGGAGAATTTTTTAGTCCGAAGGGTAAACGGAGAAATTCAAAATGACCATTTTCAACTGAAAATGCAGTTTTAGCAACGTCCTTGGGATCAATTTCAATTTGGTGAAACCCAGAGGCTAGGTCCAAAGTAGTGAAATATTGACATCTGCCTAACTGGTCTAAGAGATCGGAAATATTGGGAAGAGGGTATTTATCGTCGACAGAGACTTCATTTAGTTTGCGATAGTCGATGACTACGCGCCATTTTTGTTTCATAGAAGCGTCTAATTTTTTTGGGACAACCCAAACAGGGGAAGACCATGGAGAAGTGGAAGGTCGAATGATTCCTTGTTCGAGCATTTTGTTGATTTGTGACTTTACTTCTTGTTTGTGGACATGTGGGTACCTATATGATTTTGTAAAAATCGGTCTGGCGGTGTTCGTTTCAATAGTATGTTTAATTTCATTAGTAAAACTTAAATGATCTCCTTCTAAATAGAATATATCAGAAAAATCAAGACATAATTGTGTTATTAATTCTGTGTTATTAATTCTTTTTCTTCTTCGTTTAAATGATCGGTACGTAACTGGGATTGAATTATACCGCGCCTATCAACAGGTTGAGGATTTAAATTGAAAATATTATTTATTTCTTTTTCGTTAGGATTTGTATTAAAAGGTTCGATAGATAAATTTGAAAAATCTATAGTTTTTGGGATTGCATTAGCGTTAATAACAGTAGTAAAAAATTCACCTTTGTTATTTACTTTAACTAAAGCATTAGGTAACCTAACTTTTTCGCATTCTTGAGAGTGGAGAATAGCGTCTGTGTTTGTTAAACTACATTTTAATTTGAAAATTCTTTCGGTCCTAGGTTCGATTGAAATTCGATTTTGAATATTTTGTTCAGGTTTTTTACAAATTTTGGGAAGAACAGATTCGTGTCCTACTTTATGCAAAGGCATTGTTTTGAAATTCGTTATAAGTTTTTTGGACTTTAAATCGATTATACATTGGTAGCGATCAAGAAAATCTAAACCGAGAATTCCGTCAAATTCGATATCAAGATCGTAAAGATATACTTTATGTTTGTCGTTATCGGTGAATGGAATAAGTGTGGATTCTTTAATAAAAAGTGTTTGATTTGTTATACCTTGGATGGTAATATTTTCCTTAACTCGTGTTCTGTAATTTTCAGCGGTTTTATATTTAAAGATAGAAATACCTGCGCCTGTATCTATTAATATTTTGAATTTTTGCGTAGCGTCAAAAATATAGTATAAATTTTTAGAATTTACCGTAAGAAGAGGGTTTAACAGAAGTTCTGTTCTGGAAAGTTTAGATTGGGATTCATGTTGTCTAAATTCAGGGTTTGAATTTGGGAATTGATTTCGAAAATCGGGTCTGGAGACATTTCGTCTGGTGGGATATCGTAAGGGCTTTCTTGAAAATCCTGCTCTGGTTCGCAGTTTTCTGGATGGTTAGAATAATGATTTTGAAGTTCATTATCTTCTTGAAGAGTGTAATTTTCATGTGAAAATTCCTGGGAATTTCCGGAATAACCGTCGATGTAGATCGGGTTTGAGTTTACATGATGAGTTCGCTGCGGGTTTGGATTCATAAAATGTGGCTTAGGATAAGAGTTTGAAGATTTCATCGGTATTTGATTCGAGTTGTTGCTCATGTTGCTTTGTTGGAACCAATTAGAAGGTCGCTGTGGATATTGCGAAAAATTTGGTTTGACATGCTGATGCGTACTTCTACATTGATTTGAAGTATGGCCAATTTTATTACACAAAGTGCATTTGGGTTGCTGAAGAGGGGTTCGAATATTCGCAGAATGCGATTTAGGAGAATTTAATTTGACAGATTTTTGATTTTCAAAATATGAGAGTTGGAGTTCTCGACGAATCCTTGCTTGGGCTTCTAAAAGTGAAGTGGGATTACTAGCACGAATGAGTTGACCTAATCTAGGTTCTAAACCTGTAAGAAGTGTATTAAGGGTCATAGTCTCAATTAAAGATATCTGAGCATCCTTTTGCTCTTTGGATCCTAATGTGGTGGATTTTTGAACACATGAATGCATTTTCGCATTTAGGACTTGAAGACGATTGAAAAATGTTAATGCTGATTCATTGGGCAATTGTTTAAGACGTTGAAGGTCATGAATTAGGGAAGGTAAATCTCTAGAATCACCAAAGTGTAGAGTTAATAGTTTCTTTATTTCTAGATATGAATCAGGATTCCTAGAATTAATTAATTGAGCTGCTTTACCGCGGAGCTTATTTTTAATGTGAATCACTAAAAGAATTTTTTGTTGCGTCGTTGCCATATTATAAGCACAATCACACGCATTTATAAAATTTCCTAAAAAGATTTGGTCGCCCTCAAATTCAGGTACGATACAGAAAATTTCCGAAAGTTTATATGGTTCAACTTCCAGCATTGTACTAGGTTCGTCTGATTGAGTTGCCATTATTTTAGGTTTAAGAAAAAGCAAATAAATTTATAAGAAGTTCAAACACAATTATTTTTTGTTTTAAATATTGCCAAGTTAAACTTGGAGACTAAAATTTAATCAAAATAATTATCCCGGAACGATTCTACGTTGGGAAATTCAATAAATAGGTAATTTTCAACCTTGGGTAATCGAACGTAATAAATTCAACAATGTTGCAAATTAAAAATAAAATTATTCGTAACGATTCTTAACACTTACAGTACTATTTTCATTGCTGCCTTTCGAGACGGTTGATGGGTTTATCCTTGTTCCGGTACGATGGGCTGTCTTCGTTGTTCCCTAGATTTAGGGGTCGGAATCTGCCGCCACTAGTTAGAATACTCGTGTTCTAGCAACGTGAACAGATCCTACTCCGAATTCTTGCCTCTCGAAACGGTGATGGAAGGTTCCTTGTTCCGGCACGACTGGGCTGCGATGGTTCTTCTTTCCGTCTAAGGGATTGGAATCCGCCGTCACTAGTTAGAATACTCGTGTTCTAGCAACGTGAACGGATCCTACCGACTGCGCCAATTTTTATATTTCACTTTTCAAAAATAACTTTTTAAAAAATATATTTATTAACTTTAAATTAAAATAAAAATCAAAATGAAATTGGACGTAATAACCTCGTGACGAGAGAATGTTATTAGACCGTTAAAATATAACTAAAAATGGACATAATAACCTCGTGATGAGAGAATGTTATCAGACCGTTAAAATACAAGTAAAAATGGACATAATAACCTCGTGATGAGAGAATGTTATCAGACCGTTAAAATCAAACTAAAAATGGACATAATAACCTCGTGATGAGAGAATGTTATCAGACCGTTAAAATACAAGTAAAAATGGACATAATAACCTCGTGATGAGAGAATGTTATCAGACAATGTTTTACAATAGAAATTCGTATTTATAATAAATTTATGCTGACGTTGACGGGGTCGACGGCTGCGGATGTTGCGACATATCGTTGACACGACGTTTTCGCAATCGTTGCACTCTTGCAGGTCGGTGGCATTTAACCCATGTGGACAATAGGATTTCCGGATATAACATATATATATATATATATATATATATATATATATATATATATAATATGTTCTCTGATGGACGTGCTTCCCCCGGAACGAATGGATACGGATATTGCGTAGGATTTTAAGATAAGAAACCCTGAATTAAGTCCCGGTGTATAGGTAAAAGAATTACTTTTATGGCCGAATAAATCCGGGCAGGCCTATTAAGGGGCATGCAGATGCGCGACACTGCCGAACATTATTTTTCCTGACCGATAATTCTTCCATACACGGGCCCCGGTTGAATACGGAACGACCTTAAATTTCGAAAAAGGCACACCAGCTGCTAACATAATTTAATACTCGATGTATAAATTTCAAATAGGAAGGGTTCCGACGTCGATTTCATCTCTTTTCGCAATTTATTTTAATTGAATATCCTGGGATATCGGCGATTAAACCCGACTAATATTTTTCCTCCCCTTTGCACCCGTCGCACAGTGATTGGTCCTATACCTGCTAAACGGAAAATATTTTATAAGTTAAATTCCTTTAGTTTATTTCGTAATAGGAGTTAGAAGTTATTTAGAATTTTGGTAAAAAATACGGATTATTATACTGGGTGTCCCAATGTTTGGTTGAAACCTTAACAACGGCTAGTGATAGATAAAAAAATCGAATAGAAAAATTGTACAGCTATATAAGCTGCACAAGGGCCTCATGTTCAATTTGTTCACCTTTCTTTCCTACATCCAGCCAACTTCCATTTTCTTTCTATATTTAGACAAAACAGCTTTATTTGGGTTTTGAAACCATTTGACATGTTCCAAGAAATATTTTATATACGAAAAGTTTCTTAAGGAAACTGATACAATCGGTGGTGCTTTGCAAACTTGTTAATTGTCTCCTACAAAACAAAAAATCATTATGATGCAAGGCAGTGCGAAAACTTTGAATTATGGAAAAAGAAGGCTAAATAATGATTAGATTTTACAATGAAATTGACAATGATAAGAAAGGTAATGTCTTTTTGGAATTAGCTGTTTTAATATTTCACCCTATATAAATTGATCAATCAATCAAAGTAAAGAAAGTAACTCGTACCTTCAATAATATTAGCCCTTTTTTCAAATTTCCAAAATTAACTTTCTCCTTAGTATTATAGCAGAATATAGATTACACACAAATGAAAACTTATTTATCCAAATCATCCCTAAATTTAATCAAACTTCACAACTAAATTTATAACACGAATGTGTCAAAAACAACTAAGATTATGTTGTTATGTTGTTATGGCATACTTACCAACAGTTGAGCGTTTCAAAGGTTACTAGATTAATCAATTGTTTTTTGCCTCCTAGGATATACTTGTTCTACCTGATTTTATAGATAACCTCCGGTTTCGTTTTTTTTTTCAATACGACGCCACATTGACTTTGGTTCAGCTTTCATTTTGATTGGGGTTGAATGAATAAGAAATGAATAAAGTATTTGCTCCCTCATTCAAGTTTTAGCCATTTTTGGAAGATTTTTTACTATTTAAAACGGTCGAGAACTATCAACTACAAGCTCTTATTAGATAGATTGTTTGAGTGTTCTAACTTAAAATAGTTGTGATAGATGGTACCACGTCTAGCGCTACTGAGAATAGCAATGGAGTTCCACATGGACTCATTCTAGACCCGTTGTTTATTTCTATATTAATATATAACAGTATTAGGTGAGTCTAGTCTTGAGCATATTGTCCGGTCCTACATAAAACTATCGCCTATTTAATATGTGAAAAATGGTCTTATTCTTAATTGAAATAATTCAATTTTGTAGCAAAAATGTTCTCGAAGAAATGGAACTCTGAACTCTGAAATCTGAACTCCAAGGTGAACTAGTTTATGTTGTGTATGAGTGCTTCAGGTTATGATATATATTTACTGAAACTAGGCTATTTGCTGGGGTGTTTGAGGGGAAACTGGTTAACGAAAATTACATGGTTTACAGAGGAGACAGGAGCTTCGAAGTAACTAACAAAAAAAAGAGAGGCGGTATAGTCTGTCTCAATCGTCATCGTGCTGGCTTTTGGCCGCAATTATGGAAGTTACCTGCCGACTGCAATGAAACTCAGGTCCGGTAGGTATTAGTTTGTTTATTTATTTATTAGACATTAAATATAAACAATAAAAGCATAACTAGGAATATCTATACAAAATTACATTTTTATTCTAAATGTCTAAATCTAATTCTAATCCTGGATTTCAATTTTCAAACTTGATTAGGCTGACAATAACATTGTTATTGCGAATATTTTTTAATAGATTCTTTTGAAATTAATTTTCAAAACAGCAACAGCAGACAACAGCAAATAGTTTGGGACAATTCCGTTTTCTGACCCATCGTGCTTTATGGGGTGTTGGGCGTTTTCTTTTATTTGAATGTAATTTCGTTTGATTATTCGTCTATTTTGCGATACTTAAATCCCATTTTACTAACTACTCTATGGAGGGAGGCACGGCTTACATTTATATTGGTTTCATCTTCTTCTAGCTTCTTTTTTCCTTTACCCAAGGTGGGAACGGCTTCGCTTTGGTGGAAACAATATAGATTGCTTCCTTCCTGATCACTATTGTCTATAAGGTGACCATATTACCATTTTAAACACTAACCTATATAATACTATCCCTAACTGCTCAAATAGATATCTGGATTTAATATCAGTCATTTTTAAAATTCTTTGCAAAAAAGCGATGTCCCCTTGGAAAATTCATATAACCCTGCACTGTTTCGCATTCTCTAAATTTTCCAAAAGAGTTTTCGACCAGAAAACATTCTAATCAAAAATATAACTACACTAAGTTAATTTCGAAGGATGTACCATATGTATGGGCAGAATGGGCTATAGATACTTGTAGGGACGTCGACAAATTTTGTGAGATCAGAAATCCAGTCTTAAATCAACACGTTATAAGCGATTTGAAACGAAAAGGTGATTTCCGTAAAAAATATAAAGAATCTACTACGATACATTATCAAAACTACATTTACATGTGAGGAAAGACTTAACATGACATAAATATCGCACACCAAGTTTACCTTTTTGGCCATACGTCGCAAAAAGTAAATTTAGTTCCAACTCTTCTACAGAAACCATGGTAGATGGGGAGCAGACTGTAGTTGGATAATTTCGTAAGTATCTACTCCAAAAATAATGCCAAATACAGTACGAATAGATGATATATTAAATTCAGTTAAAAAAATTATATATTGAAAGGATGCATGCAGCTTTTACTAAACCCTCTGAAATTTATATTCGACCTTATGCTTCAAATAGTTCTTATTTGAGGGCCTAGCAAAATTTTCGAGGCAATTTTATATGAAAAAATTTTGGATTTTAAAATTCACAACTTTTGCGCTCGCATGGAGTACTTGTCCTTGAATTCCATTTTAATGATTTGGTGATAATCAAAAATTTATTACTAACAGTAAATTTCTTAGTTTAATAGTGAAAGAATGTTATAATAAATATTAAACATCAATTGCCCAAAAAAAAAAAAAAATAGAATCATTGTTGTCCACCAACCCAACCATGTGCCATTTACTGGAGCATACGAATTTATCACTAACCAGTTAATTTTTATACTTAAGCTTAACTAATAATCGTACAATTAAGTGGTCATATTGCGCTACAATTTACATAATAGGTCTTTTCAGACCTACATTTGAAAATTATCAATTCCATGGTGGCACTTCTTTTATTACCAACTATAGGACACAAATAAAAAGTTATCGGTAAGCATATTTTCCGCCCAAATAAAATAGTGTCCTACAAGAACACTGATATTTATACGAGGTTAGCGCCAAAATTTCCCTGCCTGACATAGATGCAGCTCCAGTATCACGATAAAACTTTGTCGTCTTTTAAATATATATCTTAGTCTTGCGTCAAATAGTTTTTTATTGACAGCATTTTAAATAAGACGTGTCCGAAAAAATGTCGCAAATAACGCAAATTGACTATAGAGCAGTCATGAAGTTTTTGACAAAAAATGGGTTAGCACCTCAAATTATTAAAGAAAGGCTGGATGATGTGCACGGCCAAAGTTCTCCTTCGTATTCTGTGGTGAAAGAATGGGAAAAACGTTTTGGAATGGGGCAGGAGTCTCTTGAAGATGATTCAAGAACTGATCGACCAGTGGAGGTCATAACGGAATATATTGTTGCGATTGTGGAAGAGGTGCTATTGAGTGATCGACGTTTAAACAAATCTGAGAAATTACTAAGCTTTCTGATACAAGTGTTCGTCGAATCCTGCATGATCATTTAGGTATGAATTAGGTTAGGGCAAGATGGGTTCCTAAAAACCTTTGGCCTATTCAAAAACAATGCCGTGTCGAGTGTGCGCGGTCTTTTTTGGAACTTTGTGGGTCGGTACCAAAGCCTGTGATAGAAACTATTGTGACGGGAGATGAAACTATGGTTCTCTATTATGACCCTCTATCGAAAAAAGAATCAATGGAGTGGCGTCGTAAGGGTGAAGCACCTCCAAGAAAATTCAGAGTCTGCCAGTCAACAACTTTTCATCTTCATCTTTCAACTCATTTCATCTGGAATCAAAACAACAAAGAGGACTAATATATCACAATCTTTTTTTCTAGGCGCATTAAGGTATAAAAAAACTTTGACATTTCTCTTTGTTTTTTTTGTTTTTCATATTTATATTTAAAAGTTCATAGTTGACAAGTTTTTTGTTGGTCTATGTTTCATTTGCATTTTAAATAAGTTATAGTTTTTTGGTTATAAACTATAATTATTTATTTTTGTTAATAGGTATTTTAAATCTAGCTAGATAATGAACTATTAAATGTTTCTTTAAATATATATTCTAAAGTTTTATTAAATCTGTTAAAGTGTGTATTGGTAGGAATAGGTTTTATTGTTATATCTGGAGTATTATATCTTCAAAAGAAGCACTATTATGTCTTTGCTATTTCAGAAATACCTAATATTGGCAACAAGTGACCCAATGTGGGCAACTTTAAATTCAATAAGAATTTATACGGGCGTGGTCCAATATCACGAAAAGTAAATAAAATTTAAGTACAAGATTTGAAGTGGCAATCAAAAAATGAAAAAAACACATACCCTCAATTTCTGCCTAAACTGTGCAAAAATCGAAAAGGAATTTTTTAAGAAAGTGACATTTATTTTAATCAAGGATTCAAAAAATATTGTACAGGGTGTTCCATTTAAAATAACAGGAGCGTCCAAGAAATTTTTGTACGAAATTTTTTTCGTGTTTCCTATGGGTTTCCAGAGCATACAGTGGATCGTTTTATTTGGAACATGGTGTGCATGATTGGGTTGGGGGACATCAATGATCATATCTTTTTGTTTGTAGGTTAATTATTGTTTAATATTTGTTATAACATTATTTCACGATTAAACTAAGAAATTTACTGTTAGTAATAAATTTTTGATCGTCACCCAACCAACGTGTTTCACACCAATCTCGTGGCTACTACGATCGAACTTCTTCACAAAGGAAAAAGTTGGGCGTCTTGTGGAAACGAACCTACACAGACTAAACGTTTTGCCTTTGAATTAGAAACTAATAATAACTAACAATAACCACATAATTGCAGGCTAAAGATACAAAAAATCGTTCCTGTTTGCCGCGTATCCTGTTATATTTTGGTATCAAACATCGTTGTTACAACAGAGGACGTCCAGAATAATTATCCGGCCACCGCAACATCAGAACATCAGATTACAGTGCGTTTATTCTAGTACATCCAATAAGCTGATTCTATTATATAGTAATAACCAAAATCTGATGCACTTTCCCGGCGTAACTGATTGGAACTTGTTTGAGTTCTATCATCCTGTTTCGTGCTTACATACGTTGTGTGCACATTGCAACAACCCGCTCCTGGGCACACGGAAATTGACCCTCGATAGTCTGCGTCCGTTCAAACATCGAGGAAACTATATAATACATTTTCCGTTAATGCCAATATTTGCCCGTTTTTAAAAGGGAGTTTGTTGTTCTGATCATAATATTTGATGTGTCCTTCGAGGCTATCGCGATAGGACAATTTTAGGATACGATTTACTAGAAAATCGCCTCCCGATATTTTCCGGTTAACGAGATTGTTTTGTAACTCTGTAGCCCGTAAGCTGTTACTTCCTTTTTCTTCTTTCACGATAGACGATAGATTTGAAAATATTTTCGATTGTGCAATGTTGCCGGTTCTAATCGAAATCAATAGCAACATTGAAATTTTAAACAGAACAAATTCGCAAAAAAAATTAAAGAATTTCCACCAATTGTTACTGCATTTCGCTGCCATCTTCTTCGCAAAAGAAGACTTTTTTTTTAAACCCTGCTTCCATAAAGTGTGATATTTTTCCTTGAAAAGGAAATATTCGATTAACAATTTTACAAGTGATAGCTAATGAATGTACTGTGCATATAATATCTGTAATATATTATACATAAGATGCCGAAAAAGTACACTTTTGAAAGAAATATAATAATAATAAAAAGTCTTTTGTTAATGCATACCTGCATATTCTTCAATTAACTGACAAGGCCAACAAATTATCTACAAAATGATATACCTGTTGCTATACTTATCCCTTTCCGTTTTATAAAAGATGAATCATATTCTCTATTCTCATAACAACTTACGTGTTAGACGTAACATGAAAAAAAAATTGAAGTCTTGCGTCAAATAGTTTTTTATTCACAACATTTTAAACAAGACGTATCCGAAAAAATGTCGCAAATAACGCAAATTGAGTATAGAGCCGCAGTCATAAAGCTTTTGACAAAAGAAGGGTTAGCACCTAAAATTATTAAGGAAAGGCTGCATGGTGTGTACGGTTAAAATTCTCCGACGTATTCTGTAGTGAAAGAATGGGAAAAACATTTTCGGATGGGGCAGCAGTCGACCAGTGGAGGTCATAACGGAATATATTGTTGCAATTGTGGAAGAGGTGGTATTGAGTGATCGACGTTTAAAGAAATCTCAGAAATTACTAAGCTTTCCGATACAAGCGTTCGTCGAATCCTGCATGATCATTTAGGTATGCATAAGGTTAGTGCAAGATGGGTTCTTAAAAAAATGTCGGCTATTCAAAAAGAACGCTGTGTCGGGTGGTCTTTTTTAGAACTCGGAACCGAAGCCTGTGACGAGAGATAAAACTATGGTTCTCTATTATGACTCTCTATCGAAAAAAGAATCAATAGAGTGGCGTCGTAAGGGTGAAGCACCTCCAAGAAAATTCAGGGTCTGCCAGTCAACAAAAAAGGTGATGGCCACGATCTTTTGGGAATGTAAAGGAATTCTTTCTATAGATTTTAAAGATACTAATATCACTGTCAACGGTAAATATTACGCAACATTATTACTCTACTTTGTTTCTTTCATATTCAGGGCCGGAAATTTTGCCGCTGCCCTCGTATCACTAGGCAGAATGTTGCACGAGGTCTCTTCTGCCTGTGAGCGCGTCACCTGAAACAAAAAGAAAAACTGGTAAAATATTTCGAGGGCTTCAACTTACCCATCCATGATGCAATAATGCGGTCAGACAAAATCTTCACTTCCCACAATTTGGCCAAAGATGTAGCGTTTGCTCCCTCTAATCAGGAGGAAGAAAGGATTCAAGAATGGTAAAGTAAAGAAATCCATGGCCGGTTCGCAGCCGTAATTCGCAGTAATGCCATCGACAGGGAATTGTCTTGCAAATACTTACGCCATGGTCGACTGAATCGGGAAACGGAGGGAGCATTATCCGCGGTGCAAGACCCGGTTGTGCCTAGAACGTGCTCTGTCTGCGAAAAATATTAAAAAGCCTCTGGATTATCATGAAGACACCAACGCTGATTTGAAAGTTGGTTTAAAAACAAACTAGTTCCAAGCATTCCTCCTAATAGCGTAATTATAATGGACAATGCAAGTTATCACAGTAGACAGTTGATTAAAACCCCTTTCTCATGTGGCACACATTTAATTTCACGAAGATTATACCAAAAAGCAATTAATTGAGGTTCTACAAAGCTTGTTCTACAAAAGGAATAGGTCTGTGATAATTATGCAAAAAATCTAGGGCATACAGTTTCAAGGCTTCCAAATTGAAATCTGCCATTCGTCGTAACATTGTTTTCCCCGTGTTAACTCCAATGTCCTCAAACTTATAGAAACTGAAGTTTTTAACATCCCTCCACAAAGTTGGGCAAATTCTGTTAAACATATAGAAAAAGCAGAACAATCGTATATCCATACTGCAAATAATATAGAACAAATAATAATCACAACAGGCGATGATAGCGATAGTGATAATGTTATATTATGTGAATAATTTTAAGCAATTTAAGTAAGTAATAAAAATAATTTGTAATTTCATTTTAGATTTAAACATAAATATATACATAAATAAATAAATATTGTTTAGTGTCTTTCCTAACAAAACCCCAAATAATTAAATTCTAAGCAAAGTACAGACCTCTTCGGCCATAATTCATTCTTACAGCTTGCCCGGATCTTCCCTTATTTGGTATCAGTTAGTCACTGTCTTATGTCCATGAACAGACTGTACCTATCGAATTTTTCATTTTATTACTATTCTTTATATGAATGAATAAAGGATCGACATTTAAAAGCGCAAGTCAGAAAAGATGATTTAATAACGTTTAATAACTTTCACCTTTGAATTTTCGAAATGTGTCTTAAAATTAGTAATAATCTAAAGCGATTCTTAATTACGAAAAGCAACTAACTACAATTTATTAACACTCATCAACGAAACTCACGTAAGACGTAATTTATGCGTTCCAAATTACAATAATTAAAGCGGACCATCGAAACAATATTTATTTACCATTTCATTACCATTTTAAATGAACTTTGACTAATTTATTATAACGCGAAATATTATATCCAACTATGCAATTGTGTAGCTCGAAACGTTTGTTAACGCGTATACCACTGAACATTTTTTTAAAATTCGTCGTATTGTTAGTTACGCGATTTACAATAATTTAAATTTATGATCGAATTCTGTTTAATAACACGCCGCCGATTCCATTCGTTGCTGTGGAAAAACGGAATTGGTTCAAACGCTCCGACTGCCAGATGGTAATTTTTCCGCAATAGAATATACTGGAACTGTAATTTTTACTTTACGAAATGGTACAGCAAGGGCAGGTTTTGAGCAAATCGAAGTAGAACGAAATAGAGTGAAACGAACTAATATACTTGGAGAAAAACGTGGCAAAAGCGCACAAACTCTGTATAAAACTGTTCTTCAAAAACTGTACCGTGGTGAAAGCGCCTACTCTATTGCAAATCGGCCAGATTGAAATTAATGAACGAATTTATTGGAAAGAATAACAGAAAATAAATAAAAATTAGAGGTGAGCTAGAGAGACAATGCTCGACCATGTTAGAGTTGAAAATAACATGTCTGGCGACTAAAAATGCTAAAAGTTAGAACAAAAATAAAAAAAAAGAAAATTCTAGTCTAACGTCTAAAGAATCGAAAAAAATGAAAATAATAAATGGAGAGCTATAGTTATCGAGTTGGTTTGGACAGATACAATACAGGCAATATTAAATTAAAAAACACTCCATATGCACTGTCAAATGACCTTGTACCTGAATTGCAAACTACTCCTCAAAAATTGTAAAAAAAAATAATTATTAATTCGTATACCGCAGAGGAACTAGAAGAAACAGGAAAGAGCAACCTATATGAGATCATTAATAAAGCACCAAGTGAACTAGCAAATACTGTGGAACCTCAACCCATCAAGTTCGCACAAACTGTTGCGAAACCAACGCCATCTTCAGGAAAGACAAATGCAATCTACTGATCATTTTGTTTTTTAATTAATTAGCTAGTTATAGACAAAAACTTTTTTAGTGTGGAGTTGGTTTTACGATTTTAATATTAATTAATAAATTTTTGATTTTCTACTAATTTCAATATAAAAATTAGGTTTGACTACAATACCCGGATATGACTTAATATACAATTTAGGAGATATAAATAGGAATGATGGCAGTATAATCTTCATTAAGAAGATTTTAATTATCAGTTTGTAAGGGAAAAATTTGCTATATAAATAGTATATAAACAACATTAACATGTTAAAAGAAAATACTGTGACAGTAATACGACACAGTGACGGAACACTTAAACATTTTATGTGAAAATTGATATGTATCATTAGTCAGTCAAATCAAACGACTACAGAGGAATGGGAAACGAAGTCATATTTGGATCACGTTTTGATGAAAACTGACATGGACAGCAAAAACTTACATGACAGATCATTCGCCAGTGTCTCAGTGTACCGTTTCAATATGATAAAAACTGAATCATAAAAAATAAAAATTATAACACAATTTATCAAGAAAATGAAGTACAACAAACAAGCAATTTTTTTTAATATTAACGACTGCTGCAGCTAAAAATGCCTAGAAAAATAAAGAAATAACATGGGAAATAACTTTTGATTGCCAATTATAAGTGTTTCGTTTATTTGAATCTTAAGTCAATATTAGATTTAACCTAGCTTTAACCTAGCACTTGAATGTGTAGGTAATAAATGTAAATATATAATCACTTACAAGCATATTTTCCATAGTTTTGTTTAGTTTTTTACACATTTAAAAGGGGTCACTAATATTATATTTAATTCAGTAATAATATCGTATGTAAACAAATATAAGTATACCTATATGACAGCAAAATAGTTACACAAAATATGTCGTTGGATTCCATTCGTAGATAGAAAAATATATATCAAATAGCATTTTTCGGACATTATCCTTTATCCTCCTCTATGAACCTCCCTTTTTTTTTAAATTTTTTTCTATTTCCGCCATCGCATTATATAGCTCTTATAGATATTTTCTGATTTTTCACACTGGAGTCCCTAATAGCGACCTCTATGACAATTTTGATACCGACGATGGTTGTCTAACCATGCACAGGAAAAAATTATAAAATTAGAACAAACACAAAATGCATACATAAAAGTATAGTTCTATTCCTTACTCTAAATTATGTAATTGTGTACAAATTGTTTTGTTAAATCTCTCTAGGTATCCGTGACTAAAGTGGCGTTACAGCAGCTCATTTTTTATTTTAATTTGCGTCTAAAAAATCGATTTCGCTATTATTTTCATTTTTCTCAAGTTCATCTCGGGTACAGACGAATATGCTCTTAGAACCTTTATTGCATTGGTCATTATAGTATGCATGTTGATACTCGGTTTTTATGAAATGCTTTGCAGGCGTCAAAACAATCCTAAACCAACTCTCATGTCTTATGGGAATCGAATAAGTTATTGAATACGTCATTGGTATTTTAACAAGGTAATTAATGTTATCACCATCGTGATATGTTCTTTTCCTACTCTAGTTTGCAAAATAAACTAAACTAGACGAATCTTTAATTTTAATTATACTTGGGCGAATAATTTTTAATATATATTGTAAATTCATCTTTGATAGATATTGAGTCCTCTTTGATTTTTAAACAATTTGACCTATCTGCTTAACTATTTGTCATTTTGAATACATTTGCTAATAGGTCTACTGAAATTTTGTGAGAATATTATGAGATAAAAATTAAAATGCTTCCAGCAAAATCGTTTTGGTTGTGCCGCAATTTCTTAACTAGGTGCTTATCTGATCGTCAGATACATCAAATAACGTTTTTATAAGAGGTAATAAGACACTTTGGGTGAGATAACTCATGCAAAAGAATCTCATTCCATATTGATTTCAGGGTTTAACGCACGCACTGGTTGAAGCTGTAGAGTTACTAGTGACGTATTTACTGCAACAAAAAACACTTGTTTTTCAAATCAAGCGTTACGAACCACAGAACTTAATTCGTGTATTGAAGCAATAATTTCTAACATGCTAGGTTATCGCGTCAGCCTAATAATAACTTGAGCTTACGCTTGGTTGCTTACTATAAATATTATGATATTATTTGTTGGCGATTTTATTACCGCCTCATAAAAAAGTGTAATTAAATACATAATGAAATATAATATTAATCCGTTTACCGCAAAGTTCATTAAAATGAACGTAATTCCAATTGACCATAAATCGACATTTAATTATTTGTATCTATATGACGCTATTTGATGTGTTTAGTTATGATACAATTTAATTACTTATAAGTCTTCCCCAAACAAGGGCAACTGTAATAATGTGCTGTTACGTAAATATGAAGGAACTGAAGCCAAAGACAAGTTTAGCGCGTTGATGATAATGTGTGAAGAGACAAAAATATGTGATTTTTTTTTGTTTCTCAACTTTTGTGGCCCTCAATCAACCAAAAATTATGTGTATGTAAAGGTTTAACAGACAGTAATTGACACTTTCCAATGTATCTTCATCGTGTTGGTTTACGACTGACCCTCACTAATAAAACTTTGACGATGTCATTAACAAAAAAAAAATTCTTGGTGGGCCAGGTATATTACTTTCTTTCTGATGTATTTCTTGAGTGTTGACCATTTGCGGCAGTGTTGAATAATCGTTTTTACTGTGCATTTCGAAAGTTATTTTACGAGAATATAATAGTGTCACGTCGAAATCATTCGATCGCTTTATGCAAAGCAGTTGATGACTTATTAAACAAGAAGCTTAAAAAGAAACCTGTCTACTTACCAAAGCGCCAATATCGTGGATTGTGGATATTATTAACAGTGAAGAATTAAAGAAAAGTAACAAACATAGTTTTATTCAAACTCACCGTATAGACAATAGTGATCAGGACCTAATAAAAAGGACTTTATCAAAACGAAGTTATTCCTGCCTTGGATAAACTGAAAAAGAAGCTAGAAGAAGATGAAACCAACAGCAGTGTCTGTAAAATGGGAGATAAGTACCGCAAAATAGACAAAAGGCAACTAGTAATGAAATTATACAGATTACGCACTTGCAGATTTAATTACCTTCAAGAAATCAAAAGATATAGGTTAACCAAGATTCCCATAATTTACGTCGATGAAGCATTGTTCGATACACACGACACTGTATCCAAAGGATGGTTTGATCTTACTCAAAACTTTCAGACGAAAGCACCTTCAAATAAAGGAAAACGTATCATCATAATACACCAGAAGGCGGATTTGTCCCAAATTGCTTGCTGTTGTCTGCGAAGAGTATTAAGGATTCTAGCTTAGATAAGGATAAAGATAGCTTTATTTTCATAAGACTTGATTTACAAGTGTTGGATATTGTCCGCATAATACGAATATAAAATTGTAAAATTATCTTAGTATAATTAGTACATTAATAATAACAATAATAATAATTAATACTGATAGATAAATGACAAATATATAAACAATAATAAACAATGAATACGTAGTAAAAGGTATCTCGAGAAAGAAAATCCTTAATATTGTAATAGGCGAGACGTAGCAATTTGTCTTTAAGAGTGCATTTGAATTTTGTTTGACTAGTTACCTCCTTCAGTTCGATAGGCAAAATTTTTACAGTAAAAACAAACTGTACGGTCCTAAACTGTACTGAATATCTGACTTTCTTGAGAGCATATAAAGATTAGAGTTACTTTTTACATACGTGGCACAATTTAGTATGTACATACTAGGAAGTGTCAATAAAGAGTTTTGTGGAAATAGGTTCCGATATGAAAAATTCCAGAACTTAAACAGTATAGTCCGTAAAATGCGTTTCTGCATCCTAAAGACTTGCTCCGCATATGGGGAACCTCCCCAACAAACCAAGGCGTAGTTGATTCAGGAATACGAAAAATAAGAAAGAAACCTGATAGCGGAGCCTGCATATGACAAACCAGTAAACAGAAAGTTTTTTTATAATGTGGTCTACCTGTTCGAACCAGGAGAGGCTCGAGTCTATATAAACTCCGAGAAATTTTACAACACTTTTCTGTTGAATTGTGCTTTCATTAAAGCGTACTAATAAACTCTTATTTAAATCCCGTGTTGACACGGCGATCATCTCAGTTTTACTTTCATTCAATATCAATTTGTTAATTTCTGCATAATGTTTCATTTGCTCAACAATTGTCTTCGTTGCAATGCTGAGTTGCTCAGACGATGCTGCAGAAAGGGTAGAAACTGCATCATCCGCAAAAAGGGAAAAGTAAGTATGGGGGAAAGATGAAAATATATCATTTATAAATACTATAAACAATAAAGGACCGAGTAAACTTCCCTGAGGTACACCACAATTCACTGACCTGGAATCAGAGACGTGTTCAAATCCTAAGGTATCTCTCAATTTGACCAACTTAAGGCGGATTATAATGAGGATACAAGTGCCGAACGTTTTGAATATTGAAAATTCAGGAATATTTGTTAGAAAAAAGAGTAACTTTTGAAAGTTTTAAATTTATATGCAATTAAAAACCAGTATGTATGAGATAATTTGGCTGAACTGGCTGGGCATATTGTTTTAGATCTTTCCTCCATATGCATGTTTAATCCCATGGAGCTTTTCTTAAGCCAAGCAAAATCAAAGGTAAGAACAGAAACAGTCCCAGTGTTATTAATTATTAATTATAAAATTATAATAAAATAATAAATTATCAATATTTATTCCTAAAGTATGCGGTAACATCAAAGTGGTTCCACGACAATTAAACAATAGTCAACAACATCGTGGGTGCGAGAGACCAAAAAAAAATTGCAGTTTTATTTCTTTTCGAATTAAGTAAAGCATTTGAGTTGTGTCCCATTTTTTGAGTTGTCGAACACAAGCTGTTTTTATCAGAGGAAGAAGTCAAGGTTTTTAACGGCTGATGCCGCAGGCTATATCCCGTTTTGGCCAGACGAGAGCCAACAACAGTAATCTTGAGATGAAATAAAATATATTTAATATCTATTTTATTCCTGCAACTTTACCCAAAAAAGTGGGGTGCAATTGTTTTTGGACCATAAGGCATAGGGAGATGTTCGAGAATTCATATACAGACCAGAAATATTTGGAAACTAGGATTGGTTATCTACCTATAGTCGGTACGATTTGTGATGGCATAGTCGGCAACAACATGCCAGGCGGAATAAAATAAATTGTTCCTTTGGCTTCCACTTATACTTCAACAAATGTTGCTCTGCCCTAAATGTCTATCTGACCAATGAAAGATCCCTTGATTTTATGACCGAATATGCCGTCGCAAATCATACCGACTATATCTATACAAAACTTTTTTTGAATTCTCAAAAAATCTATGAACACAGAAGATTACTACCAAAAAAGATGAAAACTAACTATGCTTTGTGAGTCATACATCCTTTCACAAACAGATTACTGTGAGACAGCGTATGGTCCTCGTTTAAAATATACCCACCTTAACAGAATTCAGAGATTGCAGAACTCTTGCCTAGAACTAATACATGCCATCCGAAAATATTAACATATCCTCACACATTAAAAATCAACATAAACATGTATAATCGACGATATTTAACCTCTGCCAACTTGTTCTTCAAAATTATACAAGCAAAATTCCAATGTATTGCTCCAAAAGAAGACTCACCTTCCTCCAAACACTATTTTGAAGTATCAAATTACAGAAAGAGTCGAAGAACTTCCTATTGAAACACTATAATTAAGATATACGAAAAATCAATTACATAATTTTTTAATAAAATAGCGGTATTATATTAAATAAATAAAATAATGTGATATATAAATCAATATTAAAAATTAAATTTCAGCATAAATTAGGAACCAATAGAAATAAATATAAGTTTCGGTCTTAATTGATCACTCGCATTCTACGATATTTCCGTCTTCTTAAATTTTATCTTTTCGCTCACTGGGTTCATTATTGGCATATTCGCAAAATAATAATTCCGAGTATATCAGTGATATAGGAAAATAAAAGCTGAAGTACTGAGATAACAAATATCAACTATCCTACTTATTACAAAATTTATAGTGATATATTGATTTGTATTAGTCTCTTTTTAAAACAAAAAATATTTGGCATGTAAACAATAAGTCCAATATCGAAAAGCTATTACTAAAAACAACCAATCTATAGTTTTTTGATACTTGTCGAAGTAAGTACTATTTCCAAAATAAAAGAAACAACTAGCAGATTAGTCTTTTAACTAGCGTTAAATCATCACCTAAACAAAAAGAACTCCTTTTCAAGCACATTTCAGGCTATGGTGAAAATGACTGACATTTTTTAATAGCATTGCTCTTTAGCAAATCTATTTTGTCTTTAAACTTTTTTTATAATATCTCGATAAGCATGGTCTAATTCGCATTTTCGAAAGATGCAAAATTCGTGCCTGCTCGCATTTTTCTTTGCGTCATACTTATGCTTCTATAGTCAGTTTCACTAAAAGATGGTTTATAGAAAAATGCGTCAAAAGCATTTTTATCTATTTCGAAACCAGACGCTTCATTTATTTTGAGAACGTCGCCTGAACTGAACCAATGAGGGTCAAAAGAAGTTTATGTTACGAGTTTTTTAAAATAAAAAAAAATCATCGTCACTCATCTATACGACTTTATAAGGAGTCTTCGAGTCTGCTTCGAGCTTTTTACCAACATTTCGTACTCTGCGGCGATCACAGGCATCCCGGATTATATGCCAGTTTTGCACGTAAGATCGTTGAAAAACCTGGGAAATTCAATAGTGGCACTAACTCTCTCTAGTGGAACTGATGTAAAATAACCATGTGCCGCCATTGTTCGTTGTTAAAATACAAATGGCGAGTTTAATGGTTTTATTTTTTGATATGTGCCATTATTGCATCCGGTGAGAGTTATGTTTTTCTTTTATTTTAATTAGCTAAAGTTTCCATCCATTTTTTTAAAATTGCGAATGAGTATTTAGATTAGGTGTAAGAGCAGACATCCATCTTCCGGGTCTCTTTAGGGCGGATAAACAGAATCTTGCCCGTTGTAAAACATATTAATTAAAATAAAAGTCATTTATAATAACAATAATAATAATAATAATAATAATAATAATAATAATAATAATAATAATAATAATAATAACATATTATTATACAAAAATAAGTTTATTCACACGTAATATTGTATTTCCTACTTTGCAACTATATTTCAAACATCTTTTCCATCTCATTGCATTTACGAGCTCCATCTTTAGCGGGACATCTTTTTGCCGCTCCCCGTATAAAGTTACAGTTATTAGCAATGACTTCTGAAACGCCTTAAGCAGCCGGCAATAAATAATTTATAAACATTTCGAAATCCATTTGTTTTTTAAGCGTGGCCGTTATCGTCTATCCGTATTCTAAACAAAAACCACAAACATTTCATAACGCTTCGGCTTGCACATGTTTTTCGATAACGAGAGCAGCTGAGCAACGTTTCACAATATCGAAACCGATAATTCTGACTAAGCGAAAAAACGTTTTTGATGACCCACCCGAGTCCTCACGGGAACGCAATATGGCTGTCCACACACGCGCGAATTAGTCTGAAAATTTTGCGAAACTGACACCTGGTGGATGCGTATTTCCAGCAATCGTTCGCTCACGCAACCCATCAATTGATATCGCCATGCTCCAAATGTTGCTGCAATATTGTTGTTTAATTTATTTAATTTTCACTTGTTTCGTTAGGTACTTAAAAAAATTTGGTATGGTTTGCGATGTTAGGGTAATATGTAGGTTAAAGTTATAGGTTACTTGCTTATGTCTTGCTTACCAAAAACCCTGCACATAAATAAAATGGTACAAATTAAAAAAAAAAATTGAAATCGATCAATGCTGCTTTTTGTAACTCCTCTAAATCACTAAAAATAGTAAATTTTTACCCAAACCCTTCACGCCTTTCCTACGCAAAGTCTAAGTAAAATATGTAGAACATTTTAATATAAAAAAATTTTTTTTTGGTTTTTAATTTTTCGTTCAAAAAGATCAAAAATATTTTGTTTAAATCATCTACGAACGTTACAGAAGAAAAATTAAACAACTAGAGTTGGAGTGAATCACTATTTAACTAGAAATTAAGAGCTTTACGACAAATGTCGATATTAACGTATCCTTAAGTAGCAGCATTCAACAAGCGAACATCCTTATCTGAAAAAATTTATATATTGTATTATACAGAGTACTTGTCATCCAAAAAAGGAAAAAATGTTGATATAAACGTACTTCGAGAACCATATAGTTTTTCACATACATGGTGTTATATATTTATTTTGAAAAAAGGTGCTTTTCTACTATATGTGTTTGACCGGTTAAATAGGCAGCGATTACGCAGTGTACAGCATTCCCAGAGCATATTTTCAAAGAACTGCACGCCACTGGAAATTTTTGTTATTTACTTTGATTAGCCGCTAACCCTGACGTTTGATTTGTTTTCGTGTATTGCCTTGTTTTCTAACCAAAAAAAAATCATAAAAAAATTGATACACAATAAACTTAATTCTAACAAATTGCAACCATTGCAGCCTAAGGATTTTCACACAAATCGTTTATTTTTTAATATTTCACATCCCTTGCCCATATTGGAAACTAAGTAGTTTTTTATCAAATTTTGCATAGGAGAGTTTTGAAGAATACTATTTAATATCGCGTTGAGCTCTGGGCCAATACAAACCAGTTGGACCGATCAATTTAACCGATTAAATACGATTTAGCTGATTTTAAACCAGAGCTGCTAGATAAGGGGTTCTTAACGGCATTTAGGTCTTGCCAATGCATAATTTTATTTTTAATTATTTTCATTACCAAGTGATTATTGTCATGCGACTCACTTTCACTTTCCCCCAGTTTTCCCGAAACTAACCAAAATGTTTGTTTTTTCAAACTTGACAAAAGGACACTACAAAGTTTTATTTAAAATATTATCGAAACACCTGAAATGCGAAACGTTGATAAAGTAAACCATTAACGGACAAAATATTTGGTGATCACCAGCTACTGATGCAGAGGAAGATTGTTTTAAATTATAAACAACTTTTGGAGTAGCGAAAACACTCAACTTTATGTGACCGCAATGGGAATTTCAGTTTTTTGAAGTTTTACAAGCTCCTATTAAGAAATGATGATTCTTTTAAACAATAGTTTGTTTTAAATAATTGTTAGGTATTAAAATTTATATATTGTATATATTTTTAATATTTATAAGATAAAAGTTATTTTATACACAAAGATAATAAGTTTGGGAAAAATCCCAATAAATTTACAAAAATATATTGCTTTTATTTTTACATGAACTAAAGAACTTGGATTCATGTCTCCCGAAGTTGGTTACCTTGAACACAATCCAATAATTTTGAATGAATTACGAAGAATTTCGGTTTAACTACCAAGGAATTCCAGTACAATTGCGTGAAATTCCGAGGAATTCCGAGGGATTATGCATAAAAGAGGAATTACAGAGTAAACAACCGATGGAGGAGGAATCCAGAAAATTTGTGAGTAGTGCTAGCTTCTCTCTTTTGAACGAGCTAACGGCATGGATGGATTTTGGAACAGCGCAAATTCTAGAGTTGTTGTATTACTTTGCTTGAGTGTTTTCAATTATAAACAACTTTTAGAGTAGCGAAAAAAGTCAACTTCATGTGGGCGCGTTTAAATCAGCCAGGGCAATTTAAGATTTTTGAAGTTTTACAAACTCCTTTTAAAAAATAATGATTTTTTTAAAGAATCGCTGGTTTTAAATAATTATTAAACATCAAAATATGTTTTCAATATAAGATAAAAGTTTTTTATACACAAAGATATTAAATTTTTGCTCAATAAATTTACAAAAATGTATATTTTGTTTTTATTTTTACATGGGTTATGGTTGGGAGGGCTTGTCATGAATTCATATCTCTTGAATATATACCTTGAATAGCACCCAATAATTTTGAAGGAATTACGAAGAATTCCAGTTTAACTCCCAAGGAATTCCAGTGCAATTGCGAGGAATTCCGAGGAATTATACGTAAAAGGGGATTTACGGAGTAAATTTTTAGCTCTGAAGTTTACCCCTGGTAAACAACCGATGGTGGAGGAATCCAGAAAATTTGTGAGTAGTGCTAGTAGTGATTTTGGAACAGCGCAAACTTTAGAGTTGTGGTATTACTTTGCTGAAGGTTCATGCTCAACGCAGCATTTGTTGATAAATTCTCATCCGCTCGCGTTGTAAAGTTCTGGCGAATAAAAAAAAATGGCAACGGCAAAGAGTGTTTTCAATTATAAATAACTTTTGGATTAGCGAAAAAAGTCAACTTCATGTGAGCACGTTAAATAAATTCTGAAGTTTTACAAACTCTTTTTAAAAAATAATGACTTTTGGTTTTAAATAATTATCAGACATCAAAATTTAGTTCGTATATATATAAGATATTAAATTTTTGTTCAATAAATTTACAAAAATGTATATTTCGTTTTTATTTTTCCATGAGTAATGGTTGGGAGGGGTTGTCATGAATTCATCTCCCTAGAAAGTTGGTCACCTTGAATACCACCCAATAATTTTGAAGGAATTACGAAGAATTTCCCATTTAAATTCCCAAGGATTTTAAACGGCAATTGCCTGGAAATCTTTGGAATTTCGGCGGATTATACCCAAAAAAGGAATTACGGTGTACACTTCGAGATCTGAGGTTTACCCCTTGTAAACAACAACAAAATTTAATAGTGCTAGCGTCTCTGCTTTGCACGAGCTAACAGGATGGATGAAAAAAAAAACCTGTAGAGATTGTATTACTTTGCTGGTGGTCCATGCTCGACGCAGCACTTGTTGATTAAACAAAATATAAATTCTCATCCGCCCGCGTTGTAAAGGGCTGGCGAATAAAAAAAAATGGCAACCGCCGCGTATATTTTACATGGCGGGGACGGAGCTACAATGTTGCTTTTGTAGCAAACGATGCATATGTCAAAACCGCGGACAAGAATTAGCAGCTAACTCATTTAGTTATATCTACGTGACCTGAAAATTTAACTTTATCAATATTTTACGGGATCGGAATTTAAATGGAAACATTGATTGCGTAACGGCCTTTGATATCTCCATGTCGGTACGGCGTTCGATATTGCGAGCGAAATGAGCACTAAATAATAAACACTTATCAGTCCGTTGCCATTACGTACTCCAAATTTCGACACCGTTTACTTTACACTTTCGTGCGAATTAAAACGATTATATTGCGTTCGATTTCGCTCGCTGTTTAGCGTAGGAAATAACAGGAATCGATAAGGATTTAATATCCAGATTTTGAGGGCAAATCCCAGTGGTCACTATATTAATTAAAAGAAATTTAACTTAGTGCTACCTAGTCTAAATCAAAACTAATCCTAACAATCGCAAAACCCACCCATTTACCTTTGGCACTGCAAAAGAGCATTTTCAAAAACTGCAGCCGAAATTCGAAAGGCAGTCTTTAATTGTCATGAATAATGCACGACATCATTCTAGACTTAGTGATGCATCGACAAGAAAAGAAGAAATAATGAATTGGTTGCGCAATAAGCGGATTAATTACCCACAAAATGGTTTAAGATGTGAGTTATTAACAATTGTCAAAATTGCAAAACAAACCTACGTTCTTAATGCCATAGAATTGGTGCGGACTCAGCGCGAAATATTTTTTAATAAAAATATTGTAAGCGAGGCAAGGCACGATGATACTGCAGACAGTTATCAAAGAACATTAGATGAGTCGTATAAAACATACACATAAGATGTTTCAACGTAAATGCAAACTAAATACTTGTGCATTTACTGTCGGAAAATTATATTTTAAACGGTATATCATTAAAGAAGACCCTAATCTATTACTACATAGAAAATGCATGAAGCCATCTCTTAGTATGCACGTACTAGTACTAGACGGCTATTTTATTGTCGACTATGCAATCATAAATCGTACCGACTATAGGAAAAGTTAAATGTAACTTTGTCAGCATAAAGCACGAAAACATAAGAAAACTGCATTCATGGAGATTGCAGGAAAAATTGATAATATGAAACAGAGGAAACTAATCAAAAACTATCAACACTTAAAGAATTGTATTAAGGCAACTGCTAAAGAGGCTAAGCAAAAAGAAGTTAAAAAAACGAGCATTTTGATATGGAGCAGAAAATCGAAAGGAAAAAGGAAACTCTACCTATAACTCCTTCAAACAAACAACAAGATTAGAGAGAAATAAAAAATATTAAATAGAAAGATCAAGCAGCTAGTATTAAAGAAGAAAAACAAAACAGAAATACACTTGAACAACTTGTCAGCTACGTAGTAGGCACAGCTCTCCAAAGACAAAAACAGGAGACAAATTTAAGATGCGCGAAGCTCCGATACAAAGCACCGTAACATTAAAAATCGGAGAAGTGGAGAAAGCAAAAAAAAGATACCAAACTAAAAAAGTTATCAAGACCAAGGAGGATTTCTCCAGATTTAATTCGATATGGTCCTCCCAAATTGACAGAAATGCTCAGAACTTAATAAAAAAAAAGCCCCAGTGTACAAGAAGGCGTCTAAATCGGTTCCAAGAAACTATACAGGAGTTGCTGTCATACCTACTATTGGGAGAATAGACTGTACAATATTGAAAGATCTAGAGACCATTAGGAACAAACACCCAGAGAAACAAGTAGGCTTTCGACCGGGGTCATGAAGAGTTGTAACATATTCACCATCAAAATTGCAAGAGAAAAAAGAGTAACACATAAGAGAGAAACACGTTTTAACAACACACAGTTTAACAACTATGGAAAACAATGAAAAATCTGAATATCAACACAAACCTAATGAATGCTAGTAAAAGTTACTATCAACTCTACCTCAATCAAACCTGGGAGCAGACTAGCCACTTCTTTCGAAACAAAAAGACATGGCTAGATAGAGATAGGTATTTAGTATGCTACTTATTTTCAATGTATATATTGCTGATGAGTTTATTTGTCTCAGTTAAGCTCTGAAGAAGCCAACAGGATGATGGGCGAAACGTCAGCAAGTTCCATTCAATAACAACCTACAGTTTTTAAATAGTATTATTAGAAAAATTCTAATATTAGGTGCACTTAAAATATTCGCGAGTTGAACAGCAAACGGGAAAGAACAAAAAATACAAAAATTGTACAATAGTAAATTGCCGGTGCTTCCAAAAATTGAGCAAAATGTTATTAAGAAAAGTTGTATAGAATCAAAAGCTAGGCATCATTATCAAAACGGGGGCTACTATTGTTCTTTGTTCTCAAAATATTAATAAATTCTTTTTTTCAATAATTTTAAATACTGTCAAAATCAAATTAATTTAGCAAACTTGTTCCAATTCCATCTTATTGTTTTGTTGCAACGATATTTAATAACGCTTTAAAATCCATTAAAAATTCATCTATAGTAGCCAAAATATTACTAATTATAGTAGTATTATTAAAAAAATCGTCATTTAAATTTTACTTTTTATTTTTATGAGAAAACTGTAGACACAAATTATTAATTGACCAATATAAAATTCTACAAAAATAAGCGCTATCCATGATTTAAAGAGATGAGACTTTGACAGTTTCACAACCTCGATTGTTGTTGTCAAATAAAAGCTGCTTGATTGTTAAGAAATGTTTTTTTCGAATGCCTCCTTCAAGAGAGCTAACATTTTCTGAGAGAGCAGGGTTAGTTTTAATATGCTTTTGTTCTTAAAACTCTTCCTTATTTTTCGGTATTTAATAGTAATTCAGTAATATTTTTAATAATAAATTTATAGTCGGTTATCACTTAGTTTCCACATGTCACCGAGAGTTAAAAACGGTTTAAAACACAGATCTTGAATAATAGTGCGTTAGTTACAGAAAATGATCCTGTCTTATCAGAAATTGAATTTGAAAATATATAAAAAAGTTCTATAGTGATTTTGCGAAAACAGCGTGTGCAGGTGTCGCCATCTCCGAATTCTCGCAAAACTGATTGCACGCTTTTTTTTGTGATTAAGTATTTAAAATTGTTAACGTAAGTAATAAAAACCCAGGAAATTTTAATTACTTTTATTAGCCTACATCTCTTTAAGTATAGACAAATCGGCATATTGTGATACAAAAAATACGCTGCTATCTTATGACCCATACGTCGCGGAATAAACTAAAAATCAAAGAATTTGCTTCGTTCCAAAATTTTTGTTTTGTTTCTTGGTAGTTTCAAAGCATTGCACATCTAAATTTGTAACTTTCATACCATTTACAAGATCCAATACCTTTAATGGTTTAAAAGTTAAAGTCTGTTCATAGATATAAGAAAGTGACTAACTGATACGAATTAAGGAAAAACCCGGGTAAGCTGTAAGAATGAAACATGGCCGAACAGGTCCGTACTTTGCTTAGAATTTAATTATTTGGGATTTTGTTAGGAATGATATTATTACACATTTATGTTTAAATCTAAAATAAAATTACAAATTATTTTTATTACCTACTGAAATTACTTAAAATTATTCATATAATATATCAGTATCACTATCGCTATTCTAATTATTATTTGTTCTATATTATTTGTGAGATTGTTCTGCTTTTTCTATATGTTCAACAGAATTTGCCCAACTTTGTGGAGGGATGTTAAAAACTTCGGTTTCTATAAGTTTGAAGATATTGGAGTTAACACGAGGAAAAACATTGTTACGACGAATGGCAGATTTCAGTTGGTGCAAAACATGTTCAATGGATTAAATATACAGTGGTAAGTTGGAAGCCTTAAAACTGTATGCCCTAGATTTTTTGTATAATTATCACAGACGTATTCCTTTTGTAGGTTCAAGCTTCGTAGAACCTGAAATAATTGCTTTTTGGTATAATCTTCGTGAAAATAAATGTCGTTATTATACATATCGTTTTGGATTGGTTCTTTTGTGTCACATGAGGAAGGGGTTTTAGTGATAACTTGCATTGTCCATTACAATTACGCTATTATGAGGAATGTTTGGAACTAGTTTGTTTTTAAACCAACTTTCAGATAAATCAGCGGTCTTCATGGTAATCCAGAGAATCATCTTTAATATTTTTCGCAGACAGAAAATGTCCATTTGGAATCCAACCATCTTTAGAGCCAGTATGCAAAATAGTTATTCTTTTACCTCTTTTTGATGGCGCGTTTGTTTTACATTCATCAGTTGAGTCAACCCAACCCTTTTCCAGTGTCGAACCAGGTTTCATACAAGTAAATATTTGGCCGTTGTTTTTGTCTGTAAATCCTAATTTTTTCTAGATATTCCAGTCGCCATTTCTGAATTCTAAAAGATTCCATTAAAACTTGCCTTTTGTCAATTTTTTTAAATCTAAAACTCATGTGTTGAATACACTTCCATAAGTTAGTTCTGCCACATTTAACACCGGTTTCATCTTTTTCAAGCCTCCTAATTAAGATATCTAATGTAGGCACACTTTGTTCCTCGTATAACTGGTAAATTTTAGGCCGTATTATATCTATATATCCGCCAATGCCGGTCCTAAGCCCGGATGAAAAAGGAGGAAGGTTGTCGGGCCAGGCCAGCTCCCTACCCGACGTAAAAAGACATTATGGCTCACAGAACCGATACTCTGTCTCGGAATAGGACTGACTCACGGATAACGACACACGCAAGAAAACGGATAACGGCATGGAATAAAAAATATATTATGCGATTTGCTACCTGGAACATAAAATCATTTAACAACAAAGATCAAGAAACCCTGAGGGAACTAAAAGATAACAACATCGACATATGTGCCCTACAAGAGACCAAAAAGAAAGGTAAAGGCCAAATGCATTTTAATGATTACCTAGTGATTTACAGTGGAGTGGAAAAGGAAACAAGGGCAAAAGAAGGAGTAGCAATTACAGTATCTAAGAAGTTCCAAAACAATATACAAGAATGCAATTACGTATCTTCACGAATCCTGGTTGTAAAAATGAAAGCAGAGGACCAAAGATTGAACATTGTGTCAGTGTACTCACCTAAAGATAACAAACCAAAGCAAGAAAGAGAATCCTTTTATGACCAACTCCAAAATATAATTTAGTCACTGCCCAATGACCAACAAATAATAATTCTTGGTGATTTTAACGCCCGTATCGGAAATGAAACAATACCTGGAATCAAGCAGAGATTTAACGAAAACGTGTTAAATGATAACGGAGAACTTATGATCCATCTATGCACGCTTAATGAGCTGCGAATCAACAACACATTTTTTGACCACAAAGATCAATATAAATTCACATTCAGCAACACTAGAGGCCACAGGTCTACAATTGACTATATTGTTACCAACAGACACATCCACCCACTCCAGATACTCGACGTAAAGACACTGAACTCTGCCGACGTGGGGGAAGCGACCACAGCTTGCTACTCGCAAAAATCAAAATAAAATTTAAACATCGAAAGAGTCCAGAACACGTAACACAGGAATCTAAAATAAACATCGATTCACTATGGGACCCATCGATAAGGCAACCATATGAAAGGAGACTGAAAGAAAAAATCCAACTAAACAAAACAAAAGAAGAGGATAGTATAAATGCTTCCTGGGAAAAACTGAAGACCAACATTAAAGAAGCCGCATATGAAGCTCTAGATACCCGAACAGTAAAAATGAATAATAATAACACCAGAACTCCATGGTTCCGCCCAGAAATTAAGGAAAAATGTAAAGAAAAAAAATAGCGTAACTGACTTACAGGACTTTACGAACACCAGAATCCTACGAAATATATAGACGAATCCGAAACGAAACAACAGCATTAGTAAGACGAACAAAGGACCATCACTGGGAAATTTTTTCAAAGCGAATGGAGGAAGACTTCTATGGACTCCAAAAGCAAATTTGGCGATTTATTAGAACCCAAAGAAAGGAAGTGAACGAACTAGTCGAAACAAATCAGATAACAAAGGAAACCTGGGTTAACTACCTAACCGAATTGTATGAACCAGAGAAACCTGAGATTGAACTGAATACACCCGAAATAGTGACGAATCGCAACGCAGAAATTGAGGTAGCCGACGTAGCTGCAGCTCTTCAAAAACTAAAAAACAGGAAAAGTCCAGGTAAAGATGGTATCCCAAACGAGTTACTTTAATATGGCGGCCCGTGTCTTGCACAGCAGCTAACATCCCTCACTCGGAAAATTCTCTACCAACATAGAATACCCGATGACTGGCGAACTAGCATCACTATCCTTATGTTAAAAAAGGGAGATAAGAAAGTACCCTCAAACTACAGAGGTATAAATCTCTTAAGCACTGCACTGAAACTTACAACAAAAATTATAGCAAACAAAATCAACAACTTAACACCCTTAGCCGACGAACAGCAAGGATTCAAATCGGGCAGATCATGTACAGATGCGGTTTTTGTCATAAGACAGATAACAGAAAAATCAATTGAATACAACAGACCGGCATACATGTGTTTTATTGATTTGGAAAAAGCGTTCGATCGAGTGCGATTAAGAGACGTCTTACACCTCCTTTACAACAGACAAACTCCACACAACCTCATCAAAACGATAGTAAATATATATGAAGCAAACCAGATCGAAGCAAAAATAAATGGGATCCTGACTGAACCAATAGCAGTGGGCCGAGGTATCCGACAGGGAGACTCCCTGAGTCCCCTTCTCTTCAACATTATCATGGACGAAGTAATAAGAAATGTACGATTACTGAGAGGATACAGAATGGGCGACCATGAAATCAATATTCTGTGCTACGCTGATGACGCCGTACTGGTGGCTGAAAGTGAAGACGATCTGCAACGACTATTACATCGATTTAACTGCACTGCCAAATCACTTAATATGATAATATCGGCCCAAAAAACTAAATGCATGACAACATCAAAAACACCATTAAGATGCAAATTAGAAGTTGAAGGCAAAATCATCCAGCAGGTAATGAAATTTAAATATTTGGGCATAGAAATCTCGGGTTATGGTGATGTGGAGGCAGAGGTCAGAGAGCAAACAACAAGGGCAACAAGAATAGCAAGATGCTTAAGGGACACAATTTGGCGAAATAAAAACATTAAAATCGAAACCAAATCGAGAATTTACAAGGCAATAGTAAGACCAACCATGGCATACACCGCAGAAACCTGACCAGACACAGCGAAAACTAAACAATTACTAGAGACAACCGAAATGAGGATACTTCGTAGAATAACTGGAAAAACGCTCTGGGACAGAGAGAGGAGCGAAAATATAAGACGAACATGCAGAGTGGAAAACGTTAATGCGTGGGTATTGCGTAGAAAGAAAGAATGGAACGAGCATATTAGTAGAATGGACAACAGAAGAATAGTCAGAATTGTACGCGACAAATCACCATTGGGTCGCAGGAGCTTAGGTCGCCCCCGAAAACGATGGAGTGACAACCTGGCAGTGGGATAGGCAGAGACGACGAAAATGAACAGGCAATTTGCCTAGACTAAAGTAGGAAGAAGAAGAAGAAGAAGATATCTTGATCACTTTCATCTACAACTGAGAAAATATCAGCATCGTTTCTTTTTTTCCTCGCTGAAATGTTTTTATTCACAATTTTCCATACAGTTGATGTTGGAATTTTCGTCAATGTGGCCGTTTCTTCTAAAGATGCTTGCTTGCTATCACCACGTTCAATGAGAGTCAAATAAACATTGTTTATAACTTCCTTAGTCTCAATAGAATAGTGTTTTCTACATTCTGACGGGAGCATCTCCTGAGATACATTAGACTCGCACATATTTTGCATAATTCGCACACGATTTAACACGCGCTGAATTACACACGAAATAAGAATGATTGATAAGAATGATAAACTTAAACTAAGTAGTATACCAAACCAAAGAATATTAAACACAGGTACGTATAAAATTATTTTCTATTACGAACCACAATTTTACCTAAATTTAAATTCCGAAACTTTAGGTAATAATCTTGTTGCATTGTATGTTAATGAGCACCCTTGGACAATCCCATTCAAAAGCAATTGGTCGCTTTCTTATATCTATGAACAGACCATAACCATAACAATTCCTTTGAAAAAGTATTAAAGCCGACGACTAATACGGAAGTAATAACCGACCGTTTATGATCGGCAGCGAGCGTGTCGTTCGACGATCGTAATTAAATAAATAGTACATCGCAAAAATCGCTTTTGACGCAAAACCGTAATCGCCGCGAGCCCCAGACTGCGCGACGACGTCCACGAATAAGTGACGGCAAAAAGCCAAGGTTAAAATTAATTATGATTCCATGGAAAACTATCGGGAAATAAAAAGTCGCATATGCGTAAGTTCCGCGAACTTTTAATTTTACGCTGCCAACGGTTTTTTTTTAATGGTCGTCGTCGTCGTAGCTGTACAATTGCCAATTGTTCGCGCGGGGAGCCTTCGTTTCCGCGGAACGACGGATTCGTAGGATTTTATAATTCCCGCTTCGACGGCGGGAATTCCCCGGTTTCCCGAGTCGAGGATAATAGTAATAATAATAATAATAATAATAATAATAATAATAATAATAATCAACATAACGGCTTTATATTGCTAGAAAAGGTGGCAACTGGCAAAAATCATGCATCAGCAAGGAAGATGCGAATGCTTTTTACAAATATGAACGAAAATCAATTCTCGAAAACGGCTCACATCTGCTATATTAAATTAATACAGGAAAAAAAAAAGTTACAATCATTTATATTGCAATACCGTTGACCTACAATTTGAAATCAACGGAAGCTGAAGATCTGGCTATCGAAATCAGTCGTCTTAGCGAAGTAACGCTATGTCCATTGGTTATGTCAACTGAGGGAATTGTTACAAATTTTTTTTTTTTTGAAAAATCTGAAGAAACTAGATATGCAGAATAATATCTTTGATGCATCACAATAAGCTATAATACTCCAAACATGTCACATTGTTCGAAGATTTTTTAGCTTACGCGAAGTAGGCTAGGAGGAGCTCCTCTCTACCAATATCATCACCAATACCTTCAAAGCAGAGATATCTGAGACCGATAATAATAATAATAATAATAAAATTAATAATAATAATAATAACAATAATAATAATAATAATAATAACAATAATAATAATAATCCTCTGCCCTGCTTCCTTTGCGTCGAAAAAGGCGTGAAGGATGTTGGCCACGTGCCGGGCACTGCCCGGTGCTCCGTATTTTCAGCGGCTTTGACGGAGGCAAAGAGAACGAAAACAAGATGACGACTGTACTACAGGGCAATCTGAATGGCAGTGGTCTGGCTGATCAGCTGCTGCCTCAGATTGCAACAGAACAGAATGCTGACATACTCAGTACAGACGAAAAGACACACCGACATGGGCTCTACAGTGACTCCGGCTCCGCGGCGCTGTGGATTCGGCGGAACGTAGGCATTCAGGAAAAAGGGAAGGGTTTAGATTACGTGTGGGCCATAGTAGCCAATGTTACATACGTCAGTGTGTATCTTACCCCGAATTGCAGCGCCACGGAATTCGAAGACAAAGTGGGCGCTCTTGAGGACGCGATACAGGGACACACCGGTAAGCTAATCATCGCTGGAGACTTTAATTGCAGGGCTATCGAGTGGGGAATGACCACTACGAACAAACGAGGACGGCTACTGCTGGAAATGGCTGCGAGACTAGATCTAGCTGTAGTGAACGAACGACACGTGACGACCTACAGGAGACCGGGTTTTGGAGAATCCATCCCAGACGTGACATTCGCGTCGACGAGACTGGTCCCGAGAGTGGAGCGATGGCAGGTGACCGAGACCTATACGGCCAGCGACCACCAGTATATCGTCTTTACCATCGGGACGACTCCACGGTCACAGGGACGGACCCAAATTAGACCAATAGGATGGAATGTCCGGAAACTAGACCACGACAAACGGTTGAGACATATAAGAAACGAGCCTGATCCAGCCACGGGTCTTTCCGGGGCCATCGCGGGGAGGAGCAAACCCTTCGTCTTCACCACCTAGCTGGGAACTGTTGTTCACATTACTTACCCCACAGTATGGTGCCATAGCTTATACGCGAGTGAAATGAACCAAAGTAAGTTGACTTCAATACATCAAAACTCACCATTCTGCGAAGTTGACGCAAAAGAAAATGATTATTTGAAAGATTTTTAATTAGCTCGCCAATGTGTTCTGACCAATTCAGAGTGTCATCCAAGGTAACGCCCAGAATCTTGCATCCTTTGGCACATGTCAGCCTACTGCTACTAGACATTAATAAATTCTTCGTTTTAGCTTCATTAAGTTGTAGATTATTTGCTGAAAACCATGCTTTGGCCTTATATAAAGTATATGATTCAATATTACTCCGGGCAGTGATGTCCTGTTTGAATTAATAAACGTTCTGTCGTCAGCAAATATCACAATCTCAGTATCAGGCATCATGTACTGGCAAATATCATTTATGTATATAATAAAAAGGAGGGGTCCCAGAACGGAGCCCTGGGGTACCCCAAACTCAACGCAAGCCAAATCAGACTTATTGTTCTTTATGCTCACAAACTGTTGTCTATCCGTTAAATAGGACTTAAAAAGTTTGAGTGGAACACCACGCGCTCCATATAATTCAAGCTTGCTCAAGAGAATATAATGAGAAACACAGTCGAAAGCCTTTGAGAGGTCGCACTGTGAAATCATCATCATCACGGACTATGTCCTCCACCACCCTTATCAAAGCTCTAGTTGTGGAGAACTTGCTTCTGAAACCAAACTGGGCAGAGTCAAATAATTGACTTACTTCAACAAATTTATATAGCCTCTCTTTTAACAGGATTTCTAAAATTTTAGAGAAAACAACAATGATACAGATAGGACGATAAATATCGACCATCTGAGGGTCTCCGTTTTTAAATATTGGCGTTACTTTGGAAATTTTCAAAATGTTTGGGAATATTCCTTCAGTAAAACAACAGTTGATCAAATTAGAACAAGGTTCCACCAAAATATCTGCGTTTCCTTGAGTATTCTGCTATTCAAGTCAAATGCATCAAACGCTGATGAATTCTTTAAGTTCATATTATTGAAAAAACTTCTTCAGGGTTATAAGTAAAGTAAGTATAACTATAAATGTTAAAGTATGTTAAAATGTAAAAACAAAGATAACATGACATTTCTTGTTTTTTTTCTTGTTTCCTTTTCCTCTAGTGTAATTGAAGTGGTTTCTAGGGGTGCTAGGGGTAATTAGGGCCAATTTTAAATAATTTTCTGTACTGCAGTTGCAAGAAATGTCTATGTAAACAGTACAATCTTCGTAAGCTTTACAACTGGCGAAATAAATACTATTAACTACTTTGGGAAAGTTGGGTCCCAATTATCCTCGCAATCGAAAATGCCTTGTTAATAACTTTGTATAACACGCCACGATAGTTGTAAAACGACCAATATCGTTTTTCTTGGGAAAACTTTTATCGCGCAACCGTGAATCATATTCGAAACGTTAAACCATGTGATGTTCGTTTCGTTGGAACTTAAATTGTAGGTAGAATCCACGCTACGAGGTATAAAATATTTAGTTGCGCAGTTTGTTATGATTGCTAGAAATTTCCCTGGAACCAATTTACACGAAAATGTAATCGGTACATTTTGCAATAAACTCGTCCATAAATTCGCCAGGCAAGAAGAAAAACGCGGACAATTTTCTATATTTTTCCCGATGGATGTTTATAATAAGTTATTGCTTTGACGACGATAAATTTTAGCCCTTTCCCGACCCCGGCTGAAACAAAAAGTGTTGATAATTTCTCTAAGTATTTATCTAGCTCCCATCCTCGTCCGAAATGTACACAGTAAGCTCTTACTCGGAACTTTGAAAATAGCTAGCGCGCCTTTGTCAGAGATTAAGGTCCGGTCTGAAGTTTTCTCACTTATCTGTTGGTTAACTTCTAGCATCTGCGGTTATAGTGTCACTATTGCTCAAAAATGTTGTCTATTACATTAGGAACAACTACGTTATTCATAATTAACCCGAATAGGCGTGTAGGAGGAAATTATTTACAGGGTATTTTCAAAAGCGGACACGCAATAAGTATACCATCAATATCAATAATGTGCGATATAAAATAAAAGATTAGGGACGTAACTGAGTTACATCAGTGTCTGGCTGACTATAAATTGTTAAGATCAAAAATATATTAATAATAATAATAATAATAACAAGAATAAAAATAAATACTTTATTGGCCAAAAAAGTAGAATCATTCGTACGAAATACTAATTAGAACCTAAATATTGGACAAAAAAAGGATGAAAACTATTTTTCTATAGATGCCTACATAATTACAAGATAAAAGAACTAGCATCTTCAAAAAAATAATTTTTATCCTTCCTGTCAATTTTTAATAGTAGTTTCTTGGAACGTTTTGCAAATATTTTCTTTAAATTCTCTTGGATATACGGTCTCTCGAAAACAAATAACGTAATTTCTTTAAATTTCTATTAACGCTTGGATCGTAATTTCGATCTTTTTCAAAATATTCTTATTTTGTATAAGTGACATATGTAACAATTGATTGGAATGACATGCAAAGGCGTACGGATGTTTTTATTTAGTAAATATTTACAATTTAAATTTGTTAGTTTAAAATTGAATGATATATTCTGTTAAAGCCTTTAGAATCGGTTTTGTAATTAATTGATTTTTTGTTTTTATGGATTTCTATAGTTTCATAATGTTCTCTTTTTTTGTGTTAGGTCCTGTTAGTAGGACTTTAACTTTTTGAAAATTAAATGTGCGTTTGGTGTTGTCGCAATGGGTATGAAGAGCTGTCTTATTTTTTTGGCATGCTTATGTCCGTTGATACTATTTTTTAAATACTGGCTTGTTTGATCTAGATATACACTGTCGCAATTTTGGAATTTTTGCTTTGTGCTTGGTGAAGAGATATGTTTTTTGTAAATTATAACTTTTGTGTCCTATTTGAACTTTGTGTTCTTTGAAAATGGTTTGGAGTTTTTCTAATAACCGAGGTATATATTTTATTGATATATATTAATTAAGTGTGTTGGGAATATTATTTTCTAGAAGTGCGGGTTTTGCTTTTTCAATTGCGTTTGATCTACATTCTGAATCGGAAAACATTATTGCTCTGTCTGCGAGACCTATTATGACGGATTTTTTTTGGGTTAGGGGATGATTTGATTTATAATTTAGATAACTTGATGAATTTGTTTTCTTAGTATACCAACTTGTTCTTATTTCATTTTATATGTGATGTAGGGATAAGTACAAGAAATTAGTAGTATTTTGAATTTCAATCGTGAATTGTAATATTTTGTGAAAATTATTGAAGGGGTTTAGTAATAAGTCTCGAACGGTATGTTGGTATATAATGACGAGACGCGACATCAAGCGAAACTGGAACGTATCCATCTGGTCTTTTTTTTTGTTTAATGTCTATGGAGTCTTTTATGTAAAATTTATTTTGATTTGCTACGTTTTTAAAACATTTTTTAAATATTTAGATAATTTTTTTGTTGGTGATTGTATGCTGGATACGATAGGTCTTAATGGGATGTTGGGATTGTGCAGTTTGGCGAATATTTCCTATTCGGTGCCGAGACGAAGAACTAAAACTAAAATTTTTGAACTTTATCACATCAAATTTTCTTGTCAAAATCTTGCTAAAAGATTTCACAACCAAAATATAAACAGTACATTCCACTTTACGATTATTAATTACAGATACGGTAAAAAATATCAATAGATTAAAATAAGAAATCTCAAATATTTTAAATGTATTAAAAAATATTTTACCAACAAAAATTATTGATAACTTTGTAAGGCAGCAAAAACAGAATGTTCTTCTCATTACAAATAATCATTTATGGCTGTTAATTTAAGAAGTAAAATTCACTATAAAAAGATCTTTTATATCATTAGAATTCTAATTCTAATCCAGAAGTGACTGCAGTTCAACCTCGGCAGATGTCTCTGACGCTTTGTGATAGAAAGGAAAGACATTCGAGGCCATTTTTAAGTTAACAAAATTTTTAATTAATATATATTGATGCGTGGTCAACTTAGCTTTAACAAAAGTGAGAGTATTTCGTCTGCATTGATCTGCGAACTGGAGGTTTCATCCAGCAGAATAGGTTGGGCAAGCGGAAGTTTTTAAATTTCTGTCATGTTAAGCCATTCTTGGTGCTTAGCTACTAGTTTTCATCTAGAACTAGAAGTTGGCCTCCAATACTCACTGAACTTCCTACGAAGATAGGAGACAAGGTTTTCCAAGTTGGTAGTCTCGATCTTTTGATTACGCAAAGTAGCTGTCAACTCGGCTAAGATTTCACGGATTTTTTCCGAATATTTGTCTGATTTCTTGGCTAACCAAGTATTAAAAAGGTACATCCTCGTGAAGGTGCATTTGACTATTTGATCTGCAACAAAAGAAAACAAAAATAACCCTACGTTTCTTTTTGTGTACATGTTCTTTTATTCATTTTTTAAGCGTAAAATTGATGAAAACAAAAGATTGGCAAACAACTTTAATAAATCGGGGTCCAAAAGTGCAAAAAATAGCATATGTACCAGGTGACTAAAGTTCGTTTTGTCTTTCGGCTCGGGATACACAGTGACATTGTAGTCCCTATATATATAATGCACTACAACAAAAACAAGGATATAAATAATTTTTTTAACAAAACGTTACGTTGATATTGCTACTGGAAAATAGGTGCATTTAAAGCTAACCATGATGGGATAAGAATATAAATGTTTTTGACACATCCGGCGACATTTGGCGACATCGCATTTTACTCGGTTTTAAAATAGCATTTCATCAACTTGCGAGTTGTCGAGAGGTAAAGCATTTGAAAGTTTACATGTATTAACGTTTTAAAAAAAAAAAAAAAGGGGCAATGGTGGGCTATTAAAAAAAAAGAAATATGTATTAATGACGTTAATAATTCTAAATATTAATAAAACATATCTTGAACAGCAATATCCATTATGGCACCACTTATTTTCACAGTTTTTAGTGCGAAACTATATAAATCCAGGTAGCAACACACACGAAAAAGTTCAGTGACCTCCGTAATCCAAAAGGTGCACAATTACTAGTTAATACCGGATTTTCTTTTATAATAATCATCATTAGACATTTCCGCGAAACTTAACGAGTTTTTAGCTTTTTCGCCTCAGTTACTATTGATTTCTGCTCTAACCTTCTCTTCTGATCTCATATATATTGTCATGCCTGACGCAAACAAAAGGAATTCTAATTGAAATTCTAAATACAAATCAGTTGATGAGAAAACCCTCACGGAAAAAATATCGGGGACGCGAAAACCTACAGACCGAATCACATATTAGGATTCAATTAAGCTTGCAAAATTTTCAATTAAAATTCTCGTTTAATGAGATAAACAACCCGCCAAAAATATTCAACGTACGGGTTTAATCCGATGCACATGATGAATTCCGAAACGAAATTCGTTTGAGTACGTTTTACTTTAAAATTTAAAATATGCGTATTTCCATCATAGAAATTTGTTGTTGCTATAGTTACAGATTAAAGGATCAAGCACAAAAGGTCGCCGGAGTACTCTATAAAATATTGCTTTTAACATGTAAATTTGACACCGTTTCCATAGCGATATAAATTTCAAAGCAAGTTTTTAACGTGCGCGTTTGGGGATTGAGGGCATATAATACGGTATCTAAATTCCCTATATATATTGAAATGCATTATGCCGAAGTGCTTTTCGAATTTATACCGTCCGGAATGTTTGAAAAGGACGATTAACCAATGGGAAATCGGGAAAATATATGTTTGGAGGCATCGCTGCAGCTGACGCTGCCTCTCTCAACCGTACACCACCTTATGCAATGGTAATTCGGTTAAATTGTCCAAAACATACAAGTGGTAAGAGTGCAGTGAAAAAAAAAAGTTTACAAATATTCTGTAAGCAGTTCTTAGAAGCAATGGTATGAAGGACCAATAACAAATAAATGCCTCATCAAACCATCAAGAAGTCTAAATCTAATCTAAAGTTATTTATTGGTGACGTATAAAACACAACACTATCAATTTTTCTGATAAGCCTACATTATATTCTTTTAAATGGAACACGCTGTATATTATACATGTGTTTAATATATCTTATTCCGATTGCAATAGTGTATCACGTTTTATATTTTAGTCCACTTTTTTTGACAAATCGGTAAAAGTAGTAAATTTTTATACAATTTCAGAGAGTGCCCTGACTGACAAATAAAATAGTATATTATGCAACAACTGCGGTAATCGGCATTTGACTCACGATTTTATTTGATACGAGCGGAGCGCTGGGGAGCGCGGGTTTAATAAAAGAGTGACTTAAAAAGTGTGCGTACTATACATTTTCTACGACCGTTAGTTTTTCGCAAAACAACACGAATACAACATGACTTTCATCCGATTGCTCCCAAACCCCCGCGGTAAAATCTCGGAAATGTCCGAAGTGGCTCGGATTCATGGGAAACGAAATTGACGTGCTAAAGTGACGCTTCCCGCACGCTAGATCGGTGAGTAATTAGGCATTTTGCAGACGGGAGTAGAAAAATATGTTTATATTTGACATATTAGTAAACAACGTCGATTGCTGAATTATTGTAATTATTGTTGAAATGGTTTTTTACGAATATGGCATTTTGAAAAGAGTGATATGCTTCAAGTAGACTTTATCCAGAGCGCCGAGCTCCTTCAAAACATATGTTTCCACGGCTGCAAAGAACTTTGCAGAAAAAAAAGGTATGCCGGAATCATAACGTTTTAAATGAAGAAAATAAGGCAAACATTCTATAAAGCCATTCAGTTTTCTCTATTACTAGAGTATATGAAGAGCATTGTATTTCTCGCGGATCAATTGAAAGAATATAAATATAATGCAGTAAAATTTTGTAAAACTCAAAAACTAATTGCAGAACAATATCAAAGGAGGATGCAGTTTTTTTAAATAGACGTAATGGGAATAATAATTTTTTGAAAAACATCTTATGGACTGATGAAAGTTCGTTCACTACAAAAAAGGGTTTTAATAGACAAAATACGCAATTTTGGTCTTTAAACAATACTAGACAAATTAACGATATTTATAGATGAAAAGTTGACTGGATATCATTATTTGCAACTCTTAGATCACCAAATAGAACAATATATAGAAGATTTGCCTCTAAATATATCAGCTCCAATTATATGGCAACAAGACGTTGCCCCTTCTTACAATGTTGTGCAAGTTAAAATTTTTCTTGACGGAATATCTCAGGGGTTTAATAATAAACGGCGGAATTATGGATTGGGCAGCCAACAGCAACGACTTAACTTTAATGGATTTTTTTTTTGGGGGGACACATAGAAAATCACGTGCATAGAACTCTAAGAGCCAGTGTTCAGGAAAATGGTGGTCACATATTTAGAATAGTTAAAGAATTTTTTAGTTTAGTGTGTCTTGTCATTTTTAGTGTTTTTGTTCAACTTTAATTTTCATATAATTATTGTTGTCGCAGTCAGTCACGGCACTCTTTGAAATTATATAAAAATTTCCTATTTTTGCCGATTTATCAAAAACGAGTAATGGGAATAAGATATTCTATTAAACATATATATAATATACAGGGCGTTCCATTTAAAAAAATATGTTGTAGGCTTATATGTCAGAAAATTGTTAATGTTTTGTTTTATACGTCACTTACTTACAAAAACTTACCCTACAATTATTTTTTCTTGTTTACCCTGATATCTCTAACAACAAAAAAGTTAAAATGTTGTCAAATGTCAAGATAAATTGAACGCACGGTACATTTAGCGCTGGTTCCAATATCAGTTTATTATGATTTGGAGGTCCCTTTGCTCGACTCCTGCTCTTTGTAGGGCTTCAATGAGTTTTGCTAAGATAGCTTTACATGTTTAACAATACTATTATTTTAAAATGGAAAATTTAAAAAATAAAAAAGGCTTTACTGCCCTTTAAATTTTAACACTTTAACGCAATCTGAACAAACATTTTCTTGTGTATATAAGTTTATTATCAGTGTAAGTTAGTGGAATAATCAGCTCATTTTTTAAATATTTGTAACATGACTGTATTTATTTTTTAAACAAGTTATAATATCGGCCGTAATCCACAAAAGATATAAATATGAATAAATATAAATTTGAAAGCAAAGCCACCAATTAATACTTCGCATCCAACCAAAGTCGTTTGTTGTCACACATACAACATAAATACGATAAATACGACCATGATGACTCATTGAACAGCGACATAGATACATGACGCGTACATACAACCAAAATAAATCCAAAAACTAGTATTTATCTATGAATATATTCTCTCTAAAAGATGACGTAGGTTGGATATTTTTTTTTTAGGTAGAAAACATGATTATTTAAAATTCTTTTTTTATTTGTTATCCTGTTTTGCACCCCTTGTTTTGTGCCTATTTTGGAACTCCACCACCACATACGTTTTATTCGATTGATACATCGCAAAAAAAAAACTGTCGTCAAAATTGTTCATTGTTTTTTTTTTGTTTTTTGTTCTTCTTGTTACCATTACATAATAGTATTGGGTTATTATAATATCCTACATTTATACTTTCAATATCACCTGGTTTAATATTCATGTACAAATTTTGACCATTTTTTTATTTCTTGTTATAATTCTTGCCGCACTACAAGTTTTGCTTCTTTTTTGCAGAATGTCAGCAATACTGCCATCTTACTAATGTTCCACGTTTTTTTTCATATTTTATCTTTTTGCTGTTTTACTTGTCTTGCGGGGTACATGTGCCCATCAGCTCTATTGTCGTGTTTCTATGTATTCCAGTGTCGATGGTACTTTCAAGGTCCTTTCTTGGTTTCGTGCTTCTTATTTTGTCCATATCTCCATGGCTTGAATTTTGATTTTTTGTATATTAGTTCGGTGTCCTCCAAATGTTAAAATTGGTCGCTTCATCAATTGCCTTTTCAGCTATTTTTTTTTACTGTGAATATATGATCCTGTATATCTCTTTCCTTTCAGACCCCACCATCACCGGTCTTACCTTTCTCTCCAGTACTTGTTATATTTAACCGGAGTTTAACTCGGTTGAGAAAGCCGACCACTACGCAGAGGAGGGAAAACCTTGATAAACAATCCCATACATCAAAAATTGTCTTAACAATTTTATTTTGTATATTTCCGAAGCGTTAATCTCGGGAAATTTTCGCTAGAAGAAATATTACTCGAAAGTATATAAGTCATAAAACGGAGAGTGTGGGAGATGGCCGGCCATGCCGTTGAGCATTTCTCGAAACACGTAAAGCTGTTGGGTTATCGGAGGAATTGCAAAATATAAAGCCGAATCGCGATATCTTTATACGTGACTGTTTCGGAAGGTGTCCCACCGGACGTGCAGAATATTGCATATTATCAGTTATGTTTTTTATTCTGAAAATTCTTAAAATATAGGTTTTGGTTAGTTGGGAGTTAGGGGTTTCATGAAACAATTATAATTTCTGAAAAAGAATTGTGACAAGATAAACTGGAAGTACTGTACAAGGTTTGAATTATATTCTGATAATGTTCATTCGTTAGGAAAGTTTCATTGTGTAATAAATTTAGCTCAAGCATAAATAGTTTCATAAATTTGGATTTTTACTATGTTGATACGAAGCCTTTAAAAATGTTTTATTAATCCGTTTCTTGAACAACTATAAGGCACTTCAATAAAATAAATAAGAAATAAAAGTTTGGATTTTTATTAAATTATATATTTTCATATGACAATTGTTTCGAAAACACTGTGTCTTTATCAAATGTAATATTTACAAACTACCTGCTACTATATATACCGAAAAATGACCATAAAACCTTAATTAATGTTGTTGTGAGAATTTAACTTTAAATTTAATTTTATACTTTTTATGGCTTCAAAAAACGCATTCACGAACATAAAAGAACGTTTAAAAACTTTCAACTTAAACACAGAAAACACATTTTTGACGACAATTTTGATATTTTACATACAGCCACAAAAAGTAGAAAATTAAATTTATTGGAAGCCATGGAGATTAACAAGATGAGACATTCAAATGTATTGCTTTGGGATTAATTAGATTTAAATACCTCTCCATTATTAACCTTAAATTATCACAACAACATTAATTAAGGTTTTATTGTCATTTTTCGGTATATATAGTAGCAGGCAGTTTTTAAATATTACATTAGATATTATATTACAGATGCAGATTGAAGTGCGCTCCAGTTCCAGTCAAGCTCTGGAGAAGCCAACGGGATGATTGGCGAAATGTTAGCCAGTTCAACTCAACAAAAACCGATGCCGAAGGAATCCAGAAGTTTTATAAAAAAAGCATGTTGATGACCTTTGCAAACGTTATTCGGATATTTGGTCGAATAACAAAATTTATGTCTACTTGAGCAACCTGTATGACTGCAAATCGACAAATTTGTGTTCATTTAAACGTAGATATAGTGGAGATTAACTTAAACGTATCGGAGAACTTTCCACCATTCTGTACGAAATCTAACTTTGTTATCAAATACTACACTGAAGTTTTTATATTCGTCAACAGCTGGAATGCGACTCGTTTGGATCCGACGTTAATAAAAAAAATTGTTGTTACGAAAGTAGAATTCTGTGCACATCTTGACATTTTTTCGTCAATATTTCACAGAATCTGCCAAACAAATGTCTCAGAAGTACTCGCGTTACGAGTAGGTCGTAAGGAATACATAACTCGTCATCGTATTGTTTCGAAACAATAACATTGTCCGACACGTCGAATGAGAAAAAAATCCTAGTTATCTCATTTAGTAGGTCACAAATGCGACATGCATGTTTAATCTAATCTGTCAGCGCGGTGTGGAAATATTTCGTAACGTGATATCCTAGTCAGGGCCTCTGGCATGATTGCACTGAGACGGGGCGACAAACTTTCTGCCAGCTGCAACTGATAAGCGTTATCATAATTTGCCGAAGGCAGTTTTACGTTACAAATCGAATTGCGCAGTTACGCTCCGTCAATGACCTTAGATTTTCGTTGGTGCGATACGGTGGCCTCAAAAATAATATTGTGTCAATTCGAACGCAGGTTTCATTTTTTGGACAAGTAATAGGGGTACATTATGCAACAAAGTCGATAGACGCTACTTTAGTCACGAGTGTTTGGAGAAATTTATCAACGCGTTGGCACACTGTAGTTTTTTCAATGCCACAAACATAACACTAAATGTGTAATATAATATTAAAATAAAATAATATGTCGGAATTTGAACGCACACCCATTTTTTCCCTGTGGTGCGTTAATGCATAATTTTTTTGTCACATCCAGGAAATTTTTCTGCACATCCATTTAGAAATTTTATTATTATCACAACTAAAGGACATAAAACCGTGGAAATAGCTAATTTATTTGTAAAAGAAAGATCTTATAATTGACTTCAAAAGTTAACAAAAGCGGTACATAAATTTCTATCACATTTTCAAGTAAATCCTAAATATTCAAAAAAAAATATTTTGGATTTGTATTGCCATTTTTGTTCAGTCTATAGCATGCAGATTACATCGCAAAAAACATACATTGGAAATACGATATTGACTATGCTTTATTTTTTGAAAATATTTGCTGGTGAGTGAATGCACAACTGGTTTTATCTGTGAAACAAAACTTTGTTATTATAAGTCTAGACAAATCAGCGCATGTAGAATAAAAATCCAACAATTAGCGTGTTCTGTAAGATTAGTTAGTGCCTTGTGCAGTGAATGTTACAGTTCGTAAAATATGGCATTTCCGAGGTATTTGACTCAAAACGAATTAGAGGCGGCTATGGAGGATATCGTGATGGATGAGGATAATAACAATGAAAGTCGTAAGTATTATTTGAATTTACGTATTCCTATGTATTGTAGCATTCCAGTACTTGTGAATTTATGCTAAAAATAACGTGAAAAACTAATTACAGAACACAGAACAGAACGAACAAGATATGAACGATATCAACTGATATAGTTGGAACTTTCGAGTTACACACAGCGAATGATACATCTGTCCTTCAACAGTCCTGTAATTCATCGACTACTGAACCTGATGATGAAACCATGGAATTCAAAAGAAGACTTATGCTTTCTGCAAACCACAGGTTTGCTTCTATTGTCAAATGGAAGAAAGGTCAGATTGAATACACTCACACTCTTATATCCGATGAATTTAGATCATGTGAGGAACTAAAAGATAGGCTTTCTGGAGAAACTCCGCTTGAAATATTTTTTATGTTTTTTGACGAAGTGATTGATTTGATTTTAAATCTAACATTGCTTTACGACTTTTAAAAACCGATAAAACAATTACTCATAGAAATCTTGCACCTGCCATAGATGAGGTGCGTTATGATAATCAAGGTAACCTCATGATTGTTCATGCTAATAAAGCCCGAAGGAGATGTAGAATCTGGCACCGTCACATAATTCACGTTTGTAATAAGTGTAATGTGCATTTGCATACTTCATGCTTTGTGAAATATCATCAAAATGTAACCGGATGTTACCAGTGGTGCATCCACGCATCATAAAATATTATGCGTTTTTTTGTATCAAATCAGGTTCTATTTGGAAAACAATCTAGTTTTAGTTTAAGTTGTTTTCTGTGAAATTTGAACTTTCTTTTGTATATTTATGTATAAATTATATATTGCATCTTATTTGCCCCAAACCATTATTTAATGTTTTTTCCCAGTGGTTCGTTTACGAGCCGGTATTTTTTTGTATTTTTCGAGTTTTTTTTTTGACACATGTAATGTGTAAGTGCAACAAAATAAATAAATTCAGAGCAAAAAAGTATTTTTTTATATTTTTTTATGTTTGGGAAAATATGGGATAAAGTCAAACAAAACACATCACAAAAATCTAATAATAATAATAATAATAATAATAAATCCCTTTTATTGTGTAATGTTTCATCAACAAGAGTATATAACAATAGCTTAAAAGCTACTCCACTGAACCCGACGTTGCATTTAAAATTTGATTTATCTTTATAGGGCATCCATTACAAAAAAAAAGGAAAAAATATTATCCAGTTTTGGGAAAACTTCGGTGACCTCAAGAGTGACTTCAGCGATACCGCTAGCTTAGTTGACCGGATTAAGGATAAAAATGGTGAATCAGAATAAACAGAACGACAAGGACCTACAAGAACAAATGCGAAATAGAAAATCCCTATTAGAACTCAGCTATTCCTTTGATAAACAGGGAGAGAAGCGAAAAAAAATAAATGTGTAATCTAAAGAAGTTATACTTGGAAAGAAAATTTTTCAGTTCTAAAGCATTTACATGTCAGTTCCACCTTACCTGCTAGGATTCTTGAACTTTAAACTCCTCGAGTTTTTACTGCACTTATACAAAAAAATTCTATAAGACAAAAATTGACAAAACAATGTCAGATACGGAATTAGTAGTAACTATTTGTAAAATTGGATGATCTACAGTTTAGAACACACAACGAAAGTGAGGAATATCAGTTTATCTCAATAAATAAATAGGGTAGTTAAATAAGAACAAACGTTGTTCAGATTTTCACATAAATATATTTAAATGACAGCTGTTTCGGCAACACCGTACCTTTATCAAATGCAGCATTTGATAAAGGCACGGTGTTGCTCAAACAGCTGTCATTTAAATATATTTATGTGAAAATCTGAACAACGTTTGTTCTTATTTAACTATTTTAAATGGATTTTCATCAAGTAAAAGCCACTTCAGTACAATTAATAAAAAGGGTAACTATTTAACTAACTATTTAATTTAACAGCAGAAATTTTGATTGCGTATAGTAGTATTTTTCTTTATATTATTATTATATTATTATATTATTCAAGTGACATTTTTGCTTGGTCGCTCCGCAATCGGCTGTTTTAGGGTGGAAAGTAGAAAACCATATCTTTTCTAGTTAACCAAAACAAATTAAATTGGACAGTATTCATTGGTTAAAAGATAAAGGTTGGCAATTAGTGAAAAGCATACCTATATATTGGAATATACTTAACTGTTTTTTTAAGTTAATGACTTTGCATTCAATTGCAATTTGGATATAAGTAAATTGTTGTTAAATTATCGAAATAACAATGGGTCGACTACCAAAGTAGTTATTGATTTCTGTTGGACAGTGTCAGTCTGATAACGCCACTGCCATCATCGAACCTTGAGGCCACTGCAGTTATCGATTGTAAAAATTTAATATATCGTAAGGCTTTCTAATTTGCCTTCTAATTTTAATTTCAACCCCATTAGATTTGTTCATTTTGAGTCTTAGATTAAAACTAGATTACAAATTTTGTCCCCAAACTTTTTAGCCTTTTTTTAACAAAAAAAATAAATCGCTATACATTGGAAACCATTAAACATGGAAATTTTCCACTATGGTTAATTTTTTGTATAGAAAACTGTAGATACTGTAGGTACTGTAGCAACATAGAAGATATTTCAATATTTTTAGTTAACTATAAAACACCTCGGCCAAGAATTTGGATAATTTCTTTAATATTAATCACAACTAACATGAAGGTATGCGAGGTGTTTCATAAATAGAATATTTAAATATAGCGTTAGTTGGGTTAATAAACTTAAATCAGGTATTGCATCATCATTGGATCGTCTTTTCTTTCTTTCCTGGGAGTAAATAGAAACTACACAGGATTGGTAAAAAAGTAGATTTCGATACCAAGTAAATTTTTTTAAATTGAACTCCATTTAGCATGATGATGTACCTAATTTGATTTATGTGAAGTTATTTTTGATAAATTGTAAATATCGTGCTACGGTAAGAGTTTGATCGTAGAAATAAGGTCCAATAATTTTGTTATTGAAAATCTTCGCCCAAACACATCCATAGGCGATTATTTGTTCTCTAATATCTACAATTTTGTCCATTTATCGTACCATATAAACTAAACGCATCCGATTTTTGAAAAGTTGCACATTTCAATCATAGTTTCACAAAAGTTCGTTAGTTCATCTTTGTTTAGTTCATGTAGTAATGTAATCTTGTAAGCAATTACAATTTCAATACTCTGGGATTCATTAAGTTGAGTCATATTCACTTTGGTACACTCACTGATACTTGTTCATTTCAAATATAAATTTCTTTTATTCTTTCGGTCATAAATCCACTGATTTTTAAATATATTGTTCCATATTTTAGCCGTCGACAGTATACGATTCCCAAATCAAATTTAAATGACAAATACTTTGATTCTGTCGTAAAAATTGCTACTAATAATTTGTTGGTCCCGCCGTACAATTTTTCATGGAAAATGAACGCTTAAAGCTACAAAAATTATTCATTATTCAGCAACAACTTGGTTAAAAAAGTTTTAAATTAGTTTGAAATAATAATATAAATAATAGAAATAAATAAAAATAAATGGAAATTTTAGACAATCGATTGGGCATCTTATAGCCAGCAAAGAGACAGGATTTAAACCCACTGGACTTTTTTTGTGGGGTACATTAAAAGAAATTGTATAAAAAAGTAAGTTCATAAAAGTTTTTACATTACAACAAATTCCGGATGCAATTAACCAATTATATATTAAATTCTATATTTAATATAGAAATATTAATTTCATTCTTGGAAAGTTTTGTCAAATGTTACTATTTTATGTATTTTCAATAAACGATTACAGATAGATCAATAATATTAGAGGCGTTTTCAGAATTAAGGTTAAATTAAGGAATTTATAAAAATTGTCAATAAATTTAAAACGAAGCATCGGAGCCCAAAGTTTATATGTAACGTTGGATTCGTCCTTTAAAATGCTAAAATATACAGTTAGTATGCACCGTGACAAAAATCTTTCCAAAATAACCTGAGTCCCAAAGGTAATCACGGGGCATTAGAAAACCATATATATATATATATATATATATATATATATATATATATATATATAATATATATATATATATATATATATATATATATATATATATATATATATATATATATATATATATATATATATATATATTTATTTATTTATATATATATATATATATATATATATATATATATATATATATATATATATATATATATATATATATATATATATATATATATATATATATATAATATAATATATATATATATATATATATATATTTATTTATTTATTTATATATATATATATATATATATATATATATATATATATATATATATATATATATATATATATATATATATATATATATATATATATATATATATATATATATATATATATACAGGGTTTTTCACTTTAAACTCCGTACGCCAATAACTCCAAAACGAAAAGAAATATTTAATTTATGTAAAAAGTAGTCAAAGTGTGGGGTCAAGTAGATATTTCCTAAAGTTTAAAAAATTCGACGCCTGCAAAGAGCTGGGCGTCGCGACGCGTCGAAAAATTATTCGATTGCAGAGACTTTGGAAATACGCGCATACAAAAGTACATATTATTTAAAAACTTTTTTGTTATTTACTCAAACTTATTTACTTTACCCGTTTCTAAGTTATACCGATAAAATACCTACAATTTAATAACCAAAATTATTATTGCAATTAACTACATAATAAGACATTTCAAAAATTTTGTTCAAAATTATGTCCATCTGCTCGAACACAACTATCAAAAACTTTTAACAGATGAGCTTGGGTCACTTGTAGGAGAGGCCTTCTTGTGATAGCGGCACACGCTGCACTAATTTTGTTAATGAGATCAGCCATATCTTCGATAGGTTCTTCATAGATAACGTCTTTTAGGTAGCCCCAAAGAAAATAATCTGGTGGTGTAATGTCCGGGGACCTCGCTGGCCACCTTACCGGTCCATTAGTACCAAACCATCTATTGGGATATTCTCGGTTCAAATACCTCGTTACTATTTGGGCATTATGTGCAGGCGCTCCATCCTGCTGTAGCCACATATTCATTCTAGTGTCAAGAGGCACTTCTTCTAATAGTTCCGGAAGTGTAGTTTGAAGAAATCTTAAATAGCATTTAAAGTTCCTTCGTAAAAGTAAGGTCCAATAAGGAATCCATTTAATATGCCGCACCAAACATTGATACTAAAAATTCGTTGGTTACCTCTTTCTGTAATCCAACGAGGATGGTTTTCGGACCAAAAACGACAGTTGTGTCTATTAACGATTCCATTATTTTGAAATCGACTTTCGTCGCTCCATAAAATTTTCGAGAGAAAATTTGCATCTTGGCTATACAAATCGGACAATGTCGCTAAGAAATACATTCTTCTAGCATAATCGCCTGGTTCTAGTTTATGAACTAGTTTACTTTTGTACGGGTGAAAAGAGTTTCTATGTAGAATTCTCCACGAAGAACTTATGGTAACACCGGTATTTTCTTTTATCTCTGATAGGGATATCTTGGGGTTATTATCAACCTGCTGAATTACAGCAGCAGTATTTTCATCATTTGTAGCCGTCCTGTTCCTATCTCTTTTAGGTTTTATGAAGCTGCCATATTCTCTTAAGTTTTTACATAAACTTGAAAAGGTTTTTGCATCGGGGACTCTTCTATGCGGATAACGCCGTGCGTAAACTCTTTTTGATTCTCTACAATTGCATCTGGATTCTCCAAACACCAGTAACATGTCTACTTTTTCCTCATTGCTAAATTGCACCATTTTCACATAATAATTCTTAGTTTTTTTTAAACCGAACAAATTTGGATATTTCTTGTGACAAAATGTGACAATTTTTTGATACAGCAATAACAACTTACTATACTTGTAAAAATAAGCGTTAATCACATTTTTTATTAATCAAGAAATGTTTACTTTAAATCGGTATAACTTAGAAACGGGTAAAGTAAATAAGTTTGAGTAAATAACAAAAAAGTTTTTAAATAATATGTACTTTTGTATGCGCGTATTTCCAAAGTCTCTGCAATCGAATAATTTTTCGACGCGTCGCGACGCCCAGCTCTTTGCAGGCGTCGAATTTTTTAAACTTTGGGAAATATCTACTTAACCCCACACTTTGACTACTTTTTACATAAATTAAATATTTCTTTTCGTTTTGGACTTATTGGCGTGCGGAGTTTTAAGTGAAAAACCCTGTATATATATATATATATATATATATATATATATATATATATATATATATATATATATATATATATATATATATATACGTATATATATATACATATATATATATATATATATATATATATATATATATATATATATATATATATATATATATATATATATATATATATATATATATATATATATATATATATATATATATATATATATATATATATAATATATATATATATATATATATATATATATATATATATATATATATATATATCATTGCATTCGTCTTTTAAAGGGGTATTTAAGGATGTAATAAAATATAGGGCCAAAAAATGAATCCTTATTTCGCCGCCCTGTGTGTAATTGAGTGACAATTGAAATAATACAACAACTATTGGAAACAATTTTTGTATTAAAACTATTTTTATAAAACTCAGATTTCGAGACGAGGCATAGGCCAGTCTTAAACCGGCCACGCTGTATAAATCTTGCCGGATTAAAAGGTTCATTTCGGCAAATATTACGAAACCATTTTGGAGCAGTGGTAAGATATAGGGCCAAAAAAGGAAAAATTATTCGGCCACCCTGTGTGTAATTGAGTAACAATTGAAATAATACAACAAACTTAAAGATCATTCTATTGGAAACAATTTTTGTATTAAAACTATTTTTATAAAACTCAGATTTCGAGACGAGGCATAGGCCCCTCTTAAACCGGCCACCCTGTATAAATCTTGTCGGATTAAAAGGTTCATTTCGGCAAATATTACGAAACCATTTTGGAGCAGTGGTAAGATATAGGGCCAAAAAAGGAAAAATTATTTGGCCACCCTGTGTGTAATTGAGTGACAATTGAAATAATACAACAAACTTAAAGATCATTCTATTGGAAACAATTTTTGTATTAAAACTATTTTTGTAAAAACCGGCCACCCTGTATAAATCTTGTCGGATTAAATGGTTCATTTAATCACAGTAATCACAACACGGCTGGACAAGAAACGTTTTCAGTTTCAAAAATGTCCTTGGAGAATAACAACGTCAATAGAGGTTCTGACACGTGACTAATTGCTCAGGTGGCATTCCTGATCCTCGTCGAATAATGCTGACGTGTAATTCGCATTTACACGGCGCGACCCGTGCGCATCCATGGATGAGAGATTGCTCTTCATTTCACCATGCTGTATTTGGCACATAATTAGTGGTTTAGATATTAACCTTCGGTGTGTAATGACCTCAAGGGCGCCACAAAACGCAGGAGAGTTTGTTAATTTGCGCCAGTCGGTTCTCAGAAATGCTCTTTGTTCGTCGCCGAGACGGAAATGCAAAATTGCTGTTTCCCCGAATCCAAAAACTTTAAATTGTTAAATGATAATTAGTTTTATATTATTTCTCAACTAGATGATATTCCAAACTCAATGGCCCTATAAAAGTACCTGGAGACAGAGAGATATTTGTTATCCTGGTCGTGTACATTTGTAAAATTTTCTCACCATCGCAGCGTTGTCAGAACTAACTTAAAATTGTGAAACTGTCAGAATTTTCAAATGTAGGTTTTTCTGTTTTTGAATTATGCGAGAGATTCCAAATTGATTGAACGTAAACATCTAGCTTCAACTGTTTTTTAGTTGGAAATTAATTGACTAAAAAATTGTCTTGCAAATAAGTCAATTTTGAATAATCGAAAAAAGCTATATCCAAGCCAAAATTGTCGGGTAAGTCAGCGGAATCAAGTTTAATGCAAAAAATTGAATTGTAAAATGAATTCTCAGTGATAGATCAACATTTTTAACTAATGAAAAACTAAATCGAATGAAATAAAACGATACATTTCATTTTTATGCTAGTCAATGTTATCACGTGATATATTATTTGTGTGCTTGAATGTTGTAGACGGAGAAATACTAAAAAATTGTCGATTTGTTTGCGCAACATTTCGGAGAGATGTAGCACTACTTATTATCAAGTGCAGACTGGTTTTAATATATAAGCCTGCTAGTCTCAGAATTAAAATTAGTCTGGACTTGATAACGAGTACTGATAGTCAATACAAACATAGCATTTCTACTGAATCATTGTCTGCCACCTTCAAGCAAACGTTGGAGACCCGGTTTGCACCCGACAACGAAAATTTCAGTGGCTACGAAAAGACGAAGATCAAGTGAACCAAGAAGAAAGCCCACATCACCTTCTTATTTACGGCAAGGAATAGAAACATCATTTATATAGGATTCCAAACCACGACCAATCTTTTCTTTAAATGATATCCAACAGAGGTTTGAGGAAATAAAGGAACTAACTTGGGAGGAAGATCGATAGGGCTTGGGCAAAAATAAGAAAACGACTTCAGAGAAAGCATGGAAGGAAGCTGCTCAAATCTGAAAAACAACAAACAGGAACCAATATATGAAACTGACAACAATAAATGTCTCTTTGAGAAACCTTTCCAACATTGAACGGCAAATATTGAACAAAGGACAACTTCGCCCTAGCTCCTCGAAAGACGCCAATGTAAAACATTATAAGCTCTATAGAGACGTTACAACTTTAAGGACGTAAAATAGAGGAACTGCGATGGAAACTGTTTTGGAGAACAAAAAGGACGTCGAATACAACCAAGGAAGCAGCAGCCATCAGTGACAAGTCATCATGGATGTGCAGGAATACGACCACAAAATCGAAGAGACACTTACTCGGACTACTTTCTGATGACTAGCATGATTGAAGAAAGAATCTATCGAGTACTGCCTAAAAACCAATGCTATAATACTTCGTTAAGTCCGCATCCTAGTAATCCACCACGTCTTTAGAGATAACCAAAAATCCACAAAGATAATGTACCACTCAGACCTATCTCGAGTTCTCGGGATTCCGCAACCCGCAACTCGATTAGATTTCTCCTTCAATTCGTTTAGACACTTGTGAGAAAAACTCCTTCACAAGTTTGATAGCTTTGACGTGGAAAGTTTACACACCAATGAGCCCTTGAAGGAATCGTTAGGCATTGTTGAAGCCAGATTGAGGATTGGAACAACATTTCCAGGCAGAACTGCGCTACCAAAGTGCTGTCTGCATAATTCTTACTTTCAAGCTTTACGCAAAAGATGGCCTACATATAGACTCCCGTCTCTCTCAGGTTTTAGCGATTATATATATGGAATGATTTCGAACTCACCTTGGGTCTGGCTTCGATATGTTGACAATAACTACATCATCAGGAATGGAACCGATAAACAACTAGATCCTATTAAATATAAACAATGGATCTATATAGGAAACCTACACATTAATGGCCGTATTTAAACTTCAAGTATTACCATCTGAATCATTGAAACTTGTATTTCAATTTAATTCTTTAATGTGCATTTCAATGTTATGATCATGATAATACACAGATTGCATGCTATATGCTCGTCATTCAGATGTGGCATTTTTACGGCAGTATTTTCTTAAAATATGTCCAGATCACGTTAAATATTGAGACAAAAAGGAGTAAGGTACTGGTTAGTGGGTGAAATGTAATGGGATGTGCTGAAGATCCTTTCTGACTTATTCTTTTCTTTCGAACGAAGTTTATTGAAAAATATATACTTTTTGTGCCAAAGAAAGCTTCAGCGCTGGACTAAATAGCAAGCCGAATACTAAAGTTACCGGACAACCGGAACATACCGGAACACTGACTCGAATCTTTTTCAATTTTTTTTTTAATTTTTCAAAAAAGCAAGGCGAGCAAATCTGGTGAATTCAGACTTATTAGCGTGATGAGCCGTTTTCTTAAGCTACTGCTGAAAATAATACTTAACGGAATATACAAGCCTTTGGGGAACGAGCTGCGTGACCAGCAGACTGGTTTCAGAGACTGTTCTGTTTGCGACTACTCACACAAAAAATATACGAATTAAAAAAAAATATATGTTCCATAATTTCTGAAAAAGCATTGGGCTCGGTTTTCCGTAGTTTAGGAACTCAGCCTGCTGAAGCGAGAGCACACAATACTAATGGCAGAGAATCTGGAAGGTCTCGTCGTCGCTTTTTAGAGAGCAGACTAAAAAGAATTGGTCATTCGGAAAAGAATCCTTAAATATTATGTCCGGTCGGTATATGGTTTCGAAATTTGAAGGCGTTAACGAGTAATAGGCTTGAACTATGGAGTTACTACCGAATGCTGAAGATTCCTTGGGTTAAGCATACGTCGAACAAGACGGATTTACTATGATGAACACCCTCAGCAAACTCTTGAACACTATAAAAACTAGAAAAACATAATATTTAGGGTACATTAAAAGAGAATCCAAGTACTTCGTGCTCCGCCTTATTATCCAGAGAAAGATGCAGAGGAACTCCTTGAATTGGATGGAAAAAGGTAAGTAATATAAGGCAGTGAATCGGTCTGCAGCCAGTGGACCTTTTTAGACTTCGTGATAGATTCCAGATCGGTGTCACAATGATGATCGCCGACATCTTAAGGTAGACAGGGCACCAGATACCTAGCTCTAGATTTTGGAATTGAGGAATTGCGTTTTTAACAGTCGTTTTTTCGGTCCACCAAAAATGAATGAATTAAGTTGAAAACTCCACTTAGCAATTTTTTTGAACACCAAGTCACCTCAAAAGCTGATGAGAATATAGTAATAAATAGTAATAAATAATATTTCACGAAAGTTTCGAGAAAGTCAACTTATAAAGACCGTTTCTTTAGGAATATTGTTTTCTTCAAATTCTTTCATTTAATCATGTAATTAATTAAAAACAAACGCCAAAAAATTCGTCAATTCCTTCCGCAAACCTGAACGAGTTTAATTACGATACGTGCTCCGACGTATTGCGGACATAAAAAAAATGTCCCTTTTCTGAGCGCCGGTGAAAACACGTGTATAAACATGTGAAAATATAATCCGTCAACAGGGACGACACGTATGCCAGAGGGGAAGAAAGTTATATAGAAGCGGAGTGAATTAAATTTAAATTAGAGCGCTTTAATAAAAATATTTTAAATTCTCTCTCTTTTTTCTGGTTTGTCGCTTTAAATTAAAAACGGGGGAGGGGTGAGGCAATGGGAAATGTCTCGACGAGATGGCCGCATTTTTTTTATTAGCTTCCTCGAAATTTATTAGGCTCGTATGTGACAGGTGCGATGACAAAAACAAACGCTTATATTGAATTCAAAACGGAGCTCTTGGATTTCAAAAGAGTTTTGCAATACTAACACACCAAGCGGTAAGAAGTTTCCAGATATCGCTGTTTTTTTGTTAAAATTACGAATTTGCAACCATTGGCCATGCAGGTGCTTCAAAACTCAATCCAAGACATAAAATGTCAACTTCTAAAACTGCTATTGCTTCATTGCTGCATTATATTGGGATATATCTGATTGCCACTATGCAATGGGTATGTCAATTTCAAGCATAGCAACAGAACTTGTTATGGAGTATCTAGAAGAAAATATTAAATACATTCAATTCAATTTACCTTTTTTTATCGATATGTTGACATCATAACAGCAGTTCCAAAAAGAAAAAGAGACATTACTAAACTCCTTCAATGATTTCCACAAAAAATTACAATTCACGCTTGAAATTGAGAACCAAAAAACTATGCCTACATCACATACAAAATGAAATAAGAACAAGTTGGTATACTAAGAAAGAAAACCATCGCGTTTTCTAAATTTCAAATCTAATCATCACCTAGCCCAAAAAAAAATCCATCATAATAGGTCTCGCTGACAGACGCAATAAAAAAAGCAAAAAGTGCACTTCTAGCAACATTTTAATTGATTATGTGTTTAGTAAATGTATCAACAAATTCTATAATAACATAAACAAAAACCAACATCAAAATCCGCAAAGCAAATATATATCACTACCATATATACCTGGGTTTTCAGAAAAACTCCAAACCATTTTCAAAGAACACAAAATTCAAATAGGACACAAATGTTATAATTTACAAAAAATATATTCCCTCACTAATCTCAAAGCAAAAATTCCAGTTGAAAAAAGAAGTAATATAGTATATGAAATTAAATGCTCTAATTGTGAGAGTGTGTATATAGGACAAACAAGCTAGTATACACAAAAATACACACATGACAAAAAAAATAATACAGCTCTTTACACCCACACCAAACCAAACACACATTTAATTTTCAAAAAGTGAAAGTCCTACTAACAGAACCTAACACCAAAAAAAAACAGAACTTTATGAAAGTATAGAAATCCAAAAAAACAAAAAATCAATTAATTAGTAAACCGATTCTACTTGTCTAATGGCAAATATCATTTAGTGTAATGAACTATTAATTTTCTAGGATAACCTAGTTTTTTCAAATAGTACCCTAGTGCTAACAAAAACTTTTTAGAAGCGGTACATTTTTTGCAACATTTTGGCACCTAACCTAAGTAGAATGATCTCCTAAATCCAAAAATGCAAGAAATATAGGTTGTGCCATTTAAAATTCTAAAGTTTCTGTCATTTCCGCTCAAACCGGACGTGCAAACATTGATTACATATTGTCAAAAAATTGGGTACTCAATAAATCTTCCAAATTTGAAATTGCATCTCAACCGGTATGAAAGTTATAGAGTATTCCCACTTTCTTGTGTCATCCGGTATAGTATAACTTTTTGTGACAATATTAACTATACAGGATGTTTCAGAACGAATGGGCCTTAGAATACCAGCATATTCTTTGTATCAAAATATTTTGATTCTGATAAAAAGTACATGAAAACTAATTATTAATTATTTATTAACTTAGTTAGTTTGGTAGTTACGTATTCAACATGTGCCCAAATAAATTAAAACTATATGTATCAAAAAATAGTTTTAAGTCAAATTTGTACGAATCACTAGGAATACATTCTACACACTAACAGAGTTTGAAGCTTTTATGAAGTTTGATAAACAGAAACTCATTAATGTTTAAATCTTTTTATGCTTTAAACAGTAATTTTATTCTTTCTGCTTGATTTTTCGTCTTCTGTTTTATTAATAATTGTTGTATTTTATATTCTACACTTCCTTTTAGTCAAACTGATTTTGTAATGACTTGTTATTGTATATAACTTTTTTTTTAATATTATTTTGTTTATTCTTGTTGTTTTCTATAGTCATCTTACTTTATTAGGTGACATTCTTATTGATTACTTTCGTAACTAGATTTTAGACTGGCCATTTCTTTTGGATTATACCGTTTATTTGTCCTAGTTTTTAATGATGCATTTACTTGCTGATATGCGTATAATAAAAAACATATATTGTTGTATATCCAAATGACGTTGTCAATACTATATTTTTTTAGTTAATTGAAGACAATAAATATATTGAGTATTGAGGTATTTTTATTTTAAACAGAAGTATACTTCTAGATATGCTATTTTACTTTTAAGTTAGTTTTCTAACATATAATGTTAAAGTAGGTTTTGATTTCCAGTTATTCTTTTATAAAATTAAAGTAGGCTTTCATCAGTTCCTCAAACAATTGGTACGTTATAATTTTGTTAATTATGTGGTATTTGCTTTTAAGACTAACTAAATGGACCAAACTATGGAGACTAACAAAATGAGGTATTCTTAAAGGCATAAATCTTTGAAAACTGTGAAAATCTGAACATTTTTTGTTGTTATTTAAACTGTGATATTTAGTTTACGTCTATCTTCTGTTTTTTCCACCTGCAAAACCCTGGTTTTCCACATACTCTACATTCACTTTTTTTACTCTTTTCGAATCCTATAGTAGGTTGATTTAGATACCTTGCTGGCAGAAAGAGTTCTTTGCTTTATAAAAAAACATTTGGTTTGCATAAACGTTTCAACTTCATCGTGCTGGCTTTTGGTCGCAATTATGGAAGTTACCTGCCGACGGCAATAAGATTCGGATCCGGTAGATACTAAAGGACCGAGCATTAGGACTTATAAAGGTTTTGGTAATAACATATATTTTTGTGTAATCTTATTAAATTAACCTAAAAAACAGTGACATTAATATATACACATAAATAATTTTTTTCACTAAATGTCTAAATGTCTGTTTCGCTACCAGCGTCGTCATAACAGGGTTAATGTTGTTTTGTATAGAATTGAGAAAGAGTCATCAATATTTATAATGTACTGTACTGTACATTTTTTATCAAATTTACATTACTGGGACTTAAGATACGAGTAAAACTTTCTGCTATGGCATTTGATCGTACTTGATTCCAAAAATGCTTTATGGAGTTACAAAATCATATGGAGGAAGACATAAAACAGCCCAGCCTGTTCAGCCAAATAATCGCATGTGAGCTAGTGAAGTCCTTGTCCAACAAAAATGTATTGCTCCAAAAATTAAATATATTAAAACGTTTCCCTCTTGATATTAAATAGCATAATTTACATAAAGGGTAATCTATCTAATTAGTGCATGATCAGAATTGATGGAGATAACAATTAAAAAGCTAATCTTAATTTGCAGGTGCCAATTCATAAGTTAGCCAAAAACAGCCCTATGATTTTACCAATAAAACTATATAATAAGTTGCCTTTGTCCGTCAAACATATATTGCCTGTCCATTTATTTACGCCAAAATTAAAGATCATTTTGAATAAGAATTCTTTTATTATTTCGATGAATACTTTATATGCAGTAATGCTGATTTCTCAGCGTGGTATACTTTGTGTGTTTTTTTTTTCTTTTTTGTTGTTGATGTATGTTGGTATGAATCTGTTTTTAAAGTTTGTATTTCAGTGTTCTAATGTATTTTTTTTTACTTGTTGACATTATCCGATACTTTTGTTGAAAGTCAATGGAAATAAACTTTATTATTAATATTATTATTTAAGGTCCAAGTGCGTAATCTTTGCGATTCCATTACTACTTGCCAGTTATCTATTTTGCGGTACTTAAATCCCATTTTACAAACAGCTCTATGGAGGGTGGAACGACTGTAAAATACCTAATTACACACCGATCTACCGTGCGGGAAACATCACTTTACCAAGTCAGTTTCGTTTCCCAGGAATCAGGGTCATTTGGACATTTCCGGGATTTTACCTCGCGGATTTGGAAGCAATCGGATGTTTTCAGAGATTTTTGGCACGGTTTGAATTTTGACGTTTGTCAATTCTAACAATTACGTAGAAAATATACTTTTTCTACGACCGTTAGTTTTTGGGGACATTTTCCTAAAACAGCACGAATATATTCACTGACATGACCGTCAGAATTGACAAATGTCAAAATTCAAAGCGTGGGAAATATCTCCGAAAACATCTGATTGCCCCCAAATATGTGCAGTAAAATCCACTTGTGCAAAGTGCAAAAATTGTACAATAGCTGAGTACCGATAAATATTCCTAAAACTGATTTAACTAGTCCTGCCATCGTTTTTATAGGGAAGTTTGACATTTTGAGGTTAGGTTTACTCAGTTAGGTTTTGCCGAAAGAGCATTGTTTGTGTTTTTTGTGATAAATTTAAAAAAATTCGTGAAGGTCGCCCAAAATCCGTGATTGTCCAAGAAAACATTGATTCAGTGAGGAAACTGATTTTGCAGGACCGTCATGTGACTTACCATGAGATTGAAGTATCTTTGGGCATTCGTGATACCAGCATACATACAATTTTGCATGAACAATGGGCCGCTAAAAAAATTGGTTCCACACAATTTGACATCAGCTCAAACAAAGGTTCGTGTTGATTGGTCGAAGGAAATGCTAAAAAAATACGATCGCGGTGCTTCCAAACACTTCTATGATATGGTGAAGAATCATGGATCTATGCGTATGAACCTGAAAGTAAGTAGTAGTCGACTGTGTGGGTCTTTCAGAATGAGACAAAGCCCTCAAAAGTTATTCGTGCGCGAAGCACCTCGAAACAAGTGATTGCCTGTTTTTTCAGGAAAACTGGCCACGTTGTAACTGTTTCTTTTGGTGAAAGGTAAAACAGCCAATTCTGAATGGTATAAACCATTTGTTTACCGGAATTCTTCGAAGAAATTAGAAAAACCAATCGCCGAAGACGAATCACTTTCCACGACGACAATGCTAGCACTCACCGATTAACGGAAAAAAAGAACTTTTTGAGCAATTAAAACGTTGATATGATGAGTCATTCACCATATAGTCCTGATTTAGCAATTAATGACTTCTTTTTATTCCTATTCATTAAGAATAAATTACGTGGGCAACGATTTTTGACACCAGATGAAGCGATTGATGCTTTTCAAAAGCATGTTTTGGTGGTGCCCGACTCGATGTGGGAAAGGTGCTTTGATGATTGGTTTTATCGAATGCAAAAGTGTATTGATCATCAGGATGAAGTCATATTTATTGGTAGCATATAGTTTTTTATTACCAATCCCGAAATATAAAAGGTAGCCCTCGTATAAACATGCTTTTTATCCTTTTTTTAGTGTTTTGCTGGGGCATGCACTATTTGTGTTTAGAAGGATGAGAATTAAAGACGAGACGTGAGCTGGAATATAGAGGAGATGAAACTTGCTGGATTAAACTTAGGTATTTAAGTAAAAGCAATTTTCTGATCTAGGGTAAATCTAGCCTGTAGCAATCTTCGATGACTAAAATAAAAGTTCAACATAATTTATCTTTTAAAAAGAGCGAAATCACGAAAATTCTCCACAATATGCCGCAGAATTTATTTGTTACCATTTGGAAGCACGTCATTGCAATCTAGTTCGAAATTATATATATTATATATTATTTAATCCAAAATCGGAATTCTGGACGCTAAAACGCACATCAGAAACGCATCGTTGGTGTCGCAATATATCACCGAAACGTTAAAATGGCGAACGCGTATATATTTAGAAGACTTAATTAGTAACAAAGGGTGTGCGCGTAATAAACCGGGTTTTGCTTGGGACATTTTTCATGAATCACCCGGCTGCTATTAGCACGTGTTAGTAATAAAGCAGCATAACGAATAACGCATTGCTTTTCGGCGCTCAAGACTATAATTTAGCGTGACGGAGGACATTGCAATGACTAGTTTTTGCAAAATATTTATGAAACCGGTAGCGGGGACTTGTGATTTATTAGCGTCGAAGGGCACGTCGACCGCGAGCGATCTTTAATCATCATTTTATACGATTCAATAATGACGTGGCGTGCACGCCAGGCCCAAAACGCAAGTCGGACGTCTTAACTCGCGCCCACGATTAGGTTTTTCTGGAACACCGATGGTGGGGGGGTGTATTGTGGTTTATCGCCGCAGGCATTCAGCTTCAAGGGTTAGAATAAGTCATTCATAAAATTGCTGTTGTGACCCAAGTATTAGGCATTTCATCAAGGGTCCAGTATAGCGAAGAACGTTGCCTAAATAAGAATAGTTGCCATCATAGAGGTCCAACTAAAAGCCCAAATAGCACAAGGATGTCCGTAAAACACCCTCGGGATATCTGACGGGACATAGCGTCTATCCTAGGGATATACTGTTTCAGCTAAGACATCCTTAAGACGTCTCAAGAATTGAAACGTTCACAGTATATCAGATACGTATGTCCGTAGGATGTTTATTAGGATATACTAAGGATATCTAGTTATAGTAGTTGAGACTTGACGATATAGGATCTTTTGGTACTCGCCTGTAATGGAATTGCCGTATTGGGTATGGTTGGTGAAGTCATCACTAACTAACTTTTGACAGATTTTCTGTCATTCTTTGATCAAAACAACTTTTTTCTGCCAAGCAGCTATTGAATTTTCACATTCTTTTGATGTTTGTGATGTGTTCGCCTTCTTATCCGCATCTGAAAATATTATAGTTTTGAGAAAGACAGGTTTTACATATCTGTACTTTATAAAAAAAGAAAGAACGAGTCTGGGATCTTACATGTTTAAAAAATAGATTTAAAAAATCCCCTTTTAAGTAAAGGATTGATTTGACGCTGCTGATTCTCTCATGAAAGTGATCTTAGATGCTAATCTCCACGATGATGTAGGTATACATTTATGTATTTCATTTCATTAAATACAAACCTCATTAAACTCTCATCAGTAAAATCCCTTTTATGAGAGTAGGTACGCAAAAAAAAAAAACTGGAACAAATATGACTTTTCAGTTCGACAGTAAATGCTTATTTACATGTAATATTTTTTGTCAACCTACAAATTTTCCTAATTTTTTTTTGCTCGTGATAGGAAAAACGTTTTCATGAATTAACCCAACCACCATTTTAATGTGAAAATTGTACTTTATGAAGGGTGATTCCTAAAATTAATACCTTGTTCTTGCGGGGTGATTCTTGCATCCATTTTAAGAAAAAAATATACTAACTGTACTATATAACTAAAAATATAATTTTGATATGGGGGATCTTCTCTAACATCGCCTACATAAATAAAAAAATAGTTTAGCTTTGCATGCCTAAAGTTAACCGCTCAAAAAACATGAAGAAAAAGTGGATTTTATTTTTTGTTTTCAAAAACTGATGTAAAAAATGTAATCTAAAACCTATAGAGGTTACAAAAAAGTCAGTTTTATCTTAACTCGGTCCAGCGATCACTTTTTAAAAAAATTATCAACTAAGCAATCATCGTAATATATATTTTATTAAATTATATCTCTTATACTTTATTTATATTACATTTACTTCCTATTTATTTTTAAAAAACATGATACATACTTACTAAGTATTAATTTGGGCAATTTTAATTTTGAAAATTTCTCCCTTTTCTTTAGGCCCAACCGATTAAATTTCGTTGCAAGTTCATTTGAAATCAGCGGGGTCAGAGTCGTTCCGCATAGAATTTATCAAATCTTCTTCAGTAATAATAATACCACAAAAAAATAACAGAAATGAAAGCACTGGAAGCAGTTAGCACAGCACACAAAATAGTCAAAATAGACGCCAAGTCGCCGTATACCTTATACCGCAAAAAAACAACAAGGCTGAAAAGATGGCGGACGATGAGAAGGAGGAGATGCCGACGAGACTCGAACGAGTCCGGCACGGCACGACGGGTCATTAGTTGCAGCCGAACGGTGTTGTCAAATAGGATCTCTTATAAGCAAATATATTATTTTTACGTTTTTGTAATTTTTTCACTTAGATGAATCCGTATTTTCTATGGTATCTTTATTAAAATAGCCTTTCTTGTCTCCTTCGTGTCCAAACATAATAAAAACAAGTGGATTTTAACGGTTCGATCCCGGTTTTTTTATCTAAAAAAACGAAGTGTTTTCCTTCTCTGTTGTTCAAATTTTAACTTTTTAGGTTTCTGTTCTAATGTTCCCATTACTGCGCAAGGGATCTCCTCAGGCCATCTATTTGGAGGATATCCCTGAGATGTATTTTACAGTATATCCGTAGTATATATGCTAATGTATATCCTAAGAATATCCTCAACAAGTCCCAGGACTTAAATGGGACATTGACCGAATATACTGGGGGATATAACTGTTCTTTTAGTTTGCTACACTCGCACTTAAGTGATGGTACAGGGTTGTGGTATGATTCTTCCTCTGCTATATATTGAGAAATTCAAGGTGGTGCTGCTTCTGTTGGCATCAGAAGTAGGTCATTACATACGTCGCATTGAATTATATATTTATATTATTATATTTATTATATATTTTATATATATATATATATATATATATATATATATATATATATATATATATATATATATATATATATATATATATATATATATATATATATATATATATATATATATATATATATATATATATATATATATATATATATATATATTGGATTGCCCCTGCGTTGGTTTTTGTTGAGTCAACCCAACAGGACGATTGGCGAAACGTCAGCAAGTTCGACTCAGCAAAAACCGACGCAGTAGGAATCCAAAAGTTTTGTAGAAAGTATCGCAGTAGCCTGCGGAAGTTTCTTTGAAAAAATTATCATTTTGTTGAAAATGAAGTGCCTGAAAGGGAACGGCGAAATTTAATTTGGCAGCAGGATGGCGCTCCTTATCACAGAAATCAAGAAATTTGCATGTATTTTGCACAGCATGTAAAAACCATATACTTTCTTTTACTTTGCAACAGGTGATATAACTCATTAATTATTGTAGGATTTGTTAAAATAATACTAAAAAATGTGGCGTTTAAAATTTGGTGGAGAAAAAGATTTAAAATGACTGAGTTATATAACTTCGCTATGTTGTAAGTAAAATTTCTTTCAAAAAAGGACGGTCTGTGGCGAGGTGGTGTTATCAATCCTCTAAATCGAATATTTATATTATGTACATGGGATCTAAATATATTTTTATTATGCAGATATGCCGGAGATTTAAAAAACGAAATTCGATGCTAATAAGAAGCTAAATGCATCTCTCTCCTATACTCCAAATTCAACGAATTGGCATCCTTAAGTTTATATGATATTCGCCCAAATTTTCGGATTCCGTATATCAGACGAAGACAAGAATTTTGCGCTTCTGTATTTTTTTCATTTTTACTGACAGTTCATGGCGACTACTATACAAAAGCTTTAATCTTAAGTATGCGCGTTGAATGCAAACCGCATTGCAGAATCAAAAATAAGTCCCAGATTTCTTACATTGTCTTTAATTTCCAAGCTGCAGTCTCCTATTTTAATATTAATGCTGTTTTTTATATTAAAAACGTCATTTTATTTAAGAACCTAATTTTTCTCCACGTGTTCTGACAACTGGTTATTTATAATTTTTTCTAAGACCTTTGAAAGGCATAACAGGACACTAACTGGTCTTAAATCTTTGAATTCTTGAGGATCATTAGTTTTTCGGTAATGGTATTACCAAAGCTTTTTTCCATGCGTCTTTCCAGAAGCTTGGAAAGACGTCAGCATGTAAGTGTGTCTTATTTTCCGCAAAATATGTCTAGAATTTTACATACAATTCAAAAAGGAAGTAATATACCCGTTCCATTTCCATTTCCATTTAAAATAAGAAATTTGATACTTGCCCACGAAAAATGAATCAATGAAAATGAAAAATATGCTACATTCTAATAAATTAAAGATTTGTAATACAACAATTACCTTCGTATATAACTTTTGGTTCTATTCCTATAGTTTCTGAGATAAGGTAGTCTCCCAAGACAAACGACTCACCCTGTACAAACTCTTTTGAGGTGAGAATATACGTAGCTCTAACGTTCTCCGTTTTTGCTATCCTCCAAGGAAACAAGTCGGAACAAGTCAAAAACACTAATGGTCGTTTAAGTAGTCGACGGCACTATCATATTTCGAAATCGTCGTAGATTTAAGGGAAATGGGAGGAAATTGATTTTACGGAATGCATGAATTTTGAACGCAGCCCGGTCACATTATAAAGTTTTCTATATTTTCGTCATTTTGCGGCATATACGTGCACCGGAAAGTTTCAAAGTTTGCCGAGGAAAATGTATATAATAAACAACTTTAAAATGGGATATTGAGACCTACGCAAGTATGCTTTTATTAAAATCTATGCGAGATATTTACGTGCAACAGAGAATCTTGTAGTTTACGAGAAGTAAACAGGACCGTTCCGCATTTCCCGGCGGATTAAGATATTCTGGGAAATTGTTAAGCCAGGGCCTCGCATTATATCATTTCGTCTAAATGCAGATCCCCAGATTGAGGTAACGGGGTTCTGAGTTTTTTCAATTTTCGATATTCTCATAATTTTATTTTCCCCTGTTTTCCGTGATATGCTATCTCCATGTCTTTGCTAGTTATCAAGATCTATTTCCGGTTCTTTGAATTACACCCGTTTTGGTAAGTTGCCTATATCAATCGAAATAAATTCTATCCGATGATTTTTCAAAGTAACCTCCACAGGCTGCTGTAGCACTATCTACAAAACTTCTGGATTCCTCCTAGTATTAGAGTAACCTGTGGAAGTTTCTTTAAAAAATCGACAAACCTTTATGGGGAGAATATCGACCGCGAAAGTCGAAAGTTATAAGATCACCAACTGAAACTGACAACATTACTCTATACACTGACTTTTTTGTTGGGTTAAAATATCCCATCGTGACAAAACCTCGTCTGTTTATAAAATTATTCGTAAAACTAGTATATATATATATAGGACTCTTCTCCCTTTACATCCTATAAATTGCTTCATCGTGTGTCATCCGAGTTTGAAACCCTTTAAAATATCGTTCATGGCATAAAAGATCTACGTTTATCTTCTACCCAGAATCACATCCAAAACTATCAAACTCATCTCAACTAGCGAGTACTGTGGTAAATAAATCATCGCACCTACTTTCTGAGAAGGAAAGATTATTTTCTTCAAAAGGTTCCAACTCAGTCCCCGCCCCACATAGTATCCCAAAAGAGGAAATCATTTCAAATGTCGAGTCTATTCTAAACAAATTGGCATCTTAAATGGCTAAAGACGTTCGATTTGAAAGCTCAAAAATCCATTTAAAAAATCCAAACCTCCTAAATATAACATTCCAAAGCCTCAGCGCATAGCTCTAAAATCTAATGCCGACATCGTAATTCTAAAAGAAGATTGAGACCGATTCTATCGTCAACATCATTTTTGGAACACAACCTTCAATCTGTTATTAAAGCTTCTGGAACCAGACCTTCTCATCTGAATAAAAAAAGTGCTTTTCTAGAACATATTTTTCTTGAAACGGCCAAAATTATAAATAAACGGGAAGAACAGCGACGGGTCATCAGTCATAGCGACTATATTTATGGAAGCTTTTGAGAAGAAAGCCCTAGACACCTTCCACCTAAAATTATTTTGCTTCATATTCAAAAATCCCCACTTGATTTTCTCAGTGATTTCAACTCTTAGCGTTGAATTAGAACCTAAATAATACTCTCCCGTTCTTAGATATTCTTATTAGCAGAAAATCAGACCTAATATATGGTCATTCTGTTTTTGGAAAACCTGCGCACACAAACCGCATTTCCACATCACCATATGGCCCAGAAACCATCTGGTATCAACCATTTTTTTTGCAGAGCCTTAAAACTATCTGAATCAGAGATTTTAACTTAGAATTAAACCACTCTAGTGATATGCACATTAGCGGTATTAAGCGTTCCATCACAAAAAACCACCGACCACACATCAAAAATAGGTTGTTAAAACCAGATTCACCACTTGATAAAAAATCTCTATACATCTTCGATCCGTCAAAGAGAAAATTCCAGGAGTTGTAATTGTAGTTCTGGTAGTACCACCTAAGTTTTGATTAGATTAGAATAACATATTTTGAATTTGTTTGTGAAATAGGTAATACATGCTCAATAGCATCAGTGTTTAAGGGGTATTACATTAGTTCAATTAATCAAGTTCGATGAGCAAGTCCGTAAAAAATTTAATTAGTATGTACTCAAAATGCACACAATAGCTCAAATAGAACTGACCTAAAGTTTAGGCCACCCATCCGCATATATAGGCAAAATGAATGAATAGTCTAGAATGATCTTGTATAAAACAATTGAGAAGCAATAATCGTTTATTGCGCCGCCAGTCGACTTCTCTTGAACTCCAAAATATTTCTCTGTACTCCCAATGACTATAGTTCTATTCAGAACATGATTACTAAAATTCACAAATTAAGTTGTATTGTAAATAGTGGATTTTTTTAAATAACAATATTTATTAGAATTTACCCACTTTCATATTATATAAGCTCACGGAAAAATAAACTACTTTTATACTATTTACAAAACTTCTGGATTCCTCCTGCGTCGGTTCTTGTTGAGTGGAACTTGGTAACGTTTCGCCAATCATGACATTGACTTCCTCAGAGCATAACTGGAACTGACTCGCATTTTACTCTGTACTAGCTAATATATTGTTTGAGCGGCATAAACATCGTCTCGGTTGACTGATTGCCGTATTGTTTGCTTATAGATTACTATGGATTCTCCGATTTTTCGTGTGTAGCATAATTGATTACACGCAAGAATTTTAGTTGGACAAACAAACAGTTTCAATTAAGCTGTGAAGAATAAAACAGGATGATTGGAGAAAAGTTAGGACGTTGAACTCAACAATAACCGACGCGGGAGGAATCCAGAAGTTTTCTAAATAGTATTACAGTGGCTTGTGGGACTTTCTTTGAAAAATTGACTTTTAAACTACCACTCTTATATCGATATAAGTAATTAGTCTGTTTCATTTGTCTATTCTCCTAGGCGTTGAAAAATTCAAACATGAACCCATTGTTCAAGAAAGGGGGTTGAATGCTGATAGAGTGTTTGTACAGTAAAAGAGGCTGGTTGGATTGATTTTACACTCCCTCTGTGACAATCCTGTAATGACGTATTTCAACAGCATAAAATATTAACGTTGCCATGCATATTCTTATTTAAAATTCTCTACTTATACTAATACTACTAGTACTTATTGGAGAACTGGCGAACAATGCGAACAATTGGTTTAAAAATAATTATTTGAAATTAAATACGGAAAAAACTCAAAAAATATTCTTTTCGCTAGATAAATACAACAAGGGCTAAATTACAATTGATAGTAGACTTGACTGGAAAGTTCATATTTTATCTCTTAACCGAAAACTATCTTTCAGCTTATTCGTTCTTAGAAAAATTAGGGAGAGCCTAGACCAAAATGCCCTAATGAGAGTGTATTATGCTTTATTACATTCCCACATATCATATGGCACAATATTATGGGGAAACTCTGTCAATGCTGTTTAAATATTAAGGATACAGAAAAGGGCTGTAAGAATTCCTGCTGGGGCGGAGCACAATGAACACTGCACTCCATATTTTAAAAAATATAAGATAATGATACTGCCCTGTATCTATATTCTCCATAATCTTGCATGGCTATCCAACACGTGCAAAAAATCTTATGAGTTCCGAAGCACAGACACAGACACAGACATAAGACAAAAATTCTTTAAACATTAACTTGTACAATATGCTGCCAGATGGGTACAGACATACGGCTTTTGAGATGTTGACAACAAATACCAAAGTGTTGCTTATTGAAAATTGTTTCTATAATGTGGACAAGTATTCCATCAAAATTAAAAATTTAAATTAAATTTCTTGGCTTACTGAAATGTGTGAAGATCATAGCATACTATCTTGCACTTTCTGTATTATTTTTATACTCCGTGTTAGAGTTGCTGACCTTTATATTTGTTATTGTACACTATTGTGTTATTTATAAAATACGTTATTTTTTTACACTTTTGTACCTTTTACATGTTGTTTTTGTATTTTACCTTACATTGGCAGGCTGCAGTTATATTATTATTGTACAATATATGGTTAATAAATTCTTCTTCTTCTTCTTCTTCTTGATCACACATAAAAATGCCCCCCACCCCTCACGGGCGCTCCGCTACGCCGGAGGAGGAGCACACCATACAAGCAACGGGGGCTTTTAGAATTGAGGTTATGTTTGTTTTTGTGCTCCTTAACCGGCCTTACATTCCTACTGCCATACTGTTATAATGTACGTCTTCCAAATATGAAAAATCTATCAACACGGCAATTTAAAAAAACACGACAAGAGGATCTTGTTCGCCTTGAAGTGTTTTTCGTTCTACATGAGTCAATAAATTATCTAGCTATATATCTATCTAAAATGCGAAATACATTATCCACACTGTTTAATTATGTTTATCATTGCAAATTTGCATTTTTACGTTTATTAACTCGAAGCGTGGATTCTATCTACAATACGTCTTTTTAGTGACAGTAATTTATAAGCCAAATGCTAGTGTCCGATTATTTGACTTCATTCTTTCCTGCGCGAACGTGATTGTCTTTCTTGCTCTTCTGTCTCTCTCAAGCAGAGGTAATTTGCTCTATCAGGACGTTAATAAGATACATATAAGTTAAAATGCATATAACACTAGGGTATTAAAAGGGTCTGTTTTTAAAGAAGTTAAATACAATTAAACACAAGCATCAAATTAATAAATTTGTAGGCAGTGGTAATCTTGATAGTAATTAGTAATAGTTAGTAATTTATTTTTTTTAGCTTTTATTTATATGTTTAGTAATACAATAGTAAATAATGCAAGTAAATGATATTTTTTCCTGTCGATTCTCTTGCCTGGTCTGTGAAGGTATCAAATATTGCAAAAAAAGCAAACTGCGAGTTATCTTTGTTAAAAAAGATTTTAAAAAATTCTAGTCCTCTCATCGCTTGCAGTCTTTTTACCACTTACATTCGCCCCATCCTGGAATGTGCTTCCCCAGTCTGGAACCAATGGCTATTGCGTAAGTGTGATGTTCTGTAAAGAGTGCAACGAGCCGCTACGCGCTGTGCATAATAGGTTCTCCCCTGCACTTTATTCTTTGTAATAATAATAATAATAATAATAATAATAATAATAATAATAATAAGATACTCTACATTTGGCAATACTTGTTAATGAAGGCCCATATTTTTTCTATATTATTCAATTCAGGATACTCAGGTGGCAAGCGCAGAAGTTTATGCCCGTATTTTTCTAATAACTCATTTATTGGAAATGTAAATTTATTTTCTTGAATTATCTCGTAAATTTCAGGTATTGTTAATTTTTCATTCACTGGGATATTTCTTTCCCTCAGCCACTCAATCAATTCTGCTTGCAGTAAGGACGTTCTGTAACTCTTCCAATCTGAATCTCCTCTGTCTACATTTACCCATTTCAACATAACTAAAAATTATCGAAAGTTTCACTTTTTTCAAGTTTTTTTAATGACCAATACGGCAAATTTCGTTTTTTTTTTAAATTTTCCTAATTAAAAAAAACATGCAACTGGTTCGCTGGCAAACGAATTTCTATCGAGCAGCAAGTCGGAAAATCAAAGTAACGAGACGCTTTTATCCGGATCGGTTGGCAATCGCATCGGACTTCGCTTTGGTAATGACTTTCTGTGTCACCGAACAGTTTTCCAATATTACAGCTAAGCCCAAACTTTTAAGTCGTATAGATTACAAATCACGACGGCTTTTCAGCGCCCGCGGTACCCGATTTAATCGATATTTAATGATAGGGCTCTCTCTGGTCTACGGCGTTCGATATCGACCCGGCAGGGCCGCGAAATTACCTTCTTGTGAAGTCGTCGCGACATGATGACAAATAAATTACAATCGCAATACAGGTTCATTTATCGGAAAATTCCGAATGTGCAAATTTAACGCCTGAGCGTGGTTTTGATTTACCGGAAATCGGATTTGACGAAAACCCATTCCTTCGAATCCTCTACGACGCCACTCATGTTGTCGGTTTTGGTTATGGTCTGTACATAGATATTAGAAAGTGACCAATTGCTTTGGATGGGATTATCCAAGATTATTACCTAAAGTTTCGGAATTTAAATTCAGGTAAAATTGTGGTCCCTAATAGAGAATAATTTAATACCTAGCTGTGTTTAATGTTCTTTGGTTTGGTATACTACTTAGTTTAAGTGTATTAGTAATCATTCTTATTTCGTATGTAATACAGCGTGTGTTGAATCCTGTGCGAATTATGCAAAATATGTGCGAGTTTAGTCTATCTCAGGAGATGCTCCCGCCCAAATGTAGAAAACATTATTCTATTGAGACTAAGGAAGTTATAAACAATGTTCTTTTGACCCTCATTGCACGTGGTGCCAGCAAGCAAGCATCTTTAGAAGAAGCGGTCACATTGACGAAAATTCGAACATCAACTGTATGGAAAATTGTGAAAAATTCCATTTCAAAGAAAAAAAAAAGAAGCGATGCTGACATTTTCTCGAGTGTAGATCAAAGTAATCAAGATATAATATGCCGTAAAAGTTACCAGTTATACGAGGAACAAAGCGTGCTTACATTAGATATCTTAATTAGGAGGCCTCAAAAAGATGAAACCGGTGTTAAATGTGGCAGAACTACCTTATGGAAGTGCATTCAGCACATGGGTTCTAGATTTAAAAAGAAAATGACAAAAGGCAAGTTTCAATGGAATCTTTTAGAATTTCGAAATGGCGACTGGGATATCTAGAAAAAAATTGGAACTTACGGAGAACAACAAAGGCCAATTATTTACTTGGATGAAACCTGGTTCGACACTTATGATACCCCGGAAAAGGGTTGGGTTGACTCAACTGATAAGTGTAAAACAAACGCGCCATCAAAAAGAGGTAAAAGAATAACTATATTGCATGGCTCCAAAGATAGTTGGATTCCAAATGGACTTTCTCTGTCTGCGAGAAACATTAAAGATTCTTCTCTGGATTACCATGAAGACACCACCGCTGATTTATTTGAAAGTTGGTTTAAAAACAAACTAGTTTGAAACATTCCTCCTAATAACGTAATTGTAATGGACAATGCAAGTTATCACAGTAGACAGTTGACTAAACCCCCTTCCTCATGTGACACACAAGCAATAACCGAAAACTAGATGTATAATAATGACATTTATTTTCACGAAGATTATACCAAAAAGCAATTAATTGAGGTTCTACAAAACTTGAACCTACAAAAGGAATAGGTCTGTGATAATTATGCAAAAAATTTACGGCATACAGTTACGACATACATGTTTGGCACCAACTGAAATCTGCCATTCGTCGTACCAATGTTTTACCCGATTTAAATTAATAATAATAACAAAAAGAATAATTTTTCAAAGAAACTTCAACAGGCTACCGTAATAATTTTTATAAAACTTCTGGATTCCTCCTGCGTCAGTTTTTGTTGGCTCGAACCAGCTAACGTTTCGAAAATCATCCTGTTGGCTTCTTCGGAGATTGACTGAAACTGGCTCGCATTTTACTCTGTACCTGCTTTTATATTGTTTGAGAAGGGCGGAACTAAATGAGGAGCATAAACGCCGTCTCGGACGACTGATTCCCATATTGGTTAGAAACTTGAGTCACGGTTAAAAATAAAATTTTATGTTTGGTTTCGTGATTGTGAGTGAGTGTGTGTGTTAAGGCTCTTTCATGTTCTTTGAGCCTAGTTGATATTTTTCCTCCGGTCTCTCCAATGTAAATTCCTGGCATCTCAGATGGAATTTTGTGCATGGTAGATAGAAGATGTTGAGAGATTTTTAGACAAATGGTAAATCTGGTTTTCACGTTATACTTCTTTAGAACTTTTTTTATAAAAAATTATAATAATATTATTTGTTTATTTTTTGCACTTCGTATTTACATGTATCTGTTAGTAGTAAACCAAAAGCACACAACAAAAACATGAATTGGGAATAGTATATTATGCAACAAGTGCGGTAAACGGCATTTGACTCAAGAGTTTAATAAACGAGTTACTTAAAAAGTTTACCCATCATCTTGCAACAGTACAGTATCTTATTAACGGAAAACTACTTCGGCTAGTTATCTTTTACTACTAGATTGACTATAAAGAAAAATTTTATACTTTTTATAAAACTTCTGGATTCCTCTTGCGTCGGTTTTTGTTGACTCGAACAGTTGCAGTCAAGCTCTGAAGAAGCCCACAGAGTCAACAAAACCCAAGCAGGAGGAATCCAGAAATTTTATAAAAAGTATTACAGTAGCCTGTGGAAATTTCTTTGAAAAATTAAAAGTTTAATAATTTTTTCTTTACATTATTGGGAACAGCATTATACCGTTTGTAGATACAGCAGAAAAACGATCTTTCAAATAATGCTTTACGATGCGGGGGAGAAGAAATAAGACTCCTATATCGAAGATTGAAAGTGTGGACATCCGTTCAGCATTTTATTTTGTCAAAGAAATATGGACGGATGGCATTTAAAGTTATATTATATTAAAAAAGCGACTGCATGAAACTGTCTACGTTTTTCCATTGCTTCAATTTGCTTCACGCAGTTTATACCATATGCAATCACGTCACCTTACACCATAGATCAATCGTAAACGCGATTTTTGCACTCTCTATATTCTGGCTACATCTTTTTGATCCAAACAATGACCATAAACCACATCTGCACAATTAAAATAAGAAAGTACCAGCAAATCCATTTTGAAGTAAATTATTAAAACGTAAAGACTGGGACAAATGTGTTTTAAACTCTCACAGGCTTTTTGAATGCACTTATTTCCGTGGGGCTTGAATCGCGAATCACTACCAAAGTCTAAAATGTTGATCTTTAACACGTATTCGAAAGTGAGGTCTAATTACCTCATTTTATTGACCAAATAACACAAGGTAAGATTTGGTAACATTTATTTCGAGATAATGCGAGGCTAAAAACTCTTCAACGCGCTTGATATCCTTGGCTATAATTTCCATAGCCTGCAGGAAATTTTCTGTGAGAAATAAAAAATATTGGGTATCATCAGCATAGGAATGAATTTTGCAGTCCTGTAAACAACCACTCAAACAAGGTTTTTATAGGACAATTTAATATGCCTTAGTATGATTTTTTATATGCGTAGCTAGGGTCAAAGAAATAAAACATGTTCATGCAGTGGTTATAGTGATAGTATTCGTTTTTAACCATTTGGATAGCGCTTAATTGTGTTAGCTTGATGCATACTACACCGCAAAAAGCCGCAATCGAATGTGAACTTCTCCAACGAGCTGTTGCTCAACAACTGGATATGACATGCGCAGCAGTTCAGTATAAGGAGAGTGGATCCGTTACTAGGCGTATCAACGATAATAAGAAATCGTCACCTTAATGCGGTTCAAGTGCAACAACAGCTCCACGAACTTCGAAGAGAGGCTATTAGTCAGTAAACAGTGAGAAGAAGACTGAAGGAAAATAACCTTATCCCAAAAACGACTGTATTGATCTGTAGGGACGGCCGTGGTCAAGGGGCAGGAAGTTTAACAGGTGGTAGTTACATCAAGGATACTTTATCAGACCACGTGGTACCATATATCGACTACATTGGAGAGAAATTCATTTTTATACATGACAATGCTAGGTCGCACACCGCAAGGATCGTGCGAGATTGCATTACAGAAGTCGGTTTTCGAGTTATGGAGTGGCCAGCATGCAGTCCCGACTTAAATCCGATCGAACATTTATGGGATGAGCTAAAACGAGCTAGACTTCGTAACCCAATCTTGATGCCAGAGCTTATTGTTGCAGTAGAGGAAGAGTGGCCTAACCTTCCACAAGAAACCGTAGCGAACTTGATTAGATCTATGCCTAATCGAGTAAAAAACTTTATTAAGGCAAGAGGGGGTCATACTCATTAATAAAAAATCAGTGTTGAGTTGCTATATGACTCGTGCAGTTATTTTACTATGTCAAACCTAAAAAGCAGAAATAAATTTTAATCGATTTAAACTAGTATTAAAGCATATTAAATTGTCTTTCAAACAGCTTCTTTTTGATCTGATTAGTAGTTTCTAAAAAAAAAAGAAATTGAAGTCAAAACTCCACAATAGGCCGATTTCTATGCTGGCCAATTAAGTTTGGCCCCCTAATATCGTGACACCCCGTATTTTTTTTCTTTATTGGGCTGCTGCTCGTGGATAAATAAATAAATAACACTTTTTGAAAAATTGGAAACTATTTTCACCTTGGTAGTCGGTACTGCTTCCGCACCATCTCTGGGTAACTAAATTGGCGAGTTTCTAAAATAATCGCAATTTTACGAACATCGAGGTTTTACCTCTTATCGTATCGTGCAGATGGGAGGCGCTTTTATTATTCAAACAAATGTTATTTAAATTACTCTCAATCCGAGTTTGATGCGTTTTAATTTAAGCCGGTGTGCTTCACCCAATCCCATAAATAAGTTTTATCGGTCAATGGAGCCTTTTTACTGCAAATTGTTTACATAAATTCTGTATATCCGCAGTTTATGCGTTTTATCTAATGGAAATAACTAACAATTATGACAAAAATATAGACTCCGTCTTTATAGAACGCCGTTTCGGATATTTTTACGTCTGTTATCTTTTTTTTTTTATAATTTATTCCAATAATTGTTTCGAAGCGGCTTCTGATATTAAGCAACTGGAAATCCTTGTCAAAGGATTGTATTATTGATACTTCAAATCGGGAAAGTTTCATTGAAACATAACCTGGCGTCTTCATTTTCCTCTTGACAGATGAGGAGTAGTGACAAAAGCTTCAAATACATTTCATTCCCATTGTAGTAAACTAAGCTACTGTTAGATTAATGCATGCCCTTATTTGGCTAGCCCAGCGGGTTGGTGATCTTCCATAGGGTTTTCAGATTATCTTTTGTCATAATCCCTTCTTTGTTGATGGCCGAAATGTCTATTTTTGAATGAAGCTTTCAAAATTATTTCACATATATTAAAATCCGAGAATCTGGAATCAAACTTTCTGATCCCTATTGAAAAATGCTTGTCTGGAACATATTTTTCTTGCAATGGTCACGCGAGGAACAGCTATGGGTTGTCCGTTATCACCAGTCATCGGGAATATATTTCTGGAAGCTTGTGAGACGGATCCTACTTAAAAAAGTCATACGTCATCTATGGAACACAACCTTTTTTTGTTATTACGGCTTATTTTCTCTTAGAATCAGGGCAACAATCTCCCAAAATTGCTCATCTATAGGGACTCCCTAAGATTCACAAACCAGGAGCTGTTGTCAGCACTATTGGTTCTCCAACATATTCTGTAGCAAAAATCTAGCTTCTATATTAAAACCCGTCACAGGGAAAACTAACAGTTTCGTACTTAATTCGTTTCACTTCATCGAACCATTAAAAAACATTCCATCCAAACTGTGTTCTGGCTAGTTTCGTCTCTTTAGTTAAGTCCCTATTCCTGAATCTCTCAATATTATATCGAATATATTAAAAGCCGAGAATTTGGAACCAAACCTTGCCTGGGACAGATTTTTGTCATAACTCCATTTTCATCAAGTCATCGCGAAGATACTTATGAAAGCTTCTGACCTAAAACCAAAATCATGGAAACCCTACTTTGCTGATACTTTCGTTCTGCTTATTGAAAATCTACGCACACACCAATACCTAGATGCATAGTCACCCTCCGGTCCAAAAACATCGGTTATCAACTCTCTTGTTTTTAGAGCCGTAAAACTATCTCAGTCCAAGTCACTGAACTCAGAATTAAAGCACATTACACCTGCTTTTCCACATTAAAGACATTAAGCGTTCGATCAGAAAATACACTTCACCACAACCTTCCAATAGCAATGAGGCCGAAAGCAATCCCACGCTTCCTTCATTCAAAATATCACTGACCGCATATCAAAAGTTATAAAGAATTATAACGTCAAAATCAGATTTACCATTTGTCCAAATATCTCTCAACATCTTCGGTCCTTCAAAGATAAAATTTCGTTTGAGATGCCAGGAGTTTACAGCAAAGAATACATTGGAGAAACCGGACAAATAAACTCATCGGCTGTTGCTGAACACAATCACGTAACCGGACATAAAATTTTATTCTATAAAACTAGAATTTTTGAATGTAATCAATTCTAACCAACAAAAAATCCGACAGTTTATATAAATATAAAAATAACCTAACAATCTTAACTGCGACTCAGGTCTCTACCTGCCACCAATATGGGAATCAGTCATCAGAGACGGTGTTTATGCCCCTTATTTAGCTCCCCCCTCCCCCCCTTAAACAATATATAATGCTAGCCAGTTCCAGTCAAGCTCTGAAGAAGCCTGAAGAAGCCAACAGGATGATTGGCGAAACGTCAGCAAGTTCGACTCAGTAAAAACCAAAAGTTTTGTAAAAAGTATTACAGTACCCTCTGGAAGTTTATTTAAAAAAAAAAAGTTTAACGCAAAATATAAGGTCCAGAGGGAGGAAAATTGAGAGGAAATTAATAGAAATTGTTTTATTATGTATTGAAAATGCCTACCGTTGGTTTCTTGACAATATTATGCTAATCGGTTTAAAACCCATGCGAAAACATTACTCAGGATATTTTAAATCATCTAAATTTTGTGGTTTTTCTTTATGCACTTTGGTTTTACATATCTCCAGAGGAAAAAATCCAATGGGGTAATATCTGAAGATCTTGCAGGCCATTCAATTAATCGAAACGAATTCCTTATTACAATTATCATCAATTATTTGAGTGCAGAGCTATGTCTGTTGCAATGTCTAATTTTGTTTAGTAACTAGATATTCAACGCAATAAATACAATCTTCCTATACTAGGCTTACCGGCACTATTTACTTAATCCAGTACTTTTAGCTACCGTATTAGTTACTTTTGTATCCCATTGTTGAATCTATGCTAACCAAAAGTCATCAAAATCTCTCAACGTTCTCCATCACTCAAAAACAATGTTTCGTTCCCATGTATATGCCTCAATGGAGAGACAGGATGAAAAATATCAACCAGGCTAAAAAACCTACCACGAGACACAAAGTCATCAGTAGTCTAGTAATATCTGAAGATCTTGCAGGCCATTCTATTGATAGTATTTCGTTATGAATTATTTCAAGGCAGAGTCTAATTTCTTTTAGTAACTAGATATTGAACACAATAAATATTGGGTTGTTCGGAAAGTCATTTCGTTTTTTTTTGGGGAACATGAAAGACAGTTTTCGTATAATGAATAAATATTTTATTGGCCATTCTGGTCCAATACCTTTTGCCATCTTTTTGGCAGTAACATAATTCCCCTCTCATAAAAGTTTTGGTCCTTGCTGGCAAAAAACTGGTTCAGGTGGTTTTTGACATCTTCATTTGAGGTAAAGGTTTTGCCATCCAAAAAATTTTGCAGGGACCGGAACAAATAGTAGTCGGAAGGCGCCAGATCTGGAGAATATGGTGGATGTTGCAGCACGTCCCATTCAAGCTGTAAAAGTTTTTGGCGAGTGACCAAACTTGTGTGAGGTCTCGCATTATCCTGGTGGAACACTACACCCTTCCTGTTGATTAATTAGGGCCTCTTCTCTTTAAGTGAATCATTTGTCCAGTTGATGACAATAGACTTCTGAATTAATCGTTGTATTGTCCGGCAAAAGCTCAAAAAAAAAACGGTTCCTTTGACATCCCACCAAACGGAGAGCATCACCTTTTTTTGGTGAATGTTGGCTTTTGACACGCTTTGAGCCGGTTCATCTTTTCTGCTCCATGACCTCTTGCGTTTAACATTGTTATATACAACCCATTTTTCGTCCCCAGTAATAATCCGCTTCAAAAATGGATCATTTTCTTGACGTTTGAGGAGCGAATCACACACGTCAACGCGACGACACAAATTTCGCTCCGTAAGGACATGGGGCACACACACATCGAGCTTCGAGATTAAGCCCATGCCTTTCAAATGGCCATAAACAGTCGAATTCGACAAATTTAATCTCTCACCGATCTTTCGTGTGGTTATTCGCCGATTTGGATCAACTAATGCCTTTATCGCATCTTTGTCAGCTTCGACCGGCCTTCCAGACCGTGGTGCATCTTCGACATCAAAATGGCCTGATCGAAATTTTGCAAAAATGCTGCTTATTGCTCTCCATATTTAAAAGGGCACCAACCAAAAACTACTGCGTAGAATTAATAGAACTTTTTCACACACAAGCCTTGCAATATCAGCTCTCAAGACATATAATGGTTATGCGGCTTAAGTGTGAAGTTGACGGGAAAAAACGAAATGACTTTCCGAACAACCTTATACAATCTTCCTATATTAAGTCTATCGGCGCTATCAGCTTAATACAGTGCTTTTAATTACAGGATTAGTTACTTATGTACCCCATTGTTGAATCTATGCTAACCAAAACTCACCAAAATCTCTCAAAGTTCCCCATCAATCAAAGACAAAGTTCCCTTTTTATGGATATGCGGCGAAGAATGCATGGGAGAGACAGAATGAAAAATATCAACTAGGCTAAAAAAACTACAAGATCCTTGACACCACGAGAAACAAAGTCATCAGTAGTCTAGTAATATCTGAAGTTCTTGCAGGCCATTCTGTCGATTGAGATGAAAGTCCTTATTACCATTATGATTAACAAGTAGTATTTCGTTATCAATTATTTGAATGTAGAGTTATGTTTGTTGCAGTCTAATTTCGTTTAGTAACTAGACATTTAACGTAACGTTGAGGATCATTCTCGCTAATCTCCAACACTCTCCGTCGTTAGTCAGCGCCATTAGTTGAGAGATAAAACCCATCGACGCTTCTTGTCGTCTAAATTGCTGGTAATGTCGCCCGAGAAATCGTGAAGCGCTAACGGTAAATATGCTAATATGAAGAGCAAAGTCGTGTTTATGTTTCAAAACCACAATTCATTATAAGAATGCACTTTATTCTGTTCACCGTCTACTGGTCACGCCAACAAAACAAGATTCTCCGAAACTAACTAGGTACTAATTTAGAATTTGTAAATTGTAAATTCACTAAATAATAATGCCTGAGCGCTTCGCTAGTTATAACGCGGACGCGTCTTGAATATTTCGCTCAAAACGACCGAAATAAAAATAAAAGGCGATAAACATCGAGACAGAGATTTTAATCTGCAGCAGTCATCATGTAAACTTGAGAAACACAAGAAAAGTTTGAATTATTATAAATAAAAAAGGTAAAATGGATCCACAGGCTGACAAATATTTGAAAACATTTTTAATTATACAGGGCTTTTCGTGAAAGCGTTGCGGTATATTTTTAAATGTAATTCGGGCATATTTATAATAATACTGCAAGTAATTGATCAAATTGATTGACGAATCCTTTAATTCTTTTTAGTTTTATTCAACGTTTCAATACCTACGAATATTATACAAACTAAAAATTTTTTTTCGCACCTTAATGTTGTTTTCCATGAATTATAAACCTAGAAATATGAATAAACTGTGATGCCATTCTAATATTTTTTGGAGGCAACTTAAACAAAGTATTGAAAATAAAATATACATTTGGCTTCTTTTTAACTGGAAATTTACTGTTTAATGGAAAAAACATTGATTTTATTATTTTGTAAAATTTACTTTTAACTCATTTTTGTTAAGCATGATTTGTAATAAGTATTTGTAAATTAGGCGACAACAGATGCCATCTTTATAATTCGCCAATTAGTGGAAAAGTCAATAGAATACAACCTTAGCTACTTGTGTTTCGTGGATCTAGCAAAAGCGTTTGATAAAAAACGACTTAAAGTATATCCTAAAATACTAAGAATCATAGAAGAACTCAATTAAAACTGCTATTTAATAAAACCGCAAAAGAATACAATACGGCAATATCAACAGAGAAAGCTGAATGTCTAACAGTATGTAAGGAACCAATAAGATGTAAGCTGGAGATAGAAGGGACAATCATAAAGCAAGTAATGTCATTAAGATACTTAGGAGTAGATTTAACAAGCCACCGAGATATTTACAGCAGGGGCATTAAGGGATATCGTGTGGAGAAATAAACATCTAGGAATAGAAACGAAAACAAGAATCTATAAAATATGTATAAGACCAATACTCACGTATGCCATAGAAACCAGAGCCGATACAAAGAAAACAAAACTAGCGCTAAGAACAACTGAAATGAGAACATTGAGATGTATAATAGGAAAGACTATACGAGACCATGTAAGAAAGGAAGATATCCGGCAACAATGTAATATTCAAGATATAGTAAGATGGGGAGGAGAGAAAAGAAGAAATTGGAATCAACACGTAACGAGAATGGAAGAGCACAGATTAGCAAAGAACACAAGAGATGGGAAACCGGAGGGGAAAAGATCAAGAGGAAGACCACAAAAAAGATGGCAAGATAGCTGGTCATCAGAATCACAAAAGAGATTATATATTACCCAATAAACACAAGTCATTGGACATAACGTAGGAATAAGAAGAAGTAGAATTCCTTCCTTGTTATTCTTTAACGACAACTTTGCAATTTTGGTTTAGCAGCAAAAATGTATTTTAAAGAAACATTTTTGTAAATGATTTATAAAAAACGGATATTACAACAATCTTGAACCGATAGGCATAAGGCAATGTTATCAAAATATTATATGGGCAATATCCAATGCCAATGAAGTAATTAGAAACTGGGTATTCCATTTCAAATTCCAGAGAAAAATTAAATTGACAGTAGTAGAAATCCAATAACTAATTTTAAATGTTAATGTGCTGATTCCAAAAATGGCAGAGATTTTGTCTATCACCGGTTTTTGAGATATTGATTAATTGATATTAGTTCTTATAAATGACAAATATAAAGCAATAAATGCAAAGGTCAGAATTAAAATTTCTTACTTAAAATTAATTAGACTCTAATTAGAAAACTGCTTACCTATAACTGTCCCTTGTCCAGTCTTCCTACACTAGATTTACCGGCGCTATATACTTAATCCAGTGCTTTTAAATACTGTATTACATACTTTTATACCTTTAAGTGCCTATGACGCGATACCTCTCTACCTGCTTAACCTCCACTAAAATAAATATTTTAAACATAGAATTGGTTTATTATTAAGTTTTAATGGTTTTTTCTTAACAAAATACTGAATTACGACTTTGGCATCCATAAGCAAACAATAGGATACCAATGGTTTGGAGAGAACCGTGATACCATTATGAAGACTGCTATTTTTGACTCTTTAATTTTGACATTTCTCGATTCTCCAAGAAGATGTACCCGTTCTCTTTTTCAACGGTTTTCCTGAACTCAGTGAAGATGGAGAAGATACGAAGTTCAAAGAATTAAACTAGAAAACGACAACAAATTGGAAGCAGATTTAACATTTCCACAGTGTTTAAATTATGAAGAATTGAACGATCTTATAAGATTACTGCTAGAGCCTTTAGCGAGACTGTCCTAGGAGACCCTATCTAGTTGGTAGTTTTGTAGTTTTTTTATTATACACTTAAATCATTATGTTTTTGTTTTTATTTTATTCTGACAATAGTAATATTATAACATGAAATACATATTTTTTATTAAAACCGACGCAAGAGGAATACAGAAGATTTGTAAATGTATTAGAGTAGTCTGTTAACAGTATCCCAAAGATCCCATCATATCGAAATCTCATCTGCTTTTAAGATTCTTCGTAAATCTAATTTTGCTTTACTTCTAAAGTGAAAGTCATACCTGTAAAGTAGACCTAATCAATGAGACCCTTCTGTTTTAACATTTTGAACTTGCTTCGATCTTGTCCTCATCCGAGTTTGATACCATTTCTTGACAAAGTTGAAAATCTTAATGTAACTTATACCCAGAATCACAGTCAAAAATTTAAAAAAGCTAACGTCAATATTAATGAAACCATCACACTATTCTCAACTACCAAACACTGTGAGAATTTTATCATTGCTTTCTAAAACGGACAATTCAGTTCTTGCAAAAGGTTTCAACTTCATCATCTAGTCATCACGAATATATTTATGGAAACTTCTGACCTCGACACTTTCCATCTAAAGCGAAAATTATGGAAACACTATGTTGACGATACTTTTATTTGGCCTCATGGTCCAGAATCCCCACAAGATTTTCTTAGCTCTTTGAAATTTCAAAATATCAGACCTAACATTGTATTATTAATGCATTGTCACATCATCATCCGTCCCAAAAATGGTTTGCAACTTTCTTGTTTACGGAGCTCAAAAACTATCCCACTGAATCCACAATCTGCTCTTCTTTACACTTCACCACAATCTTCATGAGAAAACGAGTCCGAAAGCATCCCCACACTTGCTACTGTTGGAGGGACAGGATGAAAAATATCAACTACACCACTGACACCACGAGAAATAAACTCATCAGCAGTCACGGAACATAATCATTTTCACGACCCTCAAGCCGTATATAAGCAGAATACAATGCCGACCAGTTTCCTTTGCCTCCAAAGAAGCCAAGACGATCGTTGGCGACACCTCAGCAAGATAATTAATCAGACGCGTTGACATTAAATTTGGAGTACCTCAAGATAGTATCCTGGAAATGGATACTTGCCAATTTAGTCTGTTACTTAAGCATCTTAAATATTATATCGGTCTTTTGATGACAGTAACCATCAACAAATTAATAAATGCATTTGCACAATGTCGTCTTTTATAGATTTTGACAATTACTTGCTGCTTGACTAGATAAAAAACACATTTTGATAATAGATGATGATTTGACATTGCAATTTCCTGATTTATATAGAAGCATGGCCCTGTATTTGGATTATAAACTTAGATTTGCTTGCTTATAAGCTTAGGTAAAAAAACTTCTATGTGACTACTTGCGAAATTTCAGTTAAGTCAGTGCTGTGCAGGCCAGAACCTGTAACGGGTTCAATTTGTCATTGGCTACTTCGACTTAAGTTTTTCACATGTAGGTTAATAATGCTCGGAGACTACCTATCGAATTTTTTATTCTCACAATTACACGCTATCTTGATCATCAAAACTACTGGTATTGCTAATTATTCTTCACTACTTCATTCTGTTCGAACACACTGTAACTGCTTAATTTCTTGGTGCGGTTTGCCTGCCCTAAAAGAAATGTAAATAAGTGTAAGCTCTTGCATTTTTGCTGCAATTCAGGATTTTACTGCGGAATGCGGTTGGATTGCACGAGACGATTGTCCTGTACTCTTTCTTATTCACGAACTAACGGCAGTTCCTATTCTTATCCCTTGTTTTAATTTATTTACACTTGTTGCTTTTTGGAGAGGTTTCTTTCTTTCTTTCTTCTTTACTTCTAATGGCCACGACTGCATAAGGTCATACGGCCAGCATACACAATTTTTAACATTATTCAGATATCCTAAAGAATGCCTTCTTAAGAGAAGGGTCTGGACCAATCCATCATCCTCCAGGTTATTTAACGTATACAAAAACGGAAACCACTTCTAAATAAATTGTCATAAAATGACCGATTCTTCAAACGGCTCCCGCAATTATCTTATACGGGATATCCGATCCCATCCGGCCTGGTTACAAGCCTGAATACAAGAAATACGGAAACCGTGTTAACATACACCTCATGGAATTACATATCACGAATCCGTGTACATCCGCGTAAGACGAACACTATTTCCCAAATTTATACGCACTACGTCTCTAACACTTCTGATAACAAATATACGTAACAATATATTCTTTAAACGACAGTAATATCGACCGATTTCTACAAATTTTTGGAACCGGGCAGGAGATACCTCTGCCTTGTGCAATGGTTCCGGGAATCTTTGGAGAGGTTATATTTCAATCGTCTGGCAACGCGAATGCACCCGGCCATTAGTACAGTTAAGCACTCGATCTTTGGCCCATGTTCGTCTTCGATTTCCTAAGACATTACTATGTAATCTCGTTCAAGTGTGTGTAATAATTGGTTTTTATTGATAATAGCGGGTAGTAGTTATGTAATAATTGGTCTCCTTGCGTTGATTAACTCCTGTCATTATTGGACCATTGACCCTAGTGATGTCGGACTAATGGACGTAATTAGCCAATATATGGAGATTTAAACTGACGTGCCTGTCGTATTTATTTATTATTTATTTGCCTAGAACTTTGTTAATTTTGTGGGTTTGTTTGGTGGCTAGTGAGCAAGGACACTAGTCACTATCACTAAATTTTAGTATAGGTTGGGATATTGTCCTAGCTGGCGCCCCGGTTTCCAACCTTTTATTTATTTTTTTATTTTTTTCTATACCCCGCCTATATTTTGAGAAACTGAGCTGCTTGGACCCTATACTTACTGCTTTCAATCGGTAGCAAAGTGAGCAAAGTATAGTAGAATTGCTTTGGTCTCCCCTGCACCTTCAGTGGAAAAGAGACGTGGCAAACCTTGTCTTGACTCAGTCAATAAAAGACGTGTACAAACACTTCACAACTCATGCCCAAGTTTAATTTATTTGATATGAGGCATTTATCACATCAATAATGAAACCTGACAAGTAAAAAGTATAAAACGATTAAATATAGCTTACCTCAAAAGCTAGATCCGATCGGCAAAATCTGAGGACTTTATCGGATTCAAACAATTGTGTAATACGCAAAAATCGCGCCAAAAATATAGCTATTAAAAATATATGTTTTTTCGCTATCACGCTTTTTCGCAACGCCCTATACAATTTCAAATATTTTTGAAATATACGCAATTAATTTAAAAAAAAAAAAGATTATTTTAATGTAACATAATACCGCAGTTCCCTCGCATCATTCAAACTGTTAAATTATTAATATTAAATTAATTATAGCATCGGAAATAGTCGGCTGGATTTTTTGCCCATTCCGTTATTCATTAAGGCAAATTTCATAACGCACCGGTCACTAATATAGTAAATCATCAAATAATGGCATTGTTTGTTCAATATTTAATTAAATTCGTTTGTCTATACGGCCGGTAGACGAATCAAATTAGGGTGTAATACGTCACAGATCTGTAAATGATCGATTGTTTACATGTTTATTCGTTAAACAAATAAACGGAACTAATTTTCGCTCGCACCTAATATTAATAACTGCTAAATTTCGAATTTGCCGCGTAGTATTACGGACCAACAAAAATCTCCGGGTTCGCAATCTAGACGTCGAGTATCCGCCATTCGATTAACTTTTTTTCAACGTATCTACTCCGTTCGCGATCACTTTTGGAGTGGCCATCTTGCTGCATTTCTCGCAGCCAGTTGCAAAAGTCGAAACCAATCAGCGTTGAGAGTTTCCATCTATCGTGTCGCTTCTAGAATTTAGCAGGCAATTTAAAGTCGACTGACACACTAATTTACAGGAGATAGTAACCATGGAAAACTTGAAATGGAATGCCTACTAATTCATTTTTTCCAAGTCGGTAGTGTCTGTATGAAAAGAATGTCATTCTCCATTGCGCAAAAAAACATTTAAGTTGATTTGTTCAAAGGCGCCTCAATTTCGGCATTATTGGTGTCTTTCGTTGGATGGTAGACCGTCTTCACTTTCAATGTCTTTTTGATGTTCCATGGAGTTGATCACATTTTTCGGTTTTATGACCTTTGGACCTAAACTTAAACCAAGGCCCCTAACTTTAAATGTAACCATTAAATAGATAAGGACAGTTCTTTTGAATGATGTTATAATAAATGATGAATAAAAATATGTCTTACGTACTTACGTAACGAGTATGGAGTCACCCTGAAATTTGTAAGTAGTAGTAAACCCTCCTAAGTTTTAAGTAACATCTAACTCTAAGTTTATAATTCACCATATATCAAAAATTCTTTTTGGTCTTGCCAACCAGCAAATAATTTCGAACTGTAGCAAACGACTTTGTGGTATTAATTTTAAGCATATCAATGAAAACGTTCGTTAATTTGTTGACGGCATCAAACTACGTAGATGATATTTAAGATGTTTCAATGATCGAAGTTGCCCCAGATTTCATGTCAACGCGTTTGATTAATTAACTTCCTGACTGTTAACTGTTGACTTCTTTAGAGCTAACTGAAACTTGTTTGCGTTCTACTCTGCTTATATACTGTTAACCGATTACCATATTGGTCCATGTGTAGCTGTGGTTGTCGTAGTCTTAAGGCCCTTTCATAATCTTTTAGCCCAGTGCTTCTGCAATGTATTCTTTGCGGCATATGCATGGAATGCTGTAATCTCGAAGTGGTAAATCTGGTTTTAATGTTATATTTCTTAAGAACTTTTGATATGCGGTCAGTGATATTTTGAACATAAGGAAGGACCACAGTGGCCAGTGCCTGGTTATGGTGAAATATATTTTGTTATAGAACGTTTAATAACTCTAATGCGGAAATAACCAACTAACCAACCGACTATCCAAGGGTGAGATTTAGCTTAAAGTTGCATTTAAGAACAAGGCCTGAATGTTGTATGTGTGGCACGGGAATTGATCTGAAATTTGATTTAATGGCCTGCACGTGATTATATTTTTAACTTTAAGCCTCAGAAAAAAATTTATCGAGTAAGTGTTAATGCTGTTGTGCTAGGCTGTACCCTATAGCCTGCAATTACAGGATGGAATGACACAGTTAAAACTTATGAATTATTCAATTAGAAAATAAATATTTTGCTAAAATAATACGGAGAGCGGAGTACTAAAAACCATTACTGTTTCTCTGTTTTCAAATCGATGCCTGTAATATGTGGGTTATTCTGTTTTAACTGTGATTTTTTATGTCTTGTATTATTTGTTATCACTGGTAATTAATTAATAATCTAATTATGACATTTATGAATTAACTAGATGATCATGAACGTAATTTTTCATTCAGAGAGAACGTACAATATATCAGCTAAATGTGAATACCGTGTCATGTCATGTCATAAATTCTTATATCTATGATCGAACCAAAAAACAATTAACACTTTTATGGTTAATATTTTCTGGTTCAATATCTGTGGTCTTCAAAATTTAACGAATTTTTAATTTGTGTATATATATGAATTTATATGACTCGAGCGTCATCTACCTTGAGATTTATGAAGCATCTAGTGAATCGTGTTGAAAGTACGTCATATGAGTACTGTTTACAAACATGCAGTTGATGAAATAGTGCAAAGTGATTATATGATTTTAGAACTCAAATTTGAAAAACAAGTTGAAAAGAAAAAAATTGAAATTTGTGTCTCGTCTTTGAAGTTGTGGTGAAATTCTTTCATTTTTACAGTAGAAGGGATGAATAATATGTATAAAAAAATTGGATAGTTTTAAATTATTAGGCATTTTAATTATAAAAGTAACAACTAGAACGGAATCACCTATATAACATAATATATATTCAGTAGACAACGATGATAATAAATTAAAAATAATACAATACATTCAAAAGACAACTATAAAAGTCACCAGTTGAAAATTCTCATTTCATAAGTTTACCCTGTAGCATATTGCAAAAAGTGACTAATGCTAATAATTGTTTACATAAATTTCCTCACAATTTATATAAAATACAAAATTTAACATAGATAATAGAAAAATTGTAAACCAAACAAATATAGATTTATTTATGTAAAAAATGTATAATATTGGTTCTAAAACGGATCGCTGGTGTATACATTTATTATAACACGCACAAGTTGCTTTATTACTGAACAGTGTTGACATTGTAACTGTACCAAACCGACCAAAGTTATCTCCCATTTGATTTAAAAGCTAAATATAATCGTCCTTAGAACTAACTAAATTTTAATTATTTGAAAATTTGAGTTCATATTTATTAGTTTGTTCTAACTGCAATTTTATATACTATTTACCTGACAAAAGTCCACCAAATTGTTAAAATAATAATATGCTGCATCGAATTGTGGGATGAGACTACAAATGAACGTAATCGTTATGACGTCGTTATTTGATTTCCTCAAAATTTATTCCGCCAACGAAATATCAGTAAAACATTTCATGCGAGGACCATTATAACCGTCTGACAAGCTTATCGTCATTTTCATGGAACAAATAAAAAGGAAACCTCTCAGGAGATTTTCCGTAATTATTAGCAACGGTATTCTATACGGATGATGCCTGAAGTACTCTCCAATTAAAATCGTTTCAGAAATATTCCGAGTAAATCTTTAACGTAAAATCTTATCGCTTGTCGCTATACTTCTATACAGGGTGCCTGTTAAAATTTCTTTAATATGAAATTAATTTTTATTTCCTAATCTAGACGGTCGTGAGCCACTTCGGACATTTCCGACATAGTGCGTTCACAGGTAAAGGCCCCAATGACAGAAATATTAAGGGGTGTTACCTGTAATCTCAAATTTACATTCCCAGGGTATGGGTGATGGACTAAAATGATGATTTCAAAAGATAGGTACGTCAAACTCTTGACTGGAACCTTCGGCACTGCACTAAGTAGTAAGTACGTGGTAATGCATCTTGGTATTAGGGATATTTCATTTTTATAATTTAGTGTCAATTTCTTACGGAAATCGAACAGCATTAGTGTGTCGTCATATGTGTATGCCGGATGTCCACCAAGGAACTGTTTTTTTGGTATTATTTATAATAATGACCTTCTTTAGGTGATGAGTGGAGCAAGCGTTATTGCATTTGCTGACGATGCAAGTTCTTACTGATGCTTGGGAACATTTAAAACACAAAATACATTGTAATTCTATAGAGTACATAAACTAGTTTAACAACAAACTCATAATTTTCACTAAAACTCTTTTTATGCCTTTTAGTTGTTATAGCAAAAGAACAATTTCTGAACTATAAAATTAACAGAAATAAAAATAAATAGAAATTATATAGAAACTCCAGATTTTTTGCGTTAAAATTACGATTTCCCCCATGGAAAAATCTATTCAATCAACCCACCCCCCCTTTTTTTCAAATAAAAATCTTTTTTTTGATTTTTTTATATTATTTTCAAGGGGGGGAGGGTCAAAAACTCTTAAAATTTCTAAATTTTGGGTTTTCGACCGATAATAGGATCGCTTAATAATAGTTATTACTAACAGTGAAATAACTTAGATATTTACTCTATATCCTTACTAGGCTAAAATTAGTAATCTAAGAGTTATTATTTATTTACTAGGGACAAACTCCAAAATTACTAGTGTTTTTTTCTTTTTTTTTCTAGTATTTTTTTCTTTTTTCTTTTGGTTCTACCTAAGTTTAAAAAAAAATGCCTGCAAGGTTTGCTACTTTTAAGTTTTCGAAATAGTTTGTAATTTAGCTAATAGTATACGGGGGAAGTATATGGGATGTAGTGAGTAGTCTTAGAACAGTGGCAATATGGCAATAAATGCTATATAATAATAATAATAAAAAAAGATGATTTTTTACTCTTTGAAAGTGGTGGGGGTACTCCTACCTTTCCCGAAATAAATGTCGATAACTCCAAAACGGATTAATGCATTTTAATAACTTTAACCTGCACTTGGGAAAAGCTAACTCTAACTGTAATTATTTTCAGGCGTAGTCTAATCCAAAAAAATTATCGCCCCTCCATCACTACAGATTGAGTAAGAATAATTTTACAAAAAATATTTGAATTTGTCTCAGCTTTAGTATAAGTATCATTAATCTTAGAAAATTTTACAGAAAACAAGTTTTTAAATTCGCATTGTGGTGGCGATTTCAGAACCTCAAAAATAATTTCCAGCATTTTCTCTTGGCCAATTTACTTAAACATTTTTTCTTTGAAATTTTTAAGAATATCCTAATACCGTACCTTGTCGCTCTTACGGGGACGCCCGGCACATATAACTTAATTTGGATTCAATATAACACTATAAAATTTAGTTTACTTACAACATTTTTCATGTTTTTCGTTCATATCTAGAGTTTTCAAAATATAATATGTTTTAAAATGAAATGCCTATGTTCATTGTGCATTTTTATTTAAAAAATTCCATCTACTAGGCCCCTGAGGAGTGAAAGTATGTAGATGTCAGCCCCCCGAAAACAGGGCTTGCCGTAACTCAGATAGTACCAAATTCAATTGAAAGCAAAGGCGTGACTTGCAATTTAGTTTTTTTTGGTGGGCTTTTAATATGTTTAAAAGAATTGTGAGATTATTGTATGGGGAAATTTAGGCATTGTTAGAGCATTGTGAAGAACTATTGTGGGGTAATATAAGGCAGTGTGGGGGCATAAGAATAGGGAGGGCCGTTTACCTTGGCACCTACCTTATCTCAGAAACCATAAGGGAAGAAACCAAAAGTTAAATACAGAACCTAATTAATGTATTACAAACCTTTAATTTATTTTAATTTTGTATATACAGGGGGTTGCGAGTCCCAATTTTCTTATTTTAAACAGAACACCTGGTATATTACTTCATTTTTGAAGTCTATACAAAATTTTAGACATATTTTGTGACATTTTTAATTTTTTATGGGAAAAATGACGTTTGCAAGACTTAAAATATCCGCCAATTTCTTCGTTCACTTTAGTAAGTTTTGTTGTCGACGAAGGATTGGAATAACGGATTTCAAAAAACAAATTTCGATATTTTTTAATACAGGGAACGCGAAAAATAAGATTAAAAATGAAATAAAAAATTGGCAAAAAACTTGTTTTTAAATGGAACCTACCCATTTTTATAATCTTGTCATATTGAGCATTAAAAATTAAGAGAATGTTATATAAGGTTGTATATGCCCAATATTTTTACTTTTTAAAATATTTTTATATATTATATTTAAAGATTTGTTTACCACAAATAATATGCTGCTGGCATATAAGTTCAGTTAGTCTAAGGTGGCTATGACGGCGTTGGAACAAAACAAGTGCTAAAGTGCTGCCACTATGATTTACCACGTCTTGCCGATGCGCTTATGAAGATCCAAAGATTATGTATGCATAAGACCAAGGATAAGAGAAAACGTTGGTGAATTGCCCTTTGAGCAACACAAGCAGTATAAAGGGTTTTTAAATATTGAGTTGCTCTTAATTATTCAAAATATGACGACATCTATTTCTTTCTTTCTTCAAAGTTCCAGACGTTCTAAAGTGTTGGTAAATCTTGTAGAAGATATTTTTTTTGGCACTTTCTTAATGGAAATTTTCTAATATAATCTCCAAGAGCCAGGGTTCGGTTTATATTGTCCGATCTGTAATTTTTTAACATATCAATCTTTTCCGCTGTGGTAAACATAATACGCAAGCAGCACTCTAGCACTTGTTTTGTTTAAACGCCGTCATAGCCACCTTACACTAACTGAACTTATATGGCAACATCATTATTTGAGACAAATGTTTAAAAGGTAATATTTCAAAAAGTAAAAATATTAGGCAAATACAACTTTATGTCAAATTGCTTTAATTTTTGATGCTAAATATGACAAAATTATGAAAATAGGTAGTTTCCGTTAAAAAAAAGTGTTTTGGCAATTTTTTTAATATCATTTTTAATCTTGTTTTCCGCCTACAATGTATTATTATGTATGGAAATTTATTATAAAATCCGTTGTTCGAGTCCTTTGTCTACAACAAAAATTACTTAAGTGAAACAATAAATGCTTTCGAATGAAGAAATTGGCAGGTATTTTAAGTCTTGCAAACGTCATTTTTCTCATAAAAAATAAAAAATGTTAAAAACGGCTAGACTTAGTTATAGGACATTATGCATAACATATGTCTAGAATTTTACATAGAATTCATAAATGAAGTAATATACCAGGTCTTCTATTTAAAATAAGAAAGTTGATACTTGCCTATGAAAAATAAAGCATCCTGTATAAAGGGCAATAAAATAAATTGAACTTTTGTAATACCCAAATTAACTTTAGTATTTAACTTTTGGCTCCATTATCTATAGTTTCTGAGATAAGGTAGTATTCAAAGATCAACGGCCCACCCTATTCTTATTCTTATATAACGGGTTCTAGTCTCTATCACTCCCTCCAATGCCCCTTCACTGCCTTATATTACCCCACAATAGTTCTTCGCAATGCTCTAACAATGGCTAAATTTTCCATTAATAATCTCAAAATTATTTTTCTTCTTCTTTTTTTAAACATATTAAAAGCCAACCAAAAAATAAATAAATAAATTGCAAGTCACGCCTTTGCTTTCAATTGAATTTGGTAAGTACATACTATTTGAGTTACTGTAAGCCCTGTTTTCAGGGGGCTGACATCTACAGTCTTTCACTCCTCAGGGGCCTAATAGATGGAATTTATTAAATAAAAATGAACAATGACCATAGGCATTTTATTTTGAAAACTCTAGGGATGAGCGAAAAAATAAGCAAATGCCCCCTAAATTCTTACAGACCTAACATAATTTTTAAAGTCTACTTCGATCAGTTTTCTAAAGCATGTTATCTGCAATCAATTTACTTTTCAACTTTTTAAACCTAACTAAAAATGGTAAAATAATGGAGATTTTTTCTATTGCGTAAAATAATTTAAAAAATCAGTAGGAATAAATGTTGGAAATTTAGAAATACGAACTCGTTGATTGACCATAAACCGGTGGACCTCGTTTCCACGCAAAAGTCAAACCCACCCGATTTTGCGAACCGCCAAGTAAATCCGCAAAAAGGAATTAAAAAAAACGCTCGCCGACTAATGCCGATTTTTAAAATATCTCGCGCCGCGTATAAAAAAAAGCCCAGTGATAAAAACGGATCGCCTAAATATTTAAAAGCTTTATGGAATTTTAATGACGCAACCTTAAAAGCATAATCCACGTAACAGTAAAGTTTTAAATCTATGTAGCACACAGTGAGAGAGGGAGAGACTAATGTGAAATATGCGATAATGGAATAAATGAAGAAAGTGGATTTTCCGTTTTTTTTTCTCCTTTGAAATTAATGAGCACATATATGAAAAATTTCTGCATTTAACGTTTTTGATATTCCACGAATTTCGTTTGCGATCCGATCGCTATGCTAGCAATCCAATTTATTTGACTTCTAGTCCCGGCGGTACGGATTAAATATATTTCTCTACGATCGTTCGACGTATAGTCAGTTTTTACGGGGGCCTTTAACCGAGTGAGTTAGCTTATCGAATTCCAAACACCAGAGATAACTTTTATTTTTGAAATTACATTTAATTACTTGGATGTTTTACTCGTCGTGTCGCGACTCTGACTGTAAAAACGCCATTACAATATAAGGTAAAACATATAAAAAGCTGAGCCGCTGTGTCGGCGGAATCTGTTAGGGTCTCGTTGGTATCTCCTCCCCCCTGAAATTCAACTCCTTGATCATCGAGGCAATTGAGCATCTTGAAGTTGTAGTGGTCTGTCTTCTGCCTTCTTACTGGGCTTAAAGAAACATCGTTTCTTGTAGCAGCAAAAGGTAACACCTTAGCCATTCCTAGTTTAAGCGGAATCAAGCCGGGATTGTCGGTTGGCTTTCTCACGGTAATTTTATCTTCATATCCGAGTGACAAATGGAGAATTATAACTAGAAGAACGTTGTTGGTCATCGTGTTTATATAAGAAAGTCCTTGGGGAATCAGCGATGTGTGTCTTCAACAGCAATGACTTCTTGCGAAGAAAACTATGCTTGTTCTTCTTCCGTGGTCTTCGTGAAAGTGGTGGACTCTGTCAGTTCCTCGATGGAATGGGTTTTCTGAAGTTTGAGAAGTCTCTCTACACAAATTCTTTTCCCCACAATTCGAAAATCACCTTTTTTTTTTCAGAGATAGTTTAATCGCGTACCGAAAATTGATTTGCGCGATGCAGATCAATCACTATCAATCCTACCGAATGCACCAGTTAGCTTATCGAATTTCAAACACCGTCTTTTCAGAGATAACTTTTATTTTTGAAATTACATTTAATTACTTGGATGTTTTACTCGTCGTGTCGCGGCTCTGACTGACTGTAAAAACGCCATTACAATATAAGGTAAAACATATAAAAAACTGAGTCGCTGAGTCGGTGGTAACTATTGCGTTGGTAAATTTTTGCAACTGCTAATCAACATCTTATCAGTCTCCTTATTGCCCCCTGGCAGACAGACAAGATCTACTTAATGTTATATTAGGATCACATTCGAAGAAAGTTTCTCAAAAAAGTATTTATTGGAATTATGATTTGTCGATTATCATAATTATACAGGGTTATCCACGGTGAGTGTCCTATTAGATGACTTATGGTAAAAACCTGAAATGTTGGTTACTTATGTAAGCGAATATGAGCTAACTATGTAAAATATTTTTGTTTTATAAATCGAATGCCTTGTATATTATTACCTTTTTGGATTCAGTAGAATATTCTGAAACTTGTACATGTAACATGTACTCTATCTGTCTTGAATATTTTTGTAGATAAAAAATACTAAGAAACTTGTCAACCAACGAACCGATATAAAATAATAATTTTTTTCACAACCCGTACTGCTAAACACTTGAATTTTTGGTTGCGGTTCCCTATTAAATGCTTTCATAACTAGTAAGACATAAAAATCCATATTTTGTGTGAATTTTAAATGGAATACCCCATATTTCATATTGGCACCTAAATGAACAATTAATTTGTCATCTAAAAGTACCAAACTATGGTGTATCTATTTGCACTGGTTTTCGAGTTACAAAAAAAAATTGAGAATCTTTAAACAGTGCGTAAAGCACTGGACCCAAGAATACAAATAATAAATTTATAAAAAGAATAAATATAAAATATGATAAGTATACAACCCATTATTAAATCCTATTACTATTACACATTATATATTTAATTTACATTCAAGTGAATTTTTGACTGTTTTACAAATTTAATATGTGTATTTATATTTCTTAAATTTTCTGGAAGCTTATTATAAGTACATGATGCTTGGAATACTGGGTTGGAAAGTCCTTAATTAGTTCTGATATTATAATTGTAAATATTGTTATGAGATCTGGTGTCATACAATGTGAACGTCTTTATTAAATATAATCTTCATATGTATTGTATATGTATTGTATTTTATTTATCACCTTATACATAAATTTACTTTGTTCTACCTTAAGTAATTTGTCTATTTTACAAATGTCTAATTCTGTGTGTCCAATTTAATAATTAAATATAATTTTTAAGAATTTATTTTGTGGAGTTTGTATTTCATTAAAATATGTTGCGCCACATACACTCCATATTGTAATTAGGTATCTCATATGTGATACAAAATAAGAATTGTAAATATTCGTTTTATTACCGTAACACAGATAATTTTTATTTTTATATACGGCACTTGGTAAATTTTATTTAATATAAAATTAATATGCTCAGCCCAGTTTAAACTATCACCCTGTAAAAAAATAACTAACATGTCTAGGTATGCATTCGTATTTCTCGTTTTATCGCATTTTCGTAGTTAAAACTTGCATTTCGTTGAGAAAGGAAGATGGCACATAATTATGCAAACGCAGTTACTTTGAATTTGTTTTACATTTATGACAAGTGTCAAAGAATTATTTGAAGAACGTGCAGAAGATTTAATGATGCAATATCCGCATTTGCCACCAATGTATGAGAAATACTTTAAAAGAATTCAGTAAAATTTTTGAAACCTACGAAGAAGGCAAAACTTCCAAAACCTGTTACAAACTCAGAAGAAAATAAAACAAACATTTTAGCATATACAGATTTTTTAGATAATTTGCAATTAGCGTAACATCACAGATGTTGGTACCAATTTGATAGAGCTCTAGCTCATTGCACAAATCGAGTAAGTCAAGAACTCTCAATCATATTTGAAAACGGATGGATAAGGCGTCTCGGTCCATGGAATTGGCCACCGCGTTCGCCAGATATTACACCGGTTGATGCCTATCTTTGAGGCGCCATGAACGTACTCAACTCCAGTTGGAACAATAGAAGATTTGGAACGGCGTGTCAGGCGGGCTTTTCAACAACTTGATCCAAACGAAATTCAAAGGGCAATAGTTTTTAATGATATGAAGTCAATGCATGGATGTCCTAGAGCAAATAAAGGTCATTTCAAGCATAATATCTACTTGTATGTAATTAAAAACAGTTTTTTGAATAAGAAATAATTAATTTTTTGTTGCCATTCGCTTTAATTGCAATATTTTGATTTTTTGCTTATAACTCGAAAACCAGTGAAAATGGATATTCCATAGTTTTGTTGCGGATTGCGAAAAAAAATATTATTTTATATCGTTTCGTTTGTCGTCAGATTTCTTAGAAAGTGATTTTTATCTCCGAAAATTTTTAAGATATGTTTGGTTCATGTTACATAAATAAATTACGTTACGAATTTATCTGACAACACCGCATCGCCTAAAACATTTTAGTTATAGTTATAGCTCACTTTCAGTAATCCTGCATGGGGTTTTCCACCCAACCCTGTCATTAAAAGCATATGGAAGCAAATGGAAACCCCCAATCAGCATTACATCTTGAGATGCCGTATAAATTTCATTTATAATATATTTTACCTATTTTTGTTGTCTACCGTAATACAGATTGTCCAAATTTTTTTTTTCAAAACTAACTTCATAAAACAAATGTATCTAATAGGTGTTATATAATGATCGGCCATGATGATTATATAAGTGTATTTACAATTTTATAAAAATGTTACATAACACTTTTCTAATAGATTCTAAATAACATTTCTGCGTTCTTTGACAATCCTATAAAATTATTTTGTAAGTATCATTTAAAAGGTTACTAGCAGTAAAATAGTATGACAGAATAGTTATTAAATCATTTTATAGCAGAATTGAAAACGCTCCAATTAAAAACAATGTTGTAGGGCACCTTGAAAACTTAGCAATGACATTTTTATTTTGTAAGAATCACGAAAAAGTATATTTCCATTTGCTCTCCTAAATTATTTGGTTGAGGGCTGCAGGTTGAAGTTCACTGGATTTCGTTTAAATTATAATGGTATATAACTTTATGTAAAAGCTTTAGTTTGTCTCTCAAAAGAACTAGAAATATAATTTTGATGTTCTAAATCGATGATCAACTTAGTAGTGGATAATGATGTCGCAACTATTTAATTTATAGTATTCAAAATTACCACTAGGTTTAAGTTTTTTCCAATTAGCAATTTGACCACCCGACATTTTAATGTCTTGCAGTAGACTAAATTCTGAATTAGAATAAAGAGATAGGTTAGAGTTAACTAAGCTATTGCTATTGTTAATTATCATTTTAAAGCGTTTTTTAATTTTGTTAATTGTTTCACTTTTTTTATTACAAGCATCATTAAATATAATAGTCAAATACCTTTATGAACATGATCTTGAACGCAAAAATGTCGTAATATGCAAATTGTTTCAAAGGTAAATCTCTAAAACAACTATGAAGACCTTATTGAAAAGCTCCTACAAAAAATAAAATTTTATTTTTATTATGATATCCTGCATCCCCAATAAAATCATTTAAAAACAATTGTGAAATAAATTTAGCTGAAGCATAATAAATAGTCTTATAATCAACCATTGATTTATGACTATGTTTAAAAACATTTGATAGGAAACTTTCAAAAAGTTTTAATAATCAGTCTAATAAACAACTATAAGGCACTTTAATAAAATATATCAATTTCTAAAGAACATTGACGTTGACCTTGACTAGCTTAATTCGTCTATTTCCTTTTAAAAGAAGTAACAATAACGCAATTTAGTCGAATAGCAAAATTTATGTGCTGCTTGGGAGTTGCTAAAAACAATTATTACTAGTAATGCTATTACTATACTAATCATTAGTTATTATCTTTGACAACATAACCACTAATTGTTTTTCTATAGCTAAATACAGCCAGAGAAATACGATACTATCAAAACACCTAAATAAATAAATCAGACCTGATAATACTTCAAGCAACCTGGTGTCCCATTCAAAGAAACCTAGTTTAGCCACTTTCAAATTGTGAATGTTTACGACATAATTTTGGACACCTTTTATGATAGTGGAAAACAGCAATAACAAAAACGTGAACCTAAGCCTCTTTTTTTAACGTTTTGCCAAATATGAGGATCAAATCTTAATAAATTTGAAAAATATGTATGTTCAAATTTAGTAAAACAAGAGGTGCAATTTTTACTAAAGATCATATGTTTCAGGAACGATTAGACATCGGTATGAGACATTATACATAGAACATGTTTGGAATTTCGCACAGAATCTCAAAATATAATAACACAGGGGGTGTTTCATTTGAAATAAGCAAGTTGGTTCAACCAGAAGTGGCAGGAATTTGAAAATACGTTAGAAAAGAAGTACACTCGGTACTCACGTTGGTTGAAAAACCCTGTAGAATAAATATATAAATCCTTAACCAACTAAAAAAACTAACTAAATAACCAATTTGATTAAAAAAATTAAAACATTATTTTATACCGGGTTGGTAAAAAGTATCCAGACACTTAAATATCTAGAAGATTGCCAAAGCTGTGAGGTTTTTAACATGCAGAATTCAAAAATGCTAACAGCACTATTGTCAGATTTAATATAAATTCTTAATATCTCAGAATATTCGAGGATTTTGAACATAGGAAACTTTAGAAGCGTATCAGTGAAAAGTTAACAAAATTATGAGTATGACGTGTACTGTAAAAGTTGTAAATCTAAGAACATGACTGTTAGCGTTTTTTGATTCTACATGTTCGAAAACCCCTCAAGTATTCAATTTTATCGTTCAAGCTTTGACAGTTTTGGAGATATTTGTTTGTTCCGGTATTTTTTACCGACTCGGTATATTTAAAAACCTATTTTGCAAATTTTACTAATACTTTTACAGATTTAAACTAATGAAACCATTTTACTAATTCTACTAACACATAACATATCTTTTTCATATTTCATATTTCAGGCCGATTGTTTTCGGGAAAAAGCAACGTCTACACCTACTAAACCATAGATAAGGGACTTGGTCAGTTTCACCGGAATCGCTCATCCTGAAACTCACGATTGTTTACGAAGAAACGCGGCGGTCGTCGGCCGATCGATCGACGTTCCTTTTTTCATAACTTACGTCACGTCGTTACAAAAATACCGCCAGTTCTAATGGACGTTGTATAGCGGATGGGGTAATCTGTCGTAACAAACGTCGGGATTTATTTAGAAAGCGAATACGGCCCATTTATTCTCTCCAGCGCCGTTACTCAAAAAAAGTCGAAAGTTCAGCGGAAAATAAATATTTAAGTGTTATCGAACGGACAATTCGTAATGAAAAATTTTCGTTAACAAATCGACCAACTTTTTTTTGGGGAAAGGATTTTAGTTTGAAGCCGCCCCATCCCGAATTTTAAACTTTTTACCTAATAGAGCGTGCTTTCGCGTAAGCGCTTTATAAAATATGTCAGAAATCGCAAAAAAGAAAATTTGAAACGGGGGCGGGGCCTGATAGCTAGCGAGGCTACAAAAAGTTTGACTACCCGGTTGACAATATCAAGCAACGATTCAACGAAGAAACAATAATTTCGAACGGAGAACTTTATGCCAAAAATATAAACCTAAACATAAACAACAACACAAGCGAACATAACCAAATACACAGGGTCACTAATCACAATAACAAACAGATAAATTTTACCTAAACAAATTCTCCAGGTAAGAATCTGTCGTTACTCAATATAGATTAAAAGTTGGTCTGTCTTTAGTGCTAGCTAGGCAATCCAGAAATAATCGAACAAGTTTCCAAGTTGGAATATCTGCTACCCTAAAACAAAGCATGCGGAAACAGACCAATAACGCAGAAAGAAAGACCAGCCCCAAGGGCTAATATAAGGAGAGGAAGAAGAAGAATTAATAAAAAAAAAATAGCTAATCGCAAATGAACTATACCAGCTATTCAGAATCTTATTCGCAAAAATATCAAAGGGTCCGCAATATTACCCATGACAGAACTATAACTATTTTTGCTGGACCGATAAATAATACGAGTCAAAACAAAATATGGGAGAGTATAGACACACCACTTAAACATGTACGAATGATTTGCGATTATACGCTAGAGAAAAAGAGCAAATCCATTGTTGCCTCTTTTTTGAGATCTGTCAAGATGGAGTTAGGCCTAAGCCTCATTGCGAACTTGTCTAAACAAGTGCACAACGATCCACTTGTACAAAGGGGTGTACAAGTGGTGGTGGTAGACATGGTAATCCAAGACCTGGAGGCGCATGAGTATAAGTACCTAGGAATTGAGTAGGACCATCTATTGATCATAGATGGGAACAAAAATAAGCAAACTGCACAACAGCTAATTAAAAGACTAATGGCCTATACAAAAAAAAGATTTAAATGCCTACCATAACCAATATATTCGGCATCTTGAAATGGTCAAGGACAGACATCGAAAATATGATTCGAAAAGTCAGAACAACCCTAAAAAACATCGACTACACCACCGCGAATCGTCTATGGCAAGGCTGTACTTACCTCGTGATAAAGTCAATATAGAAGCAACTTTCGTAGATGAAACGATGAACCTAAAAAAACTTTCCTAACAACTCATCCAGGCTATAGTAAGAATAGATAAAAACTGTTATTTCTGGATCTCCCAAATAACGAAGAATACCTAAGAACAAATGACAACATGCGAGCACTAACGTAAAGCTGGAAAAGTAACTTATTGTATGGTAGATTTTACACACAGCCTCTCTATGTCGAAAGTTAACAAAGAAGACTCCGTAGTTTACTTAAAGCAAGTTTATCGCTTCCCTTAGACAGGAAAGTTTCTCAGCTCCATTCCGGGTAGTGCCCTCAAGATCTTACAGGAAATACACATTTGGGACAAGAATGTAGCACCTGTAAGCTGTAGGCTTATCACCTTATACATAAATTTACTTTGTTCTACCTTAAGTAATTTGTCTATTTTACAAATGTCTAATTCTGTGTGTCCAATTTAATAATTAAATATAATTTTTAAGAATTTATTTTGTGGAGTTTGTATTTCATTAAAATATGTTGCGCCACATACACTCCATATTGTAATTAGGTATCTCATATGTGATACAAAATAAGAATTGTAAATATTCGTTTTATTACCGTAACACAGATAATTTTTATTTTTATATACGGCACTTGGTAAATTTTATTTAATATAAAATTAATATGCTCAGCCCAGTTTAAACTATCACCCTGTAAAAAAATAACTAACATGTCTAGGTATGCATTCGTATTTCTCGTTTTATCGCATTTTCGTAGTTAAAACTTGCATTTCGTTGAGAAAGGAAGATGGCACATAATTATGCAAACGCAGTTACTTTGAATTTGTTTTACATTTATGACAAGTGTCAAAGAATTATTTGAAGAACGTGCAGAAGATTTAATGATGCAATATCCGCATTTGCCACCAATGTATGAGAAATACTTTAAAAGAATTCAGTAAAATTTTTGAAACCTACGAAGAAGGCAAAACTTCCAAAACCTGTTACAAACTCAGAAGAAAATAAAACAAACATTTTAGCATATACAGATTTTTTAGATAATTTGCAATTAGCGTAACATCACAGATGTTGGTACCAATTTGATAGAGCTCTAGCTCATTGCACAAATCGAGTAAGTCAAGAACTCTCAATCATATTTGAAAACGGATGGATAAGGCGTCTCGGTCCATGGAATTGGCCACCGCGTTCGCCAGATATTACACCGGTTGATGCCTATCTTTGAGGCGCCATGAACGTACTCAACTCCAGTTGGAACAATAGAAGATTTGGAACGGCGTGTCAGGCGGGCTTTTCAACAACTTGATCCAAACGAAATTCAAAGGGCAATAGTTTTTAATGATATGAAGTCAATGCATGGATGTCCTAGAGCAAATAAAGGTCATTTCAAGCATAATATCTACTTGTATGTAATTAAAAACAGTTTTTTGAATAAGAAATAATTAATTTTTTGTTGCCATTCGCTTTAATTGCAATATTTTGATTTTTTGCTTATAACTCGAAAACCAGTGAAAATGGATATTCCATAGTTTTGTTGCGGATTGCGAAAAAAAATATTATTTTATATCGTTTCGTTTGTCGTCAGATTTCTTAGAAAGTGATTTTTATCTCCGAAAATTTTTAAGATATGTTTGGTTCATGTTACATAAATAAATTACGTTACGAATTTATCTGACAACACCGCATCGCCTAAAACATTTTAGTTATAGTTATAGCTCACTTTCAGTAATCCTGCATGGGGTTTTCCACCCAACCCTGTCATTAAAAGCATATGGAAGCAAATGGAAACCCCCAATCAGCATTACATCTTGAGATGCCGTATAAATTTCATTTATAATATATTTTACCTATTTTTGTTGTCTACCGTAATACAGATTGTCCAAATTTTTTTTTTCAAAACTAACTTCATAAAACAAATGTATCTAATAGGTGTTATATAATGATCGGCCATGATGATTATATAAGTGTATTTACAATTTTATAAAAATGTTACATAACACTTTTCTAATAGATTCTAAATAACATTTCTGCGTTCTTTGACAATCCTATAAAATTATTTTGTAAGTATCATTTAAAAGGTTACTAGCAGTAAAATAGTATGACAGAATAGTTATTAAATCATTTTATAGCAGAATTGAAAACGCTCCAATTAAAAACAATGTTGTAGGGCACCTTGAAAACTTAGCAATGACATTTTTATTTTGTAAGAATCACGAAAAAGTATATTTCCATTTGCTCTCCTAAATTATTTGGTTGAGGGCTGCAGGTTGAAGTTCACTGGATTTCGTTTAAATTATAATGGTATATAACTTTATGTAAAAGCTTTAGTTTGTCTCTCAAAAGAACTAGAAATATAATTTTGATGTTCTAAATCGATGATCAACTTAGTAGTGGATAATGATGTCGCAACTATTTAATTTATAGTATTCAAAATTACCACTAGGTTTAAGTTTTTTCCAATTAGCAATTTGACCACCCGACATTTTAATGTCTTGCAGTAGACTAAATTCTGAATTAGAATAAAGAGATAGGTTAGAGTTAACTAAGCTATTGCTATTGTTAATTATCATTTTAAAGCGTTTTTTAATTTTGTTAATTGTTTCACTTTTTTTATTACAAGCATCATTAAATATAATAGTCAAATACCTTTATGAACATGATCTTGAACGCAAAAATGTCGTAATATGCAAATTGTTTCAAAGGTAAATCTCTAAAACAACTATGAAGACCTTATTGAAAAGCTCCTACAAAAAATAAAATTTTATTTTTATTATGATATCCTGCATCCCCAATAAAATCATTTAAAAACAATTGTGAAATAAATTTAGCTGAAGCATAATAAATAGTCTTATAATCAACCATTGATTTATGACTATGTTTAAAAACATTTGATAGGAAACTTTCAAAAAGTTTTAATAATCAGTCTAATAAACAACTATAAGGCACTTTAATAAAATATATCAATTTCTAAAGAACATTGACGTTGACCTTGACTAGCTTAATTCGTCTATTTCCTTTTAAAAGAAGTAACAATAACGCAATTTAGTCGAATAGCAAAATTTATGTGCTGCTTGGGAGTTGCTAAAAACAATTATTACTAGTAATGCTATTACTATACTAATCATTAGTTATTATCTTTGACAACATAACCACTAATTGTTTTTCTATAGCTAAATACAGCCAGAGAAATACGATACTATCAAAACACCTAAATAAATAAATCAGCCCTGATAATACTTCAAGCAACCTGGTGTCCCATTCAAAGAAACCTAGTTTAGCCACTTTCAAATTGTGAATGTTTACGACATAATTTTGGACACCTTTTATGATAGTGGAAAACAGCAATAACAAAAACGTGAACCTAAGCCTCTTTTTTTAACGTTTTGCCAAATATGAGGATCAAATCTTAATAAATTTGAAAAATATGTATGTTCAAATTTAGTAAAACAAGAGGTGCAATTTTTACTAAAGATCATATGTTTCAGGAACGATTAGACATCGGTATGAGACATTATACATAGAACATGTTTGGAATTTCGCACAGAATCTCAAAATATAATAACACAGGGGGTGTTTCATTTGAAATAAGCAAGTTGGTTCAACCAGAAGTGGCAGGAATTTGAAAATACGTTAGAAAAGAAGTACACTCGGTACTCACGTTGGTTGAAAAACCCTGTAGAATAAATATATAAATCCTTAACCAACTAAAAAAACTAACTAAATAACCAATTTGATTAAAAAAATTAAAACATTATTTTATACCGGGTTGGTAAAAAGTATCCAGACACTTAAATATCTAGAAGATTGCCAAAGCTGTGAGGTTTTTAACATGCAGAATTCAAAAATGCTAACAGCACTATTGTCAGATTTAATATAAATTCTTAATATCTCAGAATATTCGAGGATTTTGAACATAGGAAACTTTAGAAGCGTATCAGTGAAAAGTTAACAAAATTATGAGTATGACGTGTACTGTAAAAGTTGTAAATCTAAGAACATGACTGTTAGCGTTTTTTGATTCTACATGTTCGAAAACCCCTCAAGTATTCAATTTTATCGTTCAAGCTTTGACAGTTTTGGAGATATTTGTTTGTTCCGGTATTTTTTACCGACTCGGTATATTTAAAAACCTATTTTGCAAATTTTACTAATACTTTTACAGATTTAAACTAATGAAACCATTTTACTAATTCTACTAACACATAACATATCTTTTTCATATTTCATATTTCAGGCCGATTGTTTTCGGGAAAAAGCAACGTCTACACCTACTAAACCATAGATAAGGGACTTGGTCAGTTTCACCGGAATCGCTCATCCTGAAACTCACGATTGTTTACGAAGAAACGCGGCGGTCGTCGGCCGATCGATCGACGTTCCTTTTTTCATAACTTACGTCACGTCGTTACAAAAATACCGCCAGTTCTAATGGACGTTGTATAGCGGATGGGGTAATCTGTCGTAACAAACGTCGGGATTTATTTAGAAAGCGAATACGGCCCATTTATTCTCTCCAGCGCCGTTACTCAAAAAAAGTCGAAAGTTCAGCGGAAAATAAATATTTAAGTGTTATCGAACGGACAATTCGTAATGAAAAATTTCAATAAGCGGCAGCTAAATGGATCATTTCGGAGAAATTTTCGTTAACAAATCGACCAACTTTTTTTTGGGGAAAGGATTTTAGTTTGAAGCCGCCCCATCCCGAATTTTAAACTTTTTACCTAATAGAGCGTGCTTTCGCGTAAGCGCTTTATAAAATATGTCAGAAATCGCAAAAAAGAAAATTTGAAACGGGGGCGGGGCCTGATAGCTAGCGAGGCTACAAAAAGTTTGACTACCCGGTTGACAATATCAAGCAACGATTCAACGAAGAAACAATAATTTCGAACGGAGAACTTTATGCCAAAAATATAAACCTAAACATAAACAACAACACAAGCGAACATAACCAAATACACAGGGTCACTAATCACAATAACAAACAGATAAATTTTACCTAAACAAATTCTCCAGGTAAGAATCTGTCGTTACTCAATATAGATTAAAAGTTGGTCTGTCTTTAGTGCTAGCTAGGCAATCCAGAAATAATCGAACAAGTTTCCAAGTTGGAATATCTGCTACCCTAAAACAAAGCATGCGGAAACAGACCAATAACGCAGAAAGAAAGACCAGCCCCAAGGGCTAATATAAGGAGAGGAAGAAGAAGAATTAATAAAAAAAAAATAGCTAATCGCAAATGAACTATACCAGCTATTCAGAATCTTATTCGCAAAAATATCAAAGGGTCCGCAATATTACCCATGACAGAACTATAACTATTTTTGCTGGACCGATAAATAATACGAGTCAAAACAAAATATGGGAGAGTATAGACACACCACTTAAACATGTACGAATGATTTGCGATTATACGCTAGAGAAAAAGAGCAAATCCATTGTTGCCTCTTTTTTGAGATCTGTCAAGATGGAGTTAGGCCTAAGCCTCATTGCGAACTTGTCTAAACAAGTGCACAACGATCCACTTGTACAAAGGGGTGTACAAGTGGTGGTGGTAGACATGGTAATCCAAGACCTGGAGGCGCATGAGTATAAGTACCTAGGAATTGAGTAGGACCATCTATTGATCATAGATGGGAACAAAAATAAGCAAACTGCACAACAGCTAATTAAAAGACTAATGGCCTATACAAAAAAAAGATTTAAATGCCTACCATAACCAATATATTCGGCATCTTGAAATGGTCAAGGACAGACATCGAAAATATGATTCGAAAAGTCAGAACAACCCTAAAAAACATCGACTACACCACCGCGAATCGTCTATGGCAAGGCTGTACTTACCTCGTGATAAAGTCAATATAGAAGCAACTTTCGTAGATGAAACGATGAACCTAAAAAAACTTTCCTAACAACTCATCCAGGCTATAGTAAGAATAGATAAAAACTGTTATTTCTGGATCTCCCAAATAACGAAGAATACCTAAGAACAAATGACAACATGCGAGCACTAACGTAAAGCTGGAAAAGTAACTTATTGTATGGTAGATTTTACACACAGCCTCTCTATGTCGAAAGTTAACAAAGAAGACTCCGTAGTTTACTTAAAGCAAGTTTATCGCTTCCCTTAGACAGGAAAGTTTCTCAGCTCCATTCCGGGTAGTGCCCTCAAGATCTTACAGGAAATACACATTTGGGACAAGAATGTAGCACCTGTAAGCTGTAGGCTTACGTTGAAACCACCCAGCTTGTGTCCGGTTGCAACCCGCTAACTTCCACTCAATATCTAGATCTACGATTAAGGATTAAGATCAGGAAATTGCTCCAAAAATTGGACTATTCAAAACCAAGACTGAATATTACAAGTACGAGCCGCAAACAACCCTTAATTGCAAAGAAAACAAAGTCATCTGGAATATAAGCATCTGGTGCTGGATAAAGAGCTAAGTTATCGCTTAATAACAACACTGTGTGAAGATACTTCCCAGCAAGACGGTACTGCTAGCGAGGTTGTAAGGGATTGCGAGAGTAACTCATTTTAATCGGGCCGGTAGCACATGTAACCCACCGAGGCACTCTCCCATTGTCTCTAGAAATAATGTGGAGCAAGTTTCCCAACAATCCACGCCCCTCGGACGGGGGTGATGGGCAGATTGGAGTAGCAATTGGATAGATATCTGTGGACTACCCGGCAATGTAAGTGGAAGCTTCAAATGGACGAATAGACTTAGGGACCACTTGTTTTGGTAGAATGGCTGCAGGGGTGGGATGCACGTGCTCTGGTTTGAGAAGCATCCCATATTTGATAGTTTCTCAAAACAACACTTGACAGTCAATATGACCTACTCTTAGCGCTATAGATATGTAAGAACTCTACAATAGGAGCTACGTGAACAAGAAAGTGAACAACCAATAGTTCCTGAGGAAGACGGACATGACAGACAGATATGTGAACCTCAACATTAAGTTCCACATTAAAGCATGGGACTTAGAACATATGTTGGCACTCAGTAATGATGTTTATGAGGCTGCAAAACAACTGATCAGACGACTTTCGTCAAGCAGTTGGATAAATAAAGCGACTTGAGAAATTAGCCCATAAAATCAACCAGGCCAGACAATATGCAACAAGGTGTATTAACATATGTATCGACCAATAGACCGTTTACGGAGAAGGTATGAAAAATGGGTGCAAAGTTAAGACAAAAGCATCACATACTCACAAAGCTATTCACCATTTAACAGCGTTTCTAAACTTTTCATTCATGATTGAACGAAGATACCCCAATCCCAGAATGATTTGTAGAAGGTTGAACAACACTAACACCGAACCAAAAATTAAAGATCGTTGTTTCAACATCTTGAAAAACACACCCTGACCGCCTGGAAATCCAGAGTATAAGGTAATCCATATCATTTATATGGACGAAAAGCTTTACGCTACAAGCCAAAACGATCTGGACTGGTCTGTAGAGGTGGTTCGTGAATATACGAAAGATATTAAAATCGATTAAAGACAATCTGCCAAGTAACAGGTTTTTTGAGATCTAGAAGCAGAGTTTTGATGATTGAGACTAGGCGGGCAGAAGAGGTTTCAACAGAAGATAATAATACAGAAAAGGGAGTATGTACCATTGTACAATACTGTAATCCACCGAGGCACTCTCTCATCGTCTCTAGAAATAATGTGAAGCAAACTTCCAACAATCCACTGACCTCGAATGGTGGGGATAGACTTAGGGACGACTGGTTTGGTAGAATGGCTGCAGGGGTGGGATGCACGTGCTCTGGTTGGAGAAGCATCCCATATTTCATAGTTTCTCAAAACAATACTTGACAGTCATTATCCCCCATACAGCCATTGGCTCCCAGAAGAGAACCGATTGAGAATCAACGCGCCAGCGATCCTAGGAAGAAGTAGGAAGACAGATTGAGTGGGCTACGTCAGGGAGACGCGAACAGGGATGTAAGAGACAAGAGGGCGTGTAGCAGCGAAAGATAGCCGGAAGAGAGGGGTTCATGGCATGGAGAGAAACAAAGAGGAAGAACATGGAAATGTCAAAATCCAGGAAGATGAAAATAAACCAGAACTTTCAAAAAATTGCCAGCAGATAACAAAAAATAAAAAAGCTGAGAAAAGATAGAAAAACTGCAAAACTACACGATGTAATATATTTTATATTATTAGAAATCCCTTTATGAAGACATGTAATTACCATTACCATAATTACTTTTAGTAAATTTGAAAAAAAATTCGCATCATAAAATTAATGTGTAGCTACTGACAAAAATGTGTATTTTTTTTCTTAACCCGTATTCATACTGTCGTGAACTGGCGCTACCCGATCCGCCGCCACACCCTCAACTTTTATCCGCTTTCCGTGTCCTTGTTTCACGGTAAATCGAAAAATCTCGACATAACGATAAATTTCAGCTTTCTATAATGAGCGATAAAAAATTGATCAGCTCAAAAATTAATTGCAAAATTTTATGTGGCAACTATAAATCGCGATATCGTGCATGTATAGCACACACCTGGGAATTTTGTGTGATTCGACACCTACAAAGAAGTTATTGCCCAACGACAGCGCGAATATGGGTAGGCCTTAGCAATAATAAAATCCGCAATTGAGAATAATAATGCTACACGGTGGCTCAAACCGAACGTCGTAAAGTGGCATCAATTCCCTGGAACGTTGGCCGGATCTAACCAAGGACGATTGTTAACGTATAAATGAATCAATATTACCCTCTCACTTGACAAGTTCAAATTAAAGGCATGGGTCTCTGTTTCAAATTCATTCTTTCAAACGGACTGGCTTAACACAGACCAACAAAGATTTTGTGATTTGGATTTTTTCATATTTTTGGAGTTACGTGTACTAAACTAATAGGAAGACAATGTTTTTTGTTTCTATCCCGTGACATTTTTGAGATGTCATCTTTATTTTTTTTCAAATAGGAACATTACATTCTAAAAATTGAAATTGCTACTCATTAACAGAATCCCCGAAATTAAAAAATAGTTTCTGAGGTTCCCAAATGTGTAGTCAGTTCGTCGCGATATGTCTTGAAGAAAGCCCCTTTAGCGTTGCGAGAGAAAAAATGATATTGTTGCTCTTGCATATCACGTAATTGTTTCGGGTATTTTTCACGTAAATTTGCTAATATAAGCACAGAAAAAATAAAATTTGATGGTCCTTAAATATGGCAACACGTTAAAGATGACTACCGTAATGCAAGAATTATTAAAAATTTACCGTTCGAATTTTAATATTCTTGGTTGGAATATGAGTAACACACGCATAAATAGATTTCCAAAACATTGAAGTGATTGTAGTGAAGAAGAGGGGAAAACATTCTATCTGGACTTTAAAACCATGCAAGATCATTATCAATAATAACCAGATGATGGCCAACTATTATTGTGTCCTTGATAAATTGTGATGGCACATGTTACACTCGCTTACTTAGAGTAACAACCCGCACTCAAGCAAACGGTATTTATTATTATAAAAGTGGGTAGGAACAGTTTGTTGGGATGAAAGCAGGATTTAAACGGTTATACGCGGTAAAATCTCTGTATCAACTCGTTGCCGGCTGACACTCGCGTCAGTACTGATACAGCGGTCTAGGCCTACGATGGTACGTCCAGGTGGGCCTACTATGCGTGTTCGTTACACACGTCATCTTGTTTGTTTTTTGTTTGTAATTGGAATAGGAATGTTAATAGTTATAAGGCAAAATATACACAAGTTAAAAATATAAAGTCGTAAATATGGCCTAGTTCTCATAAACGGTTAAAAATTGGCCAGCACCAAAATGTCGGTTGGCCTGTGATTTGCTTTTTATAAGTTTATCTCATTTTCTCTCTGCATCACTCCATCTTACACATATTGTTGGGACTGGTCAATTGACCACTTCTTAATTGACTAGCGAAAAAATATTTTAAATAACATCTTGCAATTGTAGACTTTTATCTATAAGTATTTAAAAAAATTGACCTGTCGATTTCACAACCCTACTTACATATTATGCATAATATCATATATCGTTTAGATAAGCGAATTTGTTCAAATATTTCTTCTATTTTCCTTAATTGTTTATTTATTTTATTACTAAATTAGATGAATTCTTGTTTGCAATATTTTAAAATAAAAATCATCAAAACCACGGCTGTTAAGTAGAAGTCGTCGCTGCAGTTTTCTCACTTTCTTTGATTACAATCTGCACTATCAAGCAATTTATTTTATTAAAAACTTCATCTTAAATAGCAACTTTATTGGCACTCCAAACAAATACGACCTGGAATTTTACTATGAAATTGCCGCTAGCTGCCGAAATAATGTCGACGTTTAAGGGCGACAAATAGAAAAAGGAAAATGTCACACAAAGCGTCGATTTAACTCACTTTTACAGAATATTAAAAATAAAATGTCTTCGTAGTATAACAGCAAATATCACCGGAGGTGCAGCTACGGGGCTGAACGACATTTCGTTAGCATTTTACATATGTCATCTTGCTTGATTGGTTCCTTTTTCAGTTTCCTTCGAAAAATTACTTATCGAAAATTTCGAAGAATATTCCTGTTACTGTTTTATATTATGTAAAAGGGCGTTTTTACCGTATACCCAAACTTTTTATCAAATAAAATCATTGTTGGCAGCTAAATTATCCTATAAACAATTCGCTTTGGTTAATTTTGCAAGCACAAAAAAATGGCCTCACGTTTATTTAGTTAGATAAAGTAAAAAATTATAGAACTTATAAAATAAAAAATATATATATCCGAGGGCAGCGCTAAAATTTCCCGGTCTGAATATGAAAGAAACTAAGTAGAGTAACAATTTTTTTATTATTTTTCAATATAATCCCCCTTAACTTCAATACACTTATTACATCTCTTAATTAGCAACTCAATCCCATTCAAAAATATTCTTTTGGTTTATCTGCAAAATGAGCTAAAACAGCCTCTTTTAACTCAACTTCGTCGTTAAATCGCCGTCCACCGAAGTATAAGTAACAATAATAGCTGGGGGCCATATCTGGACTATAGGGAGGATGATCTATCTATCTATCTGTTGGAACTCACAGTCTAAAATGGCAGCTTGTGCAACATCAGCAGTATGGACAGGTGCATTACCGTGCAAAAGACGCACGCCTTTGTTCAGTTTTCCTCGACGTTTTACACGTATGTAGTATCGCAATTTGTTTAATAATATTATGTAACATTTACCATTGATAGTGGTATTAGTTTCTTTAAAATCTATCATAAGATTTCCTTTACAATCTCAAAAGATCGTGGCGATCACCTTTTTTGCTGACTGGCAGACTCTTAATTTTGTTGCAGGTGCTTCACCCTTACGACGCCACTCCATTGATTCTTTTTCCGATAGAGGGTCATAATAGAGAACCATAGTTTTATCTCCCGCCACAATAGTTTCTATCACAGGCTTCGGTTCCGACCCACAGAGTTCCAAAAAAGATCGCGCACACTCGACACGGCGTTGTTTTTGAACGGTCGAAAGGTTTTTAGCAACCCATCTTGCACTAACCATATGCACGCCTAAATGATCATGCAGGATTCGTCAAACACTTAGAAAGCTTAGTAATTTCTGAAATTTCCTTGACCTTTAAACGTCGATCACTTATTACCACCTCTTCGACAATCGCAACAATATCTGCCATTGTCAAGGGACTCCTGCCCCATTCGAAAACGTTTTGCCCATTCTTTAACTACAGAATACGAAGGAGAACTTTGGCCGTACACACCAGCCTTTCTTTAATAATTTTAGGTGCTAACCCTTCTTTTGTCAGAAACTTTATGACTGCTCTATACGCAATTTGCGTTATTTGCGACATTTTTTCGGACACGTCTTGTTCAAAATGCTGCCAATTAAAAACTATTTGATGCAAGACTTCAATTTTTTTTTCGCAGCCTCCTAAGATATATATTTAAAAGAAGACAAAGTTTTATCGTGATACTGGAGCAGCATCAATTTTGGCGCTAACCTCGTATATTGTATTTTAAAATTCTTGTTTCAAAATTACTTGTTTACGTTTGCATAATATCCTGTTAAAAATGATTGTAAGAAAATGCATTCTTGTCTCTTACTCCACCAGATTATATTTTCATTTTATACCTTTCCCCGGTATCAGATATCATATTGAGAAGCGAGAGGAAAGTGTAAATAAAAAAAAATGTCGAGTGTTTACTCGTATCCCAGCTGACGTCTGCATGCAACATAAATCTAAGTGTTAGCTCCGTTTAGTTTGGCAACATCAACGGTTTATTGATTTATCAATTTGGCACGATTACTGGATTCTCGTACCATCTTGGTGTTGCTTTTTTTTATTCTTTAACTTGAAGGGCCGGTCCGATGTGAATTTTATCACGCCCGAAATAAAACAAATCCCACCCGAGATGTGTCGTGAAAAGTAGGAAACAAGTATGTCGCCAACGGATTTATTACAAACCCAAAAGTAAAAATACCCTTGTAACATTCATTTTCAATTATAGGGACACTTAATCATATTTACAAAGTTTAAGTATGTGAAATTTGCAATCTAAGAAGCAAGTCGATAAATGCTGCTATACCTTATCCCAATTAGTACGACAATAAGGAAAAAAAGTTTAATACAAAGTGTTGGGCCTTAAATATACAGGGTGTATTCTAATTGAATGTCAATAATGAAAGGTGCGATTTTTGGGTTCATTTAAAGAAAAAATTATATGAACATAGGTCCTAAATGTGTTAAATTTTGACACGTAAAGAGGGATTATGCAAGTTCCTATTCCTGAAACTCTCAACACCACTTCAGATGTATTAAAATCCGAGAATCTGGAACCAAACCTTATCCTTGAACCTTAATAGAAAAATGCTTGCCTAGAACATATTTTTCTTATGGCGGTCGAATTTTTCGATAAACGTCGGGAACAGCTATGGGTTCTCCACTACCACCAGTCATCGCGAATATATTTAAATTTAAATTACGTGAACGCTACGTCGATGATACTTTTGTTATTTGGCCTCATGTTCAAGAAACCCTAGTAGAGTTTCTTTGACATTAAAACTCTAGACATTCTACCACTGAGTTGGAAACTAATAATAACCTTTCATTCTTAGATATTCTTATCAATTGAAAATCAGACCTAACATTGAGTCTGCGGTTAAGATTGTTTGGTTGATTCTAGATTTCTTTTCTATGTTGTATTCTCACTGCATTCTCAGAGTGTCTTCGACTATAGCATATAATCCTCGTAGTTTTAGAATTGAAATTATTCAGAACTTGATAGCGGGTATTGATAACGTTGAGGTACGAAACGTTGTCTAAACGAAAAATAAGGACAATGTAAGTTCGACAATTTATTAGTATCTCTTATTAATCATTGTCTACCACCTTCAAGCAAATGCTGGATTTGATTATGTTATGTTACGCTTTTAGAAAGTATTCGTATCGGTTGCTATCTTAAAGTGAAATATTCTTAAATTGAACTGAGGTGGTTTTTACTTGATGAAAATCCATTTATCAACATAAATAACAACCAAAAGTTCAGATTTTCACGAAATTATATACTTTGACATGACAATTGTTTCGACAACACCGTGTCTTTTTCAAATGACATTTGAAATATTCTTATTTATATGAGGTTTTAGGATGGTATCATAACAAGTCGAAATTGAAAACTACATTCAAGCCAAGTACTTTTTTATTTCTTATATTAATAGTTTTATTTAATGAATGTGCGTTAAATTTATCTTGATAACATTTGCATTGGCTGTAACTTTTTTCTTTGGAAATTTATTACTTCAAAGAGTGCCCCGACTGCCAAATAAAAATGTGTTTATGTTTGACATATTAGTAAAGAAAGTTGATGGTTGAACTATTGTCTAAGTTATTATTGTCAAAATGGTTTTTCTGAATAAGAAAAGTGCAGAGCGCTGAGGTCCTTCAAAACGGATATTTCCAAGGCTGGCAAAGAAATTTGCAGAAAACGGTAACATATTAAAATAAGGCAAACATATTAAGATTATATGAAGCACATCCAGTTTCCTCTGTTACTAGAGTATATGAAGAAACAGGTTTTTCTCGAATATCTATCCACTCAGTTTTAAAAGAATATAGATATAATGCATTTAAATTTCGTAAAACTCAAAAACTAAGTGCAGAACAATATCAAAATCAGTTAAGAGACAATCTGGAAACGTTATTAAATGCAAAACATCATACAATTAGAGTGTATGAGAAATGTGTTCAGGAAAATAGTGGTCAGTATTTAGAATAGTTAAGGAATTTTTTTACTCTAGCGTGTCTTGTCATTTTTAGTGTTTTTGTTCTACTTTAATTTGTAAATTATTATTGTTGTTGCAGTCAGTCCACGGCACCCTTTGAAATTATATAAAAAATAAGATACTCTATTAAACACGTATGTAATATATAGGGTGTTCCATAAAAAAATATATGTAGGCTTATATGTCCGAAAATTGATAGTGTTTTGTTTTATACGTAGATTGGAAAGAAAACTTAAAAACTTATCTTAATTAAAATATGATCAAGATAAATTGAACGCAAGGTACAATATGTGCGGATAGAGATTATTTGCTCGACACAATGAGACTGGCACCGGTAGTTTTAATGCATTCAAAAAGTCAAAAGGACCATATATATGATGTTTAATATTCCATGTTGTTCCATACATTTAAAGCCTTTTAGAGTACGCGATTACTCATCCCATGCTATGCTATGAATGGTTAAGCAAAATCCTGAAAAATGTTTGTTTGGTTTACTTTTTTTATTTCAACTGAACTTCGCTTTGTTGATTAAATTTGAAAAATTTTTGAAATAAAAATCTCCAACTATGGCCCGGCTTTTTTGTTGTCGTTGGCAACCACGAACGCCATAAAATCTCTCGTCGGGGCCATTCGCTATCTAAACAAATGAGATAAAAAGAAAAGATTGCTTCAATTTGTCCGGGCTCGCAAGTAGTGACGAAACGTCCCCCGAATTAGAAGAAATTTATCAAAATATTCTCCCGCGAATGTATTGAACATTTTTCGATAAAAAGGCCATCGGCATAAGAGCGAAATATCCTTTCGAATTTCGTATTGCAAATAACTTTCTTGCCGTTTCGGATTCCGGCGTATCGAAAACAAATTTATTTCGAAGAATAACAATAAAACGTAAAATAACGTCTCGAGTTATATCAGGGCGCTTCGGCAACATTTTTATGAAAACAGATTATATTTTCATTTTATACCCTTCCCCGGTATCAGATTTCATATTGAGAAGCGAGAGGAAAGTGTAAATAAAAAAAATGTCGAATGTTTACTCGTATCCCAGCTGACGCCTGCATGCAACATAAATCTAAGTGTTAGCTCCGTTTAGTTTGGCAACATCAACGGTTTATTGATTTATCAATTCGACGCGATTGCTTGACTCTCGTACCATCTTGGTGTTGCTTTTTTTTATTATTTAACTTGAAGGGCCGGTCCGATATGAATTTTATCACGCCCGAAATAAAAGAAACCGCACTCGAGATGTGTCGTGCAAAGTAGGAAACAAGTAAGTCTATATATGCCAACGGATTTCTCAACTCAATTTTAGGGACCCCTTGTCATATTTATAAATTTTAAGTCTGTTAAATTTGCAATCTAAGAAGTAAGTCGACAAATGCTCCTATACCGTATCTCAGTTAGTACGACAAGCCGAAAACAATTCTACACTTGCCACTGTGGTCCTTTCTTATACTCAAAACATCACTGACCACATATCAAAAGTAAATATAATGTGAAAACCAGATTCAGATTAGATTTAGATTATATCAAAAGTTCTAAAGATCTATAACGTCAAAATCAGATTTACCACTTGTCCAAATTTCATTTGAAATGCCAGGAGTTTACAGCATTTCATGCATGTGCGGCAAAGAATGCATTTTAGAGACCGGACGAAAAATATCAGCTAGTCTCAAAGAACGCGAAAGAGCCTTACGACTAAGACAAATAAACTCCTCAGCTGTTGCCGAACACACTCATGAAACCGGACATAAAATTTTATTCGATAAAACTAAAATTCTAAAATAAACAACCTAATAATCTTAACCACGACTCAGGTCTGTCACCAATATTGGAATCCGTTATCCGAGACGGTGTTTATGCCTCTCATTTAGCTCCACCCCCTTCAAACAATATATAAGCAGGTACCGAGTAAAATGCGAGCTAGTTTCAGTCAAGCTCTGAAGAAGCCAACAGAATGATTGGCGAAACGTTAACAGTTTCAGTTTAGCTCTGAAGAAGCCGGCAGGATGATTGGCGAAACGTTAGCTAGTTCGACTCAGCAAAAACCGATGCAGGAGGAATCCAGAAGTTTTGTAAAAAGTAAAATATATGTTTTTAATACCTGTAATACCACTTTAAATATTTTAATTTTTTTAAAATATACCAGTGGCGGACGTACAGATTTTCACATGTGCATTTTGTCAGACATTGAGTATATACCACTGATTTCACTTAAAATAGAATTTTTTTTTCAATAATATGTACGGTTTTCACTTAAAAAAAATAAAAACCTCTTCTCTGAATGGTCATAACAATATGGTCAATATGACGGCATGCAGAGAGTTATTGTCATTTTGATTTGTTGCTTAACTCTATCTGTTTTATTAAAATACTTCAAAAAATCGAAGTATGAATACGAAGTACGTAAAATTAAATGAATAAAATAAATTTAAATAAGAATCGTTCATCATTTATCTTGTTGGTAGGTTATTGTTGTATTATTTCATTACAACTGTAAAAGTAAAAAGAATAGTCTTATATTTTTTTTTTTTTGGAGAACACTAGCTGGTTAAAGACAGTAAGTAAGTAAGACAGTAAGGGGCACGCCACTGATTTCCTTAAAAAAGTATTTACATTTGCATTCATTTATGAGGAGACTTGATCTTTTCATTAATTTTTTTTGTGGCACTGTTTTCACTTAAAAATTAAACCTAATTTCTCTGCTTGTTGTCTTATTAACGATATTGTATGACCAAGAAGAGAAGAAGTTTTTATTTTTTGAAGCGAAAACCGTACATCCGATTGAAAAATATGAAGATATTATATTTATTTAGAAATGTATGGAAAATGTAAGAGTAATTTTTATTTTAAGATAAATCAATGACGTACCATGAATATAGGCAATTGAAGTTCCGTACGTGCGCCACCGGTGTCTTTAAAAAAAATTGTGCCTCTTAATGTCTCTTGATACAGGGTACATTGTGCCAAATTCCATTTAAATATCAAAGTGGTATTACAGATATTAAAAAAATATATTTTATTTCTCAAAATTTTACCACACTGTATTTCAAAAGTTAAGACGCATATGTTGATATGAAGTTTTTTTTAAGTGGACCCAAAAATCGCCCCCCTAATTATTGACATTCAATTAGAAAACACCCTGAATATTTGAATAATAGTATTTTTTATGTCAAAAGGGTGTTCCGTTGTGCCAGGACAGTAACCAACTCCATTTTTGTAAACAGAATGCTATGTATATTTTTAAAAATTCTAATTATTGGCTTGATTTTGATTTTTTTTTCATTATATAGCTTACGAAATTTCTAGTAGTTTAAAAAAAAATGAAATTTATTTTTTTTTGTGGAAAAACAGTTACTTTGAAAAGTGTGTTTTTTTTACACTTGAAAATTAAAATTTTGATTTTTTATTATGGATCCATGGAAGTGGTCAATATTTAATGCCTTAACCTATCTATGGCGATAATACAGGGTGGCCACAAATGACAATAAAATAAATCTGAACCCTTATTGTTTATCATTTCATATATAAAGCTTTATTAGAAAAATGGGTAGATTTGAAGTTATGGCCAATTTTCTACAACAAATCCTGTATTTTATTTTAAATCGAACTAAACGTTTATAATATCCGATTATACGTTTTTTTTTTAACATTAAGTACTTAAATTCAATATAAAATCAACAAGCAAGGCAAGTAAATTCTTCATCTTTGGCAATACAAGTATGTTTTCAATTTTCGCAACAGACTTTCCAATCGCAATAAGTCCTATCTGTTAAAGAATTATTTTTTTTTAATCGTGAATACTATTGCACCTATTTGTATACACTTCGTGTTTTATGCAGCCCTATAAATAATGTCAAGGGGTTTCAAATCAGGGTTCCTCGCTGTTGAATGTAAGGAAGAACACCAGCGACAAGTGTGCGGTTGCTTTCGGACCCATTGTCTTTGGAAGGTTGTGGCGAACTGTATTGTGTGATGGAACGCTTAACCTAACGTTGGGACATGGGAACCCCTTCCCATTAATAATTTCCACATCAGAGATAATAAGTGTTCAGATGATTTACAAATAGTGCTATGTCAATATATTTTTGAGGTTATGGATATAGATAGATTAGATAGATAGATAGATAGATGGATTATTGACTGTTCTACAACATCATTGTTTGTAGCAAGTCATACAAAGGTTTTTGTTTTTAATTCAATATATGTAGGTATATGCTAACATAAAATTGAATATAACGTCATAATATACGTTATCAAACAGGACAACAAATAAAAAATAAATTTACATGTATATAGCACAGAACAACCATTAAAATATAATCAATACATAACGCCCAGCAACACGTCATTACCGATGTTTTCTTCAAGAAATTCACCAACCCTATAATAGCCCTTACTTAGAAGAAAACTTTTAATTTTATATTTAAAACGATTTTCAGTTCGGTAGGTTCTCAAGTGGCCGTTTGATCAGTTTGCTCACAAAATTCTAATCGACAAGCTTCCTATTTTTGCATTTTCTGAATCTCTTGTTAATTTGCTTTCCTAATACTTGTTTAATCCGCTGTGTCTATCTCTATGGTCACACCTCCGATGAATACATTGCATCCTCAGATGTTTCTCAACGCTCAATACTGGGCCCATTAATACTCAACAACATTAAGAACATTCGTAAATATCTTGATGTCCGTTTTCTGTTACATGTTGACTACGTAATTTTTTGTTTTTAAATCCAGCGTAGTTTAGAGCAAACCAACAATTCCTCTCTAAATAATAATTTGCAGCTTAATACGGGCAAGTTCAGTGCGGTGTCTTTTACCACCTGGAGTGGAGCTGTTAAATGTGTCTATCATTTTTTGGGTAAAACTCTCCCCCTTTCTAACACTTGTTGTGACTTGGGAATACGATTCTAAATTATCCTTTGTTGCTTTGTTGCCGTAAATATTATATGGACAAATTTTTGTAATAGTATAAACTTTTTCTGCGCACGCCAGGTTTTTTTTTAAATTATCACCTATTGCTAGACCCGATTTGGACTTTTTTTCACAATCTATCAGTAAAGCTTTAAACGTTGACGTAACATAAAAAGTTACTGCCCTATTAGCTACAATATTAAATCTCAGTCTTTTCCTCTACTCCTGTTCTTTTTTATTATTGCCTGTTAGTTGGACTTCATATTTGTTTTCGCAAGTAAATCGCTATATATTTATTTAAATGTGGTGCGCGAAATTAGTGAATTAGTAGATGACTCACAACAATCTCCTGAATCCAAAAATTTAAAATTTTTTTCGTTCTATAGGTCTCTAACAAGAAATAACATGAAGTTCATAGGTCTACTGAAGAGAGGAGAAGTCGATTTCAGATACCCAGGACTTTTTGGCATTCGATTTAACATGTTAATTAAATAAAAATTTAAAAAATATCCCCTTTAATATCCCTAAGATTTTACAAGGATGTTTATTTATTAAGTGGGACACCTTGTATATATTTTGATGCTATAATCGCTCTATATCAGGGATGGAACGAACACGTAATATAATAATGTGAGTATCGATTCACTAATTTTGAAAACTGGACGTTCAATATTTATGAGCGTAGGGCGGAATACATGCATAATAATATATCTGCATATTTTTTCGCATATTTTAGCCGTAAACTATGTACAACGGGGCGAAATTTAATCAGGTCATAAGCCGGATTTTGCATCATTAGCCCTTAATTTCGTCGAAATATTATTTTATAATTATAGCGACGTCCGACCTCCAAAAATCATAGACGGTAGTCGTTGAAAAACGAATAGAGGAAACCGTAAATAATTTAATGCTTCGGGAATTACGTGAAATTTTTTGAAACGCGCGATAACATCTAAATTAGGAGCGAAATTATAAAATTTACTTAAAACTTTATATATCGTGATCTACACAAAAAGGCTTTCATGGTCGGCTCGCTTATTTGCATATTTTGTCACACGAGGGAAATCGAATGAAAAGCGAACTATTTCTGGGAACTAAGTACGATGGCCGCTGTCTTTTGTTCGCGTTGTACAGAGGCTGGAAATCTTAAAAATATAATTATTTTTTATAATAAACTTCTTGATTTCGACAGATATCGTTATTGTTCTCAAAATAGGCGGCGCCATTTTTATATCTTTATGGAAATCATGAAGAATAAAATTACAGATCATTAGAAATTCTTACTTGGCGATAGCATGCTCTGAATGACATCGAGCTGTCAAAATTACATTCCTAATTTAGTGTCGCCATATTTACAAGAGGTAAGACTAATCATGTTTTTATTATCTACCTTCAGATTCAGTAAATTTGAGACTCTTAATTCACATTTAAATCATTGAGCCAAATATTCTCTGTTCTTTCAAAAAATCTTATAAAATTAATGATGATATGTGCCGTAACATCGTATAGATATGGTCTACTAGGATCGCATATATTCGATTTTAGGAATGACTTAAATATAAAATATTCATGTCTTTAACAAAAAAAAACCAAAGAGATTGAATTATTGTCCGTTCGTTTAGAGGCTATGGCTTCCTACATTTGTTGATAGTCCAATTCGGCAAAAAATTGTCGGCAACCTATCAACTAATACTACTCTGGTATTCACTAAACAAGAAAACACTTTACTGAAACAATAATCAACTGGCTTCAAATTATGTGATCGCGGAGGCTGTCTCCAAGGGCCTTGGGGACCGATTCAGTGGTTATTCGAGATGGTTCGCGATAAACCGTTAAGCCTGTAGATTTTCTGTTCTTCCCAAAAATGTTCTTTTTTTTTATATATTTATTATTCCCTCTCTTGAAAACTTCGATGCATTGACGGTCTTTCAACAACATGAATTCTGAAACTTTTAATTAGCATGTTGTATATGTTGTAAGATGCTTCTCATCATTAGATTAGATTAGATTAACAGTTGGGAGAGCTAGCAGTCAGCCTGTCCATCACTGCGACCCAGAGAATCTATTGTGACTCTCTCCATAGCTGAAGGGCTTTCTAGGTTCGTCTCTCTAACCAGACTCCACAACTTCGATAATGGCTCCCTCGTATAGCTCTCTGCCTCTGGTTTGATATCGCCCAGCATGTGGAAACGCACTCTCGCTAGGCCTTCGCAGTGACACAGTACGTGTGCGGCTGTTTCCTCCTCTTCCTGACAGAATCTACATTTTGTGTTTTCTTCCACTTCCATCAGGCTTAGATGCCTCTTAAGCCTGCAGTGGCCCGTCAGCAGACCTATCATTATTCTTACGGCTTTTCTATTGCAGCTTAGTGGGTCCGCTGTAAAATTGGCCGATGGGCCCCTTAGACATTCCTTGGCCTGTCTTTGCCCCGACATGTTCCTCCACCATCGCCGGAATTCTCGGTCCATCCAATCCTTGATGACTGTTTTTGCAACGGGTTTGGCCACCCCACAAAAGGGTTCTGGTCCAATCAGGCGCATTGACGACCCTTCGCGGACTACGTCGTCTGCGCTTTCATTACCTTTATGCCCTCCGTGCCCCGGTACCCATGATAGAGTAACTTTGTTCTGACTTGCTATCTCGTTTAATGCCTTATGGCAGTCCAGAACTAACTTGGATGTTATTTTATTAGATTGCAGGGCCTTTATAGCCGCTTGACTATCGGTGTAAATTGCAATTGATTTGTTACGGATCTTTCTCGCTTTTATTTCTCTTGCACAATGTTCTAGTGCAGTGATCTCTGCTCTGCTGCTTTTCGTCCTGGGTTCATATATTCCGGCTCCTACTCCTTCTTGAGTTTTTGAGCCATCAGCATACCAGGTTATTTCTGCCTTGATTGGTGGCCCATTTTCCCAGTCTTCTCTGGCAGGGATTTGAGTCCTGTAGTGGTTAACGAAGCAATACTTAGGTGTTGTGCTGTCCGTAGACAGCCCTAGGACATTGTCCGCCTTTACCTCCAAGTAAAATTTGTTATGTTTCGTGCTATTAAGATAGTATAATGTTCAGTCTTATCATAGTTGCCCTTTCTATAGACATATTCTATAACAGACGTTACGAAGATATTATTTATAATTGTGTTTTTTGTAGTGAAAATGATTTTTAAGTTTCTATTTTCCAGTTGATAGGTATTAAGAAAATTTGTTTTTCGTGAGAGATTTTTAAAATGCCTTTTTCTTTTACAATTTTTTCGTTTAGTTGATTAACAATATTCGATGCTTTGATTTATGTACCTCTTATTTTAGTACTATACTTTTTATTTTTTCTTAAATTCATTATTTATAATAACAATTATTATGTAATTCGTTTATTTTTTAACCAGCAAGCAATCACTAAGTTCATTAGTTCATTTGAAGTATTTATTTTTTGTTTTCTAGCTTTAAAATGAACTTTCTTATTTTCTCTTCTCATCTCTGGAACGGGTGGCTCATAATGGCGGAAAATTTAAATACACGTTTGTATTGTACAAAAAAAAATGAACATGCATGTTTTTGTAATTTTTGAAAATTTTCACTTACGACAAAATCTTAAGAACAAGGTTCAATTTCACGTTGTTGTGATTGTTGTTGCCTACTTCATACAGAGCGTCCAAAATTATGCCGTAAATATTCACATTTTCAACAAGCAACTCTTTCTCTGTCAAATTGTAATATTATTCAGAATCATATTCGAAACAATTCAGTTTTTTGTTGGTATCGTATTTGTTCGGCTAAACATTTCCCCTTCACGTACTTGAAAAACGAACTATTGCGATCCGTTGTCAAACGTAACAAACTAATTATTAGTATACATTTAGTGTCGACGGCTGTCACTAGCAAAGCAGAAGTTTAAACTTAGTAAAGAAGAACACTCAAATGCTGATATTCTCAATTTGTTTTATATTCACGGTGAATGATATTATTTAAAATATGAATTTTTTAATAGTTGAAACCGCGATATTTCACGAGTGGTGAAAAAAACATTGCCTAGACAATTCTGATCTGATCTGCAATTTTTGTCTAACCTATTTTGACGACAATACTTTCCGTTTTCGAGAAAAATGGAAAAAACCTCTATTTCGTACGTTTGATCTTGAATAAAATTTTTTGCACAAGTCGAATCGAAGGGGATTTTTGACATTTCATATATAATTCTATATTTAACGTCTCTGCCAATTTTCAGCTCTATGCTTGCTTAAGTGTTGATTTATTTTTGTGTATTTTGATTGGACTATTACAGAAAATATTCCAAAACCAATAACTGATTTTGAGAATAATGAAAAAAATCCATTAGTTTATTTCCAAGTACACTCGCAAAGTTTAATTCGCTCTGCAGAAGAAAATTTGGCAATTTTTGGATTTTGCACTTTCAAATAACACATCTTTTTACTACCTATTTAATGAATAAAATTTTATCTTTCCATAAATATTAGATAAAATGTCTTGACCGTGGACTTTGATAATTTCAATTTCAATCTTTGCTAAAAATAACCAAGAAATGCGATTTAATGGGTGCAAATGTACTCGGCCACCCTATTAAACGCGATTTTTTTTAAACGTCTATGGCACTATAATAGTTCGAAATGTATGCTTTTATTTTCTAAATATACGTAGTGATTACATAGACCTTATCAATATAAAGTATGCCGGGTCGGTTTTGCTTTGCGTGCTGATGATTTCCAATTTGTGATAAAACGCATGTGCTGACAAACTTTCCTGTTATTATTATAACTTCTCGTGTAAAACTAATATTTTATCGCCGTATCGGATCTCCCAGGCAAGCTTAAATTAAATCGTTTGCTCACCCCCCCCCCCCCTCCCATACCCACTTCTTTTGGAAATGTTATTACACCCTTCTTATCGCTAGAATGGTAATGGTTTGTTTTCGAAATGTCAATTGATCTAACGAAAGTCGGACCATAATTATCTTCGCATTAATTCTGTATTTGTTTTATGAGCGATTGTGTTGGATTGACCATTAGGTTAATCGATATGTCGTTTTCTTTATTCAAATTCAAATACTCAAAGTTGACGGCACAGAAACTAAATTTTCCTGTATAGTGTGACCGACAATCTATCGAACTCATTAAAAATGCTGTTCAAGATGTTCGAGGGAAAAATATTTCCTTTCCCCCTATGCTTCACTTGCTCCCTCTTTTCGGGTGCTTTCAAAAAGGCCCATGTGAAAAGTCACTTTGGAAATAGAGGTAGATAAACAGTTCGATAGATTGATGGTTCTACTGTACTACAGGAACGCAACTGTGCACTAAACTTTGTATCAGCCTCACTGATTCTATAGGTTTCACAAGAAACTAAACCACCAGAAGAATATTAAACATATTTTCATTAAAAGAAAGAAAGAAGATATTGTATGGGAAGATAATGAACTCCGCCGTAAGAAGAAAAAATAACCACCTACAGGTCCAGTTGCATAAAAGGAAAACGAACTGACAAAGTTAATCTTGCGTTATCAACAATGGCCAACAGCAGTCAACACATTATTGTTAAGAAGCCATTGTCGAAAGAAAGGAAGATTGCAGCAACAACGCACGCGGTCTCAGTTTGAAGTTTCGTTTGCGGTTTACAAGATGTTTTGCAAAGTTACAAAATTAATTTAAGTTTACTTGAAATTGGACAAGTGATATTTTTTGGTGTAGCGATTTTACTTGCAAGCCATTTTGGACAAAAAAATCAAATTACTAATTTAATTGTTGTAATAGAATGTAAAACAAAACTGAAAGTAAATTTTGAAAATACTAAGTTTTCAGTTCCTGTTTTGGGAGTGTACATTATAACTTAAATATGAAAATTACATACAGTAATGGTTATAGAAATAGAGCCATACGTGAAAACCGCGAATCAAGAGAAAAAAACAAAATGTTATGATGAGAGAAACATGATTTGGACTTCTAAAAACGATTCAAGTCATCTACCGCCATTAAAATTGGGGTTAGAAATAAGAAGAAGAAGGCGTGGGGCATGTTAAAAAAGGAAGAGAAGTTGCTCTATTGGCTTCAAAGAACATTAAACAACGTTTGAAGTTTGCTGAAGAACATTTAAATGGGAATGGTGAAATAGGAATTAAGAAATAATATAACTATGATGCGATGAAGATTGTGGGGGGTGGGGGGGTTATATATAATATATATAATAATAATAATAAAGGCCCTTTATTCGGTTTCGACGGAGACATCTTACAAATATGTTCAATGTTCATATTCTTCAGGACATCATGTTACCATTTGCAGAGAATCATATGCCCATAATATGGAAGTATCATTCCAAAATATATTTGAAGAAAAGACTAACGGTTTTTTGTGATACTTTTCAATATCCAGATCTCAATCCGGTTGAGAATCTTTGGACTTGCCTTAAAAATGCGGTTGGCTATTAATTATAAAGGTCATCATACTAAATATTGGGTATTTAAATATATTTGTGTGTAATTTAATCAGTGTAGAAATGTAATTCTTGACAAACAATAAATAATAATAGTAAATAATAAGTTTATAAACATTTGTTGTGTTTGTTTGTTAACAAGCTCTGTTTTTGTGACCAGATATTTTTTATACTTTTCAGTTATTCACTTGTTAAATATTATAATAATAGAAATTTTAGGTTACATTTTTTATTAATTTTTCCGTTACTAATTAGATGATTGTAATAATATTTGTTATATAACTTAAATGCGATACTATAAGTTTATTCGCCCCAAAATATGTTATACTGAAATACCTTTACTTCATTGACGACCAATTTAATTGAAAAATAAACATTGCTATTATTATTATAATTCTACTCAACGAGTGCTTCAATTTCTGCATTTACTGATTTAACTATAGCAACTAACCAACCACTTCTTCAAACTTACTAGCATGTAATGTTTATATTTCTACGTGATTTGTATTTCGCTTGGCGAATTAACGTTATTCAATTTTTTTTTTAATGGATGCCCATTTTCTTCATACAATTTTCCATATTTTGCGTCAGTGTCGAATTATTGAATATTTTAAAATCTGCCGCTAAAGCTTGCCAGCTACCACCGAGACAATTAGAAAGCTTTGGTTGTATGAAAGAAAAATATTCTTTTTTAAATCTCTATATCACAGTTTCCGTTGCTCCTGAATCATTTGTTCTCTGGATGGTGCAAAAATTATAAAATGATTTAATAGAAACTTTAGAATGTTAAACAATGTTTCCCCAATCAATGTAAAAAGGGCGAACAGCTACATTGTGGAAATATAACTAAGAACGTAACCTAGCAATGGAAATTAAACACTCTCAGGCTTAAAAAAGTCACCAATAACTTGCAACATTGAGCCTGTTGCGAAGTAAGACTTTTCCAGCAGGCAACTTGGTTCTGCAGATTTCTTGCAGATTCCATTTGAGTGGATAATTGTTTAAGATATATCGCGCTGTATCTTTTGAGGCTTTCTTTAAGTTCTGTGTTGATTCACATTTACTTTTAAAATATTGCATTGCTATATCTTCGGGTGTTTTTGTTTTCTGGAACAAGGAACAAGTTTCTTTTTATTATAAATAATTTTTTATTATAAAAAAATAACGACTCACTGAAAACGGCATCTCATTTCTTTATCTCAACCTGAAATACGAATAAAAAAAAAAGTGTTCTTTGTTGATCTAAGTTTATATTACTTTTTTCACCATGTAGTAGACATTATTGCTTATCAAATATTGGGTATTACCACTTGTTTTATGAAAACTTAGGTCACTCATAAATATTGTTAAAGACTAATTTCGGTGGACAGAAATTATTCATAGATAATTATCGAGACTTTCATGAAAACACTTTTTTGGCGCAAAATCTAATTATAAAAGTTTGCTTTTTAAATTTTTTAATAGACTGTGAAATTTGTCAAATCGGAAAATATACCTGTCTGACAAAACGCTATACGCATTTTTCACGTCGTTATTTGATGCTTGCCAAAACCTTTTATTTATCTACCGTTTTGAATATTTGAATTTTGAATTATTGGTGGCCAGAGAATCTTCATTGGATGTGTGAAGTGAATCATCAAAATCGGTCTGGTGTGGTATTTTGGGTTATAGAATTTTTTTTCTTTAATGGTAAATATAAAAGTCAAATTTATAATAAACCATTTGCCGATTTTACTAGAAAACGTTCTTTTACGAACGAGAAGAGATATGTGGTTGCATCACCACGAAGTTAGAAATTTTTTTAGACCATTCTTATCTAAACCGTTGGATGAAAATGGGCAGTTCGTTTTCATGGAGAATAAGCGATTTATATTATATATCAAACTTGCCCTTACTACCTCTCAAAATATGGTTGATCGTATTCGCCAACTTTTCAAGAGCTGAAATTCATCCCGTCGTATTAAATACATGACGCAGGACAAATTCCTGCATAGAAACGTAGAATTTCCCTTTTAATCAATTTTAGTGTGTTTTATGATAACGTGTTAATTTATAGGCGTTACATTAGGTTAGGAAAAAAATATTGAAATGCGGTTTTCACTGAGCCCTTGTTTGACTGTCTATTATCGTAAAAAAATTCATATCATTAAAGTTAAATTTTTTTCAGATTTTTTTTTTGTCGTTTCCCATTTGCCATGTCCATGACAGCCTGGGAATACTCTTTTTTTAACGAATCCAAGGTTTTTTGAGTTATCGATATTTATTTAATTTTAATTATTTATTATTAGAGAGAGAGAGTAAAAACCACCTAGCAAAAAAGATTTGAATAACAATTCACTATAAATATCATTACAATAAGAAAATTTACGTCCTCTGCTGGCCATTTCAGAACACTAATAATTTTATTTTTCAAATAAAATAATAAAATCGGTATATTTGAAAAAGTTGTTTTTTTTTGCGTCATTTTTTTATTTATGAGCACTACGAAATATCATTCTCCGACTTTATCGTTCAACCCAGTAATTATCATTCTCAATCCGTTGAGGTCCGAGTTGAGAAAATAATTTTTAAGCGGTATTCGTAAATAAATTGAAATTCGTTTTACGCCAACATTACTATAAACTAGGATTATTTCCATAAGGCAGTGTAAAAAATTGAGCCTTTAATTGAATAGCGCTCTTGCGCTCGCGAATTAAATTCCGTAATGATTACTAAAAATTGCGGGACGCAAATGGGAGGAGCTTTCCCACGACCCGTAGGATAAATTAACATTTTAATTTTGTAATGTGTGTGTTGGAGTAAAAATGCGATTGCAAATCAATGCTCTCTCTTCTCCGCAAACTCGTCACAAAGTTTTAATTAATTCTATTATTCTCGTTTCAAACTAAGCGGAACTAACCAGATCCGAGCCTATTTCGAGTATAGTATCACGTGGTCGGCATACCAACAATTTTTTTGAAAACAGAAATATTGTTTCTAATTAGCATTATTGCTCAGGATGTAGCTTCTATAAGACTTGCTCTAATTTTTTTGGCCAATTTTCTATCATAACTTTTCCTATAGATTTTAATCATCGGTAACACCATCAACTATTAGACATACCACAGATAAGATAGAACTGAGGTGGCTTTTACTTGACGAAAATCCATTTATCAAAATAAATAAGAACTAAAAGTTCAGATTTTCACGAAATTATATATTATAATAATAATATATAATATCGTGAAAATCTGAACTTTTAGTTCTTATTTATTTTGACAGATAAGATAGATGGGTTCGATATAGCAATAAATATTTTCTTCAAGAGACGAGGAGTTACGGCTATTTTTTTTAAATTTCAATTATTAAGTATCATTGTAATTTACTGCTTATATCCTACGCTTAGGGTCTTAGTCAGTAGAAGTTCTTTTTTTACAGGGTGAGTCAACGATAGAGTAATGTTCTTTTTTCTATTCCCATTTGTAAAATGCCCAATTACTCACCGATCTAGAGTGCGGGAAGCGTCACTTTACCACCTCAGTTTCGTTTCCCACGGAAAACTTTTTAAGTCACTCGTTTATTAAACACTCGCTCCGATAGAGTCAAATTAACTCGTGAGTCATATGCCGTTTACCGTACTTTGGTTTCAAAAGATATGAGAAAATTTGTTAAGATTGTTAGGATGCACAATTTAAAATTATTTTTAAGTATACAAGGTGACTCGAAAAAGAGCGATGAATAAAACATACATTTTTTAAATGGAAAATTTTGTATTGAATTCATTTTGCAGTTCTTCAACTCTTTTATTAATATTAATACGTATTAATCGTTTTTCGATATTAGCCTTATTAGAATGTGAAGTAAAAGATATATGTAACGTAATTTGAATTAGATTCTACTGAGTGTTCAGAATAAAGTAATATATTTGAATAATTTTAAATAAAAAATCTCGATTTTCTTAAGGGGTATACCGAATATATTTTTATTTTTTCTGAAACATCAACAACGTTATGTAATATACCTATTTTTTATACTTTGCTATTTATTTTAACTTTTCCAATATTTATTCATCCTCCTAACTTCTTACATGACCACTAACTAAATAAACCGCAATAGAGGTATATCAACTAGACAATCTAATGAGGAAACATGACTGGAAATTATACTTGAAGTTAATGGTCCCATTGGAAAGCACAAATATCCATATCAAATGGTAAACTTTTGTCGAAAATTATGTTTTCCGATGAAGCTACTTTTAGCAGTAATCATGCAGTTAATCGTCATAAAAGGCGTTATTATTCAACAGTTAATCTATTCTGGATACGTTAAGTGCAAGATCAAAACCATTGTTCACTTAATGTGTTGTTTCTCCTAACATTATAGTAATAGTCTTAGATAGAAAGAAGGTTAAATAATAGAAAAGTTAAAGTAAATCGCTTAGTATTAAAAATAGACATATGATATACTTAATGAAAGTATTTTTTGGAAGATCTTTCAGAAAAAATAATAATATATATGGTGTGCCAGATTTTTCAATTTAAATTGAATCTAATATATATTCGATTATTTTGAACGTTCTATAGCATAATTCAAATTCCGGGCTCTAATCTAGGGCCACTACTCTTTATTAATGAATTGCTAGGAGTGGTTAATGATATCAATGTCTTATTGTTTGCGGATAACTCAGGAAGGAGAATGACTGTGTACTACTTGAACAAAATTTGCACAGAATTCTGGAATGGTATAACAGAAATTAATTGAAATTTAATATTTCTAAGAATTTCACAATCTTTGGGTATAACATGAAATATTCCAACAACACGTGTAGATGAAATGCGGGAGACCTTTTAGTAATTTTTGACTCATAATCTACACATGTAGATTGAAATATATTGTAATATGGAGCCCATATTATGAAGTACACAAGTGTGCCATTGGAAAAGTACAGAAATGATTACTGCCAAGTTTGACAAAACTAAGAAATATTTCATTGATCATATAAATTTACTGTCACAAATAAATTGTAATGTTCCCGTTTACAGAACTAGAAAACCATTATTGTTTAACCAAAATAACACCCGAATTAATAATTCCGAAATAACAATTGTACTTATACACCAATCGATGTCGTGTGCAGAATAGCTAATGACAATCAGACTGCATTTGATATGTTTGATGTTACTATATCACAAGTATGCAAACACTCTGTAAGTGATATGTTATAAGCAAATAACCTAGTCTTATTTTGTTTCTATGTTGTATCAGCTCGCGTGGGTTGGCGTGAGAGGTTTGCTATGGAAGCTGATATTATAATTAAGTTCTAATATACATAATAAATAATAAATTCTTCTTCTATTTTTTTCATCAAAATTCGCAATGAATAGTATCATCTCCATGGATTGCATATTTTCCTATAGGGTTTTCTCGAAAACGTTCTTCGTGAATTATCTGCAAAATAGATTGCGTACTGAAGATGATGACCAGTAATTCAGAAACGGTGGTTTGTTCGCCTTTCCGTGATCTATCAATACATCTATCATAGCATAGCAGTTTGAATTTGAAAAAAAAAACTGATACGCAAAGTATATCAGCACTTTAAGATTTTTTCATTTCAAAATGCAAGTTTCGTAAAATAAATAATCGACGAGAGTATATTTTTTAATACTGAAAGATAATTTGAAACAAGATTGAAATACCTAAAATGTCGAAATTAAGCCAAATTTCATTTAATGTGCCTTTGTTTGTGTTCCATGTTAAGAAAATGTATAATCTTGTACGAATATTCACGTATGTGTGTTCCAGGTATGATGAAGTTTATTGCATTTTATTGATACTCATGGTCTAATCCTCTAAGATAAAATGTTATGACCCAAATTCGTTCGCTGTATTTAAGTGTAAAATTATGTAATCACTAACGTCACAAATGAGAGTGTACGATCTTACCATAACTAAAATAGGATTACTGGTAAGTTTGACAAAACTAGGTATATCATCAATAATTTATCTACACAAAATCGTTCATAGTAAAACCGTTATTGTTTAACCAAAATAAAACCTGAATTAACAATTGTTGTAATACAGCAATCAATGTAATGTGTAGACTAGCTAATGGCAATCAGAATGCGTTTGATATGTTTGATGTAATTATATCACAACTGTGCAAAACAAAACACTGTAATTGATATATTATTAGCAAGTAACCAACTGTTATTTTATTGCTATCTTGTACATACTCGCTTGTGTTTGTGTAAGAGGTGTGCTGTGGAAGCTGACATTATATTTAAGTTCTATTATACCTGTGGAGTTTATAAGTAAATAAATAAATAAATATTAAATTCTTCTTCGTTTTTCTTATTTATCTCTATGGATTGCATATTTTTCTACAGAGTTTTCTCAAAAACACGTTTTGTAAATGATATGCAAAATAGGTTTCGAACTGAAGATGATCGCCAATAATTTAGAAACGCAATTTGAAACAAGATTGAAATACCTAAAAAGTCGAAATTAATTCAACATTTGTATTTAATGTTCCCTTATGTGTGTTCTATGTTAAGAAAATGTATGATCTTTTACGAGTACGTATGCGTGTTCCACGTATGGCAGACGTTTGTTATGAGTATTTTATGGATAACTACTATAAAATCCTCTAAGATGAAATGTTATGTGGGCATGTCAACCTAATTTGGTTTAATTTTCCTCTGTTCGTCGTAGTGACCCAAATCCGTTCCCTGTATTTAAGTGTAAAATTTGGTAATCACTAACAGTAGTGCCTCGTCAATATTCTTAAAAGTTTTTCGCATTTTTCACGCCTCTTCGCAGTCGATCTTTGCTATCGTTCGTTATCATCGAGACACGTCTCTGTAGTACAGCTCGTTAAACACAAGCCAGTTTCGTATTATACGCAATTCAAAACACCGGCGTGCCTATTTTATCGAACGCAAAGTGGTATTGCAGTTCGAAAATTTCGGCTCATATTTCAATGACGTTAAAAACGATTTACCCAAGCAGAGCGAATGCTTAAATTCGATTCCGCTCCGAATCGGCATTTCCTACGAACGTACTCCTGTTATATGGGCGCATTTTAATTGACAGAACGACGATTGTTACAATTCGATTATGCCGATCGGCAGAGGAGTTTCTCCTGCCTGTAGAGGAACGACAAGATATACAGGGTGAGGAATATATATATATATATATATATATATATATATATATATATATATATATATATATATATATATATATATATATATATATATATATATATATATATATATATATATATATATATATATATATATATATATATATATATATATATATATATATATATATATATTCTCACGTATTGATTCACGGATGGAAAAATGTGATGACACTATACTCCGGGATATCATCCGTTCGCTCGTTGAACTCCGACTGAAATCCTGCATCCGACTGGAATCCTGCAAATCCTGCATCCGACTGGAATCCTGCAGACGTTTCGCCAAAATCTCACTTGGCATCTTCAATGCTCGCGCTCGAAGTGTTTTCGGAGCGCGAGCATTGAAGATGCCAAGTGAGATTTTGGCGAAACGTCTGCAGGATTCCAGTCGGATGCAGGATTTGCAGGATTCCAGTCGGATGCAGGATTCCAGTCGGAGTTCAACGAGCGAACGGATGATATCCCGGAATATAGTGTCATCATATATATATATATATATATATATATATATATATATATATATATATATATATATATATATATATATATATATATATATATATATATATATATATATATATATATATATATATATATATAGATATTTTCCACGTTTTCAATTTTGACGTTTGTCAATTTTGACGGTCATGTCAGTGAACGTATTCGTGTTATTTTGCGAAAAAATACCCAAAAACTAACGGTCGTAGAAAAACTCGCTGAGCTGCGCTCCGCTCGTGTCAAATAAACTCGTGAGTCAAATGCCGTTTACCGCACTTGTTACATTATATACTATTTATGCAACAAGTGTGGTAAACGGCATTTGACTCACGAATTTATTTGACTAGGCTAGCAGCGTATTTAAACATTTTGTTGTGTTTGAGATGTTTTCGATTCGAATTAAACTGTAAGTTCTAATTATCAATCAAAAACCTGATAGGCTCTGGAATTTTCCAAGCGCCCACTAAAAATTCAATTATGAGTTTTAGGAAACATTTTCCAGTTCATTAAAATGAAAATCGGGCAACGGTTGGGTAGAAATTTTTGACAATATCAATTTTTCTTATTCGCCCAAGAGCTACGCCCATGAACAGACATGTTTTATAAGGTCGGCGAAAATCTGGCATAGTAAACCGAAGCAGCAAGAACATTAAAACACGATGCAGACATGCGATCCCGTAATTAATCTGATATGAAAAATTATGCGTTCAGCCCTAAAAAATCGCCAGTGATTGTATAAAAGAGAGTAATTAATTGTTAAAATGCAGAAAATTACGTGTTAACAACAATGTACTCTGGCTGGTGGACGAGTCCTTACTTGGGTCAAAATTGTCCTGATCAACAATCTCACTTATATTAATATTATACTACATATTATTAATATTTTGAGTGTTTGAGATAAATAAATAATAATGTATTATGTAACAAGTATGCCAAACGGCATGTGAGTCACGGGTTTATTTGGCACGAGCGATAATATCTCCGAAAACATCGGATTGCTCTCAAACTAATGCGGCAATATTCTGGAAACCTCCAAAATGGCCCCGATCGGTGCGAAACGAAACTGACCCACTAAAAGGACACATTCCGTATGCTAAATAGGGGTTTTAGAGAAGGGACTAGAAAAAATAAATTTATTGACATTCTGTATCTCTTGATGGTATGCTGCGGTATGCTGCTTGTGGCAGACTTCTGCCTACTAGATTTTCTAAATCTTACGGATCACAAAAGAAGAGTTACATTAGGTTTCCGGAGGAATTTTCGTATATGTAGGATTAAAGTATTAAAGGTGATCGATCTACTTCCAGCACTCCAGCTCATCTACCACCATCGAGCGCCCACAATCCAAAATGGCACTCAACACTGAAAACGACCCATTTCCCCTCTTTATTCAAGTAATATTAACACCATGCTAGAAGTATACTAGCCGAAGATGCTATGGTTGTAGTCCAGTGGCTTTAATTGTTCGATGAATACATCTCATGTAGAGACATAGCTCCCGCTTATTGTGTGGTTGGTAAGTTTGGTAGTGGTTCTTGCATCCATTTTTCGCCACCTGGTTCTTCCTGCATGTATGATGACGATGTCCATACTACTCTGCTACTCTTAGCATGACTGTCGTAGCATTCCAGTGAATGCTATTTTCCATTTCCTGAAAGTCTTCTTGCAGGAGACATCGATAAACCATGTTTAGAATTCCCTAACGGCAATAAAATGCTATAAAAATTTTATAGAAATCAGTTTGTCGATGAAGCTTGAACACCATACGGACTAAGGGGTACTTTGAATTTGTTGGGCTTTGCTTATGAGAAAGCACAAACCAAAATTATTTAAAGCTACGTTAATGTCCATGGTCAAGAATCTCTTCGAGATTTTCTTAGGTCATTTGCAAATAATAAAAGAGTCAAACGCCTTACAAGCATGGCCATATAAATACCATCTCCCTATTCCTCATTAAATGCCAACTAGTGCTACAGTAGTGCTAGGAGTTTGCTAACAAATATTTTAAAGGTTCTTAGAATATTTTAGAAACTGCTGGGAGTGTGCGAACGCAAATTGCTCACTTTTTTGGGGTCTGGTATCTTGAGAGTAGGTATAATTATTCCTTTTTCCCATGGAAAGATGCAAGATTATAAATAGGCGCAGAAATGTATCCACGATACCGCAGATTGAACGTGTGCTATTCGATACGGTATTTTATTTTTCGTGACTTATATGAAAGTACCAGATTGTAACTTTCTTCTATCTACCATATTAAGACGTTTGCTAGCCTCCATATTGTGAGATACAGACTAACGAAGACTGAGTTCTGTCTGAGTCGGCACTATAATGACGGTAGACCACGTCAGCAAAATTGAATTGGAGTGTTGATATTATCTTTTGAGTCTTTGGTAAAAAAGTTTTTTTATATTGGTATGAACGTTAACGCGAGACTTAAATCTTAAAGTTGAATCAAAAATAAAACCGACTTGATTTGGATGAATTAATTAATAGGTTATGTGTTGAGCTAAATCAACTTCATTAGTATTAAAAGATATATCGAAGGTTTTAACATAGCCAGAATTTTTGCTTTACCCCTGTCAATTGCACGAATCATATCACCAGCAACTAAGGCCTCCTGTGAAAACTAAGGCCAAATGTTATTATATTCTTTTATTTGAAAACTTTTTTGATAAAACAGGTCAGAATTCTTAAAGGTCTTTCGAATATTATAGGTTTCCATATTTTGTTTTTTGGTAATAAATAAAATTTTTCAAATTTTCTATGAATCTATAAATACGAGAATTTATTGTATTTGTAATAATAGGTAGGATTCTATTAATACAGAGCAATATCATGCCTTAGGATGATCCGTCTTAGGAACATTGCATTGCATGCAACGCAGCGGATGAAACTCCTGTGCATGTACTTGTCGACTGTGAACCACTCAGCGAACTCAGAAAGGAAATTCTGGGAGGGGATACAGGAAATAGTGTCAAGATTCTATAAGTGGGTGTTGGAAGGCTGATTCGCTATGCCTCGGCAATCCTCTACACTCCCTTCTAACACACGAATTGTCCTTCACAGGGCCCGGGCACAATGGCACAACAATCTGAGCGCCCGGCTCAAATTAATTCAAATTCCAATTCAAATATCTTGCCTAGGTTTAAATGATCCGCTCCCATAGCTAAGGATTTGGTATGCAGCAGGTGTTTCTTTAACCTCACCCTTCGAAACGGTATAAAAAAACTGGGTAGGAGAAATCCTTTTTTTTTAGATTATTAATTAATTTCCGTCAGAAATCTTTGATAGGTTTTTTATAAACACAATGACCCAATGTTAGGGCTGATTTTCTATTGATAAGAATATATAAGAATGGGAGGTTATTATTAGTTTCTAGATCAATGGTAAAACTTATTTTAGGGTGGATAGAGTTTAAATAATTAAGAAAATCTGCTGGGGATTCCTGACCACGATGTCAAATAACAAAAGTATAATCGACGTAGCGTTTCCATAATTTTGGTGTTAGATGGAAGGTGTCGAGAGCTTTCTTGTCAAGGGCTTCCATAAATATATTCGCGAAGACTGGTGATAGTCGAGAACCCATGGCTGTTCCTGACGATTGTAATATGTTCCAGACAAGCATTTGTCAATTAAGGAGACAAGGTGTGGTTCCACATTCTTGGATTTTAATATATATGAAATGATGCAGTTGTGTATCTAATGTGTCCTTTTAATTGTTCACTGAAGTGACAGTAAAGAATTTTAATATGGAAGCTAGATATTTTGCTGGAGAATATGTTGGAGAACCAATGGTGCTGACAATAAGTCGAAGGGGTAATCCTGGTTTGTAAATCTTTGGGAGTCCGTAGAGAGGAGGAATGATAGAGTCACAAGAGGTGACAGATTTTTTCACGGAGTCTGATAGAGAAGAAGCCTTTATAACAGATTTAAGGTTGCGTTCCATAGAAGACGTAGAAACCTCGGACGTGTCTAATTTTTATTATCTCACATGTGAAATAATGGACTTCACGACCGACACTTTTTGTACATAAATTCGAAAAATACGTCATAATGTGACCGAGAAAGTCGAACGAACTTTGGTGTCCGTTTCGAAACGAACTCACGATCCTACACAAAGGGTCCATTGTTTTCGGGTCTAAATCGAAGGCAAAGAAGCGAATGTTGACCCGTTACGATACACACAATTCGACAAAAGTGCCCGCACTCATAACGCAACAATTGAAAGAAAGTTCTCTCTGTTAATGCACCAATTAACACGCAGCCGCATTTTTGTTGGGATGTTAATTTAAACCAGCAACGGCACTGGCGTGCGTTCCGCACTTTTTACGGAATTCAATTTGTAATTTCCTGTTCGTATACGGACAGAATAATTACACGCCTGAAGGAAAAAAACAGATTATGTATACGGGGTGTTACGGAAACGGAGATTTAACTCGCCAGTCCTACGCTCGAGGGACGTGAGGTAAAGATAATAATAAAATAATAATAAAAATAAATACATCCGGAATATATAATTGAGAATATCGAGGTTTTTCAATTTCAAATTATTCAAATATATTCGTTTATTCCGAGTAGTACCTAATTCGAATTGCGTTACATATATCCCTTACTTCGTCTTCTAATAACGCTAATATCCAAAATTATGAGTGATCTTAGAAAATAACGGCGCTATCGTAATTTCTTCCCAAATGGGAAAACAAGTTTTTTTAGAAAACTTGAAACATTAGAAAAACTACTAGGTTTAGATATGTATTAATATAAATAAAAGAGTTGATGACGAAGATATTTTAAACGAATTCAATACAAAATTTTCGATTTAAAAAATTTTTAATTAATCGCTCTTTTTCAAGTCACCTTGTGTACTTTATAATTTTAAATTGTGCATCCTAACAATCTTAACAAATTTTGAATTTACCATTTTCTCATATCTTTTGCAACCAATGAGATAATATTATATTACGCAACAAGTGCGGTAAATGGCAATTGACTCACGAATTAATTTGACTCTATCGGAGCGAGTGTTTAATAAGCGAGTGTCTTATGGTATATCATGCAACAAGTGCGGTAAACGGTATTTGACTCGCGAGTTTATTTGACACGAGCGGAGCCCAGCGGAGCGAATTTTTAATAAACGAGTGAGTTAAAAAGTTTTTTCTGCTCCCGTCTGTAAAATACCTAATTACCCACCAATCTAGCGTGCGGGAAGCGACGGTTTACCAAGTCAGTTTCGTTTCCCATGAATCCGAGCCACTTCGGACATTTCCGGGATTTTACCGCTGCGCTCCGCTCGTGTCACATAAACTCGTGAGTCAAATGCCGTTTGCCGCACTTATTGCATAATATACTATACCGAACGTGTTGCATGCTATACTTTTTCTACGACCTTTAGTTTTTGGGTACATTTTCGCAAAACAAACAACACGTTTATCAATTCTGACACGACCGTCAGAATTGATAAACGTCAAAATTCAAAGCGTGGGAAATATCTCCGAAAACATCGGATAGTTCCCAAATCAGTGCGGTATAATCCCGGAAATATCCGAAATGGCTCGGATTCGTGGGAAACGAAACTGACGTGGTAAAGTGACGCTTCACGCATGCTAGATCGGTGAGTAATTAGGTATTTTACAGACGAGAGTAGAAAAATACATTTTTAGTAGTCGATTTTTTTTAATTTTCTACTTTTATTTAAGTTTATATATTATTGATTTAGAGACACTGCCTTAGAAAAAGAACTTGAACTTGAACTTGAGCTTGAAAAATGAATAAGATATTTTCAAGATATATTTTTTTGTTACAGTAAATAGTCCTCTTTTACAAATTTTTACTTCTACACAATGAACAAAAATAAAATAATTTAGATAATGGAGGATTGAAAATCAAACAATTGGGAATTTCTGCATGACATTGAAAGAGATAATAATCGAGAAAAAATAAATAATGGAAAAATAAATTACTTTAAATTCTCATTGCATGAAAAAGATGAATCAGTGAATTTAGATGATAATTTCGTTTAATGCGCTTTTCCGCAAATTCAGATGATGCATGTCAAGTGCAAAAGCAATATCGTTAGATAAATAAGGAAAACACCAGTGTTAAATAAAGCTACAAAATTAAACCTTTGGATAGATTTTGGAAACTGATTTTATATAATTTTGGTAGGCTGATTACAAAAATTCTATGCATCTGTTTGTATCGCGTTAGGTTTTTTGCAAATATTAAAGAAAAAAATATATTTTTTAAATATTTTTTTATTTTATTCAGTAGAAAAAGTGAAATCCTAGTTAAAAAAAAGTGAAAAAAATAATTTACTCAGACTTTTTTGAGAGAAATCTTCGTCTTCTTGCCAGAAAGCTGCGTTGTCCGAACATTCGGCTGTGTGTTTTTAAGGGCATGTCCCGTTTCAACATCCAGCAGTAGTCCGCCATCGTCGCGTTATGCTCTATCTGCCTTGGTGTCGGAGTTCCATTTCCTTAATGTCCTGGTGAAACCTCTCTCGCTGTTCTTCGGTAACTGCTCCAAGATTTTCAGGAAAATAGTTCAAATGTGAAAACATATTTTGAACAATACCTTCGTAGTTTTCGTCCTTAGAGTTCCCAAGAAACTTACCAATCACTTCTTTAAATGAAACCCAGGTGTTCATTGTGTTTTGAAAATCCTTGTATTTGCATAATGGTCTTATCTGCGGTCTAACAAAAAACCTTCTTTTATCTTGGCATCAGATATGGTTGGAAATTTCTCGCACAAATATTTCACACACTGTCCATTTTTGTCTAGGGCTTTAACAAACAATAACAGGGTACCATTCGGTTAAGCACTTTGCTCTGTTTTTGTTTAGTCATTGCTCTAAAAAAGTTAAAACATGCTTTCCAATCAGAGCGTTCATTTAAGGTCTTGATTTATAGTTAATCTCAGTGTCAAAAGAGCATGACAACCCAGAGTAAATAAATTTTATGACAATACCTTTTACTATTGAAATACCAAAAATAATAACAATGTCTTGCAAAAAAGAAATAAAATTTATATATATTTAGATATTAGTATGTCAAAACTTATAACGAAAAACATATCTCTCCGTTTTTTTTTTTGAGAATTATTTTTATAAAATGGAGCAGGTGGGAGCAAGATGGTCTCTTACACGTAACACCACAACATTTTGCTTTAATACATGGTATCAACAGTATCCCCAAATTATGCTAAATTTGTAACATATTGCTTAATAAATTATAAACATACTTTTTTGGGCTTTAATATTACTCCAAACAATGTAGAATCTTTTTAAGGACAATTGAATTTTATAGGAATTCACTTAGCATAAAATTAGTCCCAAAACTTACCTTTACTGGCTTCCTGCATTTTGAATTTGGTCAAAAGCTAATTTCTTTTAAAATATCCCCTCCACTTTTCACAAGGAAAATTGTATAAATAAAACATTCTCAAAATGACACTGACAACAAAAGTTACAAAATTATTGTTGACGTTTCCATGGTAACAAGACGACTTATCTCGCTTGTTTTGTGAACGCTAATGGCCTATTTCATAAGTCTATGATAAGGAAAACGTTCATTGTACGAAATCTATCATTTCAATAGTTTGGGCTCTCCCTGGCCCACCGTGTGACGTCAGATGACAGTAAATGCTTGGCACTAAGTCTGGACGCATCCTCTGGAAGGTGCAAATCTCTAATTAAATCATTTAATTTGCTCTGATTAAACACTCCGGGGTCTCTAATTTCCGGTGTAAAATCTAAGTCATCTTGGTTTTAGATTCCTCTGATCCTGACGATATGACGTTTTCTAGTTCTTTGGGGGCGGTAGCTATCGGTAAATCTGATTCATGAGGAAGCAAGCAGCTTTTAAATATTAAAATCACTGTAGACCTGATATAATCTTGGAAAATAGCCGATTAGATTGCAATTTTCTTCGATTGAACATATTTCTTCTTCTTTTAAGAATATACGACACCCGGGAACAACATGTTTAACTTAACTTAAAAACCTGTAGCAATAAGTTATTAATAGTTGTGGAACTTCAGTAGTGACTAGGGGCAGAAAGTTCAAAAGACTGCTATTTATTTAAACTTGGTTCTTCTTCTGTTGTCACCTACTAGAGGAAGACTTTATGAACAGCCATTCTGAGCAATTAATCGGGGGACATCCCAATCCACTTCCTCATATTCTTGCGTCCTCCTTTGCACAATCGTATATTTTGGACGTCTAAATATGTGTTCACACTACTCAGGCTTCTGTTTTTTCCCCTAATTCATTAATGTGCTCAAGCATATGGGTGTCAAGGATTCTCTACAGGATTTTTTAAATGATAAGCTGTACAGTAACGCACCTAATAGTAGCCCCTAGGATTACACATTTTAGGAAGAAGTCTGAGAAGAAGAAGAAAGTTGATGATGATTTTTTAGACAGTCATTTATTATGTGAATAATGAAGGACAACAAAGTTCAACCCAAAGCTTTACTCTTTCTTTTTAAAATAATTTGATGCACTTCATAATCTTCCACTAAAGTAAATTGATATACCATTTCCTGTTGTTTGAATATAACTTTGAAAGTTGTGATTCCAAGGGAAAGTTTGACATCACGATTTCACGACGAAGCAATTCAATTTATCAATGATTTCAAACCAGCTCTGGAATATTCTTCATTTTGCGACGATTAGTATTTGGGTATGGTCTGTTCATAGATATAAGAAAGTGAACCAATTGCTCTTGAATGGGATTATCCAAGGGTGGTCATTAACATACAATGCAACAAGAGAAACGGCCACATTGACGAAAATTTAAACATCAACTGTATGGAAAATTGTGAATAATCCCATTTCAGCGAGGAAAAAAAGAAGCGATGCCGCTATTTTCTCGAGTGTAGATGAAAGTGAAAGATATAATGCGGCGTAAAATTTACCAGTTATACGAGGAACAAAGCGTGCCTACATTAGATATCTTAATTAGGAGGCTTGAAAAAGATGAAACCGGTGTTAAATGTGCCAGAACTACCTTATGGAAGTGTATTAAACACATGGGTTTTAGATTTAAAAAAATTGACAAAAGGCAAGTTTTAGTGGAATCTTTTAGAATTTGGAAATGGCGACCGGAATATCTAGAAAAAAATTAGGATTTACAGAGAACAACAAAGGCCAATTATTTGCTTGAATGAACCTGGTTCGACACTTATGATACCCCGGAAAAGGGTTGGGTTGATAAGTGTGAAACAAACGCGCCATCAAAAAGAGGTAAAAGAATAACTATTTTGCATGGCTCTAAAGATGGTTGGATTCCAAATGGACTTTCTCTGTCTGCGAAAAACATTAAAGATTCTTCTCTGGATTACCATGAAGACACCACCGCTGATTTATTTTAATGTTGGTTTAAAAACAAACTAGTTTCAAACATTCCTTTTAATAGCGTCATTCTAATGGACAATGCAAGTTGTCACAGTAGACAGTTGCTCATGTGACACAAAAGCAACAATCCAAAACTACTCGTATAATAACGACATTTATTTTCACGACGATTATACTAAAAAGCAATTAATTGAGGTTCTACAAAGCTTGAACCTACAAGAGGAATACGTCTGTGATAATTATGAAAAAAATCTAGGGCATACAGTTTTAAGGCTTCCACTTTACCACTGTATATTTAATCCCATTGAACATGTTTGCCACCAACTGAAATCTGCCATTGGTCGTTACGATGTTTTTCGCCGTGTTAAGTCCAATGTCCTCAAATTTATAGAAACCGAAGTTCTCAACATCCCTCCACAAAGTTGGGCAAATTCTGTTAAACATATAGATAAAGCAGAATAATCGTAAATCCATATTGCAAATAATATAGAACAGGCGATGATAGCGATAGTGATACTGATGTATTATGTGAATGAATTTAAGTAATTTAAGTAGGTAATAAAAATAATTTGTAATTAATTTTATTTTAGATTTAAACATAAATAGATAAATAAATAAATAAATATTGTTTAGTATCTTTCCTAACAAAACCCCAAATAATTAATTTCTAATCAAAGTACGGACCTATTCGGCCATATTTTATTCTTACAGCGTGCTCGGGTCTTTCCTTAATTCGTATCAGTTAGTCACTTTCTTATATCTATGAACAGACTTTACATGTTTTTTTTTTCAAAATAGCACAAATACATTCACTTCGTGACGTGTGACGCGACCATAAGAATAAACCAAAAATATCTGATCGTGACTAAAGTACCGGGAATATCCCAATTGTTTCGCGCTCGTGGGTAAGGGATCTAGGGTGGCCCTTTTTGCACCTTTGATCAGTGTATGACTGGATATAGTTTGTATAAGTCTAGTTCTTTCCATTTACTAGCTGGCAACATTGTATTGCTGCTCTTTTCTTTTGCATCCCTTATTTTTATTAAAGTAAACATAAACTTAGGAATTGATGCGGTATTAAAACAAATTATTGAAATGAAACAGAACACGATGCAATAAAAGTACAAAACTTCACAACAAGAAAAACTGAATTTATTTAACTAAACAGAACTTGCCTGTTTAAACGTCATAACCGACTCAGCCCTTTATTTCTGTTATTGTTACATTTGGTAAATGCAGCGCGATCTGATATCATTGAATATTTAAATTATACCGACGTCCCAATTCGGTCATTATTACTGAAGTAAACCGCTTTTAAAAAAGGAACACGACGGGCACAAATTATGAAAGTCGTTTTTGAAAATTCGCCTTTATTTTGTCAGTGAAATCGTCTCTGAACATGCATTTCGGTGATTTAAAAAACCAGACAATTTATCGCTTTACGACGTTCATCATAATTTCACAGTGTTTTATATCCTAATTTCCCTTTGTGTGTTTATTATTAATTTCGAGGAACTCTATCGCGATGCCGGAATAAGAAAAAGGTCGCATTAGCTTTGTTAAGTGTCATTTTTCACGATAATAAAAAAACAAATTCTAAAATAATGTCAAGAAAGTGTTATTTCAAATATAAATCCACCTGTATTTTATTTTTCCTACGAAATTAACCGCGACTGATAGGATGTGGTCAAAAAACACCATTGGTAATTACGTGATTTTTATTTATTTTTTCTGCTTCTGATACGTGTAAAATAGCGGAGGCAATACGGTTAAAATCCCATCATTGCTTATTTTTGAAGTTCCCTATCACTGCCATTACTGCCTACTGCAGTAATAAATTGTACTCTGCTTCACAACCATCGAAGGTGAAGACTTTTTTCAAAGAAGCAAGGAAAAAAGCAACCCCACACTTGCCACTTGCAGTCAAAACATTACTCACCACATATAAAAAGTTCTAAAGAAATATAACGTTAGAACCAGATTTAACAGTTGTCCAGAAATCTTTGATTATATTCGATCTATCAAAGACAAAATTCCGTTTGAGACACCAGGAGTTTAGAGAAACAGAACTAAAAGTATCACATAGGCTAAGAGAACATGAGATATCCTTAAGATTAAGACCAATAAACTCATCGGCATTTGTCGAACATTATCATGAAACCGGACAAACAATCCTTACTGCAACTCAGGTACCTTTCCTTTCACCTTTCACCAATATGTGTCATCCGGGAAAATGTGCATGTTCAATGTTCAGTTCTGTTGATCAACAACTGACACAGGGATTTGGAAATAGTAGAATAGGACGACGTTTGTAAAATCACGGAAAAACTTCATGAAGTATGGACAACGTACACACTATACTTCTACTCCTAAGGTAATTCACTGTTTCAAAAAAGCAAGTCTGTTTTATGTGAAACTTTCATTATATCACATTTTAATTTTGATTTTGCAATTTATTGTGATTTTTGGATGCCACTGATATTAGAAAAGCACAGGCACTGCCAAATATAGGACTAGGAGGAGGCAGAGAGTTTCCCATGGAGAATTTGTTAATCGTACCTAAGCACAAAAAAGAGGTTTTCCTACCAGATAGTTTTTACAATTAATAAATGTAAAATAAATGATTTTACTACATCCACTAGTCTTTGAAAAAACAAATGAAGTGTAAATTTATGGCAAGATGGTACATGGGCATTTATTTGCAAGATCCTTTACTGATATTCGTAACAAAACATTTATCTATTCTCTTCCGTTCTTGGTTTCGTTCATCCCTGTTTATAATTCCTGTGCCTATTAGGCTTAGTTGGCTTCAAGAGCACCTTTCCCTGGAAGGAAACGGCGTTTGGGCCCATCATTCCATCTGGTATAGTATTTCCTTTGTCATGTATAATTGGTAGTTTATTATTATTATTTGAAGAAATAATTAGCTATGGATTATCTCGTGACTCCGACCTCACACACGACAAATTGTCATGACGACCACCCGTTGCGTCCACTCGATCAATGGACAACAACCAATTGGTCAGGTGATGTTTCACATGCTGAAATCTTTTGCCAAACACTGCACCCTTATTGCCCTTTATAAGTTCTACAATAAGGCCAACCAAAACTGGTTTATTAGCTTCTACCATATATATATATATATATATATATATATATATATATATATATATATATATATATATATATATATATATATATATATATATATATATATATATATATATATATATATATATATATATATATATATATATATATATATATATATATATATATATATATATATATATATATATATATATATATATATATATATATATATATATATATATATATATATATATATATATATATATATATATATATATATATATATATATATATATATATATATATATATATATATATATATATATATATATATATATATATATATATATATATATATATATATATATATATATATATAGTAGGCAATGCATAGTTCCAATAGGTACGGCAGTTGCCATTCTCAACCACGGTGAGTTTTGGGGTGATGTCCGCAAGCTTCGCATCTTGTGCAGGGAGCATCTGAAAATTGACTACTGGTAGGCAAATGGAAAACTGTTGATCTCAGACATAGGCTCAGCAGACTCTAGAAACTCGAATGTATGGCTTTTAGACAGACTGAGCCCGCTGAGCAGCATTAAAGGGAAATTCACTAGCTGAAGCAGTGTGTCAGGACTATTAAGAACCTACATGCTATTCTCAGAACTAATCGATTATAGATACATTCCAAACTCGAAAAGACACGACTGCCCAAGTGACGGGAGAGATAAATATGGTACACTGCGTTGAAGATGCATCCTTTAGCGTATACGCGCCCATTTTAGTACTCCATACACCCACAGGAACAGCAAGCATATTTGTGGCAGTAACCTTGTATATTCGAGATACTTCGCTTGCTTCGTAGCTTAGCCTTCAGTTCTTCAGTGTGATTTTGTTCAACACCAAGTTGCCCAGTGTATAATTTTATTTTGGTTTAAATCTCGGATTTAATAAATCATAAAATATTATAAAACTTAAGGTATAGAGAATGCTTAATAAAGTTAAAAGAAGAATAATAGGAGTATTTAATAGACGTGTAATGTAGAGGGCCATTTGATTTTTTCACGAAAACATTTTTTATTTGGACTAACCCTATATAAAAAAAAAGTCTGTGCATAATAATGAAAACTGGTTGTCAAAAAATTCGTTTTACTGTGTTAGTTATTAGTATTTTTAGAATTCGAATTTTAGTGTATCATCACTAATTGAAAAGAGGTTTTTACACATGAAGGGCAAGAGAATGATACATAAACGTATATACACAGCGCGTTCTACCACATGATGAATTGTTCTCTAGAATAGACTTTAACCTATCCTTTAATACTGTCCGAAGGATTTAAAAAAACACAAGTTTTGCCATCAGTAGGCAGAATCTCCACTTCCAACGAGCTTATATCAATATCAATTTTTGACAACCATTTTCAACATTAAATGAATTGCTACAAATGGACTTATTCCTTGGCCTCCGAGGGCACCAGATATAACCCCACTTGATTTCTACTTGCGGTGTCATTTAAAAGCCGAAATTTATTAGCAAAGATACCAAACGTTGATATTTTAAAGGCAGAGAAAAAATAAACCAGATAGATGGTAGAATAATTGAAGAATGGAAGGACTGTTTTTGATTAATTAGGATTTTTACTTCTTTTTCTATTTTCATATTTCCATATTTCTTGTGTTCAAATAAAACAATAAAAGGAAAATGGAGTTTTATTTCGTATCCATCTCGGTTATTTTCCTCGTTTTTTCCTAAACCCTACGTTCAATTGTTTTTCTGTTTTCGCCATCGTAATCAGTGGAAAAAATGCTACTAGCTTCCTAATTTAAACGACTTCGAATCTCCACTCATAACAAAGTCGCCAATGATGTCGATTAGCCTCTATACATCTTGAAATTAAATAAGACTCCGTTCGAGCAAATATTCAAATATGCAAACTAATCAACTTCAAAAGGTGCACCGTCAACTAATATCGAAAAATGCTAATGCTCCATCTTATTAACCCGGATCGCGGTTGAGCAGTTGGAGGCTTATTGTTAATTAATTGACACTAGTTCTTCCCGACACCAAAACGTCCCGCTTCGCATCGCTAAACATCGACCTGCCATATTTTATTACCAGGAGCTTAACTTTGCGCATATAATACACGAAATATCCGCTAATTAATCTATGTTTGTGTAACGCTACTCATGCAAGGCAATACTTTGCAAGGGTATATATATATCTACGTTGCTAAATTTATCGGCTCGCATTGTATTTATGTTTACCTTGTTTCCTAACTGAAACCGACTTATTATTTAGGGCGAATTTGCAGCCCAGGCTTCCAGCCGACTATAATTAATCTTTCCGTATTGCTTATTGCAGATAATGTGCCATATTTTGTCACAAAGATATATAGCGGCCGCGTTATTATTATTCCAGCGGAAGGCACATATTTTCGTTAATGAAAAATGGCGCCAGTCAATGAAGTAATACATTTAATTAATCAGATTTGCAAAAGCGAAACGGTTCGCCACGTACAGCGGAGTCGATTTATCAGGAAGTGCCACAGAGTGGAGTTTTATTGGTTTTATTAAAGAACGTTGACAGTCATTTCCTTCGAGGAATGGAGGGGGAACCCCGGTTTAATTGCTTACGCTTACGGCTTCGGTTAAGGCCGTTCCGATAAACAAAATTGCTGGGTTTCAGACATTTTTATATCGCTGTCATCGGCTATGCCGAGTTTGAATCTCTTAGATTATTCCGCCGCCGCACTGGTAGATTTGCTCAAATACGCGGCTAAAAATGAAAAAAAATATTCTGGCCAATTTGGGCCAAAACCAATACAGGCCAACAAAGATTTTGTGATTTCATCTTTTTCCCTATTTTTAGAGTAATATTGACTAAACTAATAAATGTTTTGTTTGTTTCTATAGCGCAACATTCTTTAATTAAATTGCAACATTACATAACATTCTAAAAATCGAAATTGTTGCGCCGCTGACATTCATTTTGCATAAATAAACAGAATATTAGCAACGAAAATAAAATATAGTTTCTGGGATATCCAAATAGGTAGTCAACATTGTCAGTTATCAGAGCTTATTGACTTAGTGAGAGACTTAGGTTGACCAAAGAATCTTTCAGAAATGTTAACATCGAGACCTTGAAATGAAAATTGACGCGCATAATTTATTGGCTATTTTGAACACTTCTTTATTGCACCAATATTCCTAATCTGCAACAATTCTGAGGATTCTAGGTTTTTTTTGGACTTACAACTGTTTTTTTGCCCAACAGTAGAAGTAGGAGACAGAGAAAGGTTTGATTTAATTTAAAATATTTTTCGCAAAGGTCTTCGTGATGGTGAAAAAAATTATTGTAGGTCCTCAAACAAGGTGATTAATGGAAGATCAAGGCTTCGTGGATACTATTATGGGATTAGAAAAGGTTGCATGGGTTTCGTTTACTGATATTATAAAAAATGGACACCCACATCTAGACTACTACTGGAGCAAGGTTAGAGGTTGCACCAAGATATAAAAGATATGGAACGAAGATATCACTGGAGCGATGGTGATTACTGCTGGCCATTAAAAAAGAACAATTCGGCCATGGCTATACAAGGAAATAAAAATAATGTTTAAATCAAGCGAGAATTTTATTTATTAATTATTGTAATTATAAAGGATAAAATATTAAATAGGAATCCACATAAAACAAATTAGAAACTGTGTTATTGTTGTTTTTACGTTCAAGACGCCGCGCCATAAACTTGTGAACCACAAAACCGAGAAAAAAATCGATACTTTTTACCCTCTTTGACGTTGCACTGGGCTAATTTCTGCGAATTGTGTAAAAGTCGATTTTACCTTTGCGATCAATGGCATTTCCATGTTTTTATGATTATGACTATGCGAATGCGAAGTATTACGAAGTATTTATAATATAATAATATTAAAAATACACTTCCATATCGACAAAGAAAATTACAAGAAAAAGCCTTATCGTTACCACGTTTACAGTATAAAGTAATTAAAATGTGTAAGAACGCATTCTCTCTAAAACAAATACACATTATTATTATTATTATTATTATTATTATTATTATTATTATTATTATTATTATTATTATTATTATTGTTATTATTCTCAATTGCTTCCAGTTCGTTCGCTGTACGAGGTGTGCTCAAAAAGTAAGGTGACTTTTTTAATTGGCGATTTTTTTCTTGTTATGCTGGTGCACATGTCCCCCACGTCCGGAAATTTGGGCAAACAATTCGTGGATTTTACATCACGATAATGCACCTACCCACTCATCGCTGTTTGTGTCTAACGTTTTGGCCACAAACTAAAGGCTCCTTGTAGAAAAGAGACAAATTTTTACTTTTTATAAAACTTCTGGATTCCTCCTGTGTCGGTTTTTGTTGAGTTGAACTAGCTAACGTTTCGTCAATCATCCGGTTCGTTTCTTCAGAGCTTGACTGGCTGTACCTGCTTTCATATTGTTTGAGGGGGCGGAGCTGCTTGATACTTTTCGTCCCAGTCTCTCCAATGTATTCTTTGCCGCTTATGTATGGAATACTGTAAACTCCTGGGATCGCAAATGGAATTTTGTCTTTGACGGATCGAAGATGTTGACAGATTTTTGGACAATGGTAAATCTGGTTTGACGTTATATTTCTTTAGAACTTTTGATATGTGGTCATTGATGTTTTGAATATAAGGAAGGACAACAGAGGCAAGTGTAAACAAGAGAGTTGTTTGTTGCCATTTACAGAGCGACAATATTATCTCAGCAAGAGTCATTGAACCCAGAATTAAAACAGCTTACTTCAGCTGTTCTCTCTAATAATTTCCATGCTAAAGATATTAAGCGTTCCATCACAAAATACATTTCACCGCAACCTTCCAATAGCAATGAAACCAAAAGCAATCCCACACTGGCCACTGTTGTCCTTAATTATATTCAAAACATCACTGACCACATATCAAAAGTTCTAAAGAAATATAACGTCATAATCAGATTTATCACTTGTACAAAAATCTCTCACCATCTTCGATCCGTCAAAGACAAAATTCCATTTGAGATGCCAGGAGTTTACAGCATTACATGTATATGAGGCAAAGAGAATTTTAGAGAGACCGGACGAAAAATATCAAGAGCCTTAAGACAAATAAACTCATCTGCAATTGCCACACAATCTCGAAACAGGAAATAAAATTTTATTCGGCAAAACTGAAATTCTTGCACGCAATCAATTTTTCTACCAACGAAAAATCGGAGAATCTATAGAAATCTAAAAACAACCTAACAGTCTAAGCCGCGACTTAGGTCTCTACGTGTCACCAATATGGGAATCCCTCATCCGAGAAGGTGTTTATAAGCCGACAGGATGATTGGCGAAACATTAGCTAGTTCGAATCAACAAAAACCGGCGCAGGAAGTATAAAGAAGTTTAATAAAAAGCCTGTTAAGGTTTCTTTAAAAAAAAACTTTTCTTCTAAACTCTACAAACTAAACCAACCGGTCAACTAAGTTGGTACGGCGATCGCTGCCTGCTGCCAAAACGTCCGATTTGCACGTGCGTGTGTAGGTAGCTTTAAAAAAATAGTGACTACAATCAAAAGGTCCGCTCGCGTTCATGACGTAACAAAAAAAAGCTAAATTGTCATTTTCCAGGCGTGACGTTTTATCTGGCCGTCAGCGATAGAAACAAATTTCGCCGCGTTTTTGCGTCCGTAGGCACGCCGTTACGTCACAATTCGAGAGTCGGACAACTCAAAACGCTCTCCATACGGTACATCGTTCAAACAGATGTAATCGCGTCTGCCCGAAGCAATTTATATGTTCTAACAATCACATCAACAACGGGAAACGTACAATTTTGCAATTTGAAATTTATCCGTGTTATATCTCCGATTTAGATTCGTTCACGAACGTCAGATTATCGTGACCGACACCCCAATTTACAAAGCGCGTCACACGCGGAACAAAAAAAATTCAAAAATTCCGAATTTCCGAATCAGATAAGGAAAAGGAAGCGTAAATACCGGCGTTCGTTCGTTACGTCGCCGGACGGGCACGGTCGTATATTTTTCGGGGCATTTATTAACATCGAAATAAGATAATTGCTGTTATTTTTGGTAATTTGGTCATGCCAACGGGAGTTACGCGCCGCTGAACGACGTAATCGTAATGGGTTTGTATTGTTAAATAAATTTTCGACACTTCGTTTCGCCGCTAAAGTATCTGACAATGTTTGAGGAATAAATTTGAAAGGGTAATGATGGGGTACGCGAGACGTCTTACGCTTACGTTATGCAAATTAGGCTTTGGTACGAGTTTTTCCGGTGTTTTCGGCGTTTGAGGATCCAAAAAAGACGGGAAAAGCTTCCTACGCGGTTGAACTGTAACTGGTTGTCCACGCTCGAGAGGCCTCTATGGCATTTGCAGCATAGTTAGCTCAAAACTAACCAAAACTCGATTTTCGAGAGAAGTCGAAAGCTGAGCTGCAGTGTGATTCTTCAAAATGCGCGTTTCTAAAAACCCTCTATAACTTTTTTATTTGTAACCAGAGATTTTTATGAAAAACATTTTTTGAGGATTTTTTAAAGGCAAATATACCTGTTTCACCTATTTTGTCTTAAATAAAATAAAAAATAAATAAACATCTGTTGGGATGGGTTTTACCACGGTCTTGCGAAGGTCTGTGGTTAAGGTGCTGTAAAATACGTCAAAGCAATAAATGCACTATATTTTTGGTCGTATTATATCTGTATCTGTAATGTTCACCAGTATACTACAATTCCCTACGAAGGCCAATCGATTATCTCGTCCTAATTCTACTACACTACACTCGATTTTCTCAAACGCACTTTGGTAAGTCTCACTTCGCATCACACACATGAGTTCGACAAAAGAAGAGAATCGAACCCAGACTTCACGGCGACGAGGACCCCGCCCCCGGTTTGTCTGTTTGTCCTTTTTAAGGCGCCATCTTTTCTGTATACGTTATATTTTGAATTCAATAATGCGTTATCATAAACCCCAGGGGAAAGCCGCGCCTTCGTCAAAACGATGACATCATAGCCAGACCACCCCAGAGTCAACTTAAAATTGACTAGTTTAACTTAAAAATGTTTAAATGATGGGGTACTCGAGACGTCTTACGCTTACGTTATGCCAATTGGAATTTGGTACGAGTTTTTACGGTGTTTTCGGCGTTTGAGGATCCAAAAAAGAAGAGGAAAAGCTTCTCACGCGGTTGAACTGTACCTGGTGGTTAATGCTAACTAGCCCAAAACTAATATGCATGTTACCGGCTTGATTTTCGGGAGAAGTTGAAAGCAGAGCTACAGGCTGATTCTTAAAAATGCGCGTTTCTAAAAACCCTTTTTTATTTGTAAACAGATATTTTTATGAATAACATTTTTTGAAGATTTTTTAAGGGCAAATATACCTGTTTCACCTATTTTGTCTTAAAGCCTTTAGTTCACGAGATATAACACAAAGTTACATTTTTTGAAAATTATTAAAACTATTTTTGTGTCTAAAGTTACGCCCAGACCTTTAATTCACTTTTTTGTAGTTAATATTGTATTATTGAGTCGATAATTCTTGTGCTCTATGTATATCCCCTTAGATTAAAAAACAGTCTTCTAAATCCCTAATAACTCTATAAAATGTAAAGTCATCTGCGAATAATTCACACTCAGAATTCTGAAGAACAGTTGGCAGGTCATTTATTAAACACAGGAAAAACACCACGTAATTTTCTTTTTCTTTTAAGCACGATGCACATACCTTAAAAATATCGAAAGAGACACCAACAGCATTTAATATTTTTAGAAGTACTTCGCGACCAACTCGATCAAACCCTTTTGAGAAATCTGTAAATGTATCTACTTGTTTATTATTATCTATGGATTAATTTATTTTATGTTAAGTTGGTCTCTGTCGATCTTCTCGGTACAAAGCCGTGCTGGTTTGGATGTATTACTTCTGATATATGAGAAAAGATGTATTTATACAAAATGGTTTCAAAAATTTTACTTGGTGAGCAAATGATTGCCACAGGTCTGTAATTATTAATTTCTGACTTTTTCCCACTTTTATGAATTGGGCAAACTTTTGACATTTAGAGAACCTCCAGAACTCCGCTACTCTAAGGTCCTTCTGTATTTTTGATCTGAGGTAAAGGAAATTTTATAGATAATACCTCGATTGAATTTTTTGTAGCTTTTTCTGCTTCTATCTTTTTTTTTTCAAGTATAATCTCATCGCTCTATCGGGGTGGATATATCTTGCATTTTTGCTTAGCAAGTGGAAAACACTGATCAATAACTCCATATAATATGTTACAGAATTTTATATAATAATAATTCATCCCAGTTCACCTGATCTAATGTGATATAATTTTTATAATAACACTGGGAATTGAATGTTTTCGTTGGTTTTCTTGATACGGAGCATATTTTTATCTAAAAAAAGAGCGGGATGTGATCAGCGTGCTCCTTCCTCCACTGAGCTCCAGCTAAGTGTTACGTCACAATTACTTATTACTAAATCTAGTATTCTATTTAGGATGTTTAGTGTATTATTAAACTGGAGCATTCCTCAGAAATGTATGAACTGTATATGCATATTTTCAACTTGTGCTAAGTGCTACTTGGACCAGAAATATAGTGCTTTTACAACCGATCCCGTGATTAACTTTGCCTACTGTTTATTACTCCAAAACCACAACCCTTTATAGAACAGGACATCGTAGGAATGATCCACCCTCCATTGCGAAATTCTTCGAGATTCTGTTAGCCCTTGACGTTTATTAATCGCTTGGAACTGAAAATCCATTTTCTTCAAAAAAATACGCAACGAATCTTTGGCACAACTAATGTTTGTCTCGCGAAGTATCAGCATCTTCACTTACTAACTATCCCATTTGCAACAATTTTTTTTACAGTTGACTTAGAAACTTTGGTCATGTCACTTGTTTTTATTGCTGCTCGTACTTCCCCTTCTGAATTTCTAATGAAATTGCAAACATTCAAAACAAAACCATCTCGACTTCGTCTTCAATTCCGTGTTGTTTTCTTTTAACAGGGGAACGCGTGCTTCATTCGATGACATCATAGTCAGACCAACCCAGAGTCAACTTAAAATTTACTAATTTACTATCAAGCCCTTGACAATTTTGCTATAAATCGTTTAAATTAAAACGTTTAACTTAGTCTAATTAGAGAGATTACAAAAGCTTTTTTGCGTAATATCGCCTATAAGGCCCAAGAAATCATCTATAATAAATTGACGGACATATTAAATATTTCCGAAAGTCGTAGAAAATATTACCATTTTTTGAAATTGTTTTACAGCCTCCATTTTTGTTTAGTTATATTGGAACAATTCTATTTTGACTATTGTGCGAATGTCACAGTCAATATACACATTTTTATTAACTCTAGATAAACAGAGTTATTTAGTATCGCCTATTACCGTACAAACTTTAACCACGCCAAAGTTCCAAAATCAAATAAAAAGCAAAAAAAAGGTTGATGATGAAAGCCAAGATTGATTTAATTTTGTTTAGACTGCAAATTATTGTCTTTTTTTATATTTTATTATTATATCATTTTCAAGTAACGTATATGTGCCTATTACTTCTTTATTATTATTATTATTATTATTATTATTATTATTATTATTCTACTCTAGTTGGCTTTGATTTTCAGATACAGGATGAAACAAAAAAGTTGGCAATCTCTGTTACCTTCTATAATTTAAACACACTATACGTAGAATGCAGTGGCGAACTGATGTTTCATTAAATACAATACCCTTAATAATTCCATTGTACTTTTTATACCGCAATTTTTTAAAATAAAAATATAATTTGACGTTATCCTAGTTTTACTTCACCTAATATTATGAATACTATTATTATTATTACAATAAGAAATAAAAGCTGCAAACCACTAAAAATAGTTAAGAAAACTAAAGTATCTCATGAAAATGCTAGGTATGTGTGATCAGAAAGCATGGTGTAGCCTGCTTCTCAAAATATAACAAAAACTGTGCACAGCACTGAGTTCTTGATTATACTTTGCAAACCAATTATGTTCGTAAATTCAAAAATTCATTATAAGTTTTTGTATTCTATTTATTATTATTGTAACAATATAGTAATAACAATAATAATAATATGTCAACTGGGATGAAATTAAGAGAGAAACCAAGTATATTTGTAAAATAGAAAAATATATTTTGAAAAATATGTTTAGACAAATATACGTTTTTGAAAAGCGATTTATTAATAAAAATATTACTACATATAGTAATAAATATTAAATATATATAATTTCATCCTGACTTTCAACGGGCGACATTTACAAAAAATGGTTGATCCTCGAACTATTAGAACATTATTACCTAAAACTCCCAGTCATGTTGCGAAAAGCTCGTCAGCAGAATTGACTTAAAATAAACTCATATTAGGGAGCAACGTCGCGTCACACGTAAGCAAAGTAAATTCTCTCCTTACCAAATAAGTTTTGGTTAGTACAAGTACAATATTTTCAGTCATAAATATAGATATAAAAAAAGTGGTAATTTGTAATGGTGTTTTTTCTTTAATACTACAAGAAATAAATGAATAAAAGACTGGTTAACAGTTTTATGTGTATATTTTTATTGGCTTATTTGATTGTATTTTTTTTTTTTCATTTTTCCAATGCTCTAATAAACCGCTGGTTGTTAGTTTTCCCTTTTTTTCTCTTTGCGTCACAGCCAATTATAAATACATTTTAATTTTAATAAACTTTTTGACCTAATATCCGCATTTTAACTATAACTTAATAGCTTCAATATTAATTGTTATTTTGAAACGTACGAGAAGTTGGAAAATTCCAATTACTGGTTCTAAAGGAATTTTAATAAAACATTTACCGTGAACCACTCTATACATATAGGAAAAGTTATGGATATTCATCTGCTTTTTTGCAATAAATATATTTCAATGAAATAATTTAAACGTTTCATCTGGATTCTATCGTGTAATGTTTTACGCCAGAGCTTAATTTACGGCGTTCTAAAGAAATTGCTATACGTCAGAGCGAAGAAAATAATAACCCAATTTTCTTTGATTATAGCCGGACGAATATTATTTTTGGATGTATTTATTGTACATGGGCGTTGTCTTTTTCTCCCACATCCAAATGACGAATTACACTGTTTTGCTGAAGTATTTTGGTGTCACTCAATGATGTCACCATAAACCAACTTATGGAAAAATAGATCAGCTTAATACCGCAACTATGCAGGACTAAAAAAAAAAAATAAGAGAATTAAAAAATGTGACTGGTGATGAGTGTGGTATTTCAAAGAGTGTGATGCCTGTGCAGTTGTTGGAAATCGATTGTTGGACATTGTGAACACCTGCCTTACGAGTGTAATTTTTCCGGAGGCATGGAAGATATCAATGGTGATCCCTGTACAGAAGGTTTAATTTTTTGATCCACACAGTTACATATACATGTCAAAATCGGCGTCTTCGGGCATTATAGTAACGAAAATCTTAATAAACCATTAGATTTTGACGTAAAATCCACTTTCTGAGTCAAATAGTTGCCGATTTCGATAAGATCCCAGTCAGAATCAGCTTTTTCACCTCTTATTGTAACCAAATCTACCGTAGAAAAGCAGATATGCTCTTAAAACCCACCTTTTTGGGACAAATAATTGGTTTTCGCACTTGATTTCGAGCAGACTATAGTCAAATCCAACATTTTCATAACTTACCGGACTGAAATCCACTTTAAAACTACATATACCTACTTAAAAGCCTACTTTCTTGGATTGCTAGTAGGTTTTTCTTCCATTATTCAAACAGATTCCAGTCAAAATCGGCTGTTCCGACTCATATCGTACCTAAAACCGCATCAACACTGCAGATATCAGCTTAAACTATCATTTTTTGATCCAAACAATTACATATTCTTGCCAATATCTTTCAAATACTTGTCAAAATCGGCGTCTTCTGGCATTATAGTAACGAAAACCTTAATAAACCATTACATTTCGACGTAAAACTCCCTTTCTGAGTCAAATAGTTGCCGATTTCGATAAGATCCCAGTCTGAAGGTGTAAACAATATTTTGGTGCCTAACCAGTCGGGCTTTCGCTCCAAACATTCATGGGAATCTGTCGTTACTGTCTGCGATGATTTCTTGAGGGCCTTGGAGGATGGTAAATTTGTGTTGGCCGTATTTTTGTAAGCGTGATTTCGAAACAATAAGTAGAACTAGACTGTTAAGAAAATTGTACAAAATGGGTATTAAGGAAACAACCTATAAATGGCTTTTTTCGTATTTAACAAATCGGGTACAAAAAACGAGATATAAAAATTGCATATCTGGTTGCAAAACTGTAGAACATGGTGTACCTCAGGGGACAGTTTTGGGACCATTGTTGTTTCTTATGTATATAAGCGACATTGTAGATATTTTAGATGGTACTAAAGCGGTACTATTTGCGGATGACACTATGATTTTTATTGTGGGTGAAAAATGTTGACTAATGCAAAGAAAAATGAATGCTGATCTGAAGAATGATTTGAATGGCTGTGCAGTAATAACTTTTATATAAACACCGACAAGTCAAAACTTCGTATTTTTGGTAAACGGCGTAAATTGAGTAAATTAAATTTCGACGTAAACATTTATATTAACAAAAGAAAAATTATACATGAAAATGAAATTAAATAACTAGGTGTTCTATTGGACTCAAATTTGACGTTTCATACACATTCTGATTACATAATGAATAAATTTTCTAAAAAGATTAATTTTATATATAGAATAGGCAAAAATTTGTCAATTGACACCAAAATCTTATTGTATAACAGCCTACCTGCTCCCCATTTAGAATGTTGTTCCACACTTTTGTTCAGTTGGCCTAATTATAATATTAATACATAAATTAGAGCAACTACAGATTGTTCAAAATAGGGCCATGAGAAATATACTAAAGTGTAACAGATACGTGCCAATTCAAAGCATGTTAAGTGTTCTTAATTTCTTGTCTGTAAAACAAAAAGTAATGTTTAATGGCTATGTATTTATTTTCAAAATTAAACAGCATTGTGCTCCCACTTATGTTTGTGAAAAAGTTACCTATTTCAGAGATATTCATTCTTACCAAACAAGAAGTTGCCCTAGTCCTTTTTAACAATTTACCGCATGGTCCAAAAAACCGCGATACTCTCAATAAATTTAAAATGACTTTTAAGACGCCATGTATTGTCCAAATTCTGAGTTGTGTGTGTTTAGCTTTTGATTTCCGTTTCTCTGGAATTTTATATTTTATATTTAGAATTTATAATTTGTATTTTTTATGTAGCATAATGCTAAATGAAGGTTATACATATTACTTAAGCAAGCAACATCCATTTTGGTCTCGCTAGAATAGAGTAATCGAATAATAACCACAGGGTAGCGTTTAATCGTTGTTAATGTTTAACTATTTTCCGCCTCTACGGCATGTTAATATGTATCTAATCTCACTTTGTAATGGGAGTTGTCTGTTGAGTGTGTAACTGAATAAATAAGTAAACCACATCAATAATGTTGAATTGTTAATTTGTTTCCTTGTAATAACAAGTTGAAGGTAAAAGAAAGCAGCTGCAATCGTGTATTCAAGACAAGAAAGATACTATTTCTAAAAAACAATTTTCCAAAATATTTCAATGTCAATAAACCCTCATTAGGGACTTCAACATGTACACCCATCAGAGTTCTTTATTTTATTTTTTTGCCACATTTTTGATATTACATCATCATATATCCACTTTTCCTCATCATATTTTCTTCGCCAAATCAAAATGGCATCGCTCTCAGTTAAAAAAGCTACGAAGTAATACTTCGTCGAACTTCAAAGGTTTTCCATAATATTCAGGTCTCAGTTTATTTTAATAAATTATCGCAAATCTTTAGTTTTCGTAATTAATATAAATATCACAAAGACCTGCTTTCAGAATATTAAAATACTATTGATTAGGTCAACAAATTATCTACGCAATGGTTCTAGGTGTCGTTTTACCTATCTCTTCGGGTTTTTAAGAAATGGAAGATATTCCCTATTGTCATAACAATTTACGTGTTGGAGGCGCTTATGAATATTACTCGAGGTTGGCCATCGTTGGCTTTTATTCTAACCAGCCATGCAGAAACGTTTTGTCAGGATTCCAGGTGAAACAACTGATGTCTATTTTTTAGTAACAAAATATGAAGCAAACACCATATTGAAAGTAACAATTAATGTAAATGTTCAAGAGATCTCCCATTTTGCCTTGTCAGCTTCTATTTCAACTGTATTAACGAGTCAAAAGCTCAATTCATTCGTTGACATTATTTATGGTAGATGAATAAATTTTCTCTTTCACTGTCCCGCAAACAAAACAAAAAATGATAAATGTGTTCCGGAAAATTGCTTCCTCTGATTTTATAAGGATTTTCTGTTACCCAAAGATGTCGATTGTGTCTACTAGAAATACCTTCCCTTGTAAATGTCGATTCATTGGTCCAAATTATTATATGCATGAAATATAGAGCCCTTTTGGACAGGAATGAGGAATAAATTTCTCCGCTGATAACCTACACGCTTCAAGATACGCTGGACAGTAGGTAGGTAATGTAGCAAGCTCGACTCAGCAGAAACCGACTCAGCAGGAATCCAGAAGTTTTGTAAACATTATTACAGTAGCCTGTGGAAGTTTCTTTGAGAAATGGTCATATTCATATTTCCCCCCTTCATTAAAGTGCAAATTTAGTACAGTCCAGGCACCTTTTCTTGTATTTTTTCGTCAAGGAACTTCAATTGATTAGCACAGCACTAAAATAAATAAATACCTAAATTTTGTGTTTATTATCAAATTTCTTTTTTCCTCGCTCTGTGAAATTTTCCCCATCAAAAAAAGAAAGAATGAACTTTTCCTAGAATCGCATACTTTTTCTCTTCAAGGATGTTCAATGAACATTTTTGGGATGTTGTACTCTTACTGTAATCTAAATAGGGTTTGTCCAATTTTAGGCATTCTGCGACATCTTTCAACTGTCTCTTGTATCCTAAAAGCGGGCTAATCATGTCTCACCTATGAATTAATGTCGTTATTACTGTTGATATCATAGATTAATAGTACTTATCTGAGAGATGCCAGAAATATTGACATTTTACATGGTTTTGTGGGTTAGTTTTGTTACCCACGCCCATAGATGATCCTTAAATTTGTTCGAATTGAACAGGTTCGCCCGTTCTATTGCTCCACGCAATTAGGAAACAAAGTTTGACGATATTCTACACGAAAATAGAAAATGGAGGACGCTGTTGGGCTGTCCGTCTGAAAAATCGCCACCATTCGTTGGGATGCAATAGAAAACTATTACGAAATTCAATAAAATTGTTTTCATATAATGGGAAACATGTGTCTCCTTTGCTGGTTTTTTGTGCTATCTTTCGGCTAAAAGCTTCGGTATGTGTTGCCATTTATCATGTATAATGGAACCAATGCCAATGCGTCGTTTTTACTCGTGTTCGGTTGGCATGCATGGGGCATCTCCGATAAAGGACGTAAGGCCATTGCGCCAACTGTACCTCGATACGATTTTAAATATTTTGTTTGCGAATCACCGACTGGATAAACTGTTACAAAATTAATAGTTCAACGACTCAAAAATAATCCTTTTTTAAGCTACCGCAATAAACATAACTTTGGTCACAACGCTAGATTTGTTGCTTTCTCCTAGTTGTTGCTCTGTCTGCATTCTTCTAGGTGTACTTCGTAATATTCACATGACTTCCAATCCAAATTCCAGTTATACCACGGAAAGGCTCTGCACTTTCAATGGAAACGTAGCTCACACAAACTGAAACAGGTCTGTTCCCGTATGCCGCAATCATCAACTACTTTCACGTCGTCGTCGATAACTAAGAGAGGAGAATACGATTGCGGACTCTTTCAGATCAAATCAGATCTGCCACAGAGTAGTACTACAACTGGTGAGTAAAGGTGTACAGAGATGGAAGAGGTTTTTTCAGAGTTTGGCAACACTTTTATAACTGGCGGCCATTTTACCAGCTCTCAAGTGATTTATGACATTTTAACATGAATAGACTGACCTGAATTAACGGAACTGCCGAATTTGGAGAGATGATGATCCACAAGTGTATATTGAGTAAGCATTACATTCAGAAAAACTGACTGTTTGATGTGCTTTACAGGCTAGTGGAATAATTAGTACGTACTTCTTTACAGTTACAGTCAATGGTGGCCGCTATAGAGCCATCATGACTGACTTTCCTGTTCATCAATGTTGGAGAAAGTCATTGATGATGGACCTCCAGACTAGACTACTTTAGAGCCAGCAGTGGCCGTCATATACTAGAAGTCAAATTTAAATTATAATGTCAGATGAAAATTTTATGTAAATTAAAAAAAAAAGCTCCTCTTTGTTTTATCCCGATTCAAAGTTCTATACCCTTAAAAAACACCCGCTATAAAGATGCCAAACAGATGCCAGGACAGTGATCAATTACTGTCTCATTTTAAATTATACCCGATCTCGTTTCACTGCCTGCCTGCCTAAGAGAAAAGGACATTGTCGGTGTCAACAGTTTTGACACGAACCGTCATCCTGCTACTTGGAAAAGCATAAACGCTATGTTTGCTTTTCAATAAGTAATAAACACGTTTTATGGAGATTTTATGTGCCTTAATAATCGCAACTTTGTTTTGCGATGATTCCCAACGCTATTGCAATTTATATCGAACCCATCTAAAAATATAAGTTGTATAGTAAGAAGTTGCGCACGATGAATACGTTTCTTACGGTACGATGGACCAACGGTGGAAATTACAAATTTTTAAAGTATCGGGCAAACTAGACGTCGCACTAACACTATATTCAAAGAATTTGAAAACATATTATATTCGGTAAATTTAATCAAGACGTACGATCTGTATACGTGAAATATTTGTTGGCAGGCGGGAAATCCAAATCGATGTGAGTTATGTTGTAGAGCCGTCAAAGATATACCCATCTTTATTTCCTTTGATAGGAACGTATATAAGATCGCAGTGGGGTAAATCTGAATTGGATATTTTGTACCCACGTAAGATGTATGTCATATTCTTTAGAAACATTTCGTTGTAAAGATGTTATATTAAAATAAACTGACGGACACTCAGAAGCCTACATACAAATTATTACCTCATAAAAATAACACAAGAATCGGACGATTTTTGGTATTTTTGCCAGCCTTTAGGATATTCGTTTATGACATTAATTAAAATGGCAATTAATATGATACATTTTAAAAGTTCCCTAATTTTATCTATTATACATAGCTTATATATATATATATATATATATATATATATATATATATATATATATATATATATATATATATATATATATATATATGTTTAGCTTTTGGTTCTTGGGTTATAGGTCTTTGTATTAAAAGCGATTAAAATTTTTTGTCCATATATTGACGTTTCGGTCTTCTATGACCTTCTTCAGAAAGGGGTACAGTCTAAAATTATGTTATAGTACAGTTATTTTTTTTTTTACATATACACAACGGAATTACAAAGAACCTTACCAAAAAGAGACAAACACAAATCTTAAAATTGAAGAGGTAGCATCATATGGAAGTTTATACTTTAAAAGCGTTTGGTTTTGTCATAGTGCCTAGAAATATTATTGTTTTGGTTTTTTCCAACTATGAGAATAAAAAAGTCATACCCTTGATAAAAGATAAAAGTCCAACAAAGAATGATTTGTATACGGCACTCACACACACACACACACAAATTTAACGAAACAGTTAAAATATATATAAGAGTTTAAAATAATAATAATAATAATAATTCCGATACGCGAGGTTTGCTCGCGTCGACGTTACTGTAAAAACATCGTACGATGCACGATTGTTTTGGTGCAAGGTTCAGAGGATATACAGAGTGTTTTTGTTAATTTATAATTTTTTTCTTTTATTTATTTTAAATTATTTTTATATATTATAATTTTATATTAATATATCCCTATGTTGTTACTTTCATTGTTGTTTTATTTTAGAATGTTGCAATATAACTTACTGAGATTGTTGGTGTCTGTTTTCGAATTTATAGAGTTCTTATTCTTTTGGATCTCAACCATTTCCAGAATTTCCCTTTTTTTTGTATTATTTTCGGTTTTTAGAATTTTTACTTTCGCAAAGTTGAAAGAATGCTTGGTTTCCGCGCAATGACTCTTCAGGGCAGTCGTATTTTTTTGTCGTATTTGTGACCATTAATTCTGTTTTTAAGATACTGGCTTGTTTGACCGATGTACACACCCTCACAATCGTTGCAAGGTATCTCGTAAATGACGTGACTCTTCTTTTCGTCCGGTATCTTGTCTTTTAATTTACTGAAAATGTTTTTTACCAAATTGTATCCTTTGTGAGCAATAGTAATGTTGTGATTCATAAAAATTTTGCTAAAATTTTCGGACATACTGGGTATATAAGGAAGCGAAAGATAATTTTTTTTTGTTTTTGTTGGGTGTTGCTTTTTTGTTTAGTTTGGTTATAGAATAGGTGTATACGTTTTTTGAAAATGGTGTTAATTAATCGTTCCGGATAGTTATTTAGTTTTTATGCTTGTTTTGCTTTAGTAATCGATTTTTCTCTGAAATCCGGATCAGAGAGTTTAATTGCACGGTCAGCCAAGCCAATAATTACGGATTTTTTTTGCGATATAGGGTGCTGGGAGTTAAAATTAACGTATCTGGAAGACCAGGTCACTTTAGTGTACCACTCGGTTTTAATTCCTTTTTTTAAATTATGAAGGGTTAAATCTAAAAAGTTGATTTTACTTTGGGACTCTATTTCTATTGTAAATTGTAATTTCTGATGGTAGCTGTTGAAGAGTTGAATAATTTCGTGTTGTTTGTTTTTTGGTATTGCCGTTATGCAATCGTCTACGTATCTGTAGAAAAAAGGTATGTCAAAAAGGGCATTGCTAAGGACCGACTCCTCCAAATCTTCCAGTACAATTTGTGCGATGGCGCTGGAAATTGAAACTCCCATGGCGCATCCGTCGATTTGTTGATAAAAAACTTTGTTGTATGCAAAATAGGTTGATTTTAGTGTTATTTCGACTGCTTCTAAAAAGTCATCGAGCGGAATGTCGGTAAAGGTTTTGATGTTATCCCATTTTTTTATGATTACTTGCTTAGCAATATTTATTGGAATGTTGGTGTATAGAGAAGCAACATCTAATGAAACTAGGATGTAATCGTTGGGTAGAGAAATATTTTTAATTTTGTTTTTGAAATCAAAAGGGTCTTTAATATAGTATCTATTTTTATGTATAACGTTTTGCAAGATGTTCTTTAAAAATTTTGAGAGTTTTTCAAATGGTGATTGGATACATGATACTATTGGTCTTAGAGGGATGGATTCCTTGTGAAGCTTGGGTAATCCATAAATTCTGGGTGGCTGAGAATTAAGAATTTTTAAGCTTTGCGCTGTGCTATGGGAAATGTATAACTTTTTTTCCCAGGAGGACACTAAGTCGTTGTTCTTTCTCTGAAAAATAGCTGTTGGGTCGTTTTTCATTTCTCTGTAGGTGGTATTGTCTTTTAGTAGATCTAGCATTTTTTTGTCATACTGAGCGTCCGTCATAATAACTGTTTTATTTGTTTTATCTGGTATCAAAATTTTGAGTTCTTTATGTTGTTTCAGGAAACGTTCTGTTTTTTTAATTTTAGCGCATAGTTTTGAATTTTGTTTATTTTGATGTGTTTTTTTTGTTTTTTTGTTGAATTTATTTTTGTAATTAGTTATTATATTGCAACATTCCGATCGCACCCCGTCCCTAGTTTGAGTGTTAAGACCGTTTAAGGAAGTTTCGATACCTGCAATTATGTCACCGATTGGTAACTGATCGGCTCGTTCTAACGGTGTAGCAAAATTTGGACCAAGACTCAAAACTTCATTTACGTATTCCGGAATAACGGTCTCTGTTAGATTTTCCACCCAATCGGTGACACAAATATCTGGATTTTTGTTTTTTTTGTATAATTGTTCGAATTTCTTAATGTTTTTGTTTTTAATTTTTTGGAACAAGAATTCGGTTTTTTTTGTTTGTCTGTCGATCAAAATTGTTGATATGTTGTTGTTGATACGTAGACGATTGCATAACGGCAATACCAAAAAACAAACAACACGAAATTCTTCAACTCTTCAACAGCTACCATCAGAAATTACAATTTACAATAGAAATAGAGTCCCAAAGTAAAATCAACTTTTTAGATTTAACCCTTCATAATTTAAAAAAAGGAATTAAAACCGAGTGGTACACTAAAGTGACCTGGTCTTCCAGATACGTTAATTTTAACTCCCAGCACCCTATATCGCAAAAAAAATCCGTAATTATTGGCTTGGCTGACCGTGCAATTAAACTCTCTGATCCGGATTTCAGAGAAAAATCGATTACTAAAGCAAAACAAGCATTAAAACTAAATAACTATCCGGAACGATTAATTAACACCATTTTCAAAAAACGTATACACCTATTCTATAACCAAACTAAACAAAAAAGCAACACCCAACAAAAACAAAAAAAAAATTATCTTTCGCTTCCTTATATACCCAGTATGTCCGAAAATTTTAGCAAAATTTTTATGAATCACAACATTACTATTGCTCACAAAGGATACAATTTGGTAAAAAACATTTTCAATAAATTAAAAGACAAGATACCGGACGAAAAGAAGAGTCACGTCATTTACGAGATACCTTGCAACGATTGTGAGGGTGTGTACATCGGTCAAACAAGCCAGTATCTTAAAAACAGAATTAATGGTCACAAATACGACAAAAAAAATACGACTGCCCTGAAGAGTCATTGCGCGGAAACCAAGCATTCTTTCAACTTTGCGAAAGCAAAAATTCTAAAAGCCGAAAATAATACAAAAAAAAGGGAAATTCTGGAAATGGTTGAGATCCAAAAGAATAAGAACTCTATAAATTCGAAAACAGACACCAACAATCTCAGTAAGTTATATTGCAACATTCTGAAATAAAACAACAATGAAAGATACAACATAGGGATATATTAATATAAAATTATAATATATAAAAATAATTTAAAATAAATAAAAGGAAAAAAAATATATAAATTAACAAAAACACTCTGTATATCCTCTGAACCTTGCACCAAAACAATCGTGCATCGTACGATGTTTTTACAGTAACGTCGACGCGAGCAAACCTCGCGTTATCGGTATTATTATTATTACTATTATTTTAAACTCTTATATATATTTTAACTGTTTCGTTAAATTTGTGTGTCTTATGTGTCTGAGTGCCGTATACAAATCATTCTTTGTTGGACTTTTATCTTTTATCAAGGGTATGACTTTTTTATTCTCATAGTTGGAAAAAACCAAAACAATAATATTTCTAGGCACTATGACAAAACCAAACGCTTTTAAAGTATAAACTTCCATATGATGCTACCTCTTCAATTTTAAGATTTGTGTTTGTCTCTTTTTGGTAAGGTTCTTTGTAATTCCGTTGTGTATATGTAAAAAAAAAATAACTGTACTATAACATAATTTTAGACTGTACCCCTTTCTGAAGAAGGTCATAGAAGACCGAAACGTCAATATATGGACAAAAAATTTTAATCGCTTTCAATACAAAGACCTATAACCCAAGAACCAAAAGCTAAACATAAATATAGAGAAGGTCTAAGAAAAAACAAAATATCAAAATATAAACAATATATATATATATATATATATATATATATATATATATATATATATATATATATATATATATATATATATATATATATATATATATATATATATATTCTCACGTATTGATTCACGGATGGAAAAATGTGATGACACTATATTCCGGGATATCATCCGTTCGCTCGTTGAACTCCGACTGGAATCCTGCAGACGTTTCGCCAAAATCTCACTTGGCACCTTCAATGCTCGCGCTCCGAAAACACTTCGAACACTGTTCGTGTGTTCGTGTGTTCGTGTGTTCCAGTGTTCGAAGTGTTTTCGGAGCGCGAGCATTGAAGATGCCAAGTGAGATTTTGGCGAAACGTCTGCAGGATTCCCGTCGGAGTTCAACGAGCGAACGGATATATATATATATATATATATATATATATATATATATATATATATATATATATATATATATATATATATATATATATATATATATATATACTGCACTGACCGACGTCCATGAAAATATACATGCTTTTGAAAGACATTCTGACAGACATGCACAGAACACCGGACAGGCAGACCTCCTCCTACCATATTATTCCAGACTGACGACCTCGGCAAGGAATAAGCCTAGCACCGACTTGTACAACGTTCTTCCTCAACATATCAGAGACTTATCACAGTTTAAACTCTCCAGAGAAATTAGACTGTTTCTTCTGGAGCTTGTTTTTTACTCAATTACAGAATACACCCTTTCGGCCAAACACTAATTTTAGATCAACATATATTCCATCGTTTTTACACTTTATAATTTATGTATTGTACTTTTGTAGTGTATGTCTATTGTATATTTTGTGATATTGCTTTCACGTATGGAATTTTTCTATTGTTTATACGATTTATTTATCCACAACCACAATTTGTCAGCGTTAATCTTTCTTTTTTCTATTGTACTGCTGACGCGCCATTTGTTGTAAAGACTTTTTATGTAAAAAATAACTGCATAAATCCATCTATCTATCTATCTATACATTAGGGTGTCCGTTTTTTCCCAAATTGGGATTTTTTTTCAAACGCCCCCCATACTTTTAGATTGTGACCTAAAAAAAAAATATAAGACCTATTTCAGCTCTTAATATTGATATTAACCCGTGCCTAAATCATAATCTGTTTCCCATTTAAATAACATGGGATTTTCGCACATTTTGCATTTTTTTTATCGAATCAAATATAGCGAAAAATACCGTTCGAACATATTTTGTCGGAAATTTCACGCTCTACAAAAAAGGCTTAAATACTTTTTTCGAAAAATTCAACCCTGTAAAAGTTATTCAAAGATTTAGTTGAATTCATAAATAAATTCATCGTTTTATTTTTTTTTCTATCTACTATCTTTCTTTCTTGCAATAAAATTATAAAATAAATGTAATCTGTGTATAAATAACTGTATATTAACGCACTTTCACATAAATTTTGGTTTTTATATTATATTTACATCAATAACATTTTTTGGAAACAAGTGCTGATACGTGGATTAGTAATGATGATAATTTAAATGGGCTAGAAATTGTTAATAATCTGCAAGTAGTAAACGATGTCGCCGAGCTATTCAATTAACACAAGAGTATATTAATAAACTAACCACTCAAGAAGACCAGAAACAATATTTAATTCAAGTTGTAAGTGAATACAGAGCCAAATATCCGTTTGCAACTAAAGAATGTTTGACAAAAAAAATATATTATTAATAAGCCATAATATAAATTATTTTGAAATTAATTTTGATATTTTTCTATTTTATTACCTATCTGTATGCATTTAATTGAGATATTAAAAATGATGAAGAGAATTAATAAAAACGACGAATTTATTTATGAATGCTACTTAATCTTTGAATAACTTTTACAGGGTTAAATTTATCGAAAAAAGTATTCAGACCTTTTTTGTAGAGCGTGAAATTTTCGACAAAACATGTTCGAACGCTATATTTGTTTCGATAAAAAAAAACTGCAAAAAGTGCTAAAATCCCATGTTATTCAAATGGGAAACGGATTATGATTTAGGCACGGGTTAATATCAATATTAAGGGCTGAAATGGGGCTGATATTTTTTTTAGGTCTCAATCTAAAAGTTTGGAGGGCGTTTGAAAAAAAAAAACTATTTGGGAAACAACGGACACCATAGTATGTAAGCAAATAAATACTAGTAGATTTGTAAGTGAATGAACTTATGAACTTTGTGAATGAATGAACTTATTAAGTATGGGTCGGACAAATTATTCAGAATATTGAAAAACATGTTTGAAAGAGCAATAAATGGAGAAACGTTACCAAGGGAGTGGAATACGGCATATATAAGCTCTATTTTCAAGAAGGGGGATCGTAGGAAGTGTACCAACTACAGAGGAATTAGCATTATATCAAGCATGGGAAGACTATATGGAAAGATAATCAAAAACAAAATAGAAGACCAGATAATAGGGAAAATAGGTGAAGATCAAGCCGGTTTCACGGCAGGGAAGTCATGCGTTGATCAGATATATACGGTAAGGCAGACTATCGAAAAGAAAAAAGCTAAAAACAGAGACATCCATTTAGCATTCATAGATATAAGAAAAGCTTATGACTCTATAAATAGACAACAACTTTGGAAAGCAATGGAAGATATTGGGATAGAAAGAGAACTAATAAAAGCCGTAGATACAATGTACAAGAACAACGAGTTGTCGGTTAAAATAGGTAATAGGTACACAAATCGATTCACAACATCAAAGGGCCTACTACAAGGATGCCCTACATCAACAACGTTGTTTAAAATCTATCTTGAGAGGACGCTAACACAATGGAAAAGAAAATGTCAAGGTATGGGAGTCCCAGTACGCAACGACCACTTATACACCCTAAGCTTTGCCGACGACCAGATGGTCATAGCCCAGGATGAAGACGACTTGAGTTACATGCTCAGAAAGCTGAAAGAGGAATATGAGAAGGTAGGTTTGGAAATAAACTTCGAAAAGACAAAATATCTAACAACAAAAGAAGGGGAAATCGAAGATTTGGAAATAGATGAAAACACAACCGTAAAAGCAACAGACAAATTTAAATACTTAGGGTGTATAATAACAAAAGATGGATCAACAGAAGAAGAAATCAAATCTAGACTAGGTCAGGGTAGAACATGTATAAAACAACTGAACTCCATTATATGGAACAAGAAATTAACAAAGAAAACAAAAACAACAATATTTAAGACAATAGTAGAAAGTATAATTACATACGGAGCAGAAACCTGGCTATTGAACAAAAAGAACAAATCTAAAGTAACCGCCGTAGAAATGGAATATTGGAGAAGGTGTTGCCAACGAACACGCATGGATAGAATACGTAACGCAGAAATCAAGAGGCAAATGAATGTAGAAAAAGACTTATTAACTACAATAGCAGAAAAACAGCTTAAATGGTATGGTCATGTCAGACGAAGTGACGATAGACGGTGGATAAAGAAAATCACAGAGTGGAGCCCTATGAGACGTAGAAAGAGAGGAAGACCCAGAAGATCGTGGAGGGATGAAATAGATGAAGCCATGGAGGAAAGGGGGTTGGAAGACGGAGATTGGAATGACAAAGATGAATGGAGAGTCTGGTTGAGAGAGGGAAAACGGCGCGAGCTGTAACAAACCCCATATATATATATATATATATATATATATATATATATATATATATATATATATATATATATATATATATATATATATATATATATATATATATATATATATATATAGATTTGTAAGAGAGTGCTTACTGGCTAATAACCGTTTGAAAAAAAAAAAACAATTTGGAAAATAACGGACACGCAGAGTATTTAAGCAAATAAATACTAGTAGATTTGTGAGTGCTTACTGGCTTATAACCTATATTTGACATTGTGCTTTTTATGAGCTCTAGAGATTTATAAGTTGGCAGTAGGGTTATAGTAGTTACTTTTTTTAAATTTGCATAAATTGCATATAAATTCAAATTTTCTTATTATTTGTCGAATTAGGGTAGTATTTAATTCATTGTTAGCACTACCCTGTAGATATTTTATTATACTTACTATTTTCCAGTTCCCGTCCACTGAGTATCAGTGTGTATCAAAAAGATTAAATGACTTAATTGCGTTTTAGAATAAACTATTTTAATTTCTAGGATACACGTTTGACATTTTATTGCAAGGTTGACGAATCTAAGGGCGTTTTCGTTACAAACATTTTGCATACCCTATATTATAAATTGCGGTTTTGAATAAGCTTAATTTTTATATAAGTTGACGGTAGTACTGTTCCTTTTTTAAATAGCACGTTTTTATATAATTTTTTCTTCGTCACGTATACTTTATTGTATCGGATCAGGTCTTGGAATACGTGGTATAGAATAGGATGGAATAGATGGTATCTGTTAATAATGTGAGCTCAAGTATACTAGATATTTTAAACGCCGGACTGGGTTTTAGAACCCCTTTTTTCATTATATTTATTTATTATTTTTTTTATTTATAAACAAGTCAAAAAAAAGAAATAATTTGCCAGTGGACTAGTGTAAGTTATTTTTTAACAGCTAAAACTAATTTAGAACTAATTATAGCTTTTTATTACAGTATATTAATGTACGGGTACGTCTGATAATTGGAGAGTTAAAAGAGTAGTTTGAATGATATCTGGATACAGCGAACGTCTGCCTGTTTCGAAGAATGTAGGAATTACAGATTCAATCAAATTGTTTCCAACTTTATCAAGAAATAATAAATTAAATTTTGTTCTATGATTATCCAAAGACTGCATCCAATAAAAATGAAGGTTTTTGACTATAACTAAAAAATATCTCTGTCTCTTAAATCTATAATTTACAGCTTCTACAAATTTTCGTTGTACACTCTCCAACCGTTAGATGTGTTTAAAATACACTGGATTGCAGACTGACATAGCATATTAGAACATGGGTCTGACAAGGTTGTAAAAAAGTATTATTAAAGATTGTTTATTATTAAATCCATTAGTAACTCGTAAAATAAATACAAAACTCTTTAGAGCCTTTTGAACAATGTTTTCCAACGTCATTTCAAAAAGAAGCCCCGAATCCAATGTAATGCCCAGGTACTTTATAGAACCCGACAAGTTAAGTTTGTAGTTACCTGGGTAGAAATCACCTTTAATTTGCAATTGTGGTAATTTTTTTTGTATACAAAACATACTGACATTTCTCAGGATTAACAAACAATCTGTTCAGAGAATGATATTTCTCGAAATTTGACAAATCTCTCTGCAAACAATACGTAGTCTGCCGCCGGGTGCCAATAATACCCCCGAAGTTATAAAGTTATATTTGTACTCTTTGATTTTATCCCATTTACAACGACATATTAAGATCACCCGCACAAGGAACTTTTGGTGTGGTGTATTTTATCAAAAACTTGGGAGAAATCACTGTAAACGGCATAAGTCTCGAACCCCTGCTCCATATTGTCATTCACTGAGTGAACAAACTGTACCAAATTAGTTAAGATTGATCTTTTACGAAAAAATCAGTGCTGATTCGGGTCAATACTCCCCTTGATAAAGAATAATTTTTCCGAACCAAGTGACTCAAACAATGAATAACTTATGAATCACACACTATCTAAAACTATCTTATGCGCAGATGATACGACCTTAAGACTACGTAATGAATGAAGTTGTGATAAAAAAGTTGAACAATTTTTTAATATAAACAAGTTAAAACCAAAACGAAAAAAAAAAACTGAAATTGAGCCATGCTGGTATTTTCTATTCATTTATTAATTGTGAAAGTTCGCTATGGTGAATTTTTTCTAATGTACTTCCACTTTTTAGGTTTCACAAAAGGCCATTAGAATTGGACCCTTGGAAACTTGAAGGCCTTGCTTGGTTACTTTACATATATTTATTTTTTTTATATTCATTATTATATAATTATTTTATTATATTTTATTAGAATTAATCCATCACAAGTATCCGCTGTTAGCTACAATAAGCTTAAATTAAACTAAACAAACTTACAACATACAGTGCTCCTTATAAAGTCTGACCAAAGCAGAATTTTGGGTTTGTTGATGTAAGTGGGGTGAAAATAATCTTTGTGGAATGCAAAAACTTACTCTTGACAGAAGCTTTTCACTGTCTATCAAGCCGTGAAGTAACTTGCCGAAAAAAACTAAGTCTGCAATAGCTCTGATTTTTATCTGTTGAATAGGATTTTACCCAAGAGTCAAGAGCCAAGATTGTATGGTTTGTTTTGTACAAGACCTTGCCAAAATAGGTTTAGATAGTGTCAACCTGATCCATTGAATCGAGAATATATTCAGGGAAAGATATTAGATTAGAATCAAATAAGGTATAGGTAGTAAATATTACTATGAAACAAAAGTTTCAAAAAGTTTATTAAAAGTGCGGAGAATGCCAATTTTCGCTTTACATTGTGCTCTTCTCCTCTCAAGGGAGAGAATGTGTTATATTCCCCCATTTTGCCATTTTTGTTTCGAAATTTATTTTTTTATAGAATAACCTTAATGGTTGCCTAAGAGTAATATGACGGTAACTTGTTAAACTTATTTCATTATTTATCATAACATCATTTTCTTTCTACAAAACTTCTAGATTCCTCCTGCGTCGGTTTTTGCTGAGTCGAACTTGCTAACGTTTTGCCAATCATCCTGCTGGCTTCCTCAGAGCTTGACTGAAACTGGCTGGCATGTTACTCTGTACCTGCTTATATGTTGTTTGAGGGGGGCGGAGCTAAATGAGGGGCATAAACACAGTCTCGGATGACTGATTCCCATATTGGTGACAGGTAGAGACCTTGAAAATGTAAGGCTACTAGGGTAGGACAGTGTTATTAAGCCTGGTCTCTGTGAAACAGAGAATATCATAATATCATAGTCATCAATACTTAAGTAAGTATTACAACATACCAGTTTTGTAGGCAGGATGCGAGATTGTCAATAATAAAAGTTGAGAACCTTCAGATTCTTCTTGAAATACATGATACAGTACTAGATCAGCTGACTTAATTGTTTCTCACAGGGGCACAGGACTCTGTAAAAATATTCACAAAATACTTTACTTTATAATAAACTCAAGATAGAAACAAACATTTTTAAAATATTGTTAAGAAAATTATGATTCATAACTGTTTCGAGACTGTTGCAGAATACACGGAGATAACTCCGTCCATTTTACTTATACATATCTGATTTGCAACAGACTTCACTCTATCGTTGCTATCCAGCAGAGTATTTCATTATTCCTGCAACTGAAGCTTAGACTATCACTACTTTACCTACATGTTTGAGGTTATAAATAAGTATATTTCAGCTTATTAAAATAGTTATATTGTTTAATAAAGCAGCTTTTAGTTTCTGATCGATGAATCTAGAGAGATATCAATAAACATTACGTTTTGCACACCACTAACGTGGAAAAATCTAAAGCAATTTTATAGAATGTTACGTTCCCGGCTTCGAGAAGACAAGCTGATGCAATCGTGCGTGGTACAATTTAATTTTCTTCGCCGTAACAATATGATAAAGATGGATAACGTAAATTGCATCACTTCAAGACGTCCATCCATCATTTCGTGCTAACCGTTTTGTTTTGGCAACCCTACCGAGACTTACGTATAATTCTTGGGATGTTCTTTCATGTTTCTGTCGAATGTTTAATTTATTGGCCAGAGTAATAGGTAGAACTTTTTTGGTGAGCAAATCTACACGTATGCAAAACAATAAGAATTTTCAGCTATCTAAAGCATATAAGTTTATAGATTCGCAGAATTATCAATAATGATTTTTAAATTTTTTAAAGAAACTTCCACAAGCTATTGTAATACTATTTACAAAATATCTGGATTCCTCCTGCATCGGTTGTTGTTGAGAGGACATCAAGCGCGAAACCAGAAAATTAGAAGATCACCGAGTAAAACTGGTAAGATTACTCTGTACACTTTTTGTTACATTGTAGAGACCATAACGTTATCCCCAATTTTCTTAAAATATCCCATCATGTCAAAACCTCAGCCGCTTATAAAATTATTCGAAAATCTAGTTTCGCTTGACTTCGAGAAAGAATTCATCATACCCCTAAGGAAATAGACCAAATCAATAAGACTCTTCTGTCTCTGCATCTTGAAACTGCTTCCAACTTGTCTCCATCCGAGTTCGATGCCCTTTCAAACATGGTTCGTGACAAAGCTTTGAAATTTTCGTTTATCTTCTACCCGAAATCACATTCAGAAATTTGAAAAACTAACGTCAACACTACACCATCAACTACCAAACACTGTGATAAATGTATCAACTTTCGGACAAGGAAAAATCAGTTTTTGCAATAGGTTCCAAGTTAGTCCTGGCCGTATTATTCCAAAGAGGAAATCGTTTCAAATATTGAGTTTATCCTAAACAAACTGCCATCTCAAACAGCTAATGAAATCCTTAAAAGAACACATTGTCTTAAAATTTCTAAAATCTAATCCCGATATCATAATCCTAAAAGCAGATAAAGGAAATGCGGTGATCATGGACTCAAATGAATATCAGTCAAAATTTATGATATTCGTAAAGCTGGATCATATCGTCATCTATGGAATGCAACCTTAAATCTGCTATTAAATCTTCTTCTCTATTAGACTCCGTGAAAAAGTCTGTTACCCCTCAAGACTGTAAAGTTCCTCGTTAAATTAACACACCCTTTCGACCTTTTGTCAGCACCATTGCTTATGAAACATACTTCTTTGCAGGGAAAACTGACGGTTTCGTACATAATTACTTTCACTTTATTGAACAATTCAAAAGCATTACATTGGATACACAAGATATTCTGGCTAATTTCGACGTAAAATCCTTTTTACGAAAGTCGTTATTCCTGAAACTCTCAACGTCATTTCAGATATATTCAAATCCGAGAATCTGGAAGCAAACCTTCTTACCATAATTGAAAAATGCTTTTCTGGAACACAATTTTCTTATAACGCTAAAATTTTCTCAAGTCACCGCGAATACATTTATGGAAGCCATTGAGAAGAAACCTTTCGCCACCTTGTATCTAAAATCAAAATTGTGGAAACGCTTCGCGATAATTTTTTAATTTGGTCTCATGGTCAGGAATCTCAAGTAGATTTTCTTAGACATTTCAACTCTGTACACCCTAACGGACGTTTTCCATTTGAATTAGAGACTAACAATATCATCCCATTCTTATATCAATAGAAAATATTTCAACAGAAAATCAGGCAAAAACATTGAGTCATTGTATTCACAGAAAACCTACGCACGCAGTCACCGAACCCAGATTTACCACTTGTCGAAAAATGTCTCAACATATTGGATCCTTCAAAGACAAAATTCCATTTGAGATGCTAGGAGGTTACAGCATTCCATCCATACGGGGTAAACAATACATGGGAGAGACCGAACGAAAAATATCAACTAGTCTCAAAGAACATGAAAGAGCCTTAAGACTTAGACAAATAAACTCATCAGCAGTTGCCGTATATAATCACAAAACCGGACATAAGATCTTATTCGACAAAACTAAAGTTCTGGCATGTAATCAATTCTCCTATCAACGAAAGATCCGAAAGTCTATAGAAATCTGTAAGCAACCTAACAGTCCTAACCGAGACTCAGGTCTTTACCAATATAGGATCAGTCATCCCAGACGGTGTTTATGCCCCTGATTTAGCTCCGCCCCCCTCAAATAATATATAAGCAGGTACAGAGTAAAATGCGAGCCAGTTTCAGTCAAGCTCTGAAGATCAGGATGATTGGCGAGACGTTATTAAGTTCGACTCATCAACAACCAACGCAGGCAGAAGTTTTGTAAATAGTATTGTAAATTTGTCGGATATTGACCAATAGCCAAACTGTGCAATATGAGTAAATAACTATTTGGGCTTATTAAACATTGATATAATTTTTTCAACAATGGAATTAAATTAATGAATCTTTATACTTCTGCAAAATTGCACCTATATTGCTGAAACTTTTATCTAATATGGCAATTGTCCAATATTGGAAAATTACTATTTACAAAACTTGGACTTCTACGTCGGTTGATGTTGGAAGCGAACTTGCTGACGTTTCGCCAATTATCCTGTTAGCTTTTTCAGGGTTTTGCTCTGTACCTGCTTATATATTGTTTGAGGGGAGCAAAATGAGGTGTATAGATACCGTCTCGATGACTGATTGCCTTACCTCTGCTCTTCTCTCTAATAAGCGTTCCTTCACAAAATACGCTTCACCACAACCAAGGACATGATCTTTGATCCAGTGCAGTTGTATGGTTTTTTATAATATGACATGCATAAATATGAAGCCATAAATTGAGGAGTATAAATATTTAATCAGACTCCTTATATTATTTTTGACTAGATGTATATGCATTATTATTTTGGAATAGGTTCATGAAAAATGGGCTAAATGTTAACCTATATGTAATTTCACTTGTAAATATTAAAAATTCATGCAAAAAAAGAGGAAACGAGAAAAATATAGGCTCGTTTATTCATTGTTCTTTATATCGACTTTACAGTAAGTTTCCTGTATCAATACCAACGGTAACGCCAAGTGCAGCAGCACAGTATCGATAAAATAACCCGGCGGCCATTTTCATTTTGTTTAAAGTGTGCATTAGTTCATCAATTTAGATAATGGTGAAGACAATGCCATTGTCGTCGTACCTAACAATGAATGTTTTTTAATTCCAATTTTATGAAAATTTATTCACATCCGCCATTGTTTGTACACTAGCCTAATATCGCTACCTTTATTATGGTAATAACTTTGAGTCATCGCATCGCCGATACCATATTTTTTCTATGATCTGCCTTGTGTCCCTGGCGGTTTTTGCTGAGATTATTTACGGCGTATTTTAAAGCCTATTTTTTTTTAAGTCTAATTAATTACAAAAATACTTCTATAACCCACAACAAGAGTGAAATTCAAAAAAACAAATACTAAATTATTCCACGAAGTACTCGAAGCAGTAGCTTAAAAAATTTAAATGATCATCGCCACAGAAAACTGTATTTTAAAGCAACAGGGTACAACGTCATTCGACTAACATTAGGAGGCATTGAAAAATACAAAACAAACAGTTACTGTAATTTAAATGTCTATTTTGTCCCGAGTTATTTCATATAGTTTTATGAATTGAAATTTCAGCCTCCAACCATTATATGTATACTAAAAAACTTACAGCAGGGACGAACTGTTTTTTAATGTATTACTTTTTAATATGTTTTTTTTTTTCTAAATGTGGATTCGTTATTTCCATTTTGAATAACGACAAAACAATAATGATAAGTACAATATTGATCTTCATCAAAGGATTGCACACAAGTCATATATGGAGAGCTTGAGCTTATCTTGTTGATATCAGAAGTCCCAATCAGTTTCCAAGCAAAGACTGAAACCTTATGAAGGCTAGCTGCAAATCAAGAGAGGAATTATAGGGTTAACTGGAGAGGTTGAGCCTATCAAAAACACGAATTCAGTAGCCAACTGCACATTTTTGAAGTTGAAAAAACCCTATTAAAGTTAGCTATAGCTATGGTCTGTTCATAGATATAAGAAGTGACCGATTGCTTTTGAACGGGATTATCCAAGCGTGGTCATTAACATACAATGCAACAAGATTATTACCTAAAGTTTCGAAATTGAAATTCAGGTAAAATTGTGGTCCGTAATAGAAAATAATTTTTTACCTATCTGTGTTTAATATTCTTTAGTTTGGTATACTGCTTAGTTTAAGTTTATTAGTAATCATTCTTATTTCGTGTGAAATACAGCTTGCGTTGAATCGTGTGCGAATTATGCAAAATATGTGCGAGTCTAGTGATCTCAGGAGATGCTCCCGCCCAAATGTAGAAAAAACTATTCTATTGAGACTAAGGAAGTTATAAACAATGTTTAGGTGACTCTCATTGAACGTGGTGCCAGCAATCAAACATCTTTATAAGAAACTGTATGGAAAATTGTGAATAATCCCATTTCAGCGAGGAAAAAAGAAGCGATCCTGACATTTTCTCGAGTGTAGATGAACAAGATATAATAAGAAGTAAAATTTACCAGTCATACGAGGAACAAAGCGTGCCTACATTAATTAGGAGGCTTGAAAAATATCAAACCGGTGATTAATGTGGCAAGTGACAAAAGGCAAGTTTTAATGGAATCTTTTAGAATTCGGAAATGGCGACTGGAATATCTAGAAAACATTAGGATTTACAGAGAACGACAAAGGCCAATTATTTACTTCGATGAAACCTGGTTCGACACTTATGATACCCCGGAAAAGGGTTGGGTTGACTCAACTGATAAGTGTAAAACAAACGCGCCATCAAAAAGAGGTTTGTGTTTTTCCCCGTTTAAGTCCAACTTATGGAAACCGAAGTTTTTAACATTTCTCCACAAAGTTGGACAAATTCTGTTAAACATATAGAAAAAGCAGAACAATCATATATCCATATTGCAAATAATAATTAGAACAGGCGATGATAGCTATAGTGATACTGATATATTATGTGAATAATTTTAAGTAATTTAAGTAGGTAATAAACATAAATTCATACATAAATAAATAAATATTGTTTAGTATCTTTCCTAACAAAATCCCAAATTCTAAGCAAAATACGGACCTGTTCGGCCACATTTCACACTTACAGCTTGCTCGGGTCTTTCCTTAATTCTTATCAGTTAGTCGCTTTTTTATATCTATGAACAGACTTTACCTGCTTCGGACTACAAACAAAAAGAACGCAACATAGAGGACAAGCATACCTGACAGCACAGAAACAAAGTCAAGACAGGAATGATGGGGTGGGCTGTCTGTGTCAGCCCCAGATACGTTTCTGGTTTATTGACCTCATCCCAGGCTCGCAAAAAACCCACGTATGGCGAGTTTGGACCTATCAAAAAAAGAATACAGAGTGACTGTCCAGTAACAGACTGCACTTTTTTTGTTGATGTCGGAAGACCAAATGAGTTTTCAAGCAACAACTGAAAACCATATGAACTCTAAACGCAAAAAACATTTGTGACATCTGTTTGTGACAGCGCAGAAACAAAATCAAGACAGGAATTAGCTGTCTGCGGTAGTGCCAGATGCGTTTCTACTTGATTTTCGTCGGTGGTTCGTAACCACGTAATGTCGATGACAGAAAATTCAAGGGGTTTCGAGTAGCTTAAGGTATTCTTAGAACTTTAAACCAAAGGAACACAACAAAGAAGAAGAGTATTCCTGACGACGCAGGTTAGCTATCAGTGCTAGGACTAGAAGCGTTTTTTGGTTTATTGGCATTTATTAGCGTTGGACCACGATGTGAAATATTCAGGTATTGAAGAGACCAACAACAGAACCAGGAGTTAACCGAAGATATCATTATTATTGTTACTAGAAGACATATTTGTACTTATATTTGTTGTAACGCTAGCGGATGGCACACGAATTTCCGACGGTGACGGAAGCCGTCAACTGTTGCACAGCCCTCGTCAAAAAATAGAGTCACTTCTGGGTAACGGATATACATTTTTATTGTTTGTTGCAATATATTTTCTGTCCGATAAAGTCAGCTGAGGCGGCTCGAACAACAATGTAATAAAATACACACGATTTCGTATCGTTAATCAAAACCGCTGTCAAATTTGATTGATACTCGGGCGGTAAATGAAAATATTGTTCGTAGGATTTTCTTCTAGAAGCTAAATCTGTTCTATTCACGCAGTTTGCTCAATCTCGTCGAACAACGCGGACTAACTGCCTCGGTGCCCGCTTATGCAAGCACCATTGAAGATATAATTAAGGAAAAATAACAAATAGATCGTTGAGAATACTGAATTGAATTTACGAATGGTTGCTGAGTTCAAAATAAACTGCAATCGATTCTGTGAGCGCGTTGGGAAATTATGATTTTTTAAGCTCAAAAGTCATATTTGGTGACATTATAAAAACACCTATCTCGAGTTGAACTTTCAACAAATTTCAAAGCAGTAGCGGGTTTTAAAGAGCGGTTTGAACGTATCGAATTATGTAGTAGGACAATGTATGTCACACAAACAATTTTGGGCGAGGCGCTAGACACTATTGACGCGTGAATTTTGCCACCATAGCGAGATTGCATCGCCACGTTGTATCTGGTAGGAGCCTAATTCCTGAAACCGGGACAATTAACTCCTGCAGAAATGTATCGCAGAGTGTTATGGAAACGAAATGAAAAACAGGTACGCAAAAGGATTGCGAAGGAATATAAGACAATAAACAAGAGCAAAACATACAAACACTTATAAATACGGTAGACTATAGAAGAATGTAGGCTGTTCTTTTTGTCAAATTCAAATTCAAATTCAAATTTATGTCGTCATATTTACAATAAAACAATGGTTTTCACACGTCAACTATAAAGTATAAGATATCAAAATATATCATAGTCTATGCATCACATATTATAACACTAATAAATAAGCAAATACAACTAATCAAAAGAATAACACCCAAGAATGTACAAAACAAATTAATAAAACGAAGTTTGCATATCCTATTCCCAACCAATCTCCTCTGTAAAGAAAATACACGATATGTATGAGCAGAATGGCCCCATATAAGTAAACCATAACAACACTTCACAGTCAGTCTTATGTCGTTTATGTATATTAAGAACAGCACTGGACCAAGCGTGGAACCTTGTGGAACACTAGTGAGGTTGATTTTCACGTGAGACTTCGTTCCGTCATACAGTACGTATCGCTTACGATTGTTTAGAAATGATGCAATTAAGTTGACGCTTGTATCAGTAAAATTATAATATTTTAACTTGCGTAGTAATATAGTTGGATTTACGTAAACAAAACTTTTTGTAAATCAAACATAGGGGATGTCCCCTCACGTCCAAGGATTACGGGCTCGAAGTTTTAATATCTACATGTGGTCATTGAATATTCCACACCTCCGCAACCTAATCGAATACAAGTAGTTTTCCGCTACCATCCCACATCGACTGTGGACCTTTTGTAAACATTTTCTGCAGACGTTGGGTTTTTCATTCCCCCGAGGCTAGCAGGGCTGTCTTATTTAAGTTTCCTAACTAAAAAAAGCAGGTCCGTCTTCAGACCTTGAGGGGCCACCGTGTGAGGAACTGAAAGTTAATATAGAGGCTGAATGGACTGGTTCAAACAGAAGAAAATGATTTGAGGCTATATACATATAGTTAAACTCGTCCAAATATGTAACCTTTTGTGGGGAATGTGTCCCCCTGGTAGGTTTAAAATATGGTAGATCTTACAAAATAAGGCGTTAAAACTACTGTACAAGCATGAGAGACGAACACATAAGAACTGTCTGGGCCCCTTGAAGCTGAGGCAGTGGAAACTCATTTTCAAGGTTATTCTCTGAAAAAAAAGCTCTTTTATAATCGGCTACATAGATATGAAACAAGGACCCACAATAGCTTAATAATAAACTTCTGGATGGGTATTAACATGAAATGAAACTACAATAAACATTAGATACGCTGATTATTACAGTGCAACAGCAGACAATTTGCTAGACCTACAAAATTTAAGAGATCCTAGAGTTCATCATAGACGAATTTTGGATTTGCATCTCAATGTTTTGAAGAAGAAAGTAATGTTCTTTTCAAAAACACCTGCAAATCTACAGTTACACTTAAGGGATAAAAAATAGAGCTAGTGAATTCGAATGATAAGGTGTGCGCTGGTTTAGAGAGAGAAAAGGATACGATCCTTCCAATTGTACCTTTACGGATGATTGGTTTGACTTTTATAAGTGCAGCGCATCAGCAATAACGACGTACTTTAACGGAAAATTAAATATTTAGGCCACGTGGTACGAGGTGAGAGATACGAATTACTATATCCATAATAGAGGTAAAAGTGCAGAGAATTTGATAAGACCGCTAGTCTAGAGAAACCCTGCTTTCCAAAACTACAATTGCCATTTGGATTACCAACCTTCGTGAGTATAGAAATATAAAAGTATGCATAAATTATACTTGAGCCCCATTATGCTGGTTGGTTAGTTATATTTTACTGTGGTGGTGTCGACTGTTACATTGCATTTCTTTCTGTTACTTTAGTGGTCAAATCTACAAAACACAGATTTCATAGTTTTTGTGAAAAGACGTCATTCCTAATTATGATAAATTAATAATTTATTAACAAAACAAAGTCTGCAATTGGTAAAACTGGGCGATTTAGCCGCATTCTGGTTCAAAAGAAAATCACCGTCGTTTGGTTCGGGAACGTAATTTTTTAAATTTCAGCAATCGGGCCCCATAGTGCGATGCTATCGCGATCGCTCAAAAGTACCGTGAATATTTGATTGGATGATGGATGTATATGGCGCAAATTAGTTTCATTCGATATTATTTACATAGTTTACTTAATTAGATTATTGTGTCGCGTATCCCGGTCGACATTGGTAAATTGATATTTCCAATCTGAACCGAGCGGCAATTCCAGAGAACAACATCGCGTTCCCTATACCGATGTTTATCCTGTCTGTTGTCCAAATTAAACTCTGCGACGCGGCGCCACTTAAAATCGTAGAATAATTTAGTTAACGATGACAAGCGGGATTACAAAAAAAAAAAAACGATCGGGATGAATTTTGGAGTGCACGTCTACAGTGTGGACCAAACTCGATGATTTTAAGGGGGTTGCAGGTAGTTTTTGCAGGACTAAGGAAACTGACTAATCAATAAAAAAACAAGTAGTCATGTCTCGAGCTTAATATTCTGGCAAAGATGGAATGAGTATACTTCATCTTGAGAAGTTTGGGTTGCGGAAATTTACCAAGACCATCTGGAGAAAGTATATAAATGGAAATCTACAGACAGTGGAGTTTTAAATAGTTTACTGTTAAATTTGGAGGTATTAGTTTGGTATCAATTCGTTGGGGCCATTGCATCGAACGCGTTAGTGGCGAATTAAACAATATGTGTGAATGTAGATTGATGATCCGCTGAGGCCCATGGATAAATAGCGAAGAACTGTTAAATAGACAGCTTTTAAACATGTCACATTGAAGAAAATATTTTCAACTGCTTTAGTTGAACAATTGTAATATTTCTGCTCAATGTTTCATATGTAGTAAATAGTAATAGACGAGACGAAAGTATAAATATATTAAAGTGGCCTAAAGTGGAGAAAGCCTTATGGTATCTGAAGAATGGCAGGAAAACGCATCATGACAATGTACAAGGTGGAATACAGGAAGTGACAACAGACAACCAATTTCAGGCAGAGGAGAAATCCCTGTGGAATGGCCACCAACCAGTCACGAAGGCGTTCATAAAAATTATGCAATACCGTTCGTTCGTCTTTAGTAGGGTACAAGGAAAATGATTTTCAGCTAGCAGGACCTCATCCAAAGATGCAGGGACATGAACAAGCATTTAACAATGTCAAACACGAAAATTGATTATTGTAGTGAGACAAGGCTGCATTCTGTAACTACTCTTATTCAATATATACTCTAAGAAAATCTTTAAAAATCACTAGATGAAACATCGGACGGAATTATGCAAAACATGCACGCTGCTAGTGAAGAATATGTCTCTCCCTAAATACATCAAGGACCAAATGGATTATCATTATCAAAAGTCAACATCCCCCAAGGAGTCTAACGATAAATGGTTGAGACATAGATCAGGCCTTAGAAATACAAGCAAGGATAGAAAAGGCTCGAGTTTAACAACAAGAAGAAACTATTCACCTTCAATGATATTTTTTGCGACTAAAACTGAGAATGCCTAGATATTTCATCTTCTGTGTTCTGTTCTACTTGGTAGAGGCTTGTATCACAACAGAGGCCATTTTAGGCAGACTAGATGTCTTGAATTGTGGATATACGCATTCTGAAAATATCATGGATGGATTACATCACCAACATGGAAAGCACATGAAGACTGGGGAAAGAAAAGGACTTCAATTTCATGGTGAAGAGGCGAAAACTCAAGTACTTTAGGTATATGGCAGGAGTGGACCAGGACCAGGACCGACATTCGTGAATGGACGATTTGCGTCATAGCCAACGTACGCAACGGATAGGGCAATGGAAGATGAGGAATTAGTTTTTCCTAATGACATTCCACTACTAGGCAAGGCTAGTTACCACGCTACTACACTAATTTCAGTCAACACGGTTATTTTCTGCACTTATCACAAACACACACAAACCTATCTATCTAAAAAATGCTTAAAAATAGGCAAAGGCTAATGTTAATATTTTTTACGTTGAATTGCATGTAGAACTTATTAAAATGAACAATTAAAACGTGTTTTGTTTGAAAAAAAAATATAATTAATGAAACTCGTCCGATGGTAAAAATTTTTTGGTACCCTCTGTATAAATTTAGTAACTTTTCAAGAACGGCTATACTACAGGGTGTACCTCATTTTTTCCTAAACCCTACATTCATACAACCATCTTAATCAGTGGAAAAAATGCTATCAGTTTGCTAATTTAGCAGAGTTTGTAACTCTTTTCATAACAAAGTTACCAGTGATGAACATTTAATTTATATCAATCTGTATACTCATGCCACATGACAGTCGTGTACCCTACGGTAATTATAAACGAGCCCCGGAGTCCTTAAACCCTGTAGATTTTTAAAAATATCTCGGAACAAGATTCCGCGAACTTAATTGTTCAACTTGCGAGAAATCTAAAGCGATTATCGTGTATCGCGAGTCCGATACAAAAAAGCAGCAACACGCTACCATTTTCGACGCGCAGAATAAAAAAAACGCCAAACGTCGGTAGTAATTGTTATAATAGAGAAGAAATTGCTGAATGAAATTCTCCGGATTCTGTCTTTCGAAACATTTCGCTTATTAAAATGCCTTCCAATCATAAAAATCGTGTATGTGTCTGTACGTTAAATTCCGGCTTGCTATATGGAATTTAACAAAATAAAACTGTCAGCTCTTGGAGTGAGCGGAATATAAATGGCCGGGTGGAAAATATACGACAAATGTCGCCGCGTAACAACTATTCCAATTAAGGGTCATCTTTTTTTCATAAACCCACTCGGATGTCTGCTTTTCAAAGTCGATAATCAAAACTAACTTTTTTTAACGTTAATTATAGTTGAAAAAAAAAATAGAGAAAAAAATGTCAACGCTGTGGTCTAACAAGTAGGAAATGGTCATTCAATAAATAAAGGACAAGCCTCGAGTACATGCGAGAGAAAAGTTGAACTGAGGTGGTTTTTACTTGATGAAAATCCATTTATCAAAATAAATAAGAACTAAAATTTCAGATTTTCACGAAATTATATATTATGACATGACAATTGTTTCGACAACACCGTGTCTTTATCAAATGTGATAAAGACACGGTGTTGTTGTCATGTCATAATGTATAATTTCGTGAAAATCTGAACTTTTAGTTCTTATTTATTTTGCGATAGAAAACATTAATTAGAATACACTAATAAATAGATTAACACCAACAAAACGAGGTTTATGGTCATATCTAGAGAAGTCTTCAACTCAGTAGAGGAGGTTAATAAGTTAAAATATTTTCTAGCCAGTTTCAGTGAAGAAAAAATGTAAACAAAAATAATGTTCTCTAAATATTGGAAAAGCCAATTTGCCAAGACTCACGCAGCTGCCTTCAGGGTACTTAAGGGCAAGATTAATTGGCTGACCACTTATTTAGGAGAACGCTGAAAGGTTCTTCTAAGCACCACCCAAAACCGAACTAAAACAATTCAAACCGCTTTTTTCTTACCAAATTTATATTTATCCGCGTCGAACAACATAAGGCGTGTTTTTTTTCGATGTATAGAACTTTAAGTTGCAATAAAACAACAATGGATTATTCGATTGACATGAATTTTATTTATCCGAAAGATAATCTTGTGGCATTACATTTTAAATATGATTTTTAGCATATGACCGCCACGGCTGGCGTGGATGTAGTCCAATCTGGACGTCCAATTTTCGATGACTTTTTCCAACATTTGTGGCCGTATATCGGCAATAACACGGCGAATGTGAAGCGTTTGTGGCTTATCCGCATAGACCAATGACTTTACATAGCCCCACAGAAAGTAGTCTCAGGTCTAAAACGTGTCTTTCAATAAATCGATCGTAACACGAGCTGTGTGACATGCTGCGCCGTCTTGTTGAAACCACATCTCCTGGACATCATCGTTATTCAATTCAGGAATGAAAGAGTTAGTAATCATAGCTCTATACCGATCACCGTTGACTGTAACGTTCTGGCCATCATCGTTTTTGAAGAAGTACGGACCAATGATTCGACATACACTTGAGGATTAGTTTCGCTCCAAATGCGGCATTTTTGTTAGTTTGACGTAGCCATTCAACCAGAAGTGCGCTTCATCGCTAAACAAAATTCGCTTATGAAAATCGGGAACAACGGCAATCTCGTTTTGGTCCATTCGACGAATCTACGCCTTACTTGATGAATTCATGATGAATTGCCAAACCAAACTGAGAATAAATCACTTGACAGCTGTTAAATCGGTCGCCATCTTGAACAGTAATGCCAACTTAAAGTTCTATACATCGAAAAAAAACACCCATTATAAGCAGGTACAGAGTAAAATGTGAGCCAGTTTCAGTTAAGCACTGAGGAAGCCAACAGGATGATTGGTGAAACGTCAGCAAAAGTATGAATTTGCTTTGTGCCAGTTTTATTTTTGTAAATTTTGGAATTTCAATTGTATTTTTTAGTGTAAGTTCCATTTTCAGACCATCATTTTATAAAAAAATCCGTTCATTCATACAGCGTAGCGGAGATTTTTTAGAAATAACGATATTCATATTGTTTTATAATAAACATATTCGCAAGCACAAAATTTTTTTCGGTTGTCCTGGGACAGAGAAATGCCACAATTATTTCCCTTCTCTGCAGACTAGGGACAATTTTTGACGGATTTTCAAGGTACGTTGTATATCAGATAGAAAATATTTATTTAAAAAAAAAAAGGTTAATTATAACGCTCGGGTTGTGTTGACTAAACGTTTAGGAGGTGGTCCGCTGCACACGGATTTTGTTTGTTAGAGAATTCTCCGACGAAGTTGTTTATAGATTCATATCTCTTAAAAAAATAATAAAGCATTTTCCAAGCATGAAATTATACACTAAATTGTTTTCGGGGCCCCTACCAGGAAATTTGTCTTAATCGTCGACATCTTGATAAAAAAAATGTTTATTAATGTGATGAATTAATTTCCACTCGGATTCGGCAAGAAGGTGTGAGACTATATGAACACTAAAATTTGTTTTTTTTTAATGGCGGTTCCTTACATCGTTTATTGTTTTTCGGTATGCATGCAAATTGGATTTTGTTGATTATGCCTCAATTACCATTAAGGGAAATTCAGTAATAGATTCTTTGAGTTTTAATGAGATTCTCAAATGAAATGTGGTAAGTTATCTCGAACTAACTGTTGGCTAATAAACTTTAAACTTCTCACGCCCGGTAGATATATATATATACAGGATGTCTCAGTCAGGGCAACGACGTACGGTAACTTTGATAAGTCTTCTCATCTGAGTTGTGATTGTGTGATGATATCTGAAACGCTTTTGCAGTCAGCCATCTGAAACACTTCAAAGTTTGATATTTTGAGGAAGCACTTGGTCTGTACAATTTAAAGTGGCTATCTACGTTTAATGAATTCTGGAGTGTCAATATGACGTCTATATGACACCCCGAGCTAACAGCTCTATTGCTCCATAAACAGCGTTTGGAACCGCCATGAATTTTATCATCAATGGTTTTCTTGCTGTTGATAATAGTTCCAAAGTAGTTGGAGTGCCCAACTTTCTTCAAAGTGCAGTCCTGAATAACTATATATGTTGGTGTTGACATCAGCTTAGTTTTGAGTCCCAATACTTCGTAGGTCCAAGCATACGTAATTAGGATTATATTCGATTTTTCTGCAGATTCTGTTAGTAGCCTACACTAATCAACATTTTACAGATCACCGATGAATCTTGTTCTCATCTTAGTCTTAGTCTTCTAAGATACTTCATCCCTCTGGTCTAATATCAATTATTGTGGCTAAAGAGACAAAAATGTTCAACATGTTTGGACCAAGCATGCAAACTTGTCTTACTCCTGTCTGACTTAAGAAGGAATCAGTTAGCTCTGCGTCGATCAAGACTCTTGCCCATTTCCTTATATGGAAGTAGTAGAAGAAGAGTGTCTATTAGGTCTGACTACGCTTTGCGTCTCTGCCACACTAAACATGTTCTTTTAGATGACTTTAAGAAGAGAATTTTATAAATGTCTTAGGTATGGTGCGTCCCATTGTGATACTTGAACTTAGTACCGCTCTTATAAATAAAGATAGCTTATGCGGTTGCTTTTTAATGAAATATAAGGTAGATAACACAACACATGACATAGTTTCAATTCAGACAACTCTCTAGCTCCGTTAAAGGCGAAGACTGGTGTAGATTTTCTTTTCGTTGGTTTTTTTCTACATGGAACAATTTGATTAGGCTTGTCATTAGCTTTTCAAATGTATTTCAGACATTACAGATATTTGAAATATGAATCATATATTTCTATTTTATAATTGTATTTGTTTTCACACATTTTTTTATAATTTATTACAAAAAGATAGTTGCCTGTCAAAACAAACTAGTGTAGGTGCTACATTAAATGCGCATCGAAGATATAGAAGAAAAGGCGGAAATTAAAATGGTAATAACAAAATATCACGACAGTTTTGACAATTATACTATACTAGGAAAATAAAATAGAATTACACATACTTTGTGATTTTTGGTGCGTCTTCAGCTGTGTCTTTGCTATTCTCGCATAACAAAGAGGCCTATGCCTCTTTGATCTTCATTTTGCTTTACTTATTTGCTCGCCAGTTTCCTGCAGGCCTTCATTCTGTATGTCTTCTTCCCCGTGTATCGATTTGCAGGCATACAGGATTTTGAATTTAACGATTGTGTCATTCCACCGTGCGCTAGATAGCGTAATAGCTTGGCAATATAAGAGTTTTGATATGCCCTTATTGGCTCAATAACAGATCACAATCTACCACAGTACCCCCAATGATACGTGTCAAAAACGTGTTAATTAGATTTATTTAGTCACTGGGTAGGTATGGGGACGCCAATTTAGTCGAAATGTATTCTCAAGAATTCAACACTTTGTTCGAAGTATTCGAAAGATTAGTAATAATAAATAAATAAAGCGAATTAAATGATGACTAATCAATAATTAACAATGATTTAATTATATCACAGTACATTCTAATAACGATTCGAAAGTATTACACTCTAACAACTTCGTTAATGTATCATTGCGAGAAGACGACAGAAACTGATCTGTTCTGCTTTTGAGAAATCAATGTTTACTTCAGTAAGTGTTTCACAAATATTTTTTTTATTTCTGCACACTAAAATATCTAATTACACGCCAATCTAGCGTGCGGGGAGCGTCATTTTAACACGTCAATTTCGTTTCCCACGGATCGGAACCACCTCGGACATTTCTGGGATTTTACCGCACGGTTTGAATTTTGACGTTCATCATGTCTGACGGTGATGTCAGTGAATGTATTCGTGTTGTTTTGGAAAATCTACACAACAAAACTAATACACAGAAAAATGTTATGCAATATATCAGACAATTTAAATACTACGTGGTATAAGCTATAATTAAAATCTAGTGAACTAGTTGACAAGTAGAGTGACATTTATAATTTAAGTTTCCCACAGAAATTTTATATACCGTTCGCACGAACAGTTTTTATATTAACATATTGCCAAGACCAATTGTAGCATGTTCAAATATCCATGTCTCATCAGTACAAACAAAACAAAATTGAAGGTTAAGACCTGCCTTTTCTTACTTATACAATCTTAAAAATTTTATCCTCTTAAAAACCCTATCATTGGATGATTTTTCTTCCTATTGCAGCCTTTTTCTTGAAATAAACTAGTTAATGATCAGTTGTAATAGTTAAATAAAGAAAATAACGTTTTAATTTTTCAAAGAAACTTCCACAGGTTACTGTGATACTTTTTACAAAACTCCTGGATTCCTCCTGCGTCGGTTTTTGCTGAGTCGAACCCAGTTTCAGTCAAGCTCTGAAGAAGCCGACAGGATGATTGGCGAAACGTCAGCAAGTTCGACTCAGCAAAAAGCGACACAGGGGGAATCCAAAAGTTTTGTAAAAAGTAACATAAGGTTTTAAAACGTCATTTTAACACGTCAATTTCATTTTCCATGGATCCAAGCCACTCACAAGTTTGGGAGCAATCGGATGTTTTCGGAGATGTTTTCCACAGCTTTAATGTTGACATTTGTCAATTCTGACGGTCATGTTAGTAAATGTATTAGTGTTGTTTGGCGAAAATGTACTCAAAAACTAGCGGTCCTAGAAAATAGTATATTATGCAAAAAGTGCGGTAAACGGCATTTGACTCACCAGTTTATTTGGCACGAGCGCAGCGCAGCGGAGCGAGTGTTTAATAAACCAGTGACTTAAATAGTTTATCGAACGTGTTGCATACTATACTTTTTCTACGACCGTCAGTTTTTAGTTTTCGCAGAACAACACGATCGTCAGAATTGACAAACGTCAAAATTCAAGGCGTTGGAAATATATCCGAAAATATTCGATTGCTTCCAAACCCGTGAGGTAAAATCCCGGAAATGTCCGGAGTGGCTCGGATCCGTGGGAAACAACAAAACTGACGTGGTAAAGTGACGCTTCCCGCTTCCCGCTAGATCGGTGTGTAATTAGGCATTTTACAGACGGGAGTAGAAAATGTATAATATGCAACACGTTCGGTAAACTTTTTAAGTCACTCGTTTATTAAACACTCGCTCCGCTCGTGTGAAATAAACGCGTGAGTCAAATGCTGTTTACCGTACTTGTTGCATAATATAATATTATTCCCTTGTTTATATGACATATCCAATAATACATCTCTCTCTGTCTAACGTACACAGTTAAAAAGAGACACAATAGAAGAACCGATCGAATAGGTTTAATGGCAACTAGTAAATAATATTGAATTCGAATCGAAATTTAGTATTCCGATAATATATTATTATTATTTTGTTGTGATTTTGTCGTGACGGTCGTAGAAAAAGTATAGTATGCAACACGTTCGGTAAACTTTTTAACTCACTCGTTTATTAAACACTCGCTCCGCTCGTGTCAAATAAACTCGCGACCCAAATGCCGTTTACCGCACTTGTTGCCTAATATAATATTGACTATAATGAGACACCTGGACAAACAATTGACTGATAGCTTCAGTTTGAAGCAAACTACCCAAAATTTTATTACATACGTCACTCTAAAGTAGCGAGTTCTAAATCACTTTTATTAGCCGACATGATTGTCACAAATTTGGAAACTAAGAAATTAAGTAAAAAAAAAACTCTGGTCGTTGAGAGAAATCGATCTGTCGCTCTTGTCGCCAGTACAGAGCGCCACACCATCTCGGAAAAGGCGAAAAGGTCATAAACCCGTACCCGTATTAAGTAAATTAATGGACTTCTACTTCACGTGTTACAGTTGTCAAATGCGGATGTGCATTAGCAAACAATGCATAGTAAAGCCGAGTTTGGCTCTCCAAGGTGGGTGCAAACAAGACTTCTAACTAAAATAATAGTCAAACTATCTGATTACATTAGGCTACTGGCGGGCTTAAATTAAAATAAATAATGTCGTCTGGGAGATAACGTCATATTAAAGTTCGAAGATTCTAATGGGAATATCCCGTGGGTAAAGCGTTGAATAACGCGACGGCTTGCACTCGGTTTGAACTTTTCATCTCGTTTGATCTAAAATAAGATTCGTTAAAAGAAACGCAATGCGATGATGGAATAGCGAAACACGAGATGTCTTGTCGGAACTTCACGAAAGAAAAATAAGAAGAGAATGAAAATGGAAAAAATTGTTCTAAAAACTGGATAAAAGATCGATTACTTTATTGAAAGTGTTCCGGATGTTGATATTGATAAAAGCATACTTGCACAAGTATGCAACTTTAAGATTTCATTGTTACCTGAGGGAGTTTGTCTTCTCTAGGGTGGACGAGATAATAACGATAGAGAAATAAGACAGATTAAAACAAATGCTCGGGGTAGTGATTAATTATATAACTCCCCATTTGGTAGGGCACATAACGGAAATTTTTTGGATTTTTCAGATTTTTTGCGTCCAAATTGAGGACTAGAAATGGTGATTTACAAATATCTCGAACAGCGTATCGTAAATACCGATTGGCCATATTTTTCACGAATTTTGATTTACGGCTAATAACTCATTAGCGAAAATAACGATTTTTGTCTATAATTAAAAAACCCTGGATATAATGGAAAAATTCCTGAAATAAAAGTTCTGGCCCTGGATCTCCCGCATTTCCTGGTTTATAAATTTTGCAGATCGGATTAATAGTTTTCAAGAAAATAATTTTTTTCTGGAAGTCAAAATATACCAACAAAAAAATTTCAAAAATTAAAAAAAATTCTTTGCCAGATTCGAGTAAGCTTTTTTTCAACAGATGAAATACGGTGTGGACGTCTACGCTTCTGCCAAATCTGAAGTCGATAGCAGAAAATTTAAGACACATCTTATTTTTTTAATATATCACTCAATATATTGAACACTCTGTACAACAGGCGAAATAGTTATATAAAAGACATAGTTATATAAAAGACACTGTATCAATTTTCTAATAAATAAACGACATGACGTATTTTTAATGTTATTCATACTTAAGAAAACCGTCGCCCCGGTTTCACTGGAAGAACAAAATATGCTGATTCAGGATTCATAATTTCATAAATTGTCGTTAATGCGATGTAAATAAATACGGGCGATAAATACATAGTACGGCGTCTAAATTAATGCGTTTGATACATAAATTTCAATTTGTTCATTGATTTATGCCGTGCTCCTTGCAATAACGTATAATGTCGTTATTTATGTAAAAATTATCGGGATCGCACCCAAAAAAAGGTTCCAAATTAATTAAACGATTGTTTTCGAATAGGGGTGAGAGATCCGTAGCCACAAAACGTTAGATATTTCATACGTAGTGCAAATATTAAGGGGATTTATGGATTCTCGCATGGCATGGGAAAATAATGCGGCGTAACGTTAAATGTTGCCAACGTTTTCTATTTTCCATGAGGTAATAATAAAAGAGAAATAAACTCTAAACACTTGGTACAAAACAAAACGAGATAAAGAGGATTTAAAGAGGCTGTGCCCTGGGTTGTGCAGAATGTGTTTAATGCATTATCGACATTGTATGAGCGTGAAATATTATTAACCAATTGCGACAGGCGTAATATCTTCTTTGAAAGGGTATTTTTTATTTAAAAGTCTCCATAGGGAATGAGAGGAACAAACACATATATATCTGTTGCGACAGCCGTGCAGCCCTCAGGTCGCTCATGTCAGTTGAAATCACTTCAAGGATTGCATTGAGATGCTTGACAGGCTTGCTAAGCCAAATCACGTCACACTCGTCTGGGTCTCAGGACACTGTGGAATCCCAGGGAACGAGAGGACAGATAGGCTAGCAAAAAGTGGAGCTTGTCGTCCAAGTACACTACCTATCTGTCATACCCCAGTACCCGACAGCTTCATTAAAAGGTTATTTGACAAGAGATCCAGCAATAGATATGTGGCTTGAAGCTGAAGGTATGAGACACACCAAAGCCCTCAACAAGAAAGTATCTTAGGAACATTGGCATCATACAAGATGTATTATGTCCAAGATGCAACGCAGCGGATGAAACTCCTCCTCTGTAGTTGTCGAACTCCGAAAGGAAATTCTGGGAATGGGTGTTGGAAGGCTGATTCGCTATGCCTCGGCAGTCGGTCTCCTTTACACTGCCTCCCAACTCACGAATTGTCCTTCACAGGGCCCGAGCACAATGGCACAACAATCAATCTCCATAGCGAAAAGTCTGACATCTGGAGATTGTGGAAGCTCAACAGGTTCTCTCTTCATTTCATTTCGTCCCACGCAATTTTTTGTTATTATTCTTCTCGATTTTCCGCTTCAGAAAACTGTGTTAAGACCAGGCAGTGCGAGACAAGATCGGTATGGGTATTTTACAGAAGGGAGTAGAAAAAAGATTAAACTTTTACTTTAGGAATATCCATTAGAGAAAATAATTAAGAACTAAAAGTTCAGATTTTCACGAAATTATGTATATTCACATGACAATTGTTTCGACAACATCGTGTCTTTATCAAATGTAATATTTACAAACTACCTGCTACAATGCTAAAATGACAATAAATCTAATTGATCGTTAAGCAATACATTTGCATGTCTCATTTTGTTAATCTCCATGGCTTCCGATAAATTTAGTTTCCTTCTTTTTGTGGCTGTATGTAAAATATCAAAATTGTCGTCAGAAATGTGTTTTTCTGTGTTTAAGTGTGTAGCATCTAGACTATTTTTTTTAAACGCTCTTTTATGTCCGTTAATGCGTTTCTTGAAGGATCTACCTGTTTGTAAAATATAAATTTTAATACAAGATCCGCATTTCAACCTGTAGACACCTGATTTTTGAGATTTTGGACATTTCGTTTCATTATTTTTAAAAAAATTTCCTAATGTGTTGTTAGTTCTGAAAGCTATTTTTAAACCACATTTTGACATATGTTTTGAAACTTTTTCACTGGGTTCTCCTATGTATGTAATTGTTTTAAATTGTTCGTGTTCTGTATTAGGTTTCGGATAAATAGAGTTTACTCTTGTCTGGATTTGTTTTTTATTTAGACTTTTATCGATAATGGACGGATTGTAGCCGTTGTTCAGTGCAATTTGTTTAATGATATTAAGTTCTTTGTTGTAATTTTCTGTTGAGGGTGGCGTATTAAGAAGTCTGTGATAAAAGAGTGAAATGCAGCCATTTTGTGTGTATAAGGACGATTTGAGCTGTATGACTGTGTCCGTGTGTGAAGGTTTATGGTAAATGGAATAATCTAATTTAATTTGCGCTTTGGTAATAGTTAAGTCTAAAAAATTAATAGAGTTATCCTGTTCAATCTCGATAGTGAATTTTATACGATTATGTAATGTGAATTGTCATGCGTTTCGTGAAAATCGTGAAAATCGGAACTTTTAGTTCTTATTTCTTAGAAAAAAAAAATTAGTTTGTGACACCTCAAAGTAATTGTGCGGAAGTCTTCACAATAGGTGATTTACTTTTGCAAGGAAGCAAACGCCGACTCTGTGGTATGTCCTGTACTGTACTGTGGGCTATTTCTCGGGTAGGTATGGTCTGTTCATAGATATAAAAAAGTGACCGATTGCTTTTGAACGGATTATCCAAGGGTGGTCATTAACACACAATGCAACAAGATTATTATTATTAATTAAGGTAATTATTAATTCCTTTTTATTAATTAAGGTAATAATCGTGAATGAATTGATCACTTTCTTATATCTATAAACAGACCATATAATACCGGTTTTGTATATAACGTTGATGTTCTTGTAGTCGTACACGGTGGCGGTTAAAATGTTCGCACGGGCCATAACGGGAAAATATAAAAATAAATCCTGCCCGATACGCGGCCTCCGGGGATCAACATAAAAAGCGGATCTCGTCGGCCCATTCAAATTTGTTCACTACTCCTATTGTATTTGAATAATATTCCGATAAAACGCATTAAGCCTTGTCACTATAAATATTTAAACAAACTCTCGCGCGAACGGCTTACGCCTTTCTTAATTAGAACCTCCGACATTAAAATTCTTTTTAAGTCGCATTAGGCCGTCAAAATTATTAAGGCCGCTACCGGTATTACGCGCCTCGGCCAAACTATACATTTATTACGGCAGATTATGTCGGTTTGCGGGGAAGGGGTGCGGCGGCGGCCGCGGCGGGGGGAAGGGACTTTTATATTCCTGACTCGTCTACCAACTTTTATACCGAGTTATTATCAATTCCCCCGTCTTCGTGTATAATCTCGCGACCAAGGTTTTTGTTGCACACGTCAACCGGTTGCGAAATTACCGAGGATATCATAATATTATTAAATTTTCGTATTTACCCGGACATGTTGGCGACGTTATTCCTTCTGATTTATTGTATTGTATGTGGGCGGGTTCGTAAAGGTCGGGACAGACGTTCCGTCATGCGTCTTAACTCGCTTCTTAAAACTTTCCTCCTCCAATCATGGTTATTGGTCTATACCACAAGACAATATAGTGGCCCTACTACAGTAAAAAGTGATGCGCCGCAGGGTGCTATGATGAAACGGTGTGGAACTTTTGCACATGTCACCAACTTTTTGCTACATTGCCGTGGGTTTTCTGGAAAATTCTGAAATCCCAACATAACTGGCAACGCCGAAATACGTAATTACTATTGTCACAGAACATTCAGTGCCCTGTGCAAACGTTGTTTTGATTTTTGGTATCAATATCTATATACCGTACTCACAAATTTGTATAATTTGTGCTTTTAGTACTTTGTTCTTTTACGAAATTACAGCAAATTTGGCAAATATGTATGTATGATCTTAGAGAAGCAGTGATTCTTACACCGGGTGACGCAAGAAAGTGAGAACACTCTATAACTTTTAAACAGCTTGAAATAGCTTTTTGAAATTTGGAATGGTTAATTTTTGACAATATGTAGTCAATCTTTAGGTTTGAGCGGAAAGGACAGTGACTTTCAACTTTTAAATAGCATAACTTATATTTTTTTGCATTTTTGGGTTTGAGCGGAAAGGACAGTGACTTTCAACTTTTAAATGGCATAACTTATATTTTTTTGCATTTTTGGATTAAGGAGTTCATTCTAAGTAGGATGGAGCAGTTTTTCTCTTTTTTTTCTTATTTTATATTTTTATTTGATTTTTCATAATGGTGTCTAGGAGGCTATGACCATCATAAATACTATTTACCATTAGACAGTATAGCGGCCCTGCTATGGTAAAAATTGATGCGCCGCAGGTGGCTATGATATTTTCCTAGAGACGGTGTGGATCTTTGGCGCATGCGTCACCCACCACTGACAGAGTTGATACATTGCCGTAATTTTTCTGGAAAATTCTGAAATCCGAACATAATGGGCAACGCCGAAATAAGTAATTACTATTGTCACAGAACACAGTCAGTTCCCTGTGCCAGTGTTGTTTTCATTTTTGGTATCAATATCTCCATACCGTACTCTCAAATTTGTATAATTTGTGCTTTTAATACTTTGTTCTTTTACGAAATTATAGCAAATTTGGCAAATATGATGGCCTTATATGATCTTACAGAACCAGTGATGCCTATACACGGTGACACAAGAAAGTGGGAACAACTTTTAAACGGCTTGAGATAGCGATTTGAAATTTGGAAGGGTTAATATAGGTTGAATGTCCATTTTTTTGACAATATGTAGTCTATGGTCGCACTTCCGGTTTGAACGGAAACGACAGTAACTTTCGAGTTTTGTACGGCTCAACCCATATTTTTTTGCATTTTTGGATTCAAGAGATCATTCTAGCTAGGACACGACGATTTTTCTCATTTTCTTCTTGTTTTTTTCAATTTTTATTTAATTTTTCTAAATAGTGGGGCTCTGACTGTCATAAATACTCTGTACTGGGTCACCTGATCATGGGAAAAATGGTAAATGAAACTTTTCTTTACTTGTCTATTATCAAATAGCATGTAACCTAGTTTTTTCAAATAGCACCCTAATGGTAATGAAAACTTTTTAAAACCGGTACTTTTTTGCAACATTTTGACACCAAAATTTTCAAAATCCGTTAAAAAATAAGCTCACAGGAAGGAAAAAACCACATAAGTAAATATATTTTTTTTAAAACAAAATATTACTTAGGTGGTTTTGCTTTTATTCATTATTAATTGTCAAGTCGGTTAGACTAAAAATGCGGAAGAAACTCTCGACAAACTCATGCAGTGGAAAGAAAAAAGCAGATTATATTAAAAAAATAATAAAATTTTAGGGAGAGAGATTCACCGGCTAAAATTTTTTGTTGAAAGTGTTTTATTATGGTAAACAGTTGATGTGCTTTAGGAATACGGGGGGTACAGTCAAAAACCAACGTAAGTATTATATGTATACGTACGTCATAAGCTACAATCACTCTTTCTTTTCAAATCTTTTCAAATACTTTTTGGGATAATTCAACACAATATTTCCAAAATCTGTTAGAAAATAAAAGCTCAACAATGTCGGTAGAGTCGCTTTGTTAGTGGTATATCAAAGTGTGTCACTGTAAGACAAGTTTTACACTGACACAAAACATCACATTCGTTTATTTTGGAACTTTGGGAGGTTTGTATTTATTTGAACTAAATAAATGCGATAAATATTTACTTAATAACCAATTTATATTAAGATGAAAAAATATCATGTACAAGTTAAGGCACCATTAATAAAAAAACAGATCCAATAATTCGCCTTCCTGTCAATCCTGCCCAAACATTAATTCCGAACAGCTCTTGAAACTATCAGGGTATTGGTATTGGTATTGGTATTAAAGGGGAGCGCCCTCGCGGGCGTCCAAGCACTTAGGCCACCAGATGGGCCCGTTGTGCCCCCAGGCCGTCCAGAATGCCGCCCCTCCTGTAGAAGGTCAGCAACTCCTTTAGCCCAATACCGTGCACTGAGTCCGGATCGATCAGGGCCGTTCCGAAGACTCCCAATCTTGCCCATGTCAAGGCAGGGCACTCGGTGAGCAGATGATACGGGGTCTCCTCTCCTTCCATGCACCACCTACACTAAAACTAACTATCTATCTAACTAAACTATCAGGGACGAATAATTCTTTGATTATTTAAACACTAGTATCTGTTGTTCTGACTGTTAAACATATCATTATTTCAGAATCGTGATTCATCAGTGAACAAAATTAAATTTCCTAAATTATTATTCTAGTCATGTTTATCTAACAGCCAATTAATATATCGAAGTCTTCTTACAAAGATGTTGATGAAGCTTATACTTAAAAGAATGATACCCGTGTTTTTTGTTTTTAATTCTCCTCACAGATTCGCTTGAGATTTCTAATTCTAATGCCACTTCTCTTATCGACACAGTTGGATTTACGTTGACGTATCACACAACATTTATTTCCATTTCTTCTCCTTTAATAAAATTATCATCTCAATTATTTTGTGGATTTCTGATTTTCAATTCCAGTTTTCTAAAGAATGAATACGCAGGAAAGCAACTTCCCGGATAGCTGTCGAGAGTTTTTTCCCCGTATATCAGAAACGTATCAACTTTTTTTCCATTTGTAAATTGATTATAGTTTTCCATGGTACAAAATACAACAAATACAACTGTCAGAATTTTCATGTCGAATTGATGATGAATGGAAGCAAAGCACCTGAGTAATATTTTGTTTTTATAAAAATGTATTTACTTATAGGGTGCTATTTGAGAAAACTTGATTATCTCGAAAGTTAATAGTTCATGACATTAAATGCTATTTATGATGCCTGACAGCCTCCTAGACCCAATTTTCAAAAATTAAATAGAAATTAAAAAAAAAAGAGAAAAACTGTAGTATCCTACGTAGAATGATCTCTTGAATCCAAAAATGCACAAAAAATATAGGTTGTGTCATTTAAAAATCGAAAGTTGCTGTCATTCCCGTTCAAACCGGAAGTGCGACCATAGACTACATAGTGTCAAAAAATTGGACATTCAGCCTGTATTGACGCTTCCAAATTTCATATCGCTATCTCAAGCCTTTTAAAAGTTATAGAGTTCCCACTTTCTTGTTTCACCCAGTATATTTTACATTTAACAATCTGGAAAATAGACTTACAGAAATTACTAAACAAAATTGTCTACATTTTCAGGTATACTTAAATAGCTACGTAATATGTTTTAGTGTACAAGAGTTACAGAAAATATAGGAAAACAATTAAGCTACAAGTTGAATTTTTACTAGAACAGGCATAACAAATACCCATTGTTAACTATAGTCTATAGATTATAAGATTTTTTTGCACTTAGAGTTTCTTGTGCGACATCTAGCATCTCAACGTTATTTCAATAGAGGAGACAAACCTATGAGTTTATGAAAACTAACGCTTTGCGCCGATTTCTTGTATATTTTTGAAAAATTATCAAGTATAAATGCATCTTCCGGTTGAAGAATTTCTTTGGTCTCGTAAGCGGTTTTGGCAAAATGATTTTTTTTTGTAGACTCTTGCAGACGGGATTTTTTATTTTTCTATAATAGTTCCCGACCTCCCAGCACCCTCCCCTTTTCAATAGGTTCCGTTAAGGGGCAAAGCTGCATATATGTGCCAAATACGAAGTCGCTTGCTTCTAATTTCGGACACCTATCGTGTTTCAGTAGCATACTTAAAGAGGTGGCGTCTAAACATCATAAATCTCTGAGATTCATATGAAAGATTGGATGACTAGGAAAAATTTAGAATTTTTGGATAACCATCGAAAATGCAAGAATAAGAATCCAACAGAATCCAGATGTGAAGAACTAGAGAACGAAAACATGACGACTTCAACCTATACATAAACATAAAAGACTATCATGCTAACCAAATCAGCAACAAGGACGACTTTTCGACAATAAACGGGTAAAAGAAACATCGGAATCAACTGAGAACAACGAAGGTGTTATTATACTTAAATGAAAACTTGAACGAGCCTTTTACCAACTTAAGACCAACAATAGCCCCGGACCAATAATATTTATCCAGAAGCTGTTCAATTAATTATTGCAGCAACTTAGATTCTTTAGTCAAAATTGCTATACCAAATCTACGACTCTGGTAAAATTTCCATCCCCAAAATCTAATTCCTCGAGAGTTCAATGACTTTAGATTAATTAAGATTCTTCTTAGAATTATTCATAACCGAATTCAGAATAGGTTCAAACAAATAATCTTGACAGAACAGTTAGACTTTGGGAAAGGTATGTATGGACGACCAAAAAGCCATATACATATGCTCTGTTGATTTTGAGAAAGCATTAGACAAAGTACGGCATGCGGGGCTCAGAAATTCCCCTGTCAAGCTCCAGGTAATGAAGAATCTTTGCTGGCACCAAGTGGCGAAAATAAGAACAAAAAATACCACCTCTATGGAAATAGATATCTGTAAAGGGTGCGCCAAGGGTGCGTATTATCGCCAATCTTTTTTAATGTTGTTGCGGAGGAATTGTATAAGCTGGTAATTAAAATAAATGCCGATACTACAATGGGCGAAAAAGAAATAAAAAAAAAAAGGAAAAATGTGATGTGAATGCTACTACTGTAATGTTATATACAAAAATCTCTCCTCCTCCTCCTCTGGTTGTTGAAGAATCGAAGTAGATGATGTTTCACCAACCAACCTGTTAGCTTCGTCAGATCTAAAGAGTGACATTGTCTCAGATTGTTTGGTTTGTTATGAGATAAGCGACACCAAACTAACCAAAACTAACCCAACTAAAATTCTTATAACACTCCCAACCTTTTATGTCAATATTGTTCGCAATCGAATGTGGTAGATCGGTTCATACGTCGAAATAGCACATAAGTCGCAGCAAAGTCAAACGGAGACTTGAAAATTTTAATGCCAGTTGAACGACAAAACTGGTAGTCGTCTTCGACCGTTCTACGGTCTCGTTCCGAGAATTTCTTGCGTGGCGAGAACCGTTTTACCGCATATCCATCTAACGCTCGACCGTGTGAGTAAAAAAGTGAAAATCACCACGCAGTTCTACCTGATAATTATTATGAGTCAGCCATGTGTAAAATTAGTCTTAGGCGAATAATTATTAATTACACTGTGGCATTTCTTCGTCGGTATATTAAAAACAAATGCAATAGAGCTTACGTACTCGATTAATTCGCATTATTTACGTCGCTCCGCTCAGTCAACATATCGTATTTATTTTTTCGCACTCATTATGTTCTTTTTTCATTTTTCAACTCCACAAAATCAATACCTCATGTGACTACAGAGTGGCCTAACTAATACTTAAGAGTCTTTTCTACAAAACTTCTGGATTCCTCCTGCGTCGGTTTTTGTTGACTCGAACTAGCTAACGTTTCGCCGATCAGCCTGTGGGCGTCTTCAGAGCTTGGCTGAAACTGGCTCTCATTTTACTCTGTACCTGATTTTATTTCATTGTGGGGGGCGGTAACACATAAACACCATCTCGGGTGAATGATTCACATAATGGTGTCAGGTACAGACCTGAGTCACGGTTATGATTGTTGGGTTGCTTATGGATTTCTATAGACTCCCGGATTTTTCGTTGGTAGAACAATTGACGCACACGGCCCGATACCTTAATGCATTTCCACATTAAAAATACACTTCACCACAACCTTCCAATAGCAATGAAACCGAAGGCAATCCCACACTTGCCACTGTTCTCCTTCCTTATATTCAAAACATCACTGACCACATCACAAAAGTTCTAAAAACCAGATTTACCAATTGTCCAAAAATCTCTTAACATCTTCGATCCGTCAAAGACAAAATTCCTTTTAAGATTCCAGCTAGGCTCAAAGAACATGAAAGAGAAAATCAAAATAAATAAGAACTAAAATTCTAGATTTTCACGAAATTATATATTTTGACATTTGTCGAAACAATCACCGTGTCTTTATCAAATGATAAGTTCTTATTTATTTGGATAAATGGATTTTTATCAAGTGAAAATCACCTCAGTTCAACATAAAAGAGCCTTAAATAAACTCATCAGCAGTTGGCGAACACAATCACGAAACCGGATATCAAATTTTAATCGAAAAAACTAAAATTCTTGCATGTAATCCATTCTTCTAACCACGAAAAATCCGAGATTCTATAGAAATCTACAAGCAACCCAACAATTACAGTAGCCTGTGGAAGTTTCTTTGAATAATACTTAAGTCACTTTCATTGTTTTGCTATTTTTTTGAGTCCAGCTAATACCACCCTGGTATGGGCCAATTTATGGTTGTTTTCATTGGTAGGACAGATTGAAAATGGTGCACTAAAGACGTCTCGGTAGAATATTCGTAAAAGAGAAAGGATTACATTTTAACGAATTAAAAATTACACATTATTTTTCAAAAAACTTCCGCAGGCTTTGATCTTATATATTTATCAGCACTTTTGATATTTGAAAGGTGACATTTTGAATATATAGAAGTATTGCAATGGAGTTACTTGATGTATGTGGTTTGGTTGGTCTAATACCTTGATAACGGAAATTGTTGGAGAGGAAAACTTTGGTGAGATGTGTTCAATCCTGCTTAAGAGATTCGGGTTGCGACAAAGAAAACTATGGAATTGATCACCGAGGATTTTTGGGCTGGATGGTGACCTGCAGCTAAGTATCAATAGGCTCCTTAACAGTCAAAGTCATGACAATATATATATATATATATATATATATATATATATATATATATATATATATATATATATATATATATATATATATATATATATATATATATATATATATATATATATATATATATATATATATATATATATATATATATATATATATATGTGATGACACTATATTCCGGGATATCATCCGTTTGCTTGTTGAACTCCTACTGGAATCCTGAAAAAAATTAGTACCTGTCTTCGACAAAACGGATACCAAAGGCACATCATCAGCAATGCAATCGGTAAACAACAATAGCCGCAGCAGAGAGTGCAGGACGAGACCCAACGAAGATCGATCGCTGTCCTGCCATACATCAAAGGGGTTACTGACAAAATCGGCCGAATACTACGGAAACACGACATATCAACGGCATACAAACCTGATCATACCATCGCAGCAATACTAAGAAACCCAAAACAAAAAATTACTCTGGAAAACCAAGGAGTATACAATGTAGCATGCGGATCGTGCAGCCTGACGTATATGGGACAGACCAACAGAAGGATTTCAGCCAGGCTCGAGGAACATCGTTTAGCCATAAGAAACAAACAAACAACATCTGCTTTGTTTCAGCACCAACATCAGACAGGCCATAAAATTGATTTCGGTACTTGCAAACAAATAGCTAATATTCCTGATTTTAAGACTAGGACTCTTTTTGCGCTGAGCATTCATCCTGTCGAATTCCAGGATATCAATATCTAATTCCATTTGCTTTTTCATTTCGGTATATCTCACCATGTCCCTTCTAGTTAGCTAGTTAGCTGGCAGCATGTGTGCCAACAATTCATTTCCATAGCTTTTATTTTGGAGACGTCTTTTTATTTATTACCCAAAGCTCTAAGCAAAACGATGAAATAACTTCAATGATAGTTTTATATATTCTAATTTGTGTTCCCAGTGATGTGGTTATTTCCGAGTATATTATTTAGTTGGCGTATTGTTGTATTACGTTGTGTAATTATAGTTGCTATTTCCGTTGTATTATCGCCATCATTCGTTATTCGTACACCAAGGTATTTGTAATTATGAGCGTTTTTAATTTGTGTGCCTCTTCACTCTAAATATTGTCCTTCATTTCCCACCACTACATATTCTGTTTCTGATGGGTTTGTTGTTAAACAGATGAAGAGAAACTTTAGTTAAGATAGATTCACCTTACCACATTGCTGTCTGGATGTAACTTAATATTTTTTAGTCCTTGAATAAAGAATTAAGCATCAAACTGGAAGTTTTTCCAGTGAAGGATTTTAAAATTGAGTTTAGGTATTTTGTTAAAAAACCGATGAAGAGTCGAAGCTTATTTATTATTATAGGACCTAAATTAGGGTTCAAAAATATTTTTTTGCATAAAGGTTTATAAACGCCCATGCATTCGCATTCCGATCGATAACATCGCGTTATCAACATTTCGATATTTTATTTCGCTCCGGAATATAATTAAGATGTTATGAATAAAATTAAATTAGAGCACACGGCAAATTACGAGATTAATTCGACTCGCGGAATTAATAAATTACAGGCCTGCAAATTACTGAACATACACGATGTTATTAGCTAATAAAATTACGGCACGTCCCCAGATAATCTTCACGTTAAGGTTCGTACCCGCGAATAATAATTATGTAAAAAATTAACGCCGGAATTGATTACCGGCCATACTCTTCGCGCTTGTTTTATAATTTCCGACGGTTTTGACGCGGAACCTTATTAATACTAGCAAAATTTTTTAATTTTGTCGGGAAAATCCGGATTGTACAAAAAGAAGTCTTGAAACACTCGGTAAAAGAGAGAAGAAGGAAAAAAATACTATTTCAACTTTTTCAACTGCGATTCTCTGGGTGGCATTGCACAAAACGGGTCGAACCTTGTCTTTCCCTATGGAATTCTTGTTTTTCGACGCTTAACACTTGTTTTCGGTCAAATCGTGATTGTGTTGGATCTTAGTAAACAGATAGTGCCTTTTTGATGATGTAAGTGTTCCGTGGTTTCGCGGTTTTCTCCATACACGCCGGTAACCAGGCCGGATGAACCCCAAAGGGGGGCCTTTTTTTATGGTATCGGTTGAAAACATTGTTTGTCGACGAATGTCAGTAAATGTGTTGGTCGGTGACAACCACGAATCGTTAACCTTATTTGCATTAAAGTTTAAACATGGTTGTAAGCTGGCCCAATTGCCTCGTGTCGCAGTGACCAAATAAAATGCAAACGAAGAAGAAAGAACTTTTCAACTTTAATGGTTCTTCTGGGGACTTTCGATGGAACCATTGCACATGGCGGAAGTTGCTCCTGCCCGGTTCCAATAAAATTATACAAATCGTTTGAAATTAATGTCGTTTAAAGAAAATTTTGTTTTGTACATTTGTTTTCTGAAGTGATAGAGCCTATAATTTCGCGAAATAGTGTTCGTTTTACGCGGATGTACACAGATGTGTGATGTGTTATTCCATATGTATATGTTAGCACGGTTTCCGGATGTCCTGTACTCACGCTCGTAACCAGGTCGGATGGGATGGGATATCCCGTATAGGATAATTGCGGGAGTCGTACGAAGAATCGGTCGTCATTTTATGACAATATTTAAAAGTTGTTCCCGTTTTTGTATATGTTAACTAACCTGAAGGATGATGGATTGGTCCAGACCCTTCTTTAAGGAAGGCATTCTTCAGGAATTTTGTATGTTACATTCATCGCAAGCTGGCCGAATGACCTATTGCAGTCGTGGCCATTAGAAGTAAAATCCAATCCAATCCAATGGTTCTTCTATCACATCAATGGCACCAACACTCAAACTACAAATCCCCAAAGGAAAAACTTTATATTCCTAGTTAAATTACAATTTTCCAAATTTTCTATAATTTACACCGTAGATTAGAAAAATATTGTAATTAATTAATATTGCGATTTTTGTGAGTGGCATTAGAAAAAAAAATCCCAAAGCTGTACAGGGTGGTCGTAATTGGGGCGTTTAAGCAGGAAAAACCTCTTTCTGAATTAGCTAGAGTAAAATCGACATACATGTCAAAGGCTTGATTTTTGCGAAATATTTAATGGTTATCTTCACCACCAACCTAGATATAGGGCGTTTTTCAATTTTCGGAAAATTGCCTATAACTTTTTCATTTTTATTTATAAACACTTTAACACTGGAACTTTAATGTAAAAAACACGAAACCCAAGAAATATTTAATATTTTAATTTTGATTTAATTTAAATCATTAATATTCAATTTTAATATTTTTGATTATTTAGAAAGGAAAATAAAAGTTATTTTAACCTAATAAACAAATCGCAATAAATATTTGAATCCATAATATTAAAATTTAACCTTTTACAATAACTACATCATAATATTTTAACGATGTTCAAATTGGATGCCGTCTTCTTCAATACACTGAACGCACTGATCATATCGTCTACTAAATAAAGATCCTACGTCATCTATGGAACGCATCCTTAAATCTATCATTAAGGCTTTTTCTTTATCAGACTCCGTGAAAAAATCTGTCGCCCCTCATTACTCTAAAATTCCTCGTCTCTACGAACTCCCCAAAAATTCACAAACCAGGATTACCCCTTCGACCTATTGTTAGCACCATTGGTTCTCTGACATATTATCTTGCAAAATATCTAGGTTCCTTATTAGAACCCTTTACAGGGAAAACTCACAGTTTCGTGCTTAATTCCTTTCACTTCACTGAACAAATAAAAAGCATTACATTAGATACACAAGATATTCTGGTTAGTTTCAACATAGAATCCCTCTTTGCTAAAGTCCCTATTGCTGAAACTTCATTTCAGATATATTAAAATAAGAAAATTTGGAATCCAAACTTCTGACCTTAACTGAAAAATGCTTGTCTGCAACATATTTTTCTTACAACGGTCAAATTTTTGAACAAACTTCGGGAACAGCTATGGGTTCTCCACTATCACCAGTCATCGCGAATAAAACCAACAGTATGGAAACGCTATGTCGATGATACCTTTGTTATTGTTGACCTCATGGTTACGAATCCCTAGTAGATTTTTTTTAGACATTTAAAATCTCTACACCCTAACATATGTTTTACCATTCAAATGGAAGCTAATAACAACCTCCCATTCTTAGATATTCTTATCAATAGAAAATTAGACCTAACATTGTGTCATTGTGTTTATAGAAAACATACGCATACAGACCGATACCTTAGTGCATTGTCACATCACCATCCGCCCGAAAATTGATCGGTTATCAACTCTCTTGTTTACAGAGCCGTAAAACTATCTCAAAAGTTCTAACGAAATATAACGTCAAAACCAGATTTACCACTTGTCCAAAAATCTCTCAACATCTTGGATCCTCAAAGACAAAATTCTATTTGAGATGCCAAGAGATTACTGCATTCCATGCATATGCGGGCAAGAATACATTGAAGAGATCGGACGAAAAACAACAATTAGGATCAAAGAACATGAAAGGGCCTTAAGACTAAGACAAATAAACTCATCAGCAGTTGCCGAACACAATCATGAAACGGGACATAAAATTTTATTCAATAAAACTAAAATTCTTGCATTGTACTGAGGAGGCTTTTACTTGATGAAAATCCATTTATCAAAATAAATAAGAACTAAAAGTTCAGATTTTCACGAAATTATATATTATGACATGACAATTGTTTCGACAACACCGTGTTTTTATCAAATGTAATATTTACAAACTAACTGCTACTATATATACCGAAAAATGACCATAAAACCTTAATTAATGTTGTTTGCGAGAACTTAAGTTCAATAAAGGATAGGTATTTAAATCTAATTGATGGTTAAGCAATACATTTGAATGTCTCCTTTTGTTAATCTCCATGGCTTCCAATAAATTTAATTTTCTACTTTTTGTGGCTGTATGTAATATATCAAAATTATCGTGAAAAATGTGTTTTTCTGTGTTTAAGTGTGTAGCATAATTAGAATCGAGACTATTGTTTTTAAACGCTCTTATATGTTCGTTGATGCGTTTCTTGAAGGATCTACCTGTTTGTCCAATATAAATTTTAGGACAAGATCCACATTTCAACCTGTAGACACCTGATTTTTGGGATTTTGGACATTTTGATTTGTTATTTTTTAAATATTTTCCTATTGTGTTGTTAGTTCTAAAAGCTATTTTTAAACCAAATTTTGACAAATGTTTTGAAACTTTTTCTCTAGGTTCTATGTATGTAATTGTTTTAACTTAATATCATTAAACAAATTGCACTGAACAACGGCTACAATCTGTCCATTATAGATAAAATTATAAATAAAAAACAAATACAGACAACAGTAAACTCTATTTATCCGAAACCTAGTGAAAAAGTTTCAAAACATTTGTCAAAATGTGGTTTAAAAATAGCTTTTAGAACTAACAACACAATAGGAAAATATTTAAAAAATAATAAATCGAAATGTCCAAAATCCCAAAAATCAGGCGTCTACAGGTTGATATGTGGATCTTGTCCTAAAATTTATATTGGACAAACAGGTAGATCCTTCAAGAAACTCATTAACGAACATATAAGAGCGTTTAAAAACAATAGTCTAGATTCTAATTATGCTACACACTTAAACACATTTTTGACGATAATTTTGATATTTTACATACAGCTACAAAAAGTAGAAAATTAAATTTATTGGAAGCCAGGGAGATTAACAAAATGAGACATTCAAATGCATTGCTTAAGGATCAATTAGATTTAAATACCTCCCCTTTATTGAACTTAAATTCTCGCAACAACATTAATTAAGGTTTTATGGTCATTTTTCGGTATATATAGTAGCAGGTAGTTTGTAAATATTACATTTGATAAAGACACGGTGTTGTCATTTTTTGAAATTCTTGCATGTAATCAATTCTTCTATCAACGGAAAATCCGAGAGTCTATAGAAATCTATAAGCAACCTAATAATCTTAACAGCGACTCAGGTCTCCATGGTCTATACCTGTCATTTAGCAGGTGTAGAGTGAAATACAAGTCAATTTCAGTCAAGCTCTGGAGAAGCCAACAGGATGATTAGCGAAACGTTAACTAGTTCGAGTCAACAAAAACCAACGCAGGGGGAATCCAGAGGTTTTATAAAAAAAAACATATATTCTATTATACTTAATCTCAATAACGACTCTGACAATGAAACGGAATTATATTTAGACATTTGCAGTAAAAAATTTAATTTTATACGGATTGCCGTCGGCAGGTAACTTTCATAATTGCGGACAAAAGTGAGCACGATGAAGATTGAAAGGGACTATACCTGCTGGTAGTTAAGAATTTGTCTCGCAAATACGTACGTGTGTGGATTTGTGACAAACTCTACCGCAGCGTTGTTTCATTAATGTTAATTTTCCCGATGCGACGAGCCAAATTGAACGGCAGACCAGTTTTTCCATAGGTGGGTTTGAAGAAAAAAGCGGTCGACACGTAAACGTGGAAACTCCCTTCACTACAGTCCGCTTCCCATCGCACAGTTGTGATTAGTCGTTGACATAATGGGGAAGCATACATTAAACAACATCATGCACCGGATGCGTTTGACAACTTATTAACGGTTTGTCAGCCAGTAAATTACAAAATCAAGAAACCATCGATAAGGCTAATTCAAACAGGAAATACTAATCAAGACGTCGGATTAGAGATATTCTAATTAGGCGTAATGGATTATTGGCGTAAAATATTTTAATAATTTGCATTTGAAAGACCCCGTAACGGTGCGAAATGTATTAAACCTTGATTAATTTGAAAGGTGCGATGCGTTAATTCCGTTCATGGTTGCGATAGTTCCGTTCGACATGAGAAGCTAATAAATGGATTTGCTTCTAACTTAAAAATCAGAATTAAGCTTGGTTATCAGGACTATATCCAGGGTACAGTTGGAAACATTTTTATTTGCCTCTGGTGAGATTCTATGCCAGTGTTTTAGATGACGCTTAGACGAACATACCTCTATACCGGGTGTCCCAGAAGGGCAACAAGGCACGGTATTGAGAAAACGGATATTCCAAAAAATAGCTTTTTTAGATGGCGATTGAATACCCTGTCACCAGACGCGTTTTCTGACATAATTGCAAAAACAAATCTTAAAGAAAATTAAATGCAACGATATTAAATTTTTTCCGTCATTAAGAGTCCAACAATCCAGCGAAAACCGCATCCGAACATTATGAAAACTAAACATTGATTGATAGGAAAGGAGAATAAAATCATTTTCTATGCAGGAATTTATTCTGCGTCGTGTAGTTAATACTGTTCTACTAATTTCAGTTTTTGCAAGATTGGCTATAGGATTTCGGATACGATCAACCATATTTCCAGGGCGGTAAGGTTTGGAGATAGAAAATTCCCAATTTCGTGGCAAAAGGGTGCTGGACATCCATCCACATATCTCATCTCGTTGCTAGGGGAACGTTTTCTAATAAAATCGGCCAGTGATTTCTTAAAAAGATCACGCCAGAATTTCACTCTCAACCACTTGATAATTCACTTCACGCGTCCAATGAGGGTTCACTGGCGACCAATAATGCACATTATGCATTGCTCAAAAAAATAGCTTCATCGGTGCGTAATATTCGAGATAAAAAGTTGAGATCCGAATCTACCATGGAATTTAGATAATTACAGTAGTCTAATCTTCTACGAAAATTAGTTTCTAAAAGAGCCTGACGTAATTCTTGGGTGTACCGCAAGGAACTGTATTATTTAATGTATATATAAATGTCAACGTTTTTGGTGATTGTTCTTGGAAAGGTGAAGGAAATTGTACTTTTCAGAAATTCGTATCGACACTTTCGTAGAACCAAATAAGGAAACTAATGTCTTACCTCTCCATCTCAGGGTCGTGAAAAAGAAACGCATTAATTAATTAAATTCGTAATTTAATAGTGAGGTAAGACAATGCCTAGGCTAGCTCATTAACAACCGAGAAAAATTAATAAAGTAGAAAAGAAAAAAAAAATATTAAACCAAAGCCAGGTTGGAAGACGGTGAAGGGCACCTCGGTCAGTCCCGGAAGGTGGTAGGTAGGCGCCACGTGATTCGAAAAAGGTAGACTTATCAACCCGAGGTTCCAACCCGTAAAGGAAATAAACAAGTGAATCACGAACAATAATTTATTTCCTTCAACCTGGTGGTAGGTGTGAGTGTCAAATCTCACCTTCAAGTTTTGGCGGGGCAAAAGAATGTAAGACACTATAATTTAAGGCTATAAGTTCCGCAAACCGTTCTTGAAGAGAACAGGCCACTTAAGCTACCCAAACCTCAAGATGTCCCGAATGTTACACAGCTGTCTGTCACTATCCCGGGAACCAAGCCAAGATGGAATGGTGGCTCAATGGGACAGCCGCAGGTGGGCAGTCCCAGTTAACCCAGCAAAGTCCGTCCGGAAAGCCTGCTGCTCGATAGGGGAAACTCCGCAACTAAACATGTACCCAAGAGACAGCATACACTGCAAGACACCAAGTCTGGTCTGGTATTCCGGTGAAAGAAGAAACCACGTGGAAGGTTTGCGAGAAAACGGAGCAACAATACGTACAATACTAATTAAAAAAAAAACCCTAAAATAAAATCGGCATAAATTGAGGAACACTGATTAGGTGGCGAAATGGTTCCAAAAGGTAACTTACCTCGATTCGAGGGTTTTCTGGAAATGTGGGGCAATGACAATTCTTTTCAAAATCCCTCGTTGAGGAAGATTCCCATTCCAAACTCCAAATAGATCCAAAAGTATGGGAAATCATAAATTAGTGACCAATTCACATATCCCCCTCTTATTGGGGTAGCACTACCGGCTCAAAAAGAAATCGGTCACACAAAAGAAAATCTGCCACAACCCCAAGCTTCAAAAGCTAGCGTACAAAATGCCGGACGATTCAGACAACCAGTTTTATTAAAAGGCTAAACGGGCACAAAAAAATTAGAGGGAAAACGCCACTCTTGCCAAACCTAGTCGACAGTACGCCGCTAGTAGAAAGAACAACCGAACTATATCTGTGGTGATGGCCGTATGGCCCGTGCCAAAGAATCGAGGTTGCGTCAACGAGATCGAATTATCCGAACGCTATCTATGGTGGCGACCGGACGGCCAGTCACAGAAAATCGAAGAAGAATATTTTAAGAAACAAAACAATGTTTACTAGGCTCGCCAAGGAATACCGAAGCAATGAAAAGCAAATGTGGTCCCTAGTCTCATAGGGTGACAGATGGTAATGGTTATGACTTCTTCTAATGCGCAACTAATACTCTGTTTTTTGCATTAGTATCTCTCAGTAAACCGGTGTCACTTAAGAGAAAACCAAGCGAACAAGGGACCACGCACACAGCCGTTGCAGCATAAAATATTTATGGTTCGGCAACACAATCGGCCGGGGAGTACAATTCCGAAACTAAAGGAACCGAGTCTACAAAAGAACCTGTGTTCAAATCGCAAAATCGATATGAACCTAATAAACAAGAATTTTAATGGTTAAGAACCACTCGCCAAACAGCAAAAGGTGAAGGAAATGGACAGTACAATTAATTCTACAAGGTACTAATAAAATAAACCCGTTACTTCGCAAATGTGCCAGCACTGGTACTTTAAAAATGCTAAATTTTACCATTGAAATATGAAACCGTCACAAATGTTACGAAATACTTGGGGTGATGATATATTTACGAGAATTTCATTCTAAAAAAAACTTACACTTATTTATAAATCATTAAGCTTTAAGCTTCTATGCTAAGAGATAGTTAGGGGGGGGGGGGGGGGGGGTTACGTAACGTGTTCATCTTCAGCCTATAAAAGTAATACGAAATGCTAAGTTCAAATCATGTTTGTGGTACAGGTATTTGCAGTGTTAGTACATTGTTTTCCTTGATTCATGAATCATAAACATTCTTCTACACAGGCACTAATCAATCATTATTATGAAAGTGGAGCTAATATTCACGGAAATATTATCGTCCCCAAACCTAATCGAACTATTAATCATCAGACAATAACTAATTTATGGACAAAATCTTATAATCTGCTTTCTGTATGTGTAAGGAAAATTAAAAAAGGTAATTTATTTTCTGGAGGGGCCAAAAACTATATTCTAGACAACTCTGTCAGGTTTGGCTTGTGTGCTTAATCTCAACTGATTTTAATGAAGACTGAATTATTGTAGGTTTTGACACATACAGGTTTTTTTAAACCTAGGTGTATAGGAAAAACAATAATAATAATAAAAATAACAAGATTGCTTTCAAAAAATCGTCGGTGGGCGGGGCAAGTTCGCAATACGTAGCGCAAAGAAGATTTCTTGCCCTAGAAGGACACATTATTTTTCCATCGTATTCCTGCGGACCACTATGGAACTTTCGTAAAATCGATGTAATTTAATTGTGCGTGCACCCTTGACTTTCACGTCTCGCCAAACTTTAAAGTTGTAGCAAACTTCGGTAAATACGAAAATTTGTACAAATAATACAAATTTCCAATGATATTTTTTCAAATATCTCGGGCACCCTGTATGATAGACGAATCCTGAAACTATCTCTCCACCCAATTTACGATACTGTTTAAACAAAATTATCCCTTCTTCATAGTTTTTCATTTGCGGCTAATAATTTATCCACAAAGACGGCAATTTTCAGGGTCTTTGAGGATTTGCTACCCATAATCGACACACTCTGTATATAATAGATTTCCGAAAATGGATCTCCCACGTTTCTTGACCCAAGAGTATTACCAAAATAGAAAATGGTTTTCCAGAAAATAAGTTTTTTCTGAAACCAGCCAGTGCGCCGTAATAATCAATGACGTCATCGTGTCTTGGTTAAGCAAGGAATAGTGATTTTCATATGGATTTTGTCAAATATCTCGATCAGCGGGTGTCATAGAGGAAAATCATAAATACAAAAAATGCAGCTCTTGATGCGGCCTACGACACCATTTGAACCGATTAGCCATATTTTTTACGAATTATGATTTGCAGTTAATAATTTACTCTGGAAAAGAATAACTTTCTGGATCTTTTAGATTTTGGTCTAAAATTGGAAAACCCCGTGTAAAATCGAAAAATTGCCTGAAATAGGTGTTATAGCACTGAATCTTCCGCGTGTGCTGGTTAAAGAACTTTGACGATTGGATAAATAGTTATGGAAAAAATATATTTTTTTGGAAACCAAAATAACCAAAAAAAATCAATTAAAAAAAAATACTAGTTGAAATTTGATTGCAGCCAATTTGTACTGTTTAAATGTGAGCAACAACTTTCACTTCGCTACTATATACACTCTATGAAGTCGATATCTGCAAATTTAGGACACTTAACACATATCTTATATAATACGGAATATATGTACAATAGGTGAAAACTTTAAATAAAAAAAGTTTTAGCTGTCTATACCGGGTATATAGTCCTATAAAAGAAGCAAACATCTAAAACACAGTCCAGCCAATAGTTAGTTATAGCCAATATTAGGGGGACTAATTTTTCAGTTTTTTTGAACAGGCGGCTCATCTTGTGCGTTTTTTCGTTCAAAATTTTTTTCGGTTTTTGAGAAATGACTTTTTCTTATAGCCTTGCAAAATGCGTTTTTTTTTTATTTTTTTTAATATACTTCCCAACCTCCCAGCCGCCAATACCGTCCGTCAGGGAGCTTGTCAAATTTGGAATCGATAGGCTTCAAATTTCGGACACTTATCGTGATATACACCAACGTCTAAAAAACAGTCGAAAATAAAAAAAATGGCCTCTCATGTTCCACGGCGGCCATTTTTCAAAGCGTTCCGAAGTTATGGTCGAAGAACCCTTCAACAGAGAATGGAGAACGGTGAACGGACAGACAAAAAAAAATATTTTTTTCAACGCTATTTATTTCTGTACCAAGTGTAAATACTCTCTAAAAATCCAATTTTGTCGATTTTTGTGAAAGCAACAATAAAGAAGTTCATTATTATAAGAGTATTAATATTCGATGTACCGATGAGGATTTATGTTAAGGTTTTCTTCGTTCATATCGCGTCGATTTCTTCTAGTCACTGCATTAGCATAAATTGCCTGTTTCCCGCAAACATTTAATTGAACAACTGAATTCCTTTCTACTAAAATTGGGGTAGTTTGCTGCGTATACTGGCTCAGTCACACAAGCGCTTTGATGCCACTGGAAAAAGACAATCAATGCAGTCTAATAAATCAACACAATAACATTAAGAACACTGAAAGGTTGCGACTTATCTCTCTGGATATAATAATCCTCAGAAATCGAGACGTATTTTGGTGGTCGTAATATATCACCGCATTTGAAATTCAGCAACGTTTATAGTGTGTCTACCTAGCTACATTTGCTTCACAAACAAAAGGTGCCGATCTCAAACGGGTTGCAGATATGGCCAAGTCACAGTCGTAACATTTTTCCCAAGCGCGGTCTAATTCTCAGTCAGGCTTTTTATGGGAAATTAACCATGAACGTTTTACCGGCTCATTTTTCACACAAGCCATAAAAGCCCAGAGTGAAGTTATTGAACACGTGCGTTGTTCCAATATAGTACTTAATACCCATCAAGCATTTCTGGTAGTCACGGTTAAAATATGTAATCGAAATACCGATACTTTGTGTTTTAACGTATATGGGCATACCGTAAAAGCATTTTTATTACTGCCAAGCCGGAAAAAAAATGTTTAAATATTGTTCCGTATTAGTGCATAATCGACACCACATACCGAGCGCGTTGGGTATTCCGAGCGAAGCGGAGGTGAAAATATTCCCATAGGTATTCTTTAAGGACGTTGCTAATAAATGTCGTCGGAAAAAATATCGACGCGTATGCGGAACTTGTAAGTAGTTGGTCACCAAGTACAACTCGATTGTATACGGTAATTCGTCATCTTCATATTGTCCGTCTTCGTGATAGTTTTTTAATTTTTTTAAGGCTGTAAAATACATCAAGACAGTAGCTACGGAATTCCTCCCAAAACAGGCATTCTAGTGTGTTGCTGATAATTAAAGGTCAAACTATTGCAAAATGTAGCGACACCATTTGTCGGCATCACGAGATGCATCACCAGAAGTCAATGTAATAGATATTTAGATATTCGGCCAAGTTCAGAGATAGAAAAAATTACGTAGAACTACTCAAATAAATGACTTGTCCATCTTGAAATATAATATGTCCCACTTAAGAACTGTATATATTTTTTGATATTGTCTTTGTTATCATATACTCGTAGAGATTGTTGTGATTATTTCTTCACCCTAAAGTCCTGGGACTATTCAATAATAGAGAGAGAAAAGAGAGCACTACCACAATGGTACCACAGGATTCCTAAGGACCCCACTGAACCAAGTTCATGATGTTTCAATACAGGGTGTTTAAAATATCGTTTGCGCTTCGCCTAAAATCTTTGAAGACGACTTGGTTTTGATAAGTTTTTTTTTGGATAGATTTCTTAAAAATCCGCTGAAAGCTTGTTTTGCTTATTTAATTATCATGAAGTCATGGCCAACTGGGATTACTTTTTGATGCCAAAATATTAGGGATAATGATGTACACCGTAATTTTACTTATAATTACACAGAACTTCACCGGAATTTCACTCAATTCCATTAAAATTCTTTATTTTTGGCGTTCTGTTCCATTTTAGGTAAATAAACCCATTTATTGTTATCATTAAACACAGTACATAAATAAGCAAAATTAACGTTTGTTTAGATATCTATAATTCAAAATGAGTTAGCAAAAAAACAATATAATATATAAGTAAATGCGCTAAAAAGCGATATAAAACTCTGATTAAAAGTTAATGACACTGATGTCGAGTTCTTGTATGTAGTAAATGCAAATATTTCGAAAACGTTTTGCACCTAGAAATCATTGCTTTACAGTCTTTTTAAAAAGTAACGGAGCGGATGAATGAGAAAGTTACTGCATGAAACAGCGACCCCACAGGGTGTAATTCAGTTCAGTTCAGTTCAATTTATTTCCATAAGACAAATTGACAATTTATGTATAAAATACTTAAAGTTAAAACATATAACAAAGTGTATATACTAGGTTATTATAAAAACTCTTCAAGTTTGTAAAAACATTTTTCAACTAAGCAATTCTTTAATTTCGACGACTGTAGGAAGCTTGTTATATAATTGCTAGCCTTATGTTTTTTAGCGATTTATATGAAATCTTCAACCTACTGACCTTTTACACAAAATTTATTCCTCTAGTGTTAAACTCATATAAGTCTGAGTTTCTCGGGGGTCAGTTTTTATTTTCGAACGCAAATACAAACAAAAATACATTTAAGATATATGGACATGGTAGGCTCAGAATTTAATTTTTTTTCAAAATAAGGTTTGCAGTGGCCTCATTTTTGGGCACTAAAAACAGCCTCCCAGTGAGTTGACCAACCCCAAGAAGACACTCTGTACATTATTCTAGATTCTACAATTAGACCTATAAATTTGAACTAATTGTTTTTGCTAAAATGTATGTTTTAATCTTTCAAGAGAAATGCTAGACTAGACCAGACTAGAAGTTTAAATTATGGTCGAACGATTTAGTTATTCCGGTAGTTGTCAGAATGCGGTTATTTACTTTAATTTCTACTTTTGTACATGTTTCTCGAGGGTGACGGAATCCCAGAGCTACCTATTTTAAGATTAAAACCTATGGTTAGAGGACCAATTATTTAGCCTCTCTATAAATAAGTTACAAATGGTTTGTAAATCTACTCACTGCAAAAAAACATAGTTTCGTCCCCTTCATCCAGACTGTTAATATACAAACTAAATAGAATTGGAGAAATAAGAGCACTTTCGGTAACGCCTTGCGAAATTTTCAAGAGTTGTTTTCTATTTTGTTGGTAAGATTTAGTCTATTCTAGGAGTCTCCCCAATATTCGATAGGTTATCTAAAGTGATCCAGCGTGATCAACACAATCGAATACACTCAGGTCACAAAAAATACCTGTAGGGCACCCTGCTCCGTTAATCATTTCTATCAGTTTTGTGAAGAATGAGTGTACTGCTGACATTGTATTTTTACCACATTGAAAACCGTGTTGAGTTGTTTCTATTATTTTATTTTTCGTTAGAAAAGGAGAGTCCTTTGTTAAATGCGTATACTAATATTTTTGAGAATACAGACGATACAGTTATAGGGTTGTAATTTTTGATCTTTATGTTTGAATTATATTACCTTTCTTAAGAATAGACGGAACTGAAAGATTGACTAGAACTTTATTAGAAAACCAGGAAATTGGCCAACTCCACTAGATTTATTGTTTTTCAGCTTACTTATTAACAAATTGTATAGTTCTTGCTCATTATACTATCTATTTTTTGTAAAAATATTCACTGACTGGATCATTGACCTGCTTGTTATATTAGGTGTTTAATTTTTTTTTCTACAACTGGGCTCAAAGAACACGAAAGAGCCTTACGACTAAGACAAATAAACTCATCACCTGTTGCCGAACACACTCATGAAACCGGACATAAAATTTTATTCGAAAAAACTAAAATTCTTGGATGTAATCAGTTCTTCTACCAACGAAAAATTCGAGAGTCTATAGAAATCTATAAACAACCTAACAATCTTAACCGCGACACAGGTCTCTACGTGTCACCAATTTGGGAATCAGTCATCCGAGACAGTGTATATGCCCCTCGTTTAGCTCCGCCCCCCTCAAACAATATATGAGCAGGTACAGAGTAAAATACGCGCCAGTTTCAGCCAAGCTCTGAAGAAGCCAACAAGATGATTGGCGAAACGTCAGCAATTTAGACTCAGAAAAAAACCGACGCAGGAGGAATCCAGAAGTTTTGTAAAAAGTAGGTGATCCATTGTTGTGATATAACATTGTTGCAGAAGCATCACAATATTCAATTCCAAATCAAACGAAGGAGCTGAGGTAAATATTTCGAAAACGATATTTTTTATGCAAGTAACGGTAGTATTGGTGAAAGCCAGTTCGACTTTCTTAAAGGCCTGGGAACGAGAAAATCCCGTTCGGTCTGCAGGTGTGAATTGTGATGTATTTCTGAGCGGTATTGATTTTGAAAAAGCTTTTGATAGAGTGCTACACTGCAAACTGCTTCAATTCCTTAAAAGCCCTGGGATAGAAACCAAAAATATCCGAATTATTTGAAATCTCTATTGCAATCAAAAGGTAGTAGTAAAAATTGGACCAGATCTCAGAGGGGCTGCGCCAGGGCTGTATTTTGTCACCTTTTTTGGTCAGCCTGAACCGAAACGATGAACGACAGCATGCCAGGAATGATCATTAAATACGCTGATGACACTTTAATCATTGCGAATACGAACGAGGATAAGCACTTGATGAATCAGATTACCAACTGGTGTGCCCAGTACGGAGTTAAACTAAATGCTAATATGTGCAGGGAGCACCTCTGGAACAAGTTGAGAATTCATCAAATGGAAAAGTTCCCTGTAGCCATAATTTAACACGCAGACAGCGAATGAAAATGGTTAGATGTTAGATTCTCCTTTATGGCATGCTAATTGAGGGTCTAGATTTGGAAGGTGGATGTACCGTCTTCCACTGAAAATATGGTAGGTGTACAAAGTGAAAAGGTCGGTAGTTCTAGAGCATAAGCAAGAATCTGTTGGTCATACTAAACCTGATAATGGAGGGAAAAATTAAAAGCAAAAAGGGCCGTAACAAATTTAAGACAGTGGAATGAAAAGTCCTCGATCGAACTGTTTCGTGTAGCAGTTAACGAAAAACAATTATTGCCAATATGGCGGCCAGCCTGATACCCAACGATCGTAAAACGATCGCTGCCCTATAAGAAGAAACAATGTAATGTGGCTTTTTCGTGACAAAATCATCACTCGATCATACTTTTCAAAAAAAAAAAACGAAACGGTACTAACAAGATTGCTTTCGAAAAATTGTCGCTGGGCAGGGCAAGTTCGTAGCGCCTAGCGCGAAAAGGCTTTTTATTACAAAAGGAAATTACTTCGCGGTTTCGTGTGGTAAAGGGACGCAATGTCTTTTTATCGTGCTTCTGTGGACCACTATAAAACTTTCGCAAGATCGATGTAATTCAAATGTGCATGCACCCTGTATAAAGTGTCCTTCAAATATTATTATTAATTTGAACAAATAACAGCGGTGTCGAATAATATTTTTTCAAATATCTCGCGCCCTGTATAATTGACGAAACCTAAAACTCTCTCTCGACACAGTTTTCTATACTGTTCAAATAAAATTATCCCAACTTTAACGGTTTTTCATTTATCTCCTATAATTTACCCATTTTCAGCATCTTTTATAGTTTTTACCCATAAACTACCCTGTACATGATTCAAACAATGTTCGTAGTAGAGGTTATAGCTCTGGATCTTCCACGTTTCCTGGTCCAAGAATTTTTCTGGAAAAAGTTTTTGAAAAAACAAGTTTTTTCTGAAACCATGCAGTGCGCCGTTCTAATCAATGACGTCATCTCGTCTTGATAGCTCCCGAAATAGCTATTTCAATATGGATTTTGTTCAAATATCCCGAGCAGCGTGTGTGTAAAAAGACAATTTTCTAGGTCTAGATTTTTGCCTATAATTTGAAAACCCTGTATATAATCGAAAAAATGCCTAAAATAAAGGTTATTGCACTGAATCTTCCGCGTCTGCTGGCTAAAGAATTTTGCCGATCGGGTGAACGATTAGGGAGGAAAACATATTTTTCTGGAAGCTAAAATTACCACAAAAAAATAATTTCAAAATTTTTTTAAAAATACTTGGAAAAATTTAAATGTGGACACGGACTTTAACATTTCTACTAAATTTGAAGTTGATCTGTGCAAATTTAGGACACTTAACACATTTCTCATTTAGCATCGCGAACACCCTGTACAATAGGTGAAAACCTTAAATAAAAAAAAATTGCTGTCTATATGGGCTATATCGCAAAAGAAAATATGATCTGATTCACAGTCTTCCAGTTATAACCAATAACCAATGTTCAATAATAGGAGCCCATTTTTCAGTTTATTTGAATTTGCGGCGCACCCTGTATATTTTTGAAAAATTGTCAAAAATAAAAGTTTATGGAGGCGTATCTTCTGGTTCAAGAATTTTTTTGGTCTCGTAAACGGTTCATGAAAATGATGTTTTTTGTAGACTCTTGCGCACGCAATTTTTAATTTTTTTTGTCTCGTAAACGGTTCTTGAAAAATGATGTTTTTTCTAGACTCTTGCGCACGAAATTTGTATCATAAGCTTATGTGCCTCATGGAAGGTTAAAAAAGAGACAAATTTCAATTTTGTTGCTCCCACGGTTCGAAAGTTATTCAGGAAAAACCAAAACACGAGAACGGAGAACAGACAAACAGAAAAAAAAATTTTTTTTCGACGGTGATCATTTCTTTACCAATGGCAATGCCATAGGACCTACCGTTACCGAGATATAAAATTTTTATACGAACGTAGATACATCGATTTTAGAAAGTAACAAGAGAGTTGTGAAGTAAGAGAGCGAGATTATAGGCTGTCACTAGCGCACTCTACATATAATGTCAAAAAATAGAATGTAATACTCCAAAGACTTTACGTCATTATCTTTTTATAAGGCAGTTTTGTAATTCTATGTAAGAAACTATAACTTCTTAGTTTTTTTAGGTGCAATAAATGATATTACGATTATTATAATATCCTCTTATTAAAAATTTCAAAAGATCCGCAAGGTGTACCTAATAAGACAAGAAATTCGCTAATTGGATCAAAAGTTCAAGTTTCAAACTTAAAAAATTTTAATTCCACGCTACGTGCGGCGAAAGTTTCTGCGTAAACAACAAATAGCGCTTAACTTATTTAAAGTTTGAAATTTTATAAAACTAATACTTAGTAAATACCGCGCCCAAATGCATTTTCCTTCCTGGAAACTTTTAATACCATAATAGCTTTAGCTGAGTGCCAGTAAATGCGGCCCATCTAAAAGTTTCAGCTCTAACATCGACCTTCCTTAATAATTACTTAATTTTTAAAAACCCTGAGAACGATGATTGCGTCTCTTGACCCAAATTCGTCTCTGCGGATTAAACCAAGTCGGAGTTTTCGAGGGAATTAATAGTGGAAGGCTAATCTTCTAGATTTAGTCGCACGGTTTAAAACAGTTTCCACAGGAAACGCGAAACCAACTTGACCCCGTGGAACCCATATAGATCCAATATTTTCGTTGATTTGGCGGTAGGGGAGGGTGGGGCGAGGGGACCCACTTAAGCTTTTTATTATTTGTTGTGGCTTTTAACCGTCAAGACGATTTATTTTTGAATGACTTTAACCAAATTTACCCAAATTTTGGCGAAGTTTCTGGCCGTCGTGCCCCACTCCCTATTTAAAATATTATATACAGGTTGTTAAAAAAGTACACTGCCAAACTTTAAGAAACGATTCCTTGCGTGATTCTAAGACAAAAATTTCATATAAACATAGGTCCAAAAATGCATATTTTTCAAGATACAGGATGTTTTTTCTAAAAAATTAGTAATTCCTTTTATAACTTTTATATCACTTTCGATATTTTTATCAAATTTGGCGAAAATCTTTTAATTATTGAGAGGCGGTTTTGACGAAAAAGCTTTATTTTTATTTTTACCAGTGCCGTGCGTACGCTGTTTGGACTGAATATTTTTAAAGGAAAAAATGCACGCCACTGCTTTTTCTGAAAACGAAAATGATTTTTAAATTCCGCATTCAATTTGAAGCAAAATTTGGTGCATGAACTTGCTTTCGTACGACGCACGGTTTTCGCTTAAAAACATAAATAAATACAAAACATTAAATACAAACAGGAAGACGTTTATTATTAAATAATATTAAGTAACTGCAAACAAAAGATAAAATATCTTTACAAACAATATAAAATAATAAATAAATAATAAAAAATAATAATAAAAAAAATAATAATATTAAAAAAAAATAGAGCAACTACTGGAAATGACCTCCTCTGACTCTGTAATCCTTATTAGGAACTGGCGAACCCTTTCTAAAATACCAGGGATGTTCCTAATAACTGTACAAGAGTCTTGTATCCTATTTCTTCTTCCTCACTTTAGACTGGTGTTGTGTACACCAATGTTTTTAAGTGTCCCCAGAAAAAGAAATCAATTGCATTTAAATCAGGTTACCTGGGTGGCCAAAAATGTGGTCCAGCACGCCCAATCCAGCGATCAGTATAATTTTCATCTAAATACTAACGTGCTACTACACTGAAGTGCGGTGGATCTCCGTCATCCATAAACCACATAGAACATCTTTACTCTAGCGGGACATCCTGCAAAAGTTCAGGTAATACATGTTCAATAAATTGTCTGTACTGCTCACCAGTAAGTCTGCCAGGCAGAAAGTGAGGCCCGATAAGGAAATCCCCTATAACTCCAATTCAAACATTTACCGAAAATTGCTCTTTAAAATGGTTTTCAGTTACGGCGTGAGGATTATTATTGGCCCACACATGATTGTTATGGAAGTTCTTTATTGAGTTACGGGAAACATATGCCTCTTCGGTAAACAACACTTGTCATAAAAACCTGCGATTTTGCACTAACTTATTTTGTGTAAATCTATACAAAGCCACTCTTAGCGGAAAATCCCTTGGCAAAAAGAGCTTGGACTCGTTACATGTAATAAAGGCAATTCTTTGTTGATCTTTTAAAATTTGCCATACTACTACATGAGTAACGTTTAATTCGGTTGCATTTTTTCTCGTGCTAGTTTCTGTGTTTTCTTCAATACCATTTATGACAGCTTCCTCTATCTGAACCGTTCTTACTGTTCTGGGTCTCCCTATAAGAGCAATAGACATCTTAAAACTACCAGTTTCACCAAGTCTGGAGTGAATATTAACAAAACGTCTGTTAGATAGCGGACGGTTAGGATATCTTTCTTGGTACATCCGTCTTGCGGCGCGAGCATTACCATGAGCCATTCCGTACGCGAAGTGCATATCTGGCATTTCACGGTTTGTGGAAAAACCAGTAATTTGTTAAATAAACTTTTAAAAGCCACCAGCAAACAAACCAAGTGCAATTTTATTTAGAAATTTGACAACTGTCATGTTATTGTTTTTGTGACTAGTAAATTGTCGATTAAATTGCAGTTTGTTTGTTGCAATGCTAATTGGAAATCATAGGTGTCGTCGCAAAAACAAGTACGGGAGATAAAAAAGATATGATAGTGAAAAAAGAATCACTTGATTATAACAAATTATACTTATTTCTTTTTATGGACACTAGTCATACCATTACACTTGCCAACTTTCAAATAGAGCGGACTTTCCATAAAAATTAACTTTGCAAAATTGAATTTTGCTCCAAATTGAATGGGGATTTAAAAAATAATTTATGTTTTCAGAAAAAGCAGTGACGTGCCTTTTTTTTAATATTTAGTTCACACCCGGTACGGACGCCACTGGTAAAAATTAAGCTTTTGTGTCAAAAACCGCTTCTCAACAATTAAAATGTGTTCACCAAATTTCATAAAAATATCGAAAATGATATAAAAGTTATAAAAGGAGAAACAAATTTTTTACAAAATTTTAACACCCTGTATGTTGATAAATATGCATTTTTGGAACTATATTTGGTAGCGTACTTTTTTTACACCCTGTATAATAATTGTAATTATTTATTAAAAAGTATTTCATAATTAAAAATAACGTTACTGATTAATAACTATTTTTATATCGATTAAAAAAATTGTTATTGGTATTACATTTTCGAAAGCTCTGACTTTAGGCTAAATCCATAGAATTATCCAAAAAACAAACAAAAAACACTTTCAATAAATTAATTATGGGAGCTAAAAATGTACAAATTAGCAGAGTTTATAATTATTGGAAGAAAAAAAACGAAAAAAAAATTTTTTTTGGTTAATCTTTGAAGTCGGCCTCCTTGTCCCAAGGGGGCCGCCTTGCCCCACCCTCACCTACGTATAATGTGTGACATAGACATTGCTACAATCACACACGTCCTACTAAAAATAGGCCTCGTGGACGCATTTTTAGATTAACATGAAAACTTTTTAAATGAATATTTTTCCTAAAAATAAAAATTTATTTACTCTGTAATTAAAAAATAATGACGTCGTACAAAAACACCACTCTATTGGTCGTGGCATCAAGAGGTACGTGCAGATAAGGAACGCAATATAAACACAATAACATACAAACATTTGTGAATTTAGGCTATTCATTATTTTTCTCATAATCAATTGAAAGGTAGTTGTTTAAACTACCCTTAATTTTTAAATAAGTTTTAAATAAAATCTTCAGGTTCGCGTCTAATGGACGATCGTATTGTTTTTTTTAACATTTATATTGAGTCCGAACTCTTGTTTAATTGTTTAATAATTCTTGTAAGCTATTCAAGGGAGGCTTTGTTTGCCTATAATGTCTTGATGCAACGGCGTCTTGATGTCAACCTGTTTTATTGATTATAATAAAGCATTTGATAGGGTGAGACACAAGCAGCTAATAGAAGCACTAGAACGAAAAAACCTCGACACAAGAGATATACAAATAATAGTAAAACTATATTTAAACCAAAGTGCGTCGATACGCGTCCAATCTGAAATGACGAAAGCAATGGAAATCAAGCGAGGAATTAGACAAGGGTGTGTTCTTTCACCACTCCTCTTCAACGTCTACTCAGAGGAAATCTTCACCAAAGCCCTCGAAAATGATACCGCTGGGATAAGTATTAACGGCATTCTACTGAACAATCTGCGTTACGCGGATGATACAGTACTTCTCGCCGAAAACATGCAAGACCTGCAGAATATGTTAAATAATGTCGTCAAGACTAGTCGAGAATATGGTCTGACACTCAATGTTAAGAAGATCAAGTACATGATTGTCACCAAAACCAAAGTGCTCCATGAACATCTGTATGTTGAAAACCAAGAGCTGGACATAGTCGAGAGATATGATTACCTGGGTACGAGTGTCGACTGCAATTTGGAATATTTTTCGGAAATAAAGATCCGCATTGAGAAAGCCCGTGCAGTCTTTGTGAATATAAAGAAGCTGCTCTGTAGTCGCGATTTGAGCCTAGATCTGAGAATTCGAATGCTTAAGTGTTATGTATTCCCGGTCCTTTTGTATGGTTTGGAAGCTTGGACCCTCAACCTGTTTTGTGAGCGGAAATTTTAAGCCTTCGAGATGTGGGCATACTGTAGGATGCTGAGAATACCATGGACGGAACATGTGACCAACGTGGAGGTTCTGAGAAGAACGAAGAAAGGTGTAGAGATCCTACAGGAAGTGAAAGAAAGGAAATTGCAATATCTCGGCCACATCATGAGAGAACCAAAGTATGAAATTATACAACTCATGATCCTGGGAAAAGTTGTGGGAAGAAGATCTATTGGAAAAAGAAGAATATCCTGGCTTAGAAACCTACGAAAATGGTTTAGTGTTACATCATCTGACCTATTTAAAGCCAACCTCCGAAGTGGAGATGGTACATGAAGAAGAAGAAGATTCAGGGCGTCGCTTATGATAACTAATTCTGTAGTTCGCATCTTCCAAGACTTCTTTAAAAATTGGGCAATACTGTTTACAAATATTTTGGATTTCTCCTGCCTAAGTTAAGATTCTTGCGATGTTTAGAGATTTCCATGAATTCCCAGATTACATGCAAGAATCTTAGTTTCATCGAATATGGTTTGATGTCCGGTTTCATTATTGTGTTCATTTGTCGCTGTCTTAAGGCTTTTTCATGTTCTTTTAGCCTAGTCGATTTTTTTCGTCCGGTCTCCAATATATTCTTTGCCGCATATGCATAAGACGCTGTAAACTTCTGATTTCCCAAACGGAATTTTGTCTTTGATAAATCGAAGATGTTAGAGATATTTGAATCAGTGGTAAATTTCATATATCTTAGGATCCTATAATATGTGGTGTTTTCAATGTAAGGAAGGACCACTAACTAACTAACCAAACAGAATGACGTAAAGTTAGGTCCGTTTTTATATTATTAAGAATATCTAAGAAATTAGTTCCTAATTCAATGGTTAGACGTATGAGGCCTATTAACAAAAGTGTCATTAACGTAGCGTTTTTTAGGTGACCAAGGCTTACCTCTCAAAAGCTTCCATAAATATGATAATACGATAATGAAGGACTCAGAGTGAGTTTCTCATCCACGAAAATTCGATAGTTAAATTGGAAAAAACAATGATTTTAGAATTCGCTGCTTGTGTTTCGACTTTAAGTTGATGATTGCCCGAGAGGTACTTTTTCCTAAATCATAATCCTAATCATCACGCACATTTTTGAATTACTTTCTCTTCTTCGTTTTTTAAGTAAATGGCAGAATCTTCTGTAACCAGAGCCCAACAAGGCACAGGTCGTGCTGTTAGGATGTTCTATATATCTAAACTTACGTCCTGCAGAGCACGAATTTGGGTATTTAATAGTACAATTTTCAGTTGTCTTCCTGGTAATATTGCTGTTTGGAGTTTAAGTTTTTCTGATATTATTGAAAAAGTCCAAAATCTAACTTCTTAACTTAATTGTTGCCGAAATCCAGTTCTTCTGGTCTCTTGCGACTGGAGTGTGATATAAATCACAATACTTAAAACTTTCTGGAACCACCAATAGACCAAAGCCAATTAAAGTTGGTGGACACATTAAATATAATTGGGTTGCGCAGTCAAGAAAATATCTTAGTTCAAGCACTCTGAAAGGCACGTCGCCTAACATATTTATTAAAAACAAAGAAATTTGCTTTCAGGTTGATCTGAACTCGCTCCAAACCCTCACTACATGATGTTTTATACGAGGTTAACTATTGGTGCTTGTTTTCCTTAGCTCTTGTTTACCACTCAATTTAGACCCTCTCAGGCTCAACTCAACTTAGACCACCTCAAAAAATTCACGAAGAAATTTTTGTTATATAGACTAAACCATACTGAATCACTAGGTATATAAGCTCCACGAAAATGAAACTCTATTCCACGTACTGTTTAAACGTCCTCTTTATAACGTGGTTAGAACTGTCCTGTTTCGAACTGTCGAGTTTTTTGTCGAAATTATTGATAAGTTGATAAGTTAATAGTAAATTTAATTTGCCTTCTTAATGGTTTTCAGGAAAACTTTTCGCCACTCAGGTTAAACCTTTTTTATTATTATTATTATTGACACCTTTTTTTTTTTGTTTATTTAATCTATTTCTTTTTTAGTAGCTGTTCTCTTACAATTGACAGTACCATTAAGTACGCATTACTCTTTAGAGAACCTTGTTGAATTTCCTTTTTTTCTTTACAATAAATCAAATTGAATTGAAACGTGACGATTGCCCTTATACTGCTCGTTCCTGGTTCCCTTAACAATGAGAGCCGTAATGAACAGATTTTTTACAATGTGGAATATGAATGTATGTATTACTTTTACATTGATTTAACTTTTTTAACTAATAAACTGAAAATGGCAACCGTAGCGTAATTAACAGGCCTACAAAAACCAATCAACAATCGAGTGCGCTACTAATCAACCAGAGTACAAGTTTCACGCATGGCTATCGCAATCGGTCACAAATTACAAGCGCCCAACGGCTGGCGTTTAAAAACGCTGACTGGTTAACGACTCTATTCTTTGATTGCCTTAAATATATTCACCTAGATATCTCGTTGATCTAACTACTGTATTACTGCCTCAGACAAGATCTCGTTAATCATGATTTTTTTCCAACGATGTCGGTTACGAAATTGACCGGCGGCGTACGAAATTATAGTCACGACACAGAGAAACCGCTAGGCTTCGTTCCTGTTTGATATCCGTCGCGAAAATATCGTGAGCGGACCATTTACGATTTTTCTTTGAGGCGTAATTGTTTGTTCTCGAAAGCCATGAAAAATCGGTCGGACGTTGCACGTACATCTAAAAGCGGGTTTAAATTAGAGGAAATAAATAAGAACTAAAACTTCAGATTTTCACAAAATTATATTATTTCAACAACATAGTGTCTTTATCAAATGTAATATTTACAAACTTCCTGCTACTATATATACTGAAGAATGACAATAAAACCTTAATTAATATTGTTGTGAGAATTTAAGTTTAATAATAGAGAGGTATCTAAATCTAATTGATCGTTAAGCAATACATTTGAATGTTTCATTTTGTTAATCTCCATGGCTTCCAATAAATTTAATTTTCTACTATGTGTGGCTGTATGTAAAATATCAAAATTGTTGTCAAAAATGTGTTTTTCTGTGTTTAAGTGTGTAGCATAATTAGGAAGGACCTACCTGTTTCACCAATATAAATTTTAGGACAAGATCAGCATTTCAACCTCTAGACACCTGATTTTTAAGATTTTGAACATTTCTGTTTATTGTTTTTTAAAATTTTTCCTAATGTGTTGTTAGTTCTGAAAAATATTTTTAAACCACATTTTGACAAATGTTTTGAAACTTTTTCATTGGGTTCTTCTATGTATGTAATTGTTTTAAATTGTTTGTGTTTTGTATTAGATTTCGGACAAATAGAGTTTACTGTTGTCTGGATTTGTTTTTTATTTATAATGTTATCGATAATGGACGGATTGTAGCTGTTATTTATGACTGTGTGTCATCCTTTTACACACAAAATGGCTGCATTTTACTCTTTTATACACAGACTTCTTAATACGCCACTCTAAACAGAAAATTACAACAACAAAATTAATATCATTAAACAAATTGCACTGAACAACGGCTACAATCCGTCCATTATCGATAAAATTATAAATAAAAAACAAATCCAGACAACAGTAAACTCTATTTATCCGAAACCTAATACAGAACACGAACTATTTAAAACAATTTCATACATAGGAGAACCCAGTGAAAAAAGTTTCAAAACATTTGTCAAAATGTGGTTTAAAAATAGCTTTCAGAACTAACAACACAATAAGAAATTTTTTTAAAAATAATAAAACGAAATGTCCAAAATCTCAAAAATCAGGTGTTTACAGATTGATATGCGGATCTTGTCCTACAATTTATATTGGAGAAATCGATCCTTCAACAAACGCATTAACGAATACAAAAAAGCGTTTAAAAACAATAGTCTAGATTCTAATTATGCTACACACTTAAACACAGAAAAACACATTTTGACGACAATTTTGATATTTTACATACAGCCACAAAAAGTAGTAAAATTAAATTTATTGGAAGCCATGGAGATTAACAAAATGAGACTTTCAAATGTATTGCTTAACGATCAATAAGATTTAAACACCTCTCCATTATTAAACCTAAATTTTCACAACAACATTAATTAAGGTTTTATTGTCATTTTCCGGTATATATAGTAGCAGGTAGCTTGTAAATATTACATTTGATAAAGACACTATGTTGTCGAAATAATTGTCATGTGAATACATATAATTTCGTGCAAATCTTTTAGTTCTTATTTATTTTGTTAAATGGATTTTCATCAAGTAAAAGCCACCTCAGTTCAATTTTTAATTAGAATCTGACAGCGACGGTCCAATTCGGTTTAGTGTGGCGTAACTTTAAATAAACGGAGAAAAAAGCGAAAGCAAATTAACTATAACTAATGAAGGTTGACAGACTCGTAGCAGTAGTGATATGCTCTAAGGTCTATAGCCTTATTGTAGGTTTTTTTTCCAAATAATAAAGAACTTGTAGGTGCGCTTCTACTGGATTTTGCCCTGATCTTCCTGAAGGCTAAAACTGACGTTCCGCCAAACATGCTGCTGGTTTCTTGAGAGCGCTGATTGAGACTGTTATGACGATAGCTGTGCACGTACCTTAAATACCTGCCGGAGAGGGTCGAATGGTGGGGGGAGCTTTAATAGCTTTTTAATTCCAAATGGAGCACCGGTAGAAACCTGTGTCGCGCTTTATATTAACAGGGCGGTTAAAGTTCCCCTACCATCCGAGCCTTAAGGTTAAATCAACCAGAAGACAAACCCAGAACCAACAGATTTGCTTAGAGTTATATAGTGTTATTGCATTTCTGGTATGTTACAAAAGCGATCAGCTGTGATCTGTATACCGTCACCTTATACGTCATAGGGGAGCTATATATAAATGCCAATTCAGCACAACCAGGGCAATCAAACATAAGTGGAAGATAGCTAGAGGTGACTTGAGGTGAGATCGATTTAGCGAAGGATTAAAGCTTACGAGTGAGATTGTGCTTACTAATAAAAATAATATATACAATACATACAATAAAAACCAATATTACAAAAAAATCATAAATAAATGTTTAAAAAATTCACAGTACCATATATAAACGCTTGTGTGTTTAGTTTTTTATGAAGTAGGTTTAGACAAAATCAGTGTGTATGAGCCTAAAATTTATAGAGTAAAACAAAAATTTATGTAAGTAGAAATGAAAATATGAAAGTTTTTCTGCCACTATCAAGTATCGAACTCTCAACAGCTATCTTAATGTTTTTTAATGTATTTATAACAGCAGTATGATCCACAAATGTATTATGTAGCCGAAGTGCAAAATAACTATGTTACGTTGGTCAATTGTATTTGAACATAAAAGTCGATCTTCTTCTACTCCTGTAATTTTGTGCCACTGACTGACTCAAAATCTTTTTTTCTATTTATCCCACAGTACTATAAGACAGTACAACTGCAGCAGGTTTAATAGTACTAGTAGTAGTAAATAATGCATTTTTGTAATGCCTCTAAGTTGTGACATTCGACAATTCGACTCCAAACCAGAATGCTATAAGATAGTTGTGACTGGGTAAGTCCAATATACAAGCTTTTATTTTGTGAAAGGGTTATATAGCCTAGCAGGTATCTAAAAGGCGACGAAGTACCCCTGATATGTTTAACAAAATTCTAGGTCTTTAAGTACCATTTTTGAGGTCTATCAATATTTATTCCCATACACTTTACGGGTTCGGCTTTTAAAATCTTCGTGTTGTAATCTGTCTTCAGGTGACCAAGATTCGGCAAATTGTTGCTGCATGACGTAAATAATCACTATCGAAATTCAAAGTTAACTGATGGCACCGAAACCAGAACACAAACATGATGAAATCGCTCTTTGTGAATAAGAAAGACCCAAGTACATTGCTCTGCGGTATACCGCATTTAACCAACCCTGCACCGCTCATAGGTCCCTAGTTCTGTTAGCGAAAGGGCTTTGTATTAAATTGTAAATAAAATCTAAAGTGATCGAGAGATGCATTGGAAGGATCTAAGAATACCGATACACCAGGCTGTTTCGAATCTAATATATTGTAAATCTGCTCTGAAAGATCACAAATTGCCTTCTGAATCGATCTTTTCTCGCCAAACCCTTACTAACAATTTGAAATTATATTTTTATAATTTTTTCAATTATTTTTGAAACGAGATGGATAGATAGTTAGAAATTTTGGTTTTCTCTCGTTCGTTGTTTATGAACTTGATTGTACCGATCTTGAGCCAGAAGCAAAGCATTGATCACGAAAACATTTATTAATAAAATATGCAAATATTGGGTTCATTTCATTATCAATATTTGCTGTAATAGTTGGTAGCAGAACACCTCTACGTTCTTATACATACATTTGAACGCTCAATGCTACATTAATAACCACTTACAACCTTCAGCAACTGCATGATCCAATTTTTCACACCGTATACATTTAAACTTGAAGTGATGTTTGTCGACTGTCCGGTTATACGCCACGCCGAATAAATGGCGATAATTTATTTAATTCCGTTCGAAATCCCAATAAATCATTCATAATCGCATCGGAAAGCAGAACCACTGTCGCTCGGGTGATGTGCTACACCGAATTATATCAGTCCGTGTCTATGAATAATGGAAACTTAATTTATATAGATGCATCATGCAAAACACCCAGGAAGACTTTTATATCAACGACATTTATATCGTCGTGGCAAGCCGAGTTTACCCGAGCTTGGAACCGATGACGCGTTAATCCAGGTCATGTCGTGCTTTGTTTTGGTTTGTTTTGTGTCGAACACCAAAGTAGTAGTGTATAGTGGGATATGAGAACTGGTATTTGGGGCAAAAAGGGAAACATATTTAGTTTTTTCTAATGGGTGTCTCGTTGTTTCTATTTTAAATATATTCTTAACCCATTTTGTCCCAGTGGTGCGTTAATGCACCACCTATTCTATGATTTTTTTTGTCACATCCAGGAAATATTTTTGCACATCCATTTAGAAATTTTATTATCATCACTACCAAAAGACATAAAACCGTAGAATTCGCTAATTTATGTGTAAAGGAAAGTTGAAGACGTATGCTTTCTGCAAACGACAGGCTTGCTTCTACTGTCAAATGGAAGAAAGGTCAGATTGAGTACACTCACACACCCATATAAAAAAGAGGCTTTCTGGAAAAACTCCGCTTGAAATATTTTTTATGTTTTTTGATGCTCAAGACAATAACCGGTTAAATTGAACTTTTAAGTTTTGTAGGCATTTTATTGTTCTCTGGTAATCATTCATTGCCACATATTTAGCATTATTGGAATTGATCTTATAAAAAAATGTATGAGCCGCAATAGATTCCAATTGATAAAGCAAAACTTGCACTTATCTGACAATAATCTGTTGGATAAGAATGATAAATTTTCAAAAGTGGGACCCTTCTTTGATGTAACAAATAAAAAAAATCTTCAGTTTCGCATATTTCCGTTCAACTTATCCATAGATGAACAAATGGTACCTTACTTTGGCAGCAATTCTTGCAAAATGTTTATAAGAGGTAAGGCAGTTGCCACAAAGCCACTCCCATATGGTGGTGCTCCAATTAAACCTCAATCTGACCTTGGCGGTGAAGTTGTCATGAGTCTAGTTTCTATTGTAGATAAGCCAGTAAATCACCAATTTTTTTTGGACAATTTTTCTTCATCGTTTAAACTATTTGTATATTTAAAAACTAATGGTAATTTCGCCACCTGTACTATCCGGGAAAATAGAACAAATAAATGTCCAATGGCAAATTGTAAATTATTTGGACAAAAGACCGCGGATCCTATCTTTCAGCATATGAATCAGAATCAGAAATTTCTATTGTCCGTTGGACGACAATTCAGTTGTAACTGTGGCAAGCAATACTTCTAGTTTAGATCCTGTCCAAAATGTAAAACGCTATAATAGAAAAGAACGGAAAGATGTAAATATACCCCAACCCAATACAATAGATATATGGGTGGGGTAGATTTACATGACAATGGAATTGCTAATTACAGGTTCCAGCTATTTGGAAAAAAATGGTGGTGGCCTTTATTTTGTAACTCACTGGATAGTTTAGTAGTGAATGCATGGAAATCGTATAATATTGTCAACGAACAAAAGATTTCCCAGGTAGATTTTAAATCTTACATTCTGTTGCGACTTTTAAAAACTGATAAAACAATTACTCAAAGAAATCTTGCAAAGGCCATAGATGAAGTGCGTTATGATAATCAAGGTCACCTCATGATTGTTCATGCTAATAAAGCCCGAAGGAGATGTAGAGTCTGCCACAGCCACACAATTTATGTTTGTAATAAGTGTAATGTGCATTTACATACTTCATGCTTTGTAAAATATCACCAAAAGTGAAATCGAGTGTTGCCAGTGGTGCGCTCACGCACCATAAAATATTATGCGTTTTTTTTTGTATCAAATCAGGTTCTATTTGGAAAATAATCTACTTTTAGTTGTTTTCTGTCGAATTTCAACTTTCATTTGTATATTTATGTATAAATCATATGTTACATCTGATGTGCCCCAAAACATTATTTAATGTTTTTTCCGAGTGGTTCGTTTACGCGCCAGTATTTTTTTGTAGGTTTCACGTTTTTATTTTTTTTACACATGTAATACATTCTAAAGTGCAACAAAATAAATAATTTCAGAGAGAAAAAAGCATTTTTTTTATGCTGTTGATAATATGGGTTAAACCTTGAGTACGAAGCAATCAATTTTCCTTTAATGGATTCATCCTTCGTTGATTGTTGATGGTTCGATGGTTTCAGGTAAGCTCTGAAGAAACCAACAGGATTATTGGCGAAAAATCAGTGACTTGTATTCAACAAGTTCCATTTATCAACAACCTACGCAGGAGAAATCCAGAGATATGTAAATAGTGAGACTTGCTTTTGATCATCGTATTAAAGGAAAATTAATTGTTTCATTTAAGAATATATTTAAAATAGAAAAATGTTTCACACCTAAACAAATAGTTCGTTTATCATCGTCAATCCTCCCATTGGTTTCTTCTAAAATCATCGATCAACTCGTATTCTTCAACAACCAACATAGGACAGAATATGTGTAAATAATATTACAAGGGCCTGTGGAATTTTCTTCTCCGTTGCTTTTTGAACTATTTGATATGTTATTTTTTCAAAGAAACTTGCACAGGCTACTGTAATACTTTTTACAAAACTTCTGGATTCCTTCTGCGTCGGTTTTTGCTGAGTCGAACTTGCCGACGTTTCGCCAAACATCCTGTTGGCTTCTTCAGAGCTTGACTAAAACTGACTTGACTTGACTACTCAGTACCTGCTTATATATTGTTTGAGGGGGCGGAGCTAAATGTGAGGCATAAACACCGTCTCGGATGACCGATTCCCATATTGGTTAGGTTGTTTATAGATTTCTATAGACTCTCGAATTTTTCGTTGGTAGAAGAACTGATTACATCCAAGAATTTTAGTTTTTTCGAATAAAATTTTATGTCCGGTTTCATGAGTGTGTTCGGCAACAGGTGATGAGTTTATTTGTCTTAGTTATAAGGCTCTTTCGTGTTCTTTGAGCCCAGTTGTAGAAAAAAAAATTAAACACCTAATATAACAAGCAGGTCAATGATCCAGTCAGTGAATATTTTTACAAAAAATAGATAATATACTGAGTGGAAATAAGACCTAACCTAGAACCCTTACGCTCTATCAGTATAATGAGCAAGAACTATACAATTTGTTAATAAGTAAGCTGAAAAACAATAAATCTAGTGGAGTTGGCCAATTCCTGGTTTTCTAATAAAGTTCTAGGTGAAATTGTCAAACCACTCCCATACATAGTAAATCTTTCAGTTCCGTCTATTCTTAAGAAAGGTAATATAATTCAAACATAAATATCAAAAATTACAACCCTATAACTGTATCGTCTGTATTCTCAAAAATATTAGTATACGCATTTAACGAAGGACTCTCTCTTTTTCTAACGGAAAATAAAATAATACAAACAACTCAACACGGTTTTCAATGTGGTAAAAATACAATGTTAGCAGTACATTCATTCTACACAAAACTGATAGAAATGATTAAGGGAGCAGGGTGTCCTACAGGTATTTTTTGTGATCTGAGTGTATTCGATTGTGTCGATCACGCTGGATCACCTTAGATAACCTATCGAATATTGGGGAGACTCCTAGAATAGACTAAATCTTACCAACAAAACAGAAAACAATATGTAACAATATAAAATGTCGACAATCAAAATAACAAAATTAAAACTCTTGAAAATTTCGCAAGGCGTTACCGAAAGTGCTCTTATTTCTCCAATTCTATTTAGTTTTTATATTAACAGTCTGGATGAAGGGGACGAAACTATGTTTTTTTGCAGTGAGTAGATTTACAAACCATTTTTTTGGACAAGTGGTAAATCTGGTTTTGACGTTATACGTAACGTAACGTAAACAAGAGAGTTGATATCCCCTGATTCTTGGGCCGGATGCTGTGCATCAAGGTATCGGTCTGTGTACGTAGGTTTTCTGTAAACACAATGACCCAATGTTAGGTCTGATTTTCTATTTATAAGAATATCTAAGAATGGAAGGTTATTATATAGTTTCCATCTCAATGGTGAAACGTATATTACGATGTAAGAGTTTAAATGTCTAAGAAAATCTACTAGGGTTTCTTGACCATGAGGCCAAATAACAAAAGTATCGTAGACGTGGCGTTTCCATAATTTTGGTTTTGGATGAAAGATTTCGAAAGCTTTCTTCTCAAAGGCTTCCATAAATAAATTCGCGATGACTGGTGATAGTGGAGATATCATAGCTGTTCCCGATGTTTGTTCAAAAAAAAAAATTTGACCGTTATAAGAAAAATATGTTCCCGACAAGCATTTCCTAATTAAGGTGAGAAGGTTTGGTTCCACATTCTCGGACTTTAATATATTTGAAATAATGTAGAAAGTTTCAGGAATAGGCACTTTGGTAAAGAGGGGTTCTACGTCGAAACTAACTAGAATATCTTGTGTATCTAATGTAATGATTTTGACTTGTTTAATGAAGTGAAAGGAATTAAGTACGAAACTGTCAGTTTCCCTGTAAGGGGTTTTAATAAGGAAGCTACATATTTTGCTAGAGAATATGTAATCCTGGTTTGTGAATCTTTGGGAGTCCTTAGAGACGAGGAACTTTAGAGTCATGAGGGGTAACAGATTTTTTCACGGAGCCTTAATAACGGATTTAAGGTTGCGATCTATACATGACGTAGGATCTATTTTAAGTTGTCGAAATGATCCGTCTGTAAGAATACCTTGAATCTTTTCATCATATTCATTTGTGTCCGTGACTACTGTGGCAGAAGTTTTGTAAAAAGTATAATATGTTATCATTGTTGTTGATATGCGTCAAAAATTTTGGAAAAAATTTTTTCGCAATAAGTCAGTTGGTTTAGCTTTTCTTTTACTGTAATAATTTTCAGAGTTCCTGAATATATACAAATTTGTATTTTCAACAATAATTTGTAACATTTCGTAGATAAAATAGAGAAATCAACGTTCCAGAAATGTCTTAGCGTTTGTGTCTATTCTTCAACGCCAGGTAAATGTCTGAAAGGCCTGATTGAAACTTTTGGCTTTTTTGGGATATATCAACAGGAATGTCTTCATCAACGCATTCCCGCTCTGATTAACTCTAAACTCTTTTATAAACATCTTCTTCGGATGCAAGTTCTGCTTCATCATCATTTGCTTCCACTTCAGTTGTCCTTGTTCTGTTGTAACTCTAGTTCTGGAACCACAATTAAAATATGTTCTCTAGATATTAGAAAACCAACATATAATCACAAAAACTAACCAAAACTAACTTAAAATATTCCAGCTGTGCCAGTACCTTACGATGACTTATTGTGTTCTGGGCTTTGCAGAAAATCTAGTAAAATAGACCGAGCATGTACTAATCTGCTGTTTCTCGTTTTTACGTATTGTGCACATTGAATGCTTAAAATATTGAGGGCTCTGGTGAAATCTGCTTTGGATATAATATCACAGCATTAGATAATTTTGCGTCGATGTTAATTTAATCATTGAATCAATCATTGAAAATCTGCTCAGCGCTCCCATAAAGCTTGAATACCGGTTCTGATAAATCCGTTAATACATTATCGAATTTCGCGGATAATTTAATAGCGGTTTTTATTTGTATGCAGAGCCTGCAGGGCAGGTAGCACCGAAACAGATTAATTACCGCCGAATCAAATGTAGTAGATTTAATTAGCAGTTAATGTCCAATCAACGTAGCATCGGGATCGATTGGAAATGCAATATGCACATACGGAATGCGCAGCGACGAGTCGTATTACGCGCTAAATACCGCAAAACCAGGATTGGCATTTTCGATGCTGTTTTTTTTTGCGAAATATTCGAAAGCCTAAATAACAAACATATTTTGTTCGTCGGCGTTTGCGTTTTAAGCCCTTTTGTTCGTCACTCGATTTTTTTCATTGCGAAATATTTCGAGTTATTATACCCGCGCAGTTTTCGCGTGATTAAAATTTGATTTTCCAAAAAAAAAATAGATTTTTGTATTAAATACGTGCCCGCGGGACAGCAACGTTTTACGTTCATCGGCGTTAATGCTATTGTCTAACAAACCTGCCACAAAACATTCGAATTGTACGGGGTGTGGCAGTTTAGTGCGACACGACGTAAATAGTCGATATTGTGTGCGAAAATCCAAATTTCGGAACACATTTCAGAAATTTCAAATTGAAATTTGAATTTTTGAAATGAAATTTGAATTTCAGATTTGAAATTGAAACATGCAACTGAAATATGAAATTGAAATTTAAAAATGTAAATTGAAATTTGAAGTTAAAATTGAAAACGAAATCAGAACTTTGGAAATTACTTTCTAATTAATTGAAATGAGAAGAAAAAATAAATAAGATATATTATTTTTTTAATTTAACATTGGCTAATACTAAATTCAAAATTAAACAAACCAAGCTTCTTAGAGTAGAACGTTGCTGCCAACAATAATAAGGAATTAGACACACAAAATGAAGGGAAAACCCAAAAATATCTAAAGTGACTCAGATCGGTGCGTAATTAAGCAGTTTACAGATGGGGTAGAAAAAAAGGTTTTTTTCTACTCCCTTCTGTAAAATACCTAACTATACACCGATCTAGCGGAATTTTGACGTTTTTATTTCTGGTGGTCATGTCGGTGAATATATTCGTGTTGTTTTTGCAAAAATGTTCCTAAAAAGTAACGGTCGTAGAAAAAGTATAGTATGCAAACACGTCTGGTAAACTTTTTAAAGTCACTCTTTCTGCTCGCTCTGCTGGAGCCAAATAAACAAGTGGCTCAAATGTCATTTACGACACTTGTTACATAATATACTATTAATTAAATATTCAATGTTTCGGTGTAGTAGGAGCTGACATGATAAATAAAAGAAATATAAGATTACATTATTTGTTGTAATTCATTAAACAGCATTACTTTCCAAATGCAAACAGCACCTTGTAACTACCGGATTTAAAACATTTCTTAACATATCAGTTGTCTTTTCAGTTGACCCTCAGTCTCAAAAACTCGTTGGTAATAATTTCTTTTATTATGCAACAAGTGCAGTAAACGGCATTTGACTCACGAGTTTATTTGACACGAGCGGAACGCAACGGAGCGAGTGTTCAATAAACAAGTGACTTAAAAAGTGTACCGAACGTGTTGCATACTATACTTTTTCTACGACAGTTAGTTTTTGGGTACATTTTCGCCAAACAAACACAAAAATATTTCCGATAGGTTCTTTGCTAACTTTGGGATGAAAGGTTTGATTTGTTTTTTAATTTTCTTTCTGAAAGATATTATAGGATATTCCGATTTCGATCCAAATGTTTTGAGGAAGGGTGTTCCCCAGGGGAGTATTATGGGGCCTATTCTGTTCTTAGTTTATACAGCTGGCTTCTCTACTTTTCTGAAATTTTGTAGATCTTATGAATACGCCAATGATACTTGCTTATATTTATCTTTTTTTGCTAGTGAAGCTTTAAATGCTGCTGTCATACTTATATTGGAATGCCAAACCTAATCATACCAAATTGCCGAGCAAGTGTAATGCTGCTTTACTATTGTTTAGATAAAGTCTCGCAAAGAAAAGTAAAGTCCTTCAAACAAACGTTTATTATATACAGTTTATTAGGCCCACCAGTATCTGCAAAATACTCTGTGTTAAAATGATGTCTATTTGTTCTGTTTGCAATGTATGTGCTGGTGTATATTTTGATATTAATCGTTATAGTGTTATAAAATAGTATGATATTGCTTGGATCCTGTGGTTACACGGAAGAGCGTAATTTGCGAATTTCATGTGAATATTAATAACGACATTATATTATTATTATTACTAAAACCGTTATATAGGTATGTCATTTGTAATTCTCGACAAATTTGGCTAGATTTCCAAAAGCTGCAATGCTAATATATATTACAATATTTATATTACAAAAAATATTATTATCATTGTATTACAAAAAAAAAAATCCATTATATAATAAGAATTATAAATAATAAAATCTATAATAGTCTGACTTCTTAAAAAAAGAGATCGTTTCTACCTTTTTAAAGAAGTTTATTGCTCAGAAAATGGCAGTATGTATTTTTTCGAGATCACTATTTCAAAAAAGACTTAAAATGAACATGTATTTATCTAATGTATACAGGCTGGCCAGCTTAAGAGGGGGTTATACCTTATCTCGAAACCTATGCAAATGTTTTCAGTAAAATGATCTTTGTAACGGACCACCACTGCACCGATGCCATTAAATTAACCGCAACGCCTTAAGACGGCCCGACGCAAAAAACACTTTGATCCCGCTCGGACCCCGGCACGTCACGACGAGTCCGGATTCCGACACAGGAGTTGTTGTTCGACGGCGTTGCGCGACGGACGCGAAGTTTTTCGTTTTATTTCACGCAATTGTTAAAGACACGCAATCTCAGTAAAATAGTAAGAAGTCTGTTCTGTGTTTTCGTGCTACCCACTTCACCCCGAGAGGACTCCGTTCTCTTACATCTTTAATGCTTTCATATTATTTTAATTATCACTCAATTACATACAGGGTGATGAAATAAAGTTAATTTTTTAAAAATTAAATGACCTATATTTTATTAGTTTAGATAACCGACGAATCCGACGATATATGTGAACATTAGCTTGGGATGCACCATTCCAAATTTAGTGACGATTTTCATCAATATCAACGCAGTTAATTAAATCACTTAGCATTCTGGCTTAATTCCAAAAACCGCTCCTAATATTTTTTTTAATTGAAATTGCTGGTTATTTCAAGTGCCGTTAAATGTTATAAAAAATCTTTATCAGAAAATAAATAAACAAATAAATATTATTTCATTTAATCATTTTAATTTAATTAAAATAATTTCAATTTAAACATGAATCAATATTTACATCAGCAACATTTCATAATCGAAAAACTATAAATTAGTGGAACTCTGAAAATAAACAAGAAGGTAAAGTGGGGTGCGGTATTTGAAGAGAAAATTTTAGTGCCATACTATTCCTAAAATCAAAATTTGAATTGAGCGATATTGCACCATATTGTAGTCCGTCAGGAGCCCTGCTTTAAACTCAGTGGACTTTTTTTCATTTCGTGGGGCACTTAGTATACAAAAATGAGCCCACAGAAGTTTTCGCATCACAGCAACAGATTCGGGATGCAATTAACAAATTAAATGCGACCAATTATATACTAAATGCCATAAATCATAAATCATACACCAATTGCATTATTCAATATGGTGGACATGTGGAAAATTTAATATAAAATTATAACTTTTATTTTTGAAGTTTTATCAAATGTTGCTGTTTCAAAAATTAAATAATAAACAATTTGTATAGTATTTTAACTAAATGATTATCGATCCAGCAATTTTCACTTTCAAAATTAAAGTTAATTGCTTTCATATTGCCTCGGAACTGATAAAAATCGTCAAGAAATTCAAGACTATGAATCGCAGAGCAATTCGACTTTCAAAAAGGCTATCCGAAGATGCAAAAATATGCAGGGTGTGTGATTAAAAAACATTGCAACACCGCGTATTTGAACAAAAATTTGAATATTGTCTGACAAAAAAAGTATTATTTTGTATATTACACAGGAAGATGTTTTCGAAGTTAGTATGCAATGTAACAAAACTACGGTGCATTAGAGCAGAGCTTCTTAAACTGTGGGTCGCGACCCCCAGGGGGGTCGCGAGACTACTGAAAGGGGGTCGCAAAGATCTGATACTTTTCAATCATTATAAATAAAATTTTAAAATTAGTATACACACTACGTACATATATAAATACAAATAAAAATCATACAAAATACTATTGTAGTTTTATTGTAGTTTTATTATAACTAAAATATGGAAGTAGCATTTAAAATAATAAATACAACGCGCTCCTCGATTTTCAACTGAACGTTCGACATTGATGTCTGGCCGCCGGCGTCAGTGTTTGCAAAATAACTTAGTGATTATAAGTACCCAGACGCCGCGTCGCCTTACAGCTTACACATACAATACGGAAGCATAATCAAGCTAGGTTAAGCGAATCGGCATATTATTTTTATAAAAGAATAATAAAAAAAATTAAATGAAAGCTTCTTTTTCGACGTCTTTCGGTGCCTTTGTGCGCTGCACACTTTGAACACGCCATGCGTCGGGGTTGATCTGATCGTAATTTGTTGTCATTGCACTGGTAAAGATTCGAGTGTAGCTATTTTTCTGTTTGTACTCCAGTTTGGACTCAGCTTTGTCTTCGTAGTGACATGTGTGTATTTACTGTGTAATTTTCAGTTGGTGTTTTTAATTATTACGTTAAAGTTCAACTACATTTTGTTTAATTATTTATTATTATTTAACCATCATGGATAAATGGCTAATTAAAATTCCAACTAATAAGTCTGCCACGCCGTCACAACCAAGTTGCAGTGCTTCAAATCCGACTTCTAGCAAAATAAAGAAAAGAAAATATGACGAATCATATTTGCAGTATGGCTTCACATGCTCTTCTCACAACAATGAAGAACAACCGGTGTGCTTAATTTGCAAAGAAGTTTTGGCTGCAGAAAGCATGAAACCGTCAAAACTGCAACGACATTTGAATACTAAACATGCAACGTTATCAAAAAAGTCAATAGAATATTTTGAGCGTATTTTGCAAACATCAAATAAAGAAAAGAACACTTTGGAGAAGTATGTTACTTTGAATGATAAATATCTATTGGCATCGTATGAAATTTCGTATTTGATAGCAAAACTAAAAAGCCTTTTACTATTGGAGAGCAACTTTTACTACCTGCAGCTATAAGAATGTCTGAAATTGTTCATGGAAAACAGTATGCTGCTGAAATTAGTAAAATTCCATTATCAAATGACATTGTGTCCAAAAGAATTTCAGACATTAGCAATGATCAATTTCAACAGCTTCTTATGAGGCTTAAAGACAGCTCAAAGTTTGCAATACGACTGGACGAGTCGACAGATATTTTAAAAATGGCACAGTTGTTACTTTTTGTAAGATATACCGGACAAGGTCTTGGTTTTACACCATTTGTTAAAGCTGAAAATGATCATATTACATTTACACATTGTATGATTCACCGAGAGGCACTTGTTGTTAAAAAAATTGCACCAGAATTAAACACTGTGTTTTTTGATGCAGTCAAAATCATACACTTTATTAAAAGTCGCGCACTTAATAGTCGATTGTTTAAAAATTTGTGCATTGATATGGATTCGGATTATACAAGTTTATTGCTACATGCTGAAGTTAGGTGGCTATCAAGAGGTCGAAGTTTGAAACGATTATTAACTTTAAAAGATGAAGTTCTTATATTTCTAACAGAGCAAAATTCTAATTTGGTCGATTATTTTCACGATAATTTATGGCTTCTCAAGCTATGCTATTTGGCAGATATTTTTGATAAAATCAATGATATGAATTTATCAATGCAGGGAGTCGGCGTTAATATGTTTATGTTAAAAAATAAACTTGAGGCCTTTGTTAAAAAAATTCTTATATGGAAGAACAGAGTGGAAAGTGGATCGCTCGAAAGGTTTCCATTTACTGACGACTATATAATTAGTAACAATATTTCAAATAAAGATACGCCTATAACAAAAATTATAGTTAATCATTTGAAGGATATGGAAGTTTACATGCATAGGTATTTTCCCAATGATATCGATACACAACAATGGATTTGCAATCCATTTTCAATTGAAATGGAAAAAATTAATTTTTTAAACTTAAAAGCACAAGAAGAATTTGCCGAATTAACAAGTGATACTACCTTGCGACTCAGATTTTCTCAAGTGCCTGTGCATGAATTTTGGATAGAAATCAAATCAGAATATCCGCTACTATCGGAAATGGCAATCAACAAATTGCTGCCATTTTGTACAACATATTTATGTGAATCAGCCTTTTCCACATTAATTAACATAAAATCAAAATACCGTTCAACTTTAATAAACGTCGAAAATTTATTACGATCTGCACTAACTCAAATTGAGCCTGGATTTAATTATTTGTGTAAAAATTAACAATCACATCCATCACATTAATATTGTTTGATGTTAATAATATGTTTTTATTAAAAAAATTGTTACAAAAGTTTATTTTTTCTATTGAATAAATAAATAAATAAATAATATATATATATATATATATATATATATATATATATATATATATATATATATATATATATATATATATATATATATATATATATATATATATATATATATATATATATATATATATATAGTTTTATGTCATTCTATTTATTGTGTTTTATTACGACCGATATCCCGTCAACGTTTCCAATCATATATATGTGAAATGAATGGACGTATTCTTTAATCCTTATTTTATTTACATTGTAAAATAGTGCGATATTACATCTACATCCACGGTTAATATATATTTCATTTTATGGAGGAGGGGGTCATTTAAAATTTCCTAAGCTTGAAGGGGGTCGCTATATAAAAAAGTTTAAAAAGCCCTGCATTAGAGATCAATATAGCGAATATTCATATATATACTTGGTTTCGTCTTTTAAAGGGGTATATGTAATAAAACATAAGGTGTTCCATTTAAAAATATATAACCTTATTATTATAATTATTCAACAGTATGCAACGTAACAAAAATCTTTCCAACATAACCTGAATACATTAGAGACCGATGTATAGAATTTATGTATATCGTTGGTTTCGTCTTTTAAAGAGGTAAAAATATATAACTTTATTTGACCACTTTGTATATAATTAAGTGACAATTGAAATAACACAAAAATATTAAAGATCCTTTTACTAGTAACAACTTTGTCCTTAAACTTAAAAACCAATAACTTTTATTTCTAGAACAAGTTAAACAATTATAGAATAATACAAAAGTCGGAAAAACTGAGAAATAATAACAAACACTCTTTTCTTACACTCATCTAGTCGTGAGTATTGTTGTTTAAAAAAAAAGAAGAGGATACCCATCATTCGCCGTTTCACTCAAAATATAAGCGACCTCACAAAATCGATATTGCCTGCATTACTGGAGGCATTGCAGTTTAGATCGGGTTCATAGTTTCAGATAACGATAGGGACATTATCGGTGTGTGTGCAACCGCCCTTACGGAGACATCTCTGGTTCACGTGGACGCTGGCATAATGACACTTATACATTAAACATGAAAAGATGCAAGTTTGAGCTTATTTGCATATGGTATGGGGAACATTCCGGGGTTCATAAACATCGGATAGACAGCCATAATTACTGCAAATTTACTTGACGTCTGTATACATCGAAAGAGTCGGGTTAGTGCGAAACGAAAAGGAAACCCAATATGCTGAATGTATTTTCCGAGAACGAAATTGTAATTTTAAATAAAGATAAAACGAGTGACAAGCAGAAAAAAAGTTATTTATGACTTTACCAGCTCGTTATCATTTTGGGCTAAACCAGCTGAGTAGGTAGTCAAGCGATGGTACCGCAATAACCGTTAAGTTTTAAATATTAATAATAATAATAATACGTTTATGTTCCGCGCAGGCATTTTTTCTTCCACTTTGTGTAGAAATGGTCAAATAAAAAAGTTTACAATGACACACAATGTGCTGTGCGTTTAATTTATCGTGATAACATTTTAATTGGCCGTTTTGGTAAAGAAAGAAACAAAATGTAGGGTTAGTAGCCAAGTTTTTTTCCAAGTGACGTATAAAACAAAACTATGTTGATGGTTAAATTATTATAAACTCATTATTGTTAAATACTTTCTTCAAAACAGATATTTCCATCGCTCTCAAAGAAATTTACAGAAAACGGTAACGTATTAAATGGTAAAAAGGTATGCCGGAATCATAATGTTTTAAATGAACAAAATAACAGGATAGGATTCTATGAGGCTCACCCAGTTTTGAAAGAATATAAATACAATGCATTTAAATTTCGTAAAACTCAAAAACTAAGTGCAGAACAATGTCAAAGAAGCGAGCAGTTTTTTGAAAAGCATCTTATGGACTGATGAATGTTCGTCCACTACAAGAAAGTGTTGTAATAGACAAAACACGCGATATTGGTTTTTAAATAATCCTAGACAAATGCACGGAATTAACACCCAGGGTTGCCAAACAATGGTGTGGTGTCATAGATGGGCTTATTTTGGGTCCGACATTTATAGATCAAGAATTAACTAAAGACCATTATTTAGAGCACCAAATAAAACCATATATAGAAGATTTACCCCTAAATATATCAGGGCTGATCATATGGCAGCAAGATGGTGTCCCTCCTCACAATGTTGTGCAAGTTAAAACTTTTCTTAGCAACGAAATATTCCAGGGGTTGGATAGGGAACGGCGGAACTATAGATTGGCCAGTCAACAGCCCCTACTTAACTTTAAGGGATAGGAAATTTCTTATTTTTGCGGATTTGTCAAAAACAAGTGGACTAAAATGACACAAATAGTCACATTTTATTTAATCTAGATTATTAAATCATCAACGAAAATATCTATAAATTTAACACTCTCAGGCAGAGCTATACCACGGACGTATCGTCAGCGTATGGGGTGAAAGATGAATTTGAAGAAGTTTTTTCTATATCACTGATAAAGAGTATAAACAGGACAGGACCCAAAATCGATCCCTGTAAGTATTATAATTCTTCCACACTAAAAAGATGTTAGCCTGCAGTATGCTTACTTACAGCCGATAGTAGCGAAACAGGTCCGGGCAAAATTCCTGACTCGAAGCAGTAAGCAGTTACAGTTCCAGTATTAGTTGTAGGAATTTAGAAGAAAATCCCGCAGTGTTCTTAGATTTTAGGGCTTTAGCTGTAGCGATTGCATTTCTTGGAGAAGTCAGTGACATCATTGGAAATATAGCTATTTAGATCTTTCAGGTACCCTTGAATTACCTATTAATTATATGCCAGATTTTTTTGATTTATTGACACTAAACAAAATTTCTCTTTCGATAAGATATCCTTTTAGTCTACTGGACATTTTTCAAAATTAAGCAAGATTCTTTTGAATACTCTTCGACAAAGACGAAGATGTTCATAGTAAAAAGTACCACAACAAAGACTGTTCCTTGTGGAACTTCAAATTTTACATTTTCAAATTCTGTGACAGTTCCGATGAAACTTTTCTTCAGGTATTCTTTTAGTAGTGGATGAGCCTTACTCCTAACCTTGTTCTCCAATTTTGCGATATATTTCAAAGAATATCATCAGCTTCATGGGCTTTGGAAAGATAAAGTTAGACGACGAATGACGAAAAACAAAAATATAATCTTACTCACCATCTCGAAAACCCCCGAATTCAAATTCTCATGTGGATATTTCAGAATCAGTTTGGTCCAGAGGGAAGTAACAATTTCGGAACATTTGGTTCAGTCCAATTTTGCTTTTTGCGCATTTATTCTGTAGCACTATGTACAATTTCTTTTTAATTTCACCTATATATAAAGCAAATCTTATAGAGTATCTGAATTGCTTTATTCAAAAACCACATATAAATGAATATAGTAAATATTTATTTATTGTTTTAATAATAACAATAATAAAATTTTAGATCACCAAACACTAAAGAATCCATTCCAAAACGAAAAAAGGTCGACTGAGGCACTAACATACTTACATGATAATTACAGATACCTTCATGGTGTCGTGGTAAGGTCTTATCTGTCTGCCATGCGGTAGCTAATTTGATCGTGGTTTTATTGATTACAAATTTAATATTTCTTTTAGGTACCCATATTAATTGACTTAAGTTGATTTGATCTCAACGACCATTGCAGTTTGTGTATCATTAGAAATGGTGGATTCCTGCTGCACCGGTTTTTGTTGTGTCGAACTAGCTAACGTTTCGCCAATCATCCTGTTGGCTTCTTCAGAGCTTAACTGAAACTGGTTCGCATTTTACTCTGTACCTGCTTTTATATTGTTTGAGAATTGATTACATGCAAGAATTTTAGTTTTATTGAATAAAATTTTATGTCCGCTTTCATTATTATGTTCGGCAACAGCTGATGTGTTCTTTATTCTGTATTCTTTGACGCATATGCATGGAATGCTGGAAGCTCCTGGCATCTCAAATGGAATTTTGTCGGATCGAAGATGTTCAGAGATTTTTGGACAAGTGGTAAATCTGGTTTTGACGTTATAATTCTTTAGAACTGTTGATATGTGGTTTGTGATGTTTTGAATATAAGGATGGACAACAGTGGCAAGTGTGGGATTGCTTTCGTTTTCATTGCTATTGGAAAGTTTAGTCCTGGCTTTATTTTAAGTTAAAAGTAGCTAAAGTACGTAATAATTGTGGGTAATTTATAGACTCAAACAGAAAGTTCAAATTAAAATCGCCACACATTAAGATTATGTCTCAATTGAAAATATCAATAAATACATTAATTAAAATTCGAATTTGGTGATACGTGGACGGATATCATTACGAATTCATATAAAGTAAGTACGCTAAATTCAAAAGTGTTCTCTATGGAATATCTATGAAAGTAATGAATTGCAATTATACCCGATTGATAAGAATTTTTTACCCAAAAACTACAAATGTAGATTTAGAAGCCGTCTGGATGTCTGACAGCGTTAAAATAGCTCATCGCAACTCGGAAAGAAGTATTGCGGGGAAACTCGAATCCACCTGGCAAAATATTGTATTGTCCTGTATTTCTAAACTTGCGCCGATATCCGGAAAACAATTTCCGGCCAATCCTCTGATTGGAACTATTTCTGTCATCGTTTGTATCGCGCCTCCGTCTTTACAATCCACTTTGCTCGCAGATATACCAACCGCAAGCCAACAAAATAGCTTGATAACTGCTGCAGCTCTGCCAATATAGAAAACGGAGGCAAATACTGCGCTCAGTTAAACACGCTGGGTTTTCCGAGGGTATTTTTGTGGCGGTTTATTTTCACCCCTTTTCCGAGAAAGAGAAAACCGCCAAGGAGAAAATTAATTGCTGTTATTGGGAGAGAAACGCGGCGGGCTTTTGGGTCTGTTTAAATTTCATTTTCTTTCTGCGAATGTGTACTTTTAAATCGGGCAGCGGGGTTTCCGACGTAGAGCGGCTTGTCGGGTTCCTTTTTTCGGTTTAGGCGACTTTAAATTATTAAAATACCATCAAAACTACTTAAAAGTTTAAGTAGATTGCATTGAGGCAGCTATCGCCACAGTAGCGAGGCTAACAAAAGTAAAGGAAAAACATCATTTAGCTCGTCCTGTAAAGAAGTAATACCTATGGCAATAGTACAGAAACTACGTCACATTGCATTGCATATTGCATTTTCCGACGTTGCGGCTTCCAACAATCAACATGGCCGTTGGCAGGTCGTCAATGTTGGTATTGCCGCATTTTCACGGCAGTTTTTTCTCAAAATATGTCGAAATCCCATTAAATTTTAAGGTAAAAAAGGAATTAAGGTGTACAAATCGGCGTCCTTAGTATAATTCCGTAAGTATTTTAGCGTTTTGGCCCTTTAGGCGCTATAGACACGATCCGAGCTAATTTGTGCCCGTAAATCGGCGCAAACAGTTTATTTTTATAATCTTATTGGTTTAACCTCTATTGAAAGTCGAATTCACGAAATGTGACTCTAGAAGTGTAAATATAACTTTGAGGTACTAGATATCGCACTGGAAACATCTAATTGGAAAAAAATGTGCAACAAGCACCTCGTATAGACAGAACGCTCATTCTTTCATCGCAAGTCTCGTAACTGCAGAAAGTTTCGCCTCCCAAATATATAAATATGAAAAATACCAATGTACAATTTCGTTAAAAAACTATAGGTATTGGAAAATGTAACCAGGAAATTTAAAAAAAGAAGAGAATAACTCTAAAAAGTATCGTTTATTGTCTCAAAATTTAAAAAAGATTTTGCTAGAAAAAATTGCATGGGGGCTAACGCAAAAAAATCCCCTTTAAAAATATTTAACAGCAATTGTTAAATGCTAAAAATACATGCAGATATTGCATTGATACTAGTATCAATTTCCACAATAATTAAGCTATATTTTATTCCACTCTGGGTTCAAATGTAAATAACCAAAAATTACTTTTCCAGAAATGCTGGGGATTTTTTAAAAGTGTAAGCGCACTTGAAACATTCTAAAAGGAAGATGTCTTAATAAGAAATATTTTTTTCATACATTAAACCATTGTAAATTATTTGTAGAATATCTGAAGCAAAAATTTCATTAACTGTAAATTCGAAAGTTCCTTTTAAAAACTGATTACTGCTGGTAATTCTGTGCCAAGCTTCTCTATAACTTGTAAGGTTGTTTCGTCTACCACTGCAGATTACCTAGGAAAGAAATTATTATTCTGACTTGTTGGAAATAAAACCTGAAAACGCCCCCCTATCAACAAAAATTTCAAGATAAAATATCAGTATCTTAGACCGAAAAAAAGTTGGTAACATATTACCAACAAAAAATTTTATGAATCGGGTTAGAAAAAAAGCTACTATTGGGCACTCGAGTTTTAATGCGCTCTCTCTGATCAGTTATATTCACGTCGTCGGAGAGCAGGTTGCCATTGCTTTAGGAATCTAAAATTTCAGCTTAATTCTTGGATAAGTTCAAGTCTAGCACTAAATCATTAAATTCACTTGGACTGATAAAACAAGAACTCAAGAAAAAGTTTGTTTATTTTGTTTAGGGCATCCAATAAGTCCTATTACAAGATCCACATGAGATAATTTATATAACCATGGCATGCCAAGGAAATTATTTTATTACTTGTTGAAAATGTCCACCATTAAGCCTTTGGCAATATGCTGATGGATCCAAAACATTACTCAGGATGTTTTCTTTGATTTGCCTTATTTCGTGTCTAATTGAATTTGAAATTTAGTGGTTTTTGTTTATATACTTCTAATTTTAAATACCGGCAGAGAAAAATTTAAATATCGGTCGCCAGTAAGATTTTCTGATATTATAATTGTGTACGGATTATATATTTTTTCTTTTAATACAAGCAAAACTGTTCGTTGGCTAACATTAACGATGTGGATCACTCTCAATATTTAATAAGATTTTTAATCTCGTGTTATTATAATATTATTATATATTATATATTACATAATTTCTCTCTCAGTTTTACTCACTGTGGATCTTTCTGGATATTGTGCGTTAAACAAATTAAAAACTTATTCTTGAGTTCTCGTTTTGTCCTTATATCATCATATGTATTTGACACGGAATTCGAAAATGGTTTTTAAAACAATTGTGATCCAATTGAAAAAGGATTTTGAAATTGACATCTACTTTTTGACCTAGTAGGTTATTGCGAGGATTTTTCTTGAAATGCATTTATGGTCTGTTCATAGATATAAGAAAGTGACCAATTAATTGCTTTTGAATGGGATTATCCAAGGGTGGTCATTATTATAGATTATTACCTAAAGTTTCGGAATTTAAATTCAGATAAAATTGTGGTCCGTAATAGAAAATAATTTCATACCTACCTGTGTTTAATATTCATTGGTTTGACATACTACTTAGTCTAAGTTTATTAGTAATCATTCTTATTTCGTGTGTAATACAGCGTGTGTTGAATCGTGTGCGAATTATGCAAAATATGTGCGAGTCTAGTATATCTCAGGAGATGCTCCCGGCCAAATGTAGAAAACACTATTCTATTGAGACTAAGGAAGTGATATACAATGTTTATTTGACTCTCATTGAACGTGGTGCCAGCAAGTAAGCATATTTAGAAGAAACGGCCACATTAAATAATCCCATTTCAGCGAGGGAAAAAAGAAGCGGTCCTGACATTTTCTCGAGTGTAGATGAAACTTATCAAGATATAATACGGAGTAAAATTTGCCAGTTATACGAGGAACAAAGCCTGCCTACATTAGGTATCTTAATTAGGAGGCTTGAAAAAGATGAAACCGGTGTTAAATGTGGCAGAACTACCTTATGGAAGTTTGGGTTTTAGATTTTAAAAAATTGGCAAAAGACAAGTTCTAATGGAATCTTTTAGAATTCGGAAATGGCGACTGAAATATCCAGAAAAAATTAGGATTTTAGGGCAATTAAGACAAGTGTAAAACAAACGCGCCATCAAAGAGAGGTAAACAAATAACTATTTTGCATGCTGGCTCTAAAGATGGTTGGATTCCAAATGGACATTTTCTGACTGCGAAAAATATTAAAGATTTTTTTCTGGGTTACCATGAACACACCACCGCTGAGTTATTTTACTTTTTACTTTAAAAACAAACTAGTTCCAAACGTTCCTCCTAATAGCGTCATTGTAATGGAAAATGCAAGTTGTCACAGTAGACAGTTGACTAAAACCCCTTCCTCATGTGACACAAAAGCAACAATCCAAAGATACAGTATAATAACGACATTTATTTTCACGAAGATTATACCAAAAGGAATACGCGTGTGATAATTATGCAAAAAATCTAAGCCATACAGGCCACCTTGCCACTGTATATTTATTCCCATTGAACATGTTTGGCACCAACTGAAATCTGCAATTCGTCGTAACAATGTTTTTCCCTGTGTTAATTCCAATGTCCTCAAGCTTATAGAAACCGAAGTTTTTAAAATCCCTCCACACAGTTGGGCAAATTCTGTTAAACATATAGAAAAAGCAGAACAATTGTCTATCCATATTGCAATTAATATAGAACAAATAATAATTAGAACAAGCGATGATAGCGATAGTGATACTGATATCTCATGTGAATAATTTTATGTAATTTAAGTAGGTAATAAAAATAATTTGTAATTTTATTTCAGATTTAAACATAAATACATACATACATAAATAAATATTGTTTAGTATATTTTCTAACAAAACCTCAAATAATTAAATTCTAAGCAAAGTACGGACCTGTTCGGCCATATTTCATTCTTACAGCTTGCCCGGGTCTTTCCTTAATTCGTATCAGTTAGTCACTTTCTTATGAACAGACTTTACCTGATTTTTAAATGAAAAAAAGTAATAGTCGAAAAAGCGAATTTTTTGAAAAAACTTTTTCTTAATAAACGATCAATTTCGGGCGCGATTCACTTCTCGCGGTAATACAGGGAAGCAACGTTCCCGAAACCCAATGTACATGGATTTTAATTACGCAATAACTCTACGGCGTTTCATTTGTCCCATTTCTGCTTGGAGCAGTTTAATATTGGGTAACGTTGTCCTTTTGTCGACGTTTAAACAAAACGAATCGTCTATTAATAAAACGGTTGCGAGAGCCATTTAAACATTAGTTTGACTTTAATAATAATTTCCGTTTTATAGAAACCCAACGTAATATCGAAATGGATTATTTTTAAAGAGCGAATCTGACTAAAACAATATTTTAACGGCGAACAATGGATTACTAGAAGCGAAAATCGATGCGATTTCTCAATTAAACGAATACCTATATACAGGCTGGATAAATTTTGATATTGCTATAGAAGATCTGGGTAACTGTAAGAGAGACAGTATTGTTATACAGTAATATGATTATTACATTATATATTATGTTGTCATATAATAATATTAATATCTGACAACATATTTGTCTTAAGAAAACAATACAAAAACAATGGTGCCCAACTTGGAGATACATTTGGTATTTGTAGTTTTTAGAAAATCAACAATGGAAACAATGGGCATTAAAGACGTAAGGATTGTTAGGAAATTAATAAATCCTTCTTGTTTTATATTTTGCAAACAATAAATTTCATTTATTTTATATACACCACTAAAAAAAAAGGCGTTTAATACATTTGACTTATTTTTTGATTAAAAATAACCATCACAATAAAAATATTAGTTGGAATAGAGTTGTTCTAAATTAGAACAGTGACGTTTCTGTAGTACTCAAAAAACTTTTAATCGTTAAAATTATTTGCAGGCGTGTTTCTATTTCAAAAAAAAAACTGACATTTAGCAATCTCCTCGTTTAAACTTTAAAAATTTTTTTATTAGAAAATGCTTTCATTTGGAGAAATCAAGAGATATGTTTTGCCCCCAAAAAAGACGCTTTTCGCCTAAAATTCAAGAGTTTGACTTAGGTTATTGTACGACGTATATAAAAAGTCTCGGTGTTTTATATTTTAAGTGTTACAAATTATAAACTTGACTTATTTAAAAAAAAAATAGCCGTAACAATATAAACAAGTCCGTTAATTTTTTAGTTAAAACTTTAATTGTTACCTTTTCATTAACATGCACTTATTTATTTTTAAAATTAAGGCTTTTAAACTAGATCCCCTCGGGATATTTATTATTTCCATTCAATTCAAGCCTTAGAATTAGGTTATTAAGGTGAAGATATCCCTACATTTTGGCTATCTAAATAACTACAGTTTTCAAATTTTGTGCAGCATACAGATTGAGTCACGTGTTTTAAGATACCCATTTGAAGTTTAAATTTTGAACGCGACCTACTGCGAATCCAGAAAATGACAAATCTATTTAGACAGGCAAGTTGCCACTTGTCCACGAAAATACAAGCAAATATATAACAATATATTTTAAAAGTATAAGTGAATTCAACTTATATCTAAGTTTTTTTATTCTTTTTACACGTTCAATTGTTATTTGTATACCGAAAATAAAATTTTAAATATATTGTCATTTGTTATATGCATAAAACATGAAATTTAGCAAAAATTACTGTTAAGGCAAATCTGGGTTAAAATTTATGATACTCCGTGTTTCAATAAAAAATTAAATATAGACCTATTTTTTTTTTTTTCAATTATTTCAAGCAAAATATTAGGACCGCATCGTTAAGCAAGGCTTCATTTATTTATTTAGTCTTTATTAAGATTACATATCTAAATACCATCTACACATTCCAAATTTGGAGTCAAAGTAAGCACGACATTATAATGTATCTTAAACTCCATATCGAAGTACAACTTTATTACAACATTAATTTACACTCTATTTCTACACTGTAGTTACTTTGGTCAGAAAGAAGTAAATACCCTTTAAAGCAGAAACATGCATGTACTAAGTAATTTTGATTTGAGGTCGTGATTTAAGCAGTTGAAGGAAGTTACAAAAGAAAAGGAGAAATTTTCCGAATCTATGTAACTCAGTTTATCACATTCAGGTCATTAATTTGTTTCCTAATCTTATTATAATCTAATAAATAAATATATACAGTAAACTATTTCTCTATAACAAGATAACTAACCATATTTTAACATGATGGCCACTAAATTCTGAGGTAGCAGTGCAAGACTAAGAAATAGTGGCCTGTTCTGTCCTTCGTCATTTGGAGGATGCTTTAAATCATAAAGAACGGAATTTCCTAGCTTTTTCCAATTCTTTTATTATTTCTTTGAAACAATGAGTTTGCGCGTTTACCCACTATCTGATTTGAATTTGAATTTGAATTTACCATAATAGTTAACCAAATCTAAAAATGATTTTAAACTAATGATGTCCTTCGAATAAACGGGTTTGAAGGAAAACATGTTTTTTTGTAAGCTGAAATAAAAAACAAAATTCAAGAAATAAAAAAAATACTTTGCGGTATTTGATTGCTCCCAACTTAAACAATAATAATAAATGTGGGTCCGGATTTCCGCCTTTTTGCCAAATCTGAAGTACCTAGCTCCAAATTTGGAGCACCTATTGTTGTTCTTAATATTTAATGGAATACCGCTAACACCAATAGGTAAAAACCTTAAATACAAAAGATTTAGTATTATAAATGAAAGTGACATCTGAATCATAGTCTTATTTGCAACTCTCATTTCTGTACTAACGGTAGGTCCTACCGTCACAGATATCAAATTTCTGGACGAGCTTAGTTACATCTTCTGGTTAAATTCTTATGGATTATCCAGACTTACTGGTATCTCTACAGTTATTTATTTTTTGGATGGTCAAGGTTTGCGGAGTTTCGTAAAATAATCAAGAACTTTTATGTCTCTTTATAAAACTTCTGGATTCCTCCTGCGTCGGTTTTTGTTGACTCGAACTAGCTAACGTTTCGCCAATCAGCCTGTTGGCTTCTTCAGAGCTTGATTGAAACTGGCTCGTATTTTACTCTGTACCTGCTTTTCTATTGTTTGAGGGGGCGGAGCTAAATGAGGGGCATAAACAACGTCTCGGATGACTGATTCCCATATTGGTGCCAGGTGGAGATCTGAGTCGCGCATAACATTGTGAGGTTGCTTAGAGATTTCTATAGACTCCTGGATTTTTCGTTGGTAGAACTGTGATTATGTCCCTGATTTAGCTACGGCTTCTTCAAACAATATAAAAGCAGGCACAGAGTAAAATGCGAGCCAGTGTGATGATTGGCTAAACATGAACTAGTTCGACTCAACAAAAGCCGGTGCAAGAGGAATCCAGAAGTTTTATAAAAAGTATTACGGTTGCCTGTGGAAGATCCTTTGAAAATTAAATGAAATTAAGTCGAATGCCAGTGGCGCCGATGGTTTAAATATATCCATAATACAACTGGGTGTCCGATTTTTCTACCATTCTTGACTCATGTAATTAACTTGTGTATTTCAAAATCCGTCTTTAGGAAAAAGGCTTTGGTAATACCATTACCAAAAACTAATAATCCTCAAGAATTCAAAGATTTAAGGCCAGTTATTGACCTGTCAAAGGTTTTAGAAAAAAATATAAATAACCAGTTGTCAGAACACGTGGAGAAAAATCAGGTTCTTCCCGAAAATCAATCTGGATTTAGGCGCTATCACGGATGTTCCTCGGCATTGGCAAATGTCAGTGATGACATCTTTATTGTTATGTGGATGATCCGCAGGTATATCTGTCATTCCATAAAGATAATCTGTTCCAATCTTGTCGAGCAATAAGCAGTGATCTGGAAAATCTAAGAACAATCTCTTTAAAGCATTCCGTATATCTCAACCCAAGGAAATGTTGTTTATTGATTTTTGGTCCAAAAAATGACGTTTTTAATATAAAAAAATTAAAGACAATGTAAGATATCTGGGACTTATTTTTGATTCTGCAATGTGGTTTGCATTCAACGCGCATACTTAAGATTAAAGCTTTTGTATAGTAGTCGCCATGAACTGTCAGTAAAAATGAAAAAAATATCGTGTGACTCGCTTGTGCTCTCCATATTCAACCATGGAGTCGTCTTTTATGGCACTTGTTTAACGGCGGTTCAAAAAAACAAAATACAAAAAGTGCAAAATTCTTGTCTTCGTCTGATATACGGAATCTGAAAATTTGGGAGAATATCATATAAACTTAAGGATGCCAATTGGTTGAATATGGAGTGTAGAAGAGAGATTCATTTAGCTTGTTTTTATCATCGAATTTCGTTTTTTGAATCTCCGGCATATCTGCATAATAAAATTATATTTAGATCCCATGTACACAAGGATTGATAACATTACCTCGCCTCAGATCGTCCTTTTGAGAAAGAAGTGTTACTTACAACATAGCGAAGTTATATAACTCACTCCCTAGTCATTTTAAATCTTTTTCTCCGCCAAATTTTAAGAGCCACATTTTTCAGTTTTATTTTAACAAATCCTACAATAATTAATGATTCGTATCGCCTGTTGCAGAGTAAAAAAATTATGTATTGGTTTTTATGTGCTGTGCCAAATGTTATATTTCCCATATTAAGTTTACGGTTCAGTGGGGCAGGGTGGTCTGGTCACCTGTGGCCAGTCCGTCACTGAACTTCGCCGATTTCTGCATTGTATATGTATATAGGTTCCGTTTGTTACTAGAATGCATTGTTCATATAATAATTAGAAAGATATTATTATCATTATTATTAAAGGCGTTTTTGTAATAAAAAAACTTAAATACAATTTAATCAATGTCATTATAACTTGACGTTAGAAATTTGTTAGTGGCGCGTTAATTTTACGTAGAAGCGTATACGGAGGCCGCTTTTAAATTCGCTTTCGAAAATAAAACACACCTCGCAGTCTTCTGGCAAATCGAACATTCGCTATTCCATTACCTAAAAATGCGCCTCGCTCGCCCATGGGAAATAAAAATGAGAGGTCGAGATCCGAACGAGCGGCGAATCCATTCGGCCAAACCTGATTGTTAAACAAATCTCTTATTTCATTAAACGCTTTGATTAGAGCTTTTGCATGTTTACCAGACCATGCATACAATCTGAATAAACTACAGATCACTGACTCTTGGCCCTTCTCTCTCTCTTCCCGTACATATTGATGTACTCTCCGGATGCGTTATTACGTTTTTTTTTTGTTTGACTTTACGCGAATTTTCCGAGACTACGGAAAATGGACTTTTTTCAAAATCGAAATTCACTTCGTTTAAAGCTGGATGCCTCGATGTCTACTTTAGTGAATTCGACGATTGTTATGGCAAAATAATTACTAACGAGAGTGGGTATTTTAAATAGAATTGAAGAATTCACAAAAATGTTCATATCTTTATACAGGGTGTTCGGAAACTGAGTTTGGAAACTTGGAGGAAAGATGCAACGCAGTAAAATAATGGTAGCAAGTCATGTAACAAAAATTCGAATTCGTAATATTTTCCGAGTTATTAATTTTTTTGACCGGAATAAGCTGACATTTTAATTTTTTTATTTAATTTTAATTATAAAAGTGTTTCAGACATCAGTCACTAGAGGGCACTTTACCAAGAACATTTTTTCTTATTTTCCATCTATTATATTTATTTAGAACAAATTGGCTTAAGCACAATCACAAATCCTGAAAAAGTGTTACTCTTGTTTTAAATGGCTAGTGTTATCATTTAGCCACTAATCGATTTTTTATTCTTGTCTCCAATTTTAACTGTAAATATGATCTTACCTAACAGGACTTTATGAAATTTGAAAAAGTCCCCCGAAAGAGTGAAACATATACCATTCTGACTATACTTTGAGAGACCTCGCCGACCAAACCGCGCAACAAGTACACCACCTTGAATAGCTTCTCACAAAGACCAATAATATGCTGCTCGAACGTCATTTTCGGATCAAGCAGAACCCCACGACAGTTCATATGTAATGAATTGTTGAATGTTGACTCGCGTAAAGAAAATATTATTTGTTGTGATTTTGATTCATTGAGGTTAATATATATTGTTTTTGCTGACTTGTGTAAACGTCGTTAACGTCCATAAATTATTATTACTATCTTTCTTAATTTTCAAATAATTTGTTCAATAAACCTACACTTGTAAACTAATTGCCGCAAGTTAAAGTTCTAGTCTTTTCTCGAAATTGGTCATATCTACTCTAGATGAATGTTTATGTATATCATAAGGAACTAGTGACGTTTTAAAGAAACTTGCACAGGCTACTGAAATACTAGTTACAAATTTTCGGAATCAATCGAACTGGCAGACATTTCGCCCATCATCCTGTTGAAAAAAGTTTCAGTTAATCTCTGGAAAAGCCAACAGGATGTTTGGCGAAAAGTTAGCTAGTTCGATTCATCAACAGCCGATGCAGAGGATTTGTAAACAGTATGAACTGGTGACTGTTTCCCATCATGAAATGGCAGAGCCTGCAGAGAAAATATTTTTATTCCATTCTTATCCACTTTACTAAAAACGTATTGCCGAAAAGTTTTTCCCACAAATAATTCCAGCTGTTTGTCGATTGGGCTATTTTTTCCCAGCTTAATGCTTTTTTACAAATTTCAAAAAGCTTTCAAATAGCTTTCGTCTCTAGAGTCCAAATTGTCATATAGCATAACTTAGTAGTTGCACTTTTCAGTCATATGTAACAAATCAACAATACTTTTATTTCGCAGATGTCGGTTAGTTTAGCTCTCCTTTCCCAGGAATAATTTTGGAATATCGAGTCTATATACAAATTTGTAGTTTGAACAACAATTCTGGATTCGTCCTGCGTCGGTTGTTGTTGATTCGAAGTTGCTAACGTTTCGCTAATCATCCTGTTGCCTTCTTTAGACCTGAAACTGGCATGTATTTTACTCTGTGTATATATTGTTTAAGGGGGGCAGGGCTAAATGAGGGGTATAAATATAGTGTCGTACTTAATTCCCTTAATTTAATTGAATAATTAAAAATTAGATCCACAAGATATTCTGGTTAGTTTCAGATATATTAAAATCCGAGAATCTGGAACCAAACCTTGTCACCTCCATTGAAAAATACTTGTCTGGAACATAATTTTCTTTATAACGGTAAAATTTGTGAACAAACGCCGGAAACCGTTATGGGTTCTCCATTATCCATTATATTTGTGGAAGCCTTTGAGAAGAAAGCTCTCGACATCTTCCATCTAAAACCAAAATTATGGAAACGCTACGTAGATGATAGTTTTGTTATTTGGCCTCATGGTCACTAATCCCTAGTAGATTTTCTTAGACCTTTAGACTCTATACACACTAACATACGATTTACCATTGAAATAGGAACTAATAACAACCTCCGATTCTTAGATATTCTTATCAATAGAAAATGAGACCCAATATTGGCTCATTATGTATACAGAAATCTTACGCACACAGACCGATACCTTAATGCATTGTCCGGCTCAGAAAACTCTCTCGTTTACAGAGCCGTAAAGCTATCTCGGCCCGAGTTACTGAACTTATAATTAAAAAAACAAAATACACTTCACCACAACCTTCTAGCAGCAATGAGTTCAAAAGCAAGCGAGCAAGCCACACTTGCCACTGTTGTATTTTTAAAACATCTCTGACCGTATATTAAAAGTTCTTAAGAAATATAAAGTGAACACCAGATTTAGAACTTGTCCAAAAATCTCTCAACATCTTCGATCCGTCAAAGACAAAAATCTATTTGGGATTCTAGGAGTTTATAGCATTGGAGAGACCGGACGAAAAATATCAACTTGGCTCAAAGAATATGAAAGAGCCTTATGGCTAAGACAAATAAACTAAGCGAAAATCACGAAACCGAACATAAAGCAGGTACAGAGTAAAATGCGAGCCAGTTTCAGTCAAGCACTGAGGAAGCCAACAGGATGATTGGAGAAACGTTAGCGAAACGTTCTCTAAATATCGGAAAAACCAATTTGCCAAAAATCAGGCAGCTGCCTTCAAGATACTTAAGCGACAGATTAATTAGCTTACCACTTATTTAAGAGAACGTTGAGCACAACCCAAAACCGGACTAAAACAATTCAAACCGCTTTTTCCGTACCGAATTGACATTTATCCGCGTCATCGAGAAGTAAATTTAAACATCGGTAAAAATTCGATTCGATTTACCGGCAAGTGTAAATTCACTTAAGCTTAATTGAAATTACCTATACATTAACGTCAGCCATCGGGTTCGAATCGCGAACCAAGTTCAACCGATCGCTGACTATTCAATCACCTTGGCAAAATGCAAATCCGCCCGGTTATCTGGCGGCGTATTTGAAATTCATCTCACATCTAATCAGCATCAGTTTCCGCAAACGCAAATCGGCCTTTACGGTAACATAACAGCTACTGTTACGTGTAATAAAATTTAAATTTACCAGGGACAATTACATTTGTTCAACGGCCGAACAATATTTGTATTAGATTAAGTCGACCGCATCTGCAGTGGAAGGCCAGCTGCGATTACACGAGGAAAGCGGAATCGGCACAATCGCAGTTTTCGCGAAAATTCAATAAATTTAAACGGATTAAATTACACAGATATAAGGAAATGATTGAGGATGTGAGGTGTTATTTCAAGACAAATTTTACATGTGTTAAGTGATTGTATAGCAGGTCATACATTTCCCTGGTCTATGGAAAGGCACGTTTTTGATGCAAGTTCCTAAAGTTCCCTGTCAATATGCTTCCAACTATCTCAAAGATCCTGCAAAGGGGATAAACTCACATTTATAACCCCAGCACTGCTATGCCACTTCTCTTCTTAAAGTGACAGATGACATTTTTTAAGCTGCAGTAATACGTATTCCTAAGATAACTTCCCCATTTAAAATCTCATATCTTCGCCCCATTTGCTTACTCTGGAATATCTAAAATATTGGCGAGGTTTATAGATGATCCACTTAATGATCACTTACGATTTGCGTAAATTTGATCATGTAACCCCACCACTCAAAGATTCTCAGAGGTTAAGTCTGTCTGAAAGCCTCAATATGTCTATGATAGACTAGTGAGGGGTAGTGATATTACATAACCGGGCAACCATTGCTTGTTCATCAACTTCTACATTCAAGTAGAAATTAAAAGAGTTGGCGAGATTAAGGAGAGGCTGAACCGGTTATTTTCTTTAAATTCTTTTATTGTTATCCTGGCTTTTTTCCAGTTTTTTTTTCACTTTTTTTAAGAATATATTTTTTTATATTCATCTCCGTTTGAGGCGGATTTGGGGGCTGCTGTTTGTTAGATTTATATATATATATATATATATATATATATATATATATATATATATATATATATATATATATATATATATATATATATATATATATATATATATATATATATATATATATATATATATATATATATATATATTAATTGAAATTAAAGATGTTTATTATTAATATATACCAATGAATCAATTCTAAGACAACTAGAAATCAAAACCGAACTTTCCATATCCCCAGAAGCTATCCAGGGAATTTTACTGAGATTAGCGCGGAAGCAGCAGCAATAAATAGTTTTATTTTTGTAAAGGCGAATTGAAATTATAGAATTTTTCTATTATTTTAAATCAATAAATCAATTCTAATACCATTAAGAATCAAAATCGGACTTTCCACTCATGTTAACGCATAGTATTTTGATTATTATATAGCAATCAATCAATTTTGGGAAAACTAGGTATGAAAACCCGACTTTCTACTTATGTGCTATTCAAAGATAAAGTATTTAAAGTAAAGGGAATTGAAATTAAAGAAGTGAGTTAAGTGAGTTATTATATTTGAACGAATCAATTTTAAGACATCAAGGAATCCAAACCGAATTTTTCACGCCACAAGAAGCTATCAAGAAAAGCACTGTATTTACTTTGTAAATATTTTATTTATTATTATTATTTATATTAATTAATCATTGATCATTACGTTATTAATGTGTAGTTTTATTATTATAAAAGTTAACTGAAATTAAAGAAGTTTACTATTATTTCATATCAATGAATTAATTCTGAGACCATTATGAATCAAAACCACACTTTCAATTCATGTCAACCAATCATAGTGAAAGTACTGTGAAGATGTTACCAGAAGCTATTAGGAGAATGTTAGTGAGACCAGGGCCCCATTTACTTGATGAATACTTTTGTTTATTATATTTATTAGTTTATTTTATTATTTTTTATTATTTATTTTATTTATTTATTTATTTAATTTTATTTCAATTTTATTATTTATTAGATGATTGACATTATTTCAAAAGCAAATGGAAATTAAACAATTTTACTATTATTATATAACAATGAATCAACTCTAATACAATTAGCAATAAAAACAGGACTTTTCAACAATGTAACCAGTATTTAAATTAGTTTCCTTACTTATCAGAACATCAGAAGCAGCAGCAAAAAAATAGTTTTTTTTTGTAAACATGAACTGAAATTATAAAATTTTACTATTATTTTAAATCAATAAATCAATTCTAAGACCATTCAGAATTAAAATAGGACTTTCCACTCATGTTAACAAATACTATTTAAAGTACTTTCAAAATATTATTATATAGCAATAAATCAATTATGGGAAAACTAGGTAAAAAAACAGACTTTCTGCTTAGGTGGTATTTAAATTTAAAGTATTGAAAGTAAAGGGAATAGAAATTCAAGAAGTGAATTATTATTATCTTTAAACGAATCAAGTCTAGGACAGCTAGGAATCCAAACCGGACTTTCCACTCCACAAGAAGCTATCAAGGAAAGCACCGTATTTACTTCATGAATATTTTATTTATTATTATTATTTATATTAATTAATCATTGATCATTGCGTTATTCATTTGTGAAGATGTTACCAGAAACTATTAGGGAAATGTTAGGGAGACCAGAACTCCATTTGCTTGATGACTACTTTTGTTAATTATAATCATTCAATCCATGATTGACGTTATTTGTAACTGTATTTTTCTAAAAGCGAAATTAAAGAAGTTAATTATTATTATATACCACTGAATCGATTGTGATACAATTAGCAATAAAACTCGGACTTTTCAATCTTGTCAACCAATAGTATTTTAAGCACTTTCTGTACTTATCGGAACATCAGAAGCAGTGGAGGAGTTGATCATATAAAAAATGAAAATCGATGAACCGATAGGAAGATCGAATATAAAGGATTAGGTTTAGGCCAAGATAAAATCATAACATACCATACGCTGGAAGGCAGAGAATTGAAAGTGATGGTCACTGAGTGTGAGTTTATTATCGCAGCATGCTTCAACAGTTGAAGCATGTTCAAACTTCATTATAGAACACGCTACATATATACGTAAACCATGTTTTCTTGTTTGTTTTGATCCGGTCGGTTTTTTACGCTAATTAAATAAATAAATTGCGCAAATCCGCATTTAAATACTCGTTAAATCCTATCAAGATTTGGCGCAACCCAATACGACCAAACGAAATTAATTTTAAACCCGGGCGTATGCATCGGATACCCGAGGATAATAAGAAAAAGAATAAAGGAGGCAAAGTGGCAAGAGATTACAACTTTTTTATGGGCCTGCTTAAATGGCTTCTGGCAAATAAGGAAAATGTGAATGGGGAGAGAAGACCGAAACATGTCGCAACGCCTCCGTCGCAAATTTCGTAGCCATTTTAAGGCGCGTTTACTAAGATAGGTCTTCCCCGGCTAAATGAGATTTATTGTAGTCATGTCACGATATTTTTTCCATACGCGGGAATGGCAATTCTATTAAAGAACCTCAAGTTATAAGGTGTATTTCGTGTGTGTTAGACGGCGAACGGTACGTTGAATTTTGTTGGGACACTTTGTATAGTATCCGGTAATACTTTATGATTGTTTGTTAATAATACTACACCTCTCTTTACTACAGAGTTCACCAAAACCATCGAGTCGCCTACGAGATATAAGAATGGTGAAAAGTGCATTTTTTAAAATGAAATACTCTGTGTATTATTAATATTCTTATTCTATACCTGTATTATTTTGGCATAATTCTTCTTTTAGATGGCCGACGAAGCAAGATTTTCAATCAAAAGAATGAACACTTTTGGTGTGCCGACATTCCTAAAAAGTTGAAATAGGTTTTGTTTGACAAAATAAAATGATTTTTTTTTAATTTACCTTCAAATATAAAGAACCGTCGTAAACCATTTTCTCAAGAATCTTGGCCTTCCGGAACTTCGGTAGCAGCTCACTGCCCTGAGGGAGAGTTACAAGAATTATACGAATTATTTAATGAACGTTGGTTTCGACGTTTGGGGAGATTGGCCGTCAAGCTGGCCCGATCTCACGCTATTCGATTTTCAGCTATGGGGTGCGTTAAAGACAAGCGTCTATTTGAAGGCGGTACAGAGCAAGGAAGAGTTAAGTCATCGGTTTGTATGTTGCTTTAACCAAATAGATCAATCGGGGATAAAGAAGGCTACTACCATCAGTGCACTTAACGGATTTTTGTGTTCAGGGATAGACAGAGCGGTAACGGAGCATTTGTAAACTTTGTAAGCGCTTTCGGCTGCGTACGGTGGAGCCGAACGTATTTCCGAACTTCAAGGCAAAACATCGATAAGAGTTCAATCTAAAAATCACATACGTCGCACGTCTTTATATATTTGAGTTCTTTTGAGTGTCAATTATTTTACTGGTTTGTTCGAATTATGTCAAGATTAAGAAACACACAATGATTTGTTTTTACAATTACTGAAGAGGTTGGAGTCAAAATATATTTTCTTAAATTTAAAAGTGGCTTGACTATCTAATTTAAGATTTGGTAATGTGTTGTTGTAAGTGTAAGACCACGTAGGGGTGCGGAGTTTCTATTTCATCTGCTTGTACAGCTTCCAAGTGCTTGTCCTCTCTCCTATACCCCTCCTCTATGGAGTAGCCAACAACATTTCTCGAATGCAATATTTTGATGTTCCACTATTATGTAATGGTTTTATGTTATGCAAAACCTTAAATTAGTTCGTGTTCCTGCAATATTGTAGTTTAATTTTCTGTGTTAATATTTGTTTTTATAGTTTCCGTCGTGATGTTTTTTTTGTGGGCAATTAAAAAATAATAAGAAAAATGCTACAACGTATGCGTTCAAATTATTTTATTAATTATTTTTTATTAAATAATTAATTTCTGGCCATAAAACAGCTGATGCATAAATAATTCTGTTAACTTTCTCACTAGTATAACATAATGTGCGACCCCCATTATGCATCTAAATTGAGTTCTAAAAACACCAATGCATTTTTCCTCAGTACTTCGAGTCTGTCGCAAGTAAAACAAATATATTTCTTTGGCCTCAAAGAAAGAAACAAATATAATTAAAAAATATATAAAAAGTAAAGTGCTGAATAGTGCAACTTTTTTATCATATTCATTCAAAGACAATGACGTTTGGACGTAATAGATCTAATGAAATTAAGCGTGTACTTACAGATTAACAATGCTATCTGGTTAGTTGTAAATCATGTCGGCTGGATATAATTAAGTCCCCCTGAGAGCAGCAAGCACTAGTCAGTTGTACTTCTTGGTTTATTTAATTAAATAGAATTTAAGTACTGTAATCTGTTACTGAAATATTGTTCTAATGATTACTCAATTCAATAAAATAAAATACGAAATAAATTATACTGATATTGAACCGTACTACCAACTGGCATACCATTCATGGTACCTAAAAAGAAAGATATCACTACAATACTAGAATTTCTTGAGATTTAGGAACTTAGCACATACATATTATTAGTTTTATTTGAGAGTTAGATTTTGGTTATTTATTTATTTGTACTGAAGTGGCTTTTACTTGATGAAAATCCATTTAAAATAGTTAAATAAGAACAAACGTTGTTCACATTTTCACGTGTTGATAAAGGCACGGTGTTGCCGAAACCGCTGTCATTAAAATATATTTATGTGAAAATCTGAACAACGTTTGTTCTTGTTTAACTATTTATTTATTTATTTATTTAGATACACTGTTCAACAGGATAAACCCAACTACAGAACAGGGACATAAGTAACAAATTTTTAAAAAAATGCAATGCAATAAAACAAAAAAAATATGCCACTCCTTAAAAAACATATTTTAACGTCACGTACAGAAGAAGAAAATACATCAAGCTGGAAACTTGCCGAGTTGAACAGATAGCACATTCTGGAGAAAGGAGAAGATTTTGAAATATAGGTACGCTGCGTAGAAAGGTAAAAGGTTTGATCTACTCCTAAGGTAACCCTAGAAACAGCAAAATTCAATTTCGATAAGAGGCCTAGACGAACAACCTGATTATGAATAATTTTGTACAAGAACACCACCGAGTGACAATCGCGGCGAAGTATTGCTTATATCAATTCGGGGATTCTTATTATCACGCCTGAAAGACAAGAGTTTCAGGAATTTTCGTTTTACAGATTCCAGCTTCCTTGAGTGGACTTGGTAAGACCTACTCCATATAATATCAAAGTATTCCAATTTAGATCTAACAAATGCATAGTACAGAGTCTTTAAAGTTTCTAAATCTGTTAAGTCTCGAGAGTTCCGTGCTATAAACCCGTAAATTTTATTCGCGGCAGACACAGCGGAGTCAATATGTGGAATGGAAGAAAGTTTAGGGTCAAAAGTGACACCTAGATCAACAAAGGTAGCTGAACGCTGAAGTACGATGTCATTGATTTGGTGATCATATCTCATAATATTACTTCTAAGTGAATAGGTCACCGCTTTAAGTATTTGGGAAGCTGGCTAAATGAAGAGTGGGACCCAGATGAAGAAATTAAGACAAGAATAGAGATAGCCAGGAGCACGTTTTTTAAATTAAAGTCGCTTCTCACAAGTAATGATCTTAACCTGAAAACACGCTGGAGAATAACACAATGCTATGTTTTGACTACCCTACTTTATGGTGCTGAGAGCTGGACTTTGAAGGTCTCCAGCATGCGAAGGGTGGAAGATTTTGAAATGTGGCTCTTTAGACGGATCCTTGAAATACCATGGACGGATCTTGCGACCAACGAAGATGTGCTAAGACGAATGAACAGAGAACGAGAATTACTAACCACTGTCAAGAGAAGGAAAGCCTCCTATTTTGGCCACGTTTTTATTACAGCTGATCATGGAAGGAAAGATAGAAGGCTGGGTAGAAAAAGATTTCCATGGTTGAAATACCTTCGAGATTGGTTCCATGTACGTGATGCCGTAAATCTAATACGCATGACTGAAGATCGCGAGGAATTCCAAAGGATGATTGCCAACCTTCACTAGAATACGCTTTACATTCAATGACAGGTTTTAGCAGTCCTGAATACTATCAATTTTGCAGAACAGCTTTAAATCAACAGGGTATAACAAGAAATCAACATCAACACTTTCGACAATGTTATTAATAAAAATATTAAATAGAAGGGGTCTAAATTGCTGCTTTGAGGAACACCTGATGTTGCGACATATTCTATAGACTTGAGTCCACCAAATATAACAAACTGGTGCCGAGCTTTTAGACAAGATTAAAACAAATTCCATAATGATTTAACTTAGAACTAAAGATGCCATCTGCCTTCGAAAGATTGGTATAGACAACATCAGTTTGAGATCGCAGTCTAGATGTTCAGCTATAACTTGAGCGATATTTTCCAGATTAGTGATGGTAGACCGCCCTTTCATAAAACCATGTTGCTTTTATTTTATATAGATTTTTAAATGATTGTATAATCTATTGCAGAGGAGTATTGCAAAAACCTTAGAAAAATTGCAAAGTAATGAAATGGGACCAAAATTACTGATATCTAAATTGTCAACTTTTTTTGTACATGGGTCTAGCTCTGCATAAATTCCAGATATCAGGCACAATGCAAGATTTAAGGCATGTATTCAGTAGAACCGTAAGCGGTAGGGCACTTCACATTCTTGAAAAGGTGTAAAATGAAGAACTTGCATACTATCGCTATTACTAAATGTAAAATTTAGAGTTATATGGAAATTGGTTTTCCGCAAATTATATTCATTACAAGGTAATGTCGGAAAATTACGTTGTACGTTATGAAGATCTACTAAAAGAAAAACCTAGTGGACTTGTTACGTTTTTGGTACAACACTGTTGACCAGCCGAATTTAAAGTGTTTTGTAATAAATAGTATAGTATGAAACAAGTGCGGTAAACGGCATTTGACTCACGAGTTTATTTGACACGAGCGCAGCGAGTTTTTAATAAACGAGTGTGTTGCAAACTATACTTTTGCTACGACCGTTAGTTTTTGGGTACACTTTCGCAAAACAACACGAATACGTTCCCTGACATGACCGTTAGAATAAACAAACGTCAAAATTCAATGCGTCGGAAATATCTCCGAAAACATCCGATTGCTCCCAAGCCCGTGTGGTAAAATCCCGGAAATGTCCGAAGTGGCTCGGATCCGTGGGAAACGAAACTGACGTGGTGAAATGACAGTTCCCTCACACTAGATCGGTGTGTAATTAGATATTTTACAGGCGGGAGTAGAAAACATTATTTCCATAATCACTTTTTATTATTTTGAAATAAATTTACGAGAGCAATGTTTCTAAAATAATATTTTCGTTAATGAAGCAGAATCGAATTTAATCCTCTCGGTTCGACAACTACCTCTTAACTAAACCTATGGTAAACCCAAAAAAACATCACATAATAGGATCCTGCCCTCTCTGTCTTTTATTGCCTGAGACGCCGATACATTTTACAATCGGCAAAAGAACAAAGCAGCGCCACTTTGTAAAGGGGTCCGTACGGATATGACGTAATACCATAAACATTCTAAAATTGGTTTATATTGCCCCGCCCACTCGTCATATATCTATCGTTATAACGAGAGTTCTTCTTTCTAGGTAACCAACGTCGAATTCTAGTGATCGTTTAACCGCAGGCAAGTTGCCAAACGTCAAGCCTAACCTAATTACAACTCTTGACGAAAAATTATATCCTGTGATCTTCCGACCAAAGACAAACAACCGTTAATATATCCTTTGTTTTGAATCCCATCAGGCGTAACAGAGGTAGTTATTCCGGGATTCAAATTTCGAAACGCGAGGATCCAATGTGAACAAAGAGATTTAAAGCAAACATCCCGACGAATAGTATCCAATTAAAGTTTTCTGAAATAATTTTAATAACCCGCGTACATCAACGTCAGTTTTGAGGAAGAGCCTGCCGCATTTTTTCTTTAGCGCGCGTTCTAAATAATATTATTCAGTTACCACGCTAATGGGTTATACATATATGTCCTTTGATGTCGAAAGCGTGGTGTGTTTGTCTTCTGCTTTAGATAAACACGACTCCGTGTCAAGTCCGTATTGAGTCGGGTCGACACATTTCCCTCGGCTTTGTGCGAGATTTATTTTTGGGATATTTGTAAAAGAACTTTTAAACGGCGCGCATGTTTTTTTAATTTCGATGCATTTGTCCGACAATTCACACCAAAAATCAAGGGAACCGACAAGTCCTTAATATTGACGTGCCTACATAAGGTAAGGCGGGGTAAGAGCATTTTTCGGGCAAGTGCAGTATTTTCAATTTTTATTCAAGTTTCGTAGCGAATAGTGCTGCCATCTATGAAGACTGTCTCTAAATAATCCGCCCAACATAACCCCATCGCTACTGGCCATTTGTGTCTTCCGTTGTGTTAGTGACACGTTCCTCAATTTAATTAATTTATACTCGAGTTCGGAATTTTTTTAATTAATGATTTGTCTAGTCTAAGAGGCTGTTTTTTTGATATGATGCACTTGCCCCATCAATTTTCTTTAGTGGGACAGGCGCAGCCAAAATTTTTTTAGCATCCAACATGGTGCAAAATTTTATCCGTAAAAGTAAACGAGGAGCAGGATATTCTGCTGAAGTTAGTCGTGAATTATGTGAGAAATGGTACTATGACAGCATACGGCGCAAGCGCGGTATACAATATCCCTATAAATATAATTAGAGATCATGTTAAAGGTCGAAGGAGCCAAAAGAGCAGTACATACGGCCGAAAAAAAGACCTTAGTTATGAACAAGAGAAATCATTGGCTGATGGGGAATCGGTTTAATCAGAAAAGAGCTGTTACAGTTGGTAGGGGAATATGTTCAAATAAATCACTCAAATAAAGACTGATTTTTAAACTTCAAACGTCGACACAATCTATCGATTAAAACACAACAAAGTGTTGAATTTGCCAGAAAAAAGAACATGGATCCATTTTTGATTAACGAATACTTTTACTTATTTGAAAAAACCATAAAGGAGCTTGCATTGGAAAACAGACCTTGTCAGATTTGGAACATGGAAGAAAGCAGTTTTTGCTCCGAACCGTCTAAGACTAAAATTGTTGGGCAAAGAGGACTTGCATCAACCCGTACGACGAGTGGGCCCGGTAAACAAAACACTAGAATTTTAATGTGCTGCAGTGCAAGTGGAAGGAAGGCTCCACCTCTAATAATTTTTAAGGGGAAACATGTATGAAACCAGTGGGTAGCACCAGTTGTAACCGAATTCCAAAATACTATATACGCAGCCACTCCAAATGGCTGGATGGAGACAAATGAATGTCCAGTATTAGTTATACATGATGGGCACGACACACATTTAAGTGTTGATCTTATTCAAATTGCCATTGCAAACAACATAACTATATTGAAACTACCTCCACATACGAGTCATTTATTGCAGCCTGTAGACTTGAGTGTATTTAAATCATTAAAAAGTCATTGAGACGATAAGTTAGTGGAGTGGCGAGTGGTAATGCGTAGGCATTAAAATGACCAAGAGTATTTTTTCCAAGTTCATCGGCGACATATGGACCGAAACAAAACCTGAAATATTAACAAATAGTTTCACTAAAGTCGGCATTTGTCCAGTAAATCGGAATGTAATCCCTCTAGACATTTATGATCCGACTGCATTAAAAAAATAGGAAGCTTTGCAAATAGAGAGTGTCAGTGACCAACCATTAACATCCTCACAAAGTCAGGGCGACTCTAATGGCCCTATAATTCCAACGGCTCCACAAATTCCATAAAATAATTGGGTTTCTTTGGCCTCCACCATAAAAGAACAAGATGAACATATTTTAAATGAAAGTGAAAATCATAGAAAAGCTCAAGGCAGTAGTAACATTTTGCCTCATAATAAGGTCGGATTTGAAGAACTCTTGCTGAAATCGTTGAAACGAGATCAGGTTCCCTCAAAGAAACCCATAAAACGTGTTTGTATAGGGGCAGAAGTAGTAGTAGTAACAAACGAAGATGCCGCTGATAAAAGTGACTCGGAAGAAAGCAATCTTAAATCTTGGAAAAGCGATCAAAGTGAGAATAGAATAATAAATGAGGATTTTCAAGTTGACCAAACCATATCATTATTTATTGAAGAGAATTTTTCTACTACTCGGGAAACCGATTCTAATAAAATCCAAAACGGAGACTTTGTATTAGCTAACTTTTTTGGGAAAAATAAAGTTACAAATACGTGTGTCTAATAACAGAAGTTTCTGATGATGAAGCTGAAGTTACATGTTTACGTAAAATGCGAAAACCATGGGAATTCAGGCTCGAAGAAAAATACAAATGTTCAGTTTTATTATCCGATATTATTCAAAAACTAGAACAACCCAAACTGGTACCACATGGCGAAAATCAAAAGTATATTTTCCCAAGTGCTGTAGACGTATCTGAACAGTAGAATGAGGAGAAAGATTTTTCATTAACTAAAGCTACTCCAGTAGCTGCAGTTTATAAAAAATGTATTTATTTAAGTTACTTACCCATGTTTTGTCACACTTTCATATGTTGATTTTCCCAAGATTTTCTTAAGGTGGTGCCTTTTCAAACATTTTTCTGTTAATTTTAAATTTAAGTTTAAAAAGTTTATAACTCCTGTATTTTCTTTTTGGTCAGTTTTGTGTTAATTTTATTTGAAAGAAAACATTTCTTGCCTCGTTTATAGTTCGGCACATTTATGCTAAAATATTGAAGAAAACGCACTTGCCCCCAATCATGGGCAAGTGCGCACTTGGCACCAAAAAGTTAAAAATTTTAGTATTTAGAAAATGCTTAACTTTTTCAAATTTTTATTGACGTGGGTCAAGAAACCATACTATAGCGAAAAATTCATATATTCATTTTTTGGTGCGCTCTTATCCCACCTTATTTTATACATGTTTCTTAGGTGTTGAAAACGACCACCATTAACTTCTCAACAATACGCTAATCGCTTTAAAAATCCTTCCAAAACACGTTATTCAGGACATTTTCATTTCATTAATATGCATTTTTTCGTATCTAATAGTAAAAGTTTGTGGTTTTTCATGATACGCTTTCGATTTTAAACATTGCCAGAGCAAAACATCTTATCTGCTTTGAAAATTTGTCGCAAATCCAGTCTTCCTTTACTTCGAAAAAATTTCATCATACCCGTCAAGAAATAGACCAAATCGATAAGGCTCTTCTGTCTCTATATCTTAAAATTGTTTCCATCTTGTCTCCATCCGAGTTGTATACCCTTTTAAGTATGCTTCACGACAAATCTTGGTTTATGTCTACCCAAAAGCACATTCAAAAATTTGGAAAACGTCAACACTAGTGAAATCAACTTTCTGAGACGGAAAACTTAGTTCCAACTTCATCCTTCCCTCACGTATTATCCCAAAAGGAGACTCCAAAAATCCAAAGCTCATAAATCTAATATTCTAAAGCATAAACGCATTGCTCTAAATTTTTTAACATCTCCCGACATCGTAGTTCTACAACCAGATAAATGAAATTTTATATAGTTACAGACGAATCCCATCGTCAACTTAAAAAAGATCAGTTATTAAGGCATTCTCTCTATGAAAGTCCGTGAAAAACTCTGTCGCTTCTCATAAGTCGAAAATTTCTCAATGGACTCCCTAAGATTCACAAACCAAGTTTACCCCTTCGACCTATTGTCAGCACCATTGGTTCTTAAAACCCTTTACAGGGAAACTTTCACGCTTTCAATCACTTTATCGAACAATTAAAAAGCTTGTCTGGAGCATATTTTTTTTACGGTCAAATTTACGAAAAGATGACAGGAATAGCTACAGGTTCTCCTTTATCACCAGTCATCCAAAATACATTTACGAAAACCTTTGAGGTTAAAGTCCTCGATACTTTCCATTTAAAACCAAAATTATAGAATCGCTACGTTGATGGTCAAGAATCCCTACGAGCCTTTCTTAGCCATTTAAACTCAATACATCCTAACATAGGTTTTACCAATGAATTAGAAACTAATAATAATTTCCTATTGTTAGATATTCTTATCACTAGAAAATCAGACCTAAAATTGTGTCATTCTCTTTACAGAAAACCTGCGCACACAGACCGATACCTTATTGCATTGTCACATTACCATCCGACCCAAAAATCATCGGTTATCAACTATCTTGTCTACAGGGTCGTAAAAATATATCAAATTAAGTCACAGAAGTAAAACGCCTTACATATCGTTTTCTCTCTAATAGTTTCCACAACCTTTGAAGTCAATGAGTCCGAAAGCAACCCCACACTTGCCCAAAAATCTAGCAACATCTTCAGTAGTTTACATTGGCAAAACAGGACGAAAAAGATCAACTTGAGACTGCGATAGATAAACCCATTAGCAGTTACTGGACACAATTATGAAACTGGACCTCAAATTCGATATTCGATAAAACTAAAACCTGCATCGAGAGAACTCCATCGAAATTTGTAAGCAACCAAATAACATCCACCGTAACTCAGCTCTTCACCTTTCACCAATATGGGAATCAGTCATTCGAGACGGTGTTTATGCCCCTTCTTTCGCACCGCCCCCCTCAAACAATGTATAAGCAAGTACAAAGTATAATGCGAGCTCCAAATAAGCCAACAGGTTGATTGGTGAAACGTCAGCAAATTTGATTTATAAATAACCGACGCAGGAGGTGTTCAGAAGATGTGTAAATAGTATTGTAATGAAAATTTTGGATTTCAGTTATTATCTCGTAGAAGCAGAGTGGGTCATAATTTTAGGTTTCATTAAAACTTGATGTAATAACATCCGGTTTGATTGTTTGATTAGGTATAGATAGATTCATAGAGTTATATAATTACGCAATATTTGAAAGTATCTCTATTTTGTGTGTGTGTGTGTAGATTATTGGTAAACCATGGATTATGTATTTCTGTTATCTTAATTAGCCTCTATTGAGCATTCTTTTTACAAACCTTCTGGATTCCTCCTGCGTGGGTTTATGCTGAGTCGAACTTGCTGACGTTTCGCCAATCATCCTGTTAGTTTCTTCAGAGCTTGACTGAAACTGAAACGTCAGCAAGTTCGACCCAGCAAAAACCGACGTAGGAGGAATCCCGAAGATTTGTAAAAAGTATTACAGAAGCCTGTAGAAGTTTCTTTGAAAAATTAGAGTATTCTTAGATAGAGTGGTACTTAAGAGTTTAAAAAAATCACTTTGTCGTCTACATCATTAATGTTGATGTTGATCAAAGGACATCAAATTAAAATCGCCTGGTTAGTATTGAAAATCAAAATTTTTCGAAATCTCTCACGATATGAAAGCTTCTTCTACATGTCATATGAACATCGGAGTAGGTACATTCGTGGTCGGCCGAAATGACTTCAGATTTCGTCAAAATTTAAATGAAATTCTCCTCGAAAGTATTAAGAAAGCTATTTAAAAAGAAGTCTGTATGCTCTGCAGATTCCTACTTAATCTTTCTTAAGCTTAAAATTTATCCGGATCAAGAAGGCTCAAGAAGTGAAATGTGACTAGAGCCTCTCACATACACCTCTTTGTGACCCTAACCGGACAATAACCGTTAATGGAAATAAATGATCTATGAAGCCAGTTTATGAAGTACCAGAACTACCTGTTTGCCATCTGTATCGATGCATACAGTTTTACGAGGAAAGTGCTAGACTAAGACATTCCACAAATGAAGATGGAAGCAAGGAGTAGTGTTCCGACTACAGATACATTAAAATGATGTTATTCAAATACAATTAACGGTCTCGGTGGCTGTTGAGTCGAACTTGCTAACTTTCGCCAATCAAGTTTCTGAACAAGTTTCTGAGAACAAGCTTTGAAGACTTATTTCTATTAACGGTTAGCGTCTGGACGCAGGAGGAATCCGGAAGTTTGGTAAATAGTATTACAGTAGCCTGTGGGAGTTTCTTTGAAAAAAAAGTTATTCAAAGTTGCTTACCTAATGTATTACGTAAACTAATACTGTTAATAATATCCCATATCAATCCAATTTAAAAATATTTTAAGAATGTTAACTATTATTTGAATAGTAGGTAGGTACAACGATCTAGCAGTTAAGGATATCAGATCGCGTATATTTTAGTACAGCCTGCAACAATAAAAGGATTGATTTTTTTTCGCGTTTTGGTTATAGCACGGCGTCTCCTTCATAAGTTTCACCGCCGTAAATAAAATAGTTGAGATTTTCACACTCTAAGGGAGACTTTTGAAGACGCTGCGAATCCGAAAGCGAAACAGCGCAAGGGAGAATGTAAATATCATTTGTTACTTTGCTTTGTGGTGTTTTTTAAACTGTAAAAGATTTGCTGGAAGCTACTCCGCGCCGCGCTGAACATAAAAGGAACGAAAATTCGCTAACGTAAAATAGCTGGTTGAAGGTGTGATATAAAAAAAAGTTTTGCGAGATGCGACCTCAATTTCTACGCACGAAAGGCGCGAGACAAATTATCTCAGTCGAATTTAGTGCAGTAAAAGTGGGTTTCGTATTTTTTCTAATAATTTCAAAAAAGTTATTATATCGATTATTTCAGTTTCCGATTTAATTGCGAATGCATTTTAAAGAAGTAACCATATTTTGAACAATGCCCCTTTTCACCTCCTTGATCCATAGTAATCTTTGTATAGTGAAGGGAAACATAAGAATCATCCATTAGAAAATTCTTCTTTTTCTTCTTGTTCAGGTGTTGTCTTCTAAAGAAGGTTGGCTATAATTTTGGCTATGGTAGCACAGCTGATTGTAGATTGAGGAGAAAAACCGTACATGTCCGTGACTTGTCGCATAATATCCAGAGTTGGAAAATTTACTTAAATTACAAATTCTATTTGAAATATTTTAACGAAAACTTCGCTTTGGAAGGCCACAGGTTGATGTATAATCGTAGTGCGGAAGATATGGAACGATCCTTGAGGATGTTAACCTTAACGATAACGCAAAAGGAGTAGTTGCGGCGGAAATAGTGGTTCATAAAAGGTGGACAAAGAAATTTTATAATAAGGTTAAAGAAGTGCAAAACCTGTGCACCCAACGACCAGAAGTAATGGGACTAGCTTTTGATTATAAGCAGAATATGCCACTACCACATATTCCAGCCCAAAAAATATTTTATTTTAGGCAGTTTTGGGTATTTGCATTCCAAATACACAATCTTAACGAGAATACTAGTCATTTTTATACTTACCATGAAGGTGAATGTTAGAAGTGACCTAATGAAGTGTGCACATTCCTGAATGATTACATAAGGAATCATATACCCCATGATATCACTGAACTGCATGTATTTTCCGATGGATGAGCAGGGCCAAACCGAAAGCAAACAATGGTTCGTGTTCCCCGTAGGCAACCAAGAGGCTCAACATCACTACTTTCCAGTAAGAGGACATTCGTTTCTGCCCTGCGATCGAGATTTAGAATGTGCAAAACGAAATTTCAGAATACACGACAGATTTTACACTCCAGAAGAGTATGAGAATTTAATATTGGCTTCCAGAAATAGGCAACCATTTAGTGTGAAGCGAATGCGACACACTGACATTACCAGTTCCAATAAGGAAAGGTTTGCTGTATCAAATTATCGTTAGTTCCTGAATGAAAGTGCTAATCCAGGATATGTTAAAATCTGGGAGTATATATATTAGGTTTACATTCCCATACTTATAGATTACTCAAAGAACATAAGAGCAGCCCACCTCTGCCCAATAATAAGGCATATCAAGGACCTACACCAATTAACCAAAAAAGAAATAGTGGACAGCAAGAAGGTAATGAGGTATACCCACGGTGAGGTCTTGGAATTTTATTCACATCATGGAATACCACCAATGCTGAAAATGATGATGGAGATGTCTGTGTTGATAAAGTATTTTTTCTTTTTCCCGAATAAACACTAAAAAAAATCAAGAAATATTCATTAGCTTTTTTTAATATAGGGAGTTGAGTTAAAAAACCATACAAGCCCATCTCCTCTTTTTATCAGCTTTTCGTAGTGCATTTTATTTTTTGAAAAACTACCATTAAAAATACATTGCAAACCACGAGACCTAAAACTTTTCTATGCAAGCCGAAATCATATGTCGACTAGTTTCAATGTTAAAAGGTTTAAATTGAAACATCTTATCATGATTATTTTTGCCGTTAATGCCAGAATTTTCAAAAATTAAAAAAAAAATTATTCTAATCTATTTTATGTTACTTGTTTGGCTCATGGTATCAATAAGGTGGCAGAATATATAAGAACACCAGTTTCCATGGCTAAATGATTCAATTAATCAAGTAAAAAAAAGTATTTCTAAAAGCACCTTTACGAGTTCCAAAAACATTCCAACATTTTTATGTGTTGTACTTAATCAAGAGCTTTTTCGCAATCTATGAATCTATTCAAGTCAATGCATCTCTGATTCAAAACCCGAATACTAAAAAGAATATCTCTTGTTCCAGATACATTTTTAAATCCAAATTGGGTTTGGAGCTGGTGTTATTCGTATTTTTTTATTTATTCGGTTATGAATTATGTTAAGGATTATGGCTCATGAGAAGAAAAGAAAACAATACGTCAATTACCTACGCCTTTTCTTGTACCTGCTTTCAAGGATTATATTTTTATTTCATATGTCCTATCATGCTTTACACTTTTCTTTTCAATTAACAAATCTTGCTGATGTTCATAAATATATTCATGAAATTAAATTAAAAGCCACTGGGTTGACGAAATCTCTCTACTTATGCCTAAATATTGCAGTCCTTTCAATGATAAGTATGTCACTCACATTATTAATTCTTCCATAGAACTAGACTATTATCCAAAAAGCTGGAAAATGTCACTTGGAAAACCATTAGCTAAAAATAATGCCCCGACAAGTTTCAATGACGTAAGAATAGTAAGTATATTACCGGCACTATCAAAAATATACGAAAAAGTTCTTTATAATCAAATGTATACCTATGTAATGGATAATAGAATAGTACCACAAAGTCAGTGAGGTTTTAAACGAAAGTCAAGTACTGCGAATGCTCTATACTCTTGGATTTTTGGAAGGTATTCGATACGGTGAACCATGGCCTATTAATTTCCAAGCTGAATTTCTATCTCTAATTCAAGCGAGTTGATTCAATCGTATTTTTCAAATCGATACCAGAAAATATACTGTAATAGCATATATTCGAAAGAAATTGAAATTTTCTCTGGGGTGCCGCAAGGTTCCATTTTGGGGCCGTTATTTTTTTTGATTTACACGTCTGACATTTTAAAATCTTTAAATGTTTGCAAAGTTCAGGTATATGCCGACGATACTTAATTGTATTGCTGTTTTGATTTTAATAGTATCATGGTATAATCAGAGGTATTTATAAATCATGATCTTAACAGGATTAGTGAACTTTCTCGTGCCCATAATTTAAAGCTAAACCCATCAAAATCGCATTTAAGTATATTTGGAAATAAAAATAAAGTTAAACTGCTTATACAAAATATTAATATAATGTTAGATAAAATTGAACTTTCCATTGTCGAAAATTTTGGGGGTGATTATAGATCGTGATCTAATATTTCGTGAACATATAAAAAATATCTTTCAAAAGGCATATTTTTCACTACAAATATTATATAGTAACAGGCATATTTTAAATTTTAGACTAAGGAAACAATCACTTGTTCTCTCACATTTTAACTACTGTGATGTAGTGTATGGTTTTTTATTGATAACGAGTGTAAGTAGTAGTAGTAGTAGTAATAATATTTATTTAGCACTTGGATATTTACATAAGCAAGTAAAATTTACATAAACAAAACTATAAACTTCGCAAATACCCCGTAAGTCTCTTCTTGAACACTGTTGGGCAAGGCGCACCCTTAATATTATCCGGCAGTTCATTAAAATTACAAACACCATCGTAGAATAGAGTTTTCTGTAAATCTGTTGTTTGTACCATAGAAACATTGAAGTGCTGATTGGAACGTATATTATATTGATAAAAGTTTGACCTTTTTTTAACCATAATTTAAGATATCCTGATTGATGATCGTGCGCAATTCCATAAACCAACATTAAACTTGCTGTTCTAAGGAACTGCCCGACATTTAGCCAATTTAGCTGGTCCAACATACTCTTTATAGGAGTATATCTATCACAGTTCAGGATGATTCTCATAACCCTATTTTGTTCTAACTGTAACTTATTTAAAATCTTCTTTTGTACAAGATATAAGCAATGAACAAACATATGAAAAATGAGACAAAATTATACTATTATACACTAATATCCTAGTCCACTGCGACAAAAACCGCGATACACGGTTAAAAAACCCTATTTTCTTACCAATTTTTTTGCATAGATATTCAACATGATTACTAAAGCATAATTGCATATTTAATTTCGGAAATAAACTCAATTTTATTACCCTGTATATCCACAGAATACCCCGACTTATAAAATTTTTGACAGTTAACCTTATTCAAAGGTTGCAGAATGCTTGTGTTCGTTTTATTATGGGTCTTCGAAAATATGACCATATATCTGCTGCATATCGCTTACTCCTAGGAGTACTATCCATTCTGTGAATGTAAGATACAGGTACAGACTAACGATGCCACATTATCAGAGCGCCTTGTTTCGTAGATCTTTCACATTCAACGCAATTCGTGTTTATAATTCTTTGTCAGAGGAATTCAGTAACTTAAATTTATATTCATTTAAAAAAAAGGTACAAAGATCATTCGTTGCGAATACAATTTTCCTGGTGATGTTGATAATTATGTTATAAGCAAGGGATTATATGGGATTTTCAAATTCTTTATCTTCAATTGCATCTTCTATAGTGTGTAATAGGGTTTTGTTGTTCTTCCGATTTCGTAGGTATTTTTCATATTTTATTTGTTGTTCGTCCATTTTTATTTCAATAAATAGTGCGCAAGTTATTAATTATGTATAGTATAGTAGCTATTTAAAGCTAGACGCCGTCGCTTTTGAGCTATCTGTTTACTTTTCGTTGAAAAATATTAATATTCTGTATTGTTTTTTTTTTGTTATAGTAAAGACTATTTATTATTATTATAAATAAAATGCCGGGTGGAAGTGAGGTACTTATGAGGCACCCCGTATAATAGAAACTATTGCATTTAAATTTATTCTATTAAATAAACTCTTATGACCACATAAAGAATCCTGTAGCAGTGAGATATGTGAGATTTTTTTGCCTTATTTTCTTCTTTTTTACGTAACGAATCAAAAAAAAAAGAGGAGAATGTTCGTCAACGAAAATAAAGGCATTGTGCTGATTAAAAGAGAAATTTACAATTTCAAACTTTTTTAATAATTAAAACTTTTTGCCGCTGCTTTATTGCCCTTAAAACGAGGAAGCAGAGACTTCGGAAAAACTTCCATAAAATAAACGTTTTATTGTGCTAATTTACATTTGACAATTTTATAGGTATGTTTTCATATTAAAACTTTAACTGCGGAAAGGAGGAAAAACTTCGGGTGTAAAGTGGAACTTTGCGTTTCGATTGTTTTTCAAACTTTGGGACCCGCGTTGGAAAAACTTTGCCTTTGTTCTACTTTTCCTAACTAACCCACACAGCCCACTTACTAATAAATTATGAATATTTCTTGAATGATATATTATCACGGCCTAACTCAGCAATGACCGGGTCTACAAAACCACTTGATTTTATTGACTTCTCGACGTAAGCGCAAATAGATCCAGGATTCAAAATCATACTTTGAGAAACTCGAGTCCATAGGCAAATCACCTAGACCAGCGCATCGCCAGCCTGGTGACTTGTAATCGCGAGCATATCGGGAGGTGTTAAGTATGACTTACAGAATTGGCAGTATTTTTTACAGACTTCTTCTTCCTTAAGAGCCGTGCCCATTGGCGATTAGTCGCACGATCTTCACTTTGTCCGCATTAAGAACCTCCCTTTCTTTATTCACACGCCGCAGAATCGCTTCATTTGTCGCTCTGTTCACTAATGACATATTTAACATTCTTCGGTAAAACCACTTTTTGCAATGTTATAAGCGCAAACCTCCGTGTTGTCTATTTCTCGTGAAATCGGCAAGAAATGCAATCGATACCTGAATAATTGAGGAAGCTCGAATGATTACAATTAGCAGGAATAATAAATTCTCGAAGACATTAATAAGATGTCCCAGAAAGAAACGCACAACTGAGACCCTGGTAGGCATGAGTAGGCCAAACCTGAAAACCTTGATTGGGATGTATAGTGGACTCTGCATCCTGAGACACCATATTCTCAAAATCGACATTTCCGATGATGATGAGTGCAGGATGTGCATGGAGGATGAAAATCTGAAGGGCATAACCACCGTACAAATGAATGGAATTCTTACGAGGGCTGAACATGATGGGGTGATATAAAATTGGAACTGTATTGCAAAATATCGATTAGATTATTTTATTATAACCATATTCAAGTCCTTAACTTTTTGATGCCTGATTTTATGCAGCCATTGCTAAGATAAAGATTGGTTGCCGTCATTGATATTGGACAATAAATAAAGGTAAGCAATATAGTGCTAAACTTTATAATTTGTTCTCCATCATAGAAGTAACTAGTTTGTTGTGTTATCTTACTTTTTGTGTAGGAATATATTTTTTTCCTTTTCTTTTAGCATTTTTTTTCCATATTCACCTTTTTCTAGTTTAATGATCTCAGGGATAACCGCATATCCAGCCATATTATTAACGAGTTGTATAGGAAAAAGGAATGAAACCTCAAAATTATACAAGTTGTTGTAGTTCATCTTCAACAAGAAATAAAGGCAAAGACTAATTCAAAATCGCCCTGCTGAGAAGTAACTAGTTTGTCTAATGTTTGTCTAATGTCTCATCAGTTTACTTTACATGTGCATTTTTTGAAGACACCAATAAATCTCATCTTATCAACAGCCCCGACTTAACTTTAAAGGATTTTTTCTTCTGGGGACACATAAAAAATCATGTGCACAGAACTCCTTGAAATAATGCCGTGGAACTTCGGCAAAGGATTTCAGAGGCAGTCAATCAGTTACGAGACAATCCGCAAATAAATGCAAAGCATCATAAAATTAGAGTGTATGAGAAATGTGTTCAGGAAAATGGTGGTCACATACGGCACTATTTAGAATAGTTAAAGAATTTTATACTTTAGTGTCTTGTAATTTTTAGTGTTTTTAGTGTATTTTAATCTGTAAATAATTATTGTTGTTACAGTCAGCCCTAATTGACTTGAAATTATATAAAAATTTCCTATTTTTGCCCATTTGTCAAAAAAAGTGGCCTAAAATATATAGTGTGTCACATCAGATATTCTATGAAACACATATACAGGGTGTTCCACTTAAAAAAATATGATGTATGTTTATATGTCAGAAAAATAATAGTATTTTGTTTTATACGTCACTTGGAACAAAACTTCTCTACTAAAGCTACATTTTGTTTTTTAGTCTACCTTGATGCATGTAAATAAAACAAAGATGGTTACCTCAAAAGGATTTTCGGGAAATTACCTCGTGTTTTATTCGATAAAACTTAAGATGCGATAATTGAAAGCGGCAGGAATCTTTAGTCAAGCTTTAAATTAAATCTTAATTAAAATCAGTACATACATTTTTGGCAAGGTTTGGTTTATAATGACTCATTGGAAGATGATCGCATCTCACAAGAGTAGAGGTTTTTTGTTTTGTCTACTAATACAAATTATTGGTTCCATTTGGATAAGCTATACCGTCCGTTGATTCGAATCTTAAACAAGTGAAACCTGCAGTGCATGTGAAGCAAACAGTTCACCATCTAACGAGATTGCCCATAATACGCAGGAAACTAGCGCGAGTCCTATTATTTAAAACTGAAGATGCGATAATTGTCCACTTTTGTTCGTGGCATATCAAAAGTGGCAGCAATCTTTAGTCGAGCTTTAAACTTTCCCATTGTCATGCTAAATCATCTTCCGTTTAACTACAAGTTCGCGGGAAAACTTGAAAGTCAAATTTATTCATTCACTTACTCTTTATATTCTGATTTTACCCTGACATAAACCTCGAAGTGCCAGAGAAATTTCTATACCAAGATAGATAGGAAGAGCCACTAAGCATTTAGAGTGCTTGTTTTACTTTAATGTTCGTTTCGGATTTGTGTTTTTATTATTCCCCTACTTCGCGTATACAGAAGGCGAACACAATCAGATCGCATCGCTGATTTGCATACAAAATAGTCGAACATAAACATATAGTTTGGTTATTTTACTATACGCTGTAAGATATCGAATCATTGACGCTATCGCGCGCTGTAAACGATTCACTTAACAAAATTGGATTTCCCCATTAAATTTGTTTATTTATTTTGCAAATTCACTAATTTAAATAATAATAAACAATTAGAAAACTGATTGACAGGATCACTTAGGAATAACGAGGAGAAAATAACAATAACGATATAGTAATGTGAATGAGAAAGAATATATACAGGGCGCATAAAAAACACGGGGCAATATTTAGGGGGCGACTCCTCAGATCGTTATTATAATGGTTCCCATAAATGTCGGTATGAAGTTTAATTATGTTTTTAAATTAATTTCCCACGGATTTAATTTTATATTTTACTAATAGAGAAAATAGTTCAATTCCACGTACTTGTTCTTTTACCCCCGTAACTGAAACTGATGTATTGCGGATAATGTAGACAAAGGCGGTATAGGTTGGGATGGAAATCATATTTCTACAATCAATTTATGTATTTGCCTTATTTCGCCTCACATCGCCCATCTTCTAAACTATTGCTTAACTTACTCACTTAACCACTTTTTCAAAAAAATTGGAAAGGGTTATGTAGGAGCAGATGCAGCTTCACTTAAGTAATAGCCAGATTATCCCTGACACAAGAGACCGGACGAAAAATATCAACTAGGCTCAAAGAACATGAAAGATCCTTAAGACTAAGACAAATAAACTAACCAGCAGTTGCCGAACACAATCACGAAACCGGACATAAAATTATATTCTATAAAACGAAAATTCTTGCATGTAATCAATTCTTCTAAGAACGAAAAATCACTGAGTCCAATATGAGCATACACTAATATTGCAACGTGCCGAGCCAATCATAACGCGGCGGCTAGTTTTGACTATGGCGCTAAATTCAAACCAAATCGGAGGTGTTTAAAGATGGCATCCGGATAGCCCTCTTTACTTTCTTGACAGATTGGAGAGCGCATGTCGCATAAGTATGATGGCTTAGATTATTTGTTTTTAATCATTGACCAAGTAAACTTGGGTTAATATGTTAATTCTATTTAAAGTTTATAAAATAAAATTTACAATGTGTTTAAACTGCTTTTATTTGTATTTTGAGGGTAAATTGACTTATAAAATAGGACAATAAAATTTATTTACATCTTATATCATACAATTATTATTTATTATTTAAAAACTATGCAATAAATAAAACACTGATTAAAGCATGCAATTATCTAAAAAATAAAATATTATATGAAAATGAAAGGTTTAATAATAGTTATATTACTTTTTATTAGGATAATAAGCTTGCTTCTCAATTTTTCTTTTTTTCGAATTTTCCTCAGAATTGTTGTTATTGTTCTGTGTCCCTCTTAAATGTCCTAAAAATATCTGCAAATTTCCCAAAAGATTCTTCGTCCAAGCTGCGAGCAACGCTATGCAAAATGACCTGTAACACAAATCGAAAATTAAACGCGTAATAATTGTAGGCTTAATTCTTTCAAACCTGTCGCCTATCTTCAAATGGGTGTCTACATGGATATCAGGCTTCGTTTCCTGAATAAAATGGGTAACATCATCTTGGTAACGTACCCGGCTTGTTGATGGCTCATCAATATGCAAATCATTCCTCTCTTCATCATCGGAGCTTACAGTACCTAAAACAAACTCGCTTCTCTGCTCAAACATTGCTACATTGTCGGTATAAGTCGGTTTTTGGTCCATGTACTCACAAAAAATATAAGGCGCTTATTAATCTCGATTTCAAGAGCAAATATAGGCTTGCTATATCGGCAAAAATCCAACGGATTCTGTCGTCTTCGTGTTAAAATAAAAATCAACCATTTAAAATTCGCGGGCTGCTATACAATTAAACTCGATATCAAACGAAGCGCGCTTCGGATTACATTGATGCTCCTGCCTTCTGATTGGCTCGGCACGTTGGAATATTAACGTATGCTACCAATATGGAATCAGTCATCCGAGATGGTGTTTATGCCCCTCATCTAGCTCCGCCTCCCTCAAACAATATAAAACCAGGTACAGAGTAAAATGCGAGCCAGTTTAAGTCAAGCTCTGAAAAAGACCAAAGGCTAATTGGCGAAACGTTAACTAGTTCGACTCAACAAAAACCAACGCAGGAGGAATCCAGAAGTTTTACAAAAAGTATAACAGTAATAATGTTAATAAAAATAATAATAATAATAATAATAATAAAATAATAAATAAACTTACATTGTAAAAATAATACATTTATTATTAAACTGTTCAGCACTGAAGTAATATTTATTGCTTGTTATACTTATTCATACTTAATATAGCGACACGGGACCATTTTGCAACCTAGAATACAGTCACAGTTGAGTTAACATTATTAAACATTTCTTTTGCTCTACTTTGTAATTTTTCTCATATATCCTTAAGATTTTTGGGTAAGAAGTTGACAAACTTTGGGACCAGAAAAACAAATGATCTTTGCTTGACTTTTTTTGACTCACTGAGACCACTATAGAGTCATTTTTATTTCGGGTGTTCTGTTGATGTGTGATATTTTAAAATTCATTTATTTTTTCTGTTAATGAATTGCAGCACACCATTGAGGTAAAGTTGACGGGGTCTAGTATTTTAGTCAGTGTATAAGGTATAACCTTATTTTTATTAAATATTAATTTTAGGACCCACTTTCGCAAAACTTGTTTAAGTAATTTTTAAGATGAGGCAAATGTTTAATATGTTTGTCCCACCTTAGATGACTAACAATAATTATGCTCTTGGAGAAAATAATATGAAATTAAGTATAGTTTACAAACCGCCTTCTTTTCCTATTCAGGACTTTTTTAAAGAATTAGAGTCTTCATTTAGAAAGAATCCAACAAATCGTATTATTGTCCACAATTCAACCAGAGTGTCCGAAAACTCTTCAACACTAATAAAACATGTGCTATATATATAATTATGTATTTCAAATCAGATACACAGTTAAAGTGACCATAAAAAACCAAATATTAAAATAAAGTCTAAGATATCAGTTCATAAAGAAAAAACTTGCATTAAAAAATCGATACCAAATAATTAAAAAATCATACAAAACTTTGAAAATCAATTAAAAGGCGAAATAAAATCATTAAAACAATTAATTGGTATAATCAGTAAGAAAAAGCATGAATCAAAATCATTAAAACAATCAGAATAACAACTGCGTTACACTAGATTTAATAAAATTAATAAAAAAAACAATAATGTAAGTAATTGTTGTGGTTTCGACCAACAAATTTTTAAGTTAAACATCAAACATATTTCGCGTTTTTGAAAGCTCAAAAATAACGGGTCAAATACCTTAATTCTATTTTTAGAAGTGCTATTAACAGTGTCTTTATAGCATACCGAAACCCTATTTGTAACAAAAAACAATCGGCATCAATCCTTTTGCGTCGCGTTTGGTTTTTGGCTCTCTCACTCTTTCTCTAAGAAGGGTTTCGGAAAAAAATGTTAAAGTATGCCTAATATGTAAATCGGAGTTAACGACGTCGAGGAGCAACTACAAGCCAATATCACTCATAAGCATTTTTTTAAAAATAATCGACCCTCATTTGAAGGATAGAGTGACGTGTTTTCTAGAAAGGTACGTTACTTTTGACCCGTTTCAGTACGAATTTACATCTAATAGTCTTGATCAGTGAAAGGTGGTTTTAGTTTTATTCGCGGAACTGAGAAAAACCTTCTATGTTGTCGATCCTGGTTTGCTTATAGGTAAGATTGAACAAATAGGACTTAGAACATATTTAACCAACCGCAGGCAATACGTCACTCTGGAGAACTGCAGTACCAGAGATATGGTTAATAATTTTTGGGGTGACCCAGAATTATATTCTTAGGCCCCTCTTGTATAAGAGAAATATGCCTTCAGTTTGCGCTTGGCTGGATTGGAAGCACAGTATTATATTTTTGCAGATGACACGGTCGTAATTTTGAAATAAAAAAATTCAGAAGTATTGGGAAATATAACAAACAATGACCTAAAACAACTGGCTATTAAATAACAAATTAAAAATAAACATTGAAAAAACTAAATACATTTTACTTAAACAAAAAAAAACTTTGACTTTAAGATAAATGATTTTACTTGGAAAGAGTTGATAAAATAGAATATTTAGGGCTTATGCTTGACGAGCAGCTAGATTGGAAGGCTCAGATTAGTTAAATAAAGAACAAAAGTTATGATCTGTTCATACATATAAGAAAGTGACCAATTGCTTTTGAATGGGATTATCCAAGGGTGGTCATTAACATACAATGCAACAAGATTATTACCTAAAGTTTCGAAATTTAAGTGTTGTGGTCCGTAATAGAAAATAATTTTATACCTACCTGTGTTTAATATTCTTTGGTTTGCTATACTACTAGGTTTAAGTTTATTAGTAATCATTCTTATTTCGTGTGTAATACAGCGTGTGTTGAATCGTGTGCGAATTATGCAAAATATGTGCGATTCTAGTGTATCTCAGGAGATGCTCCCGCCCAAATGTAGAAAACACTATTCTATTGAGTCTAAGGAAGTTGTAAACAATGTTTATTTGACTCTCATTGAACGTGGTGTGAGCAAGCAAGCATCTTTAGAAGAAACTGCTCCATTGACGAAAATTCGAACATCAACTGTATGGAGAATTGCGAATAATCCCATTTCAACGAGGAAAAAAAGAAGCGATGCTGACATTTTCTCGAGTGTAGATGAAAGTGATCAAGATATAATACGGCGTAAAATTTACCATTTATACGAGGAACAAAGCGTGTCTACGTTAGATATCGATATACATTTGAAATCGGTTTTAAATGTGGCAGATGACATGTAATAAAAATAATTTGTAATTTTATTTTAGATTTAAGCATAAATACATACATAAATAAATAAATATTTATTAGTATCTTTATTATCTACATACAATATCAACAAAAAATTACGATTTACAGAGAACAACAAAGGCCAATTATTTACTTGGATGAAACCTGTTTCGACACTTATGAGACCCCGGAAAAGGTTAGGTTGACTCAACTGATAAGTGTAAAACAAACGCGCCATCAAAAAGAGGTAAGAGAATAACTATTTTGCATGCTGTCTCTAAAGATGGTTGGATTCCAAATGGACTTTCTCTGTCTGCAAAAAATATTAAAGATTCTTCTCTGGATTACCATGAAGACACCACCGCTGATTTAATTGAAAGTTGGTTTAAAAACAAACTAGTTCCAAACATTCTTCTTAATAGCATAATTGTAATGGACAATGCAAGTTATCACAGTAGACAGTTGACTAAAACCACTTCCTCATGTGACACAAAAGCAACAATCCAAAACTACATGTATAATAACGACATTTATTTCCACGAAGAAAATTTGAGGTTCTACAAAGCTTGAACCTACAAAAGGAATATGTCTGTGATAATTATTCAAAAAATCTAGGGCATACAGTTTTAAGGCTTCGTTCCATCTTACCACTGTATATTTAATCCCATTGAACATATTTGGTACCAACTGAAATCTGACGTTCGTCGTACCAATGTTTTTCCCCGTGTTAACTCCAATGACCTCAAACTTATAGAAACCGAAGTTTTTAACATCGCTCCACAAAGTTAGGCAAATTCTGTTAAACATATAGAAAAAGCAGAGAAGAGAAGCAATCGTATGTCCATATTGCAAATAATAAAGAACAAATAATAATTAGAACAGGCGATGATAGCGATAGTGATACCGTTATATTATGTGATTAATTTTAAGTAATTTAAGTAGGTAATAAAAATAATTTGTAATTTTATTTTAGATTTAAACGTAAATACATACATATATAAATATTGTTTAGTATTTTTCCTAACAAAACCCTAAATAATTAAATTCTAAGCAAAGTACGGACCTGTTCGGCCATATTTCATTCTTACAGCTTGCCCGGGTCTTTCCTTAATTCGTATCAGTTAGTCACTTTCTTATATCTATGAAAAGACTTTACCTTAGGTTGCAGCGATATACGGATATAACTATTTTTTAATTAAATTTGCAAAACATGTGGTACACCTATTAAAACAAATTTTAATAAAATAAAAATAATACAAAATGAAATCCTTAAAACTCTATTAATGCACACAGAAACGCTGTATCAGCCACTTCAAATGAATCCGATTGAAATCATACAAAAATTGTTTTAAAAATAATACAGAACAAAACTAAAAGCAACACCAAAATAAAAGTTTTTATGATATTAAATAATGAATTTAATTAAATTCTTGCAAAACTCGAACTTATTATATTAGATCATTATTAGATGATTCAGTTAAAATGCTTTCGGTACCAATGCTTAATGTTGTTAATTCATGTCTAGTTAGTATAAAATTGTATTACAACATCGGGCTGAATAAAGGGTTATTAAAAAAAAATGCTTACAGTTCTTAATTCTTCCATCGTTGTAATCTCTGAACCTCTGAAATTCCCGGAATATAAGGAAATACTATATTATTATTATTATTAAATGGTCTAAAACTTGAAGGAACGCATTCATAACGAAAATCGCGAAGAAGTAGCATTCGCCTAAAGAGTCGGAGCGGCGTCACGGCCCGTGAACTTGACAAACTGTATTTGTACGTTATTTCCATAAATAATGAACTGTACGCGTCTTAGTGACGATTACGCTCGAACGTAAATTGCGAAGGCTCGCACGTAAAAGTGCAGTCAAGACTAAAAGCGAACCCCGATTGCCTTAGAGCGATGAATCGCACCACTTATGCTTTTTACTAGCACAATTCCTTTAGTTCGTTTTGTTGAATGTATTTAATGACTTGGAAACGTCAGAAATATCAAATCAAATAATGTAAACTATGAGCACGATATTCCGAGGGATGGGCCTTTCTTCGTCGTCGTCGGTGAAACGGCCAACGTTTTTCGGCCCGAATTGACATTTTGGGCGTGACGTAAATCCTACTGATGATGCCAGACAATTATAAGATGACTAGGCAGGGACTAAATAAAGGAGATCACAGACGTTCAACTTAAGCAGATCGCTTAAGTTGTAAGCGCTCCCCCTACTAGAAGTATTAATTTCGCAATACTTTTTATAAAACTTCTGAATTCCTATTGTGTGTTATCCTGTTGGCTTCTTCAGAGCTTGACTGAATTTTTGATGAAGCTAAGCTTTCCAGAAATGCAATCAGAAATTTCCTCAATAACCATATTTGTGCCGTTAAAAGTTTGGACCGGAATTATTGGAAATTACTTTATTGGACCCGTTTTCCTGCCAGAAAGGCAACATGGCCATAATTATCGCCGATTTCAAGAAGAGGATTTGCCATTACTGCCATATTTAATTAGGAACAAAATGTGGTTCATGAATGACATCGCGCCCGCTCACTTTAGTGTACCAATAAGAAAATATTTAATCACTCACACATTTCATGACTAACGCTTTTAAAGGCTTCTCTTACCCTCTGTTTCCGGTCCTCTTGTGTTGTGAGGTCAGTTTTATGCACCTGATCTTTAAGATATAGCCAGGGAAGATAGTCCATCTGTGTTAGCTCAGGAGATCTAGGTGGCCATCTTATCGGACCACCTTTTCCCATCTACCGTTCAGGAAATAAATTATTTGTGCAGGGATCATATTTTCCGCCTCACTTCATTTAGAATAGTTCTTAACATATTTTGTCGCTTCTTCTCCAAAAAATCTAAGTAAACTTGCTCATTCATTGGATTATTTCCTATTATACCACCCCCATCATAAAATGGGGTCTATTGTTATCGAAAACCCCCGGTACATACCATAACAATACTACACTGTGGGATTGGGTACAAAACTTCTGGGTTTCTACTCTTATATAGCCATTCCAGGAGGAATCCAGAAGTTTTATAAAAAGTATTCAAGTAGCCTGTGGAAGTTTCTTTGAAAAATTAATTGGGCCTTGTTATGCAAAAAACTTCCAACCCTTAATCAAATAATTCAGCCTCATCTTCAATTATATGTCTATTTGATTTTAAGCTTGCGAAATTATTTTCTTTAAGTAAGATTATAAACGAGTCTTAATGGGTCTAAGTAGCCAGTTTCTTTTTATTCCTGTATTAATTATTGACCAGTTTACCTGTTCATCTATCTTTTTCATATAATGTATAGCTTTTCGCATAACAGGGCCTTATTTTGTTAGGTCCTTTATATAACAATACCGTTAATTTATCATTCTCCTAGTAGTAAATCGAACTTTGTTTATAATCAATTACTGGGTGTGCTGAATTTCGTATATAAACAGAATAGGAAAGTTATAATATGTCGTGATTTCAACTGTGATCCACAAAGGAACCCTACAGAGTACAGTAAAGTACAGGAAATTAATAACATGGCTAAGCAAGTACAGTTCAGGGGGCAACTACAGTCACATCAACTAAAGCCTATATAATTGATCATGTATTTTAGAATTTTCCATGTAATACCTTTGTTACTGACATACAATATTGGACAACAAGCTCACACAATAAGCTCTGTCGATAATATAAATGCCATGCAAAATAACATGGTTACGTTCTGAAGATCTTTCTCGGATCAGGCCATAAGGTCTTTTAAACAAGCACTATTTCGTGAAAATTGGTCCAATTTGTATAGTGTGTGTAGCCTTGATTGTGCGTTTGACTATTTTTATTGGGCGTTTTTACTCATGTCGTAATGTTTTGTCTAAAAAAATCGGAATTTCCTAGTTACCTAAAATTCCAAATTCTACTACCGTTGAGAACCTTCAGCTCATAAGAATTCTACCAACATTTTCAAACGTAATTGAAAGGCCCCTGGTTAGCTACTTAGACAAATTTAATATATCCCCGAGAAGTAATCGGGACTGACACCTAATTACAGCATTTTAAACTATATTGGCTTCAGTCTATCTGTATCTACAGGAAAGCTGATTAAACATTATCTTCTCAACCGTGAGCAGTCGGAGATTAGAAGTAGCCTCTGGAATCCTTCAGGGTTCTATTTTGAAACTTCTATTTCTTATCTCTATTTGGATATCATAATTATCAGTGTCTTTTTGTCATATCTGCATCAATTTTATGCAGATGATACTCAGATCGATGAGGCCAATCCGCATATTTCTGCGTTAAACAAATAATTCAAAATATCAGAATCCATGAAAATTATATCGCTGTCATTTCTAGTTTCAACAAAAAATAGCGCCGTATTGCGAAACCCGCAATCCTCTATGATTAAAGATAAGCGAGATATTATGCAAAAGCGTCGAAAACTGGACGTCCTGTATAGTGAGTTCCCTTGACGAAGCGTTTATTAATCGACGTTCACGTTTAGAAAAGTCACCGGGCGAAAAAAAATGAACTCGAAGCAAACGACAGATTGGCTTTTCGTATCTACATAAAAACAATACAAAAATATCGCCACGCACCCTCCCTCCCCCCTCGACTAAGGAACTGAGTGTGTAATGCCTCGAGTACCAGATAAGATCTCGAACACACCTAACGACATTTTAATTAACATGTGCTTGTGCATTGTGCCGAGTTGCACACATTATTACACACTTTAACCGGTTTATAATTATAATAAGATTAAATTTTTGCTAATGGGACGTAATCTGTAGTTGAAAGTAGTGGCCAACAACATGCTGCCCGTATCACAGCACAGACTAAAAGTATTATTGATCATGTTCTTCCTAGTAAAAATACTAGTATATCCGATCTCGCAAAAATAAGATATTTCTATGTCAGATTAACATTTAGAATTTTCAGTCGAAGAATAAGTTACGATATATAAACATAAAAAATGACATGAAATAAAGACAACAAATTAAAAAAAAAATTTTAATGTGTTTAACCTACAGATAAAGTAAAAGTGAGCTACCTAAGTTAATAAAACGAAAAGATAAATTATATAAAAGTAAAAAAAAGAATCCTCAAAATCTTCAAATGGAATTAGATTTTAGGGCTATAAATAATAGAATAAATAGTATAAGGATAGACAGACAACAACGTGAAAAAGCAATGGCAATTGGTAAACACATTTTTCAAAAACAAAGAGGTGAAAACTCATATTGGTAGTTTAGTGGTTGTCACTGATAAAATAGGGAACCTAAATAATATTGTGCATCATCTAAATTGACACTTTCCTGAGATGCGAAAAATATTGTGAGAGAACTTGATTATCTTTAATTCCAGCCACAGGCCATTACGGTGACAGTCAAGAGCAAACATAACCTGAAAATATTAATATCGATAAAACAAAATTTTTATTATTTTTTTAATAATTAATTTTAACATTCGAATAAATAACCAATCAAACCAAAAAATCAAACAAAATAAAGTACCAATTAATACAAAATTAACCAAAACTAAACGGGTCGGAGCATATTGAATACATTAGTGACATTAGTGAAAAGATAGTGCCGATGTTTCCAATAATATAGAGGCACAAAGTACCTCACTGGCAAAACGAAACATAGTCTCTATAATGCCTATAATGCCTTATGGTAAGACTAAAAACGAGCGGGAAGCTATTAAGCACAGTTTGGAGAATTTGTTATTATATCAGTGTAACGATATTGAGAAATAAAGAAATGTCTCAAAAAAGAAAAATTAATTTTGCTGTTGGATTCAGATACGAATTTGGGACTCGACCTTCAAATGTGCACGCTGTTTTGTTAAAAGCGCCTATGTCTAAAAAAAATGACTGAAATTGGCACACGAAAATTCTGGAAATTATTTTTATGGTGGTTTTTAAGTCTCTAACGTACTACTATTCCTCTTCTGCCCACAATCGTTTCCTCGATTATTGCTTGCAGACTTTGCTGAACTAAATCTTATAGACCTTATATGGGACAGTTCAAGGGACTTGTAGCAAGACACGAGACGATTTTCAAAATTACCTTAGTTGGATCAAGTCCAATGACAACAAAGAACTGGCGGAAAGCGGTCCAGCATGTCATTAAAGGAGATGGAAGAATATGGCACTTTGATTATAACTAACGCCAAGAGATGACAGCTTCTCAGATGAAGAATACATTGATTTTTTATATTTTCTTTCTTTCGTTCATTGACACACCATATTCGGTGTTGGTGACCCTGGTGATACTATGAGAAGGAAGAATTTTGCAATAAAATCAATACTACACCATGAAAATGCCTTAAGTAAAGGTAAAAAGATGCCGCCGACTAAAGAGGCGATGTCAAATCGAGTGAAAAACTTATCTGAAATAATTGGCACACATTGCATAAACCGAAAGCCAATTTTATTTTATTAAAAACTCAGGGCAGAGTGCAAGTATATGGAGGGATCAGTTAAGATCTGATTTGAGGCACCTGAAACGATTTCTCTGATAATTCTCCTGGAAAAATAGCCGAAAATAACCTTAAAATCCAATCCAATAATAACCAACCGGAAAAACAGGTTAACGTCCTCATGAAATAAGGCAAAAAGAATTCGAGCTACAGAAAAACTATAATGAAGTTGGAAACAATGATGGTTGAGCCTGAACGTGGGTTGAAATTCAGTCAAATGAATACAGCAAGCTTGTTACCAGTGATGATAAATTCCAGTTCACAAAAAGAAGGACCAGTCGAAATATCAGACGGCACTCTGAGAAAAGTGCGGCTCAGGTTAATAGCAACATAGATAAACGTAATAAGACGGAAACCAAAGCGCACTCGGGTCGACAAAAACGATGTTGATCTGGACCTGGTTGTGCAGATGACAAAGATAAACAGATTTCGACATATATTTGAAAAGTAAAGGAATCTATCTCTGACTATGGAAAGTCTCTTAATGATAATAAAATAGCTAATTTAAATAGCAAAGTGAAGTCATAACATAAAGAGAAAAGTAGTAGATGATCCGTTCTTTTCTTCCTTTGGATTTGTATATATAGTTAAATTTGCTGGTCAATGTTTAGCAGTATTTCTAGCCAGGTATTTCCAGATGCACTCAAAACCGCTGAGGTTGTACATGTATTTAAAAATTAAGACAGGCAAGACATTGGAATTACAGACCAGTGTCAGTGAATTATTTAATTAGGTGTAATATATAAATAAACATCAATTTGATCGTCAACGTTCGTAAAGGACAGGAACCATAGAAGAAGATTCTTTGGGTCGCTCTGTATACTACCTAACTTATTCTACTTAATGATAGAGACATTATTATTTCGTGTTATTTCAATAAACTTTGGATAATTTGTTAGGGAATTTATGAATGGGCATATGAAACGCGTGGCGGTGAATCGAACGAACTCATCGTAATCAAATCACCGTCCTGCCACGCCGATAAAAAATAAACGTCCCGTACGTTCGGGCGGCAATAATTACAATTTTTCAAATTTTCCTGCACGTAACGGCGTTCGAGGGGCGCGCGGGGGGAAAAAGAGCGAGGAACCTCGCGTATATATACGTCCATAAAGTGCCGTCATTTGCAGTACACTGTCGGTACATCTTGGTAATTGCGAGGGCAGTAAAAATTAACGACAGGAAACGACGGCCATGGAACGTGAGCAATTGAATGTGACCATCCAGCACAGTCAAATGGAGAGTAGCTTAGTTACAAATACCCTTCCCCGTAACTGCAGCGGATGCTCTAAAGATTTAATGCGGCACTATATTTCGCTTTTGTGTATCTATAAAGGCCACTTAGGAGTTATTTGCGCTGTCGCCGATGGTATATTTCGCGTATTTCGAAGAGAGACTGAGAGCCGCAGTGGTTCAAGGATAATCGTGCTCGATCGGAAGTGAGTCAAGTGAGGAAGACATTTTATAATCGAAATGTCAACTTATCACGACCGAGTGTATGGTCAGAGTTGCACGAAAAAGTGATAGCGATTCGTTAGCCTTTAAACAAGAAGAAAATGTATTGTCGTGCGGCGACTTGAATAGCAATTTCATTGGTACTACTCTGATAACGGCTGCGATTCTATAGATACGTATAGCTTACAACAAATAGGTATTAGTGATAAGACCCCTATTCTTGCTGACTATATTCTGGTTCCAATAACGTAGACAATATTGCATGAGCTACATTTCATTTTGTATCCTGTTTTACTATTATAACCTCGTCTGCCAAATAACTTTTATCATACGATTTAGTTCCTAAAACTTCAACTGTTTTTTTTGTACATCTAGCTTCATAAAAAACTGATACGGTTTGAAAATTCCACTTTATATTCTGAGCAGTATACAACATCATCAGGCTGTCATATAAAATTTTGGCAAAACAAATTGTATTTTGACGTCCAATGTGGGATCTAAAGGCAGGTTTATGCCGACATTTTGAGTGATAAAAATTAATACTCATATTTTCAAGAGCTTATTTGGCAAATTTACCAAACGTGTTGCATACTATACTTTCTGTCCGACCGTTAGGTTTTGGGTACGTTTTTGGAAAACAACACGAATACATTCACTGCCACGACCGCCAGCATTGACAAACTTCAGAATTCGAGCAGGACTGTAAAATCTCCGATTTCTCCCAAACCCGTGCGGTAATACCCCCGAAATGGCCGAAGGGGCTCGGATCCGTGGAACAAGAAACCTACGTGGTAAAATGACGCTTTCCGCACGCTAAAAAAAAGGGAGTAGAAAAAACGTTTTCGTATAAAGTTTTGCCACTTAACACGAACAAGGGCCAAAAAGTTCATCGTTTCAAAATTTAAAAAACAACCTTTAAAAATCAAATTCCACAAAAATAATCAAGACCGCTTTGCTAGCAAAACTGCCAGTTAAAAATAGATGCATTTTTAACAGCAATGATTATTTGCTAAAAATAAATGCAAAAATGCAAGAACGGCATTTAGCACAATATTTTGCATGCCGCTATGAATGTGTTCTGTTGGATGAAATCACGCAGTTGTTACCTATAATCTGGACTGCTAATTTTTTTATTTTTTTGCCCACAATGTTGGCAATGTTGCAGTGGGAATTATATCATTGTCCTTGATTGGTAGAAATTTATCGACATCATGATGGACTACGCACCACGGTGTTATCATTTTTATTGCGATATTATTATTTTGCAAACATAAGACCTTAAGTGTTCCATAAGTAAAGCGTAAAGAAATATCAAAACGTTATTGGCCACATTCACAAACAATTGTAAACTAAGTGCGTCATTAGTATCGATTCCTGGGTCCTCCCATCAGAATATCTACGACACCAGATCTGCGTGCGAGTGGCTAAAGCTGACATGCGAACATTTTTTTTATTCCCAAAGTCTGGAATCCACGGCGCAAATCCTTGCATCGACAACGAACAAACTGGCATTAAAAGCGTAACTTATTTTTAGTTCCAAACAATATTAAACGAGATTTTGATGGGTTCAACTTTTAACTCTGGGTGTACGAGAAAGTTTGTTAATCATGTTAAAATACCGATTTATGGTCCGCATCCACACACGGAAATAAAGTAGTCGCGTGCTTATGGTTAGACGATGTAAAATATCAAAAGAGAAAATGCCCTAAAATAAATGACCGAGTGATACTTGAATTTCATTCAGAAATATGAAATATCGATCATTGAACTTTTACTTGATGAAAATCCATTTATCAAAATAAATAAGAACTAAAAGTTCAGATTTTCACGAAATTATATATTTTGACATGACAATTGTTTCGACAACTCCGTGTCTCTATCAAATGTAATATTTACAAACTAACTGCTACTATATATACCGAAAAATGACCATAAAACCATAATTAATGCTGTGAGAATTTAAGCTCAATGAAGGAGAGGCATTTCAATCTAATTGATCGTTAAGCAATACATTTGAATGTCTCATTTTGTTAATATCCATGGCTTCCAATAAATTTAATTTTCTACCCTTTGTGGCTGTATGAAAAATATCAAAATTGTCGTCAAAATATGTTTTTCTGTGTTTAAGTGTGTGGCATAATTAGAATCTAGACTATTGTTTTTAAACGCTATTTTGTATTCGTTAATGCGTTTCTTAACGGATCTACCTGTTTGTCCAATATAAATTTTAGGACAAGATCCACCTTTTAACCTGATTTTTGGGATTTTGGACATTTCGTTTTATTGTTTTTTAAATATTTTCCTATTATGTTGCTAGTTCTGAAAGCTATTTTTAAACCACATTTTGACAAATGTTTTGAAACTTTTTCACTAGGTTCTCCTATGTATGTAATTGCTTTAAATTGTTCGTGTTCTGTATTAGGTTTCGGATAAATAGATTTTACTATTTATTTTTTATTTATTGTATCTATAATGGACCGATTGTAGCCGTTGTTCAGTGCAATTTGTTTAGTAGTAGCAGGTAGTTTGTAAATACATTTGATAAAGACACGGTGTTGTCGAAACAATTGTCATGTTAAAATATATAAGTCCGTGAAAATCTGAACTTTCAGTTCTCATCTATTTTGTTAAATATCGAGCATTTGAAGCGGAAAACCGATAAGTGCTTTTAGAGATCTTTTCAAATTGAAAATGACAACAGATTCGTGTTCAGGATTACCTAAGAGAAACTAGACCAATATGAAAAAAAATTATTGTAAAACGATTATTTTAAATGCGATTTTTAAGATCTTAAAAATTTTAATTATACAAATTTCAAAAATAATGTTGAAAAAAAAGACATTTTAAAGGACATTTATTTTTTAGTAACATCTTAAAACAACCAGCATTAATAAATCTCAGTATTCGGAAGATGTAAACAAAATTAAAATATAAATTAGAGGGTGCTTTTGACTTTCGAATTTTAGACGAGAATTAAAAATTCCAAAAATATACCTACAACCTCAAAAATATACAAATAAGCAAACGGCTTTCAAATATCACAATCACTGTCATTGATGGTCTCCTTGTCCCATGCGGCGGCGCCCACATATCGCACTTTAATTAACCCATTTTGTCCCAGTGGTGCGTTAATTCACCATTCTATGATTTTTTTGTCACATCCAAAAAATATTTTTGCACGTCCATTTAAAATTTTTATTATTATAAGTAATAAAGGACATAAAACCGTAGAAATCGCTAATTTATGTGTAAAGGAAAGATCTTATATATGACTTCAAACTTTAACAAAAGCGGTTCATAAATTTGTATCACATTTTCAAGTAAATCCAAAATAGTAAAGAAAAATATTTTGAATTTGTATTGCCATTTTTGTTAAGTCTATAGCATGTAGATTAAATCGCAGAAAACATACATTGGAAATACTATCTATATTGATTATGCTTTATTTTTTGAAAATATTTACTGGCGCGTGAATGCACCACTGATTTTATCTGTGAAACAAAACTTTGTTATTGCAAGTCTAGACGAGTCAGCGCATGTAGGATAAACCTCCAACAATTAGCCCGTTCTTTAGTATTAGTTTGTTAATTGTGCAGTGAACGTTACAGTTAAAATATGGCATTTCCGAGGTATTTAACTCAAAAGGAATTAGAGGAGGTTATTTAGGAGATCGTGATGGATGAGGACAATAACAATGAAAGTCGTAAGTATTATTTGTTCCTTTTAAACATATGCTAAAAATAACGTGAAAAAATATATACAGAACATATTGACGGGGTCTATATATCACCCGACGTGGATACCTTGACTGACGATGAAGATATGAACGATAACATAAATCTACAAGAGTTTGGGGAATTAACTGATATAGTTAGAACTTTCGAGTTACATACACCGAATGATACAGCTGTCCTTCAACAGTCCTGTAATTCACTACTGAACCTGAATGGTACTCATCAGATAATGAAACCCTGGAATTCAAAAGAAGACGTATACTTTCTGCAAACGACAGGCTTGCTTCTACTGTCAAATGGAAGAAAGGTCAGATTGAGTACACTCACATACCTATATCCGATGAATTTAGATCATGTGAGGAACTAAAAAATAGCCTTTCTGCAAAAAATCCGCTTGAAATATTTTTTATGTTTTTTGATGACGAAGTGATTGATTTGATTTTAAAATTTTCGGTAAAATATGTTCGAGACAATAGGCGCCATGAATTCTCATTGTCAAAAAATGAATTTTTAAATTTTGTAGGCATTTTATTGTTCTTGGTTTATCGTTCATTACCACATATTTAGCATTATGATGAAGACAAAGGAATTGATCTTATAAAAAAATATCTGAGCCGCAATAGATTCCAATTGATAAAGCAAAGCTTGCACTTATCTGACAATATTCTGTTGGATAAAAATGATAAATTTTCAAAAGTTAGACCCTTCTTTGATGTAATAAATAAAAAAAATCTTCAGTTTGGTATATTTTCGTTCAACTTATCCATAGATGAACAAATGGTACCTTACTTTGGCCGCCATTCCTGCAAAATGGTTATAAGCGGTAAGTCAGTTAGTTTTGGCTTCAAGCTTTGGTGCCTTTGTTCATCTGATGGGTACCTATTTTATTCACTTCCAGATGGTGGTACTCAAAATAAACCTCATTCTGACCTTGGTCTTGGCGGTGACGTCATGGGTCTACTTTCTGTTGTAGATAAGCCAGTAAATCACTAAATTTTTTATCATTCAAACTATTTGTACATTTAAAAACGAATGGTTATTTTGCCACCGGTACTATCCGGGAAAATAGAACAAATAAATTTCCAATGTAAAATTGTAAATCATTGGGAAAAAAACCGCGGATTCTATCTTTCAGCATATGAATCTGAATCAAAAATTTCTATTGTCTGTTGGCACGACAATTTAGTTGTAACTGTGGCAAGTAATGTTTCTAGTGTAGATCCTGTCCAAAATGGAAAACGCTATAATAGAAAAGAACGTAAAGATGTAAATATAAACCAACCTTATGTAATTGCCCAATACAATAGATATATGGGTGGAGTAGATTTACATGACAACGGAATTGCTAATTACACGTGCCAGGTATTTCGAAAAAATGGTGGTGGCGTTTATTTTGTAATTTGTTATTTTGAAATTGTTATATTGTCAACGAATAAAAGATTTCCCAGATAGATTTTAACTCTTACTGTCATAGATAAAGTACGTTATGATAATCAAGGCCACCTTAAGATTGTTCATGCTAATAAAGCCCGAAGGAGATGTAGAATCTGCCACAGACACATAATTTACGTTTGTAATAAGTGTAATGTGCAATTATATACTTTGTAAAATATCACCAAAAATGAAACCGGGTGTTACCAGTGCTGCGCTCACGCACCATAAAATATTATGTGTTTTTTTGTATCAAATCAGATTCTATTTGGAAAAAAATCTACTTTTAGTTGTTTTCTGTCGAATTTGAACTTTCTTTTGTATATTTATGTATAAATTATATGTTACATCTCATGTGCCCCAAAACATTATTTAATGTTTTTCAAAGTGGTTCGTTTACGCATCAGTATTTTTTTCTACGTTTCTATTTTTTTTGACACATGTAATGTATTCTTAAGTGCAACAAAATAAATAATTTCAGAGCAAAAAAGTATTTTTTTTATGCTTAAGATAATATGGGTTAAAATAAAACGCGGTAATTATCGAATAAGAAAAGCAATTTTCGTTGCAGCCGGCTCCGAGCGCCGAAGCTTTCCGCCATTTTACGTAACTGACCTTACAAAATAAAAACGACTTTTAAATTCGTTCACGCTTCACTAACACGTTAGTCATTAATTAAAGGAAGAAACAGAAAATTGCACGGGTCGAAACATGGCGGGGCAACACACGGGAAACGATAAAGTTAAAAGTGGTATAATGTTGCCCGCGGGTCCGTGAGAGCCGAAGGTAAATTCGGTGTTTAAGTTTTTGATTGATAGTGCGCCCCGGAATGAAAAATGTCCGACACAAACGGAAATAAAAAATTTACTTCTCGTTTTATGCACGTCCGCCGCCGTCACGGGGGAGGGGGGGGGGGGGAAGAATTTATAAAGTAATCGCTCTCGAAATTTTTGAAGGCGGCACGAGCGAAATTGACTTTAAACGAAATGGGTTTTTTGGATCCGTTTGCCGCTTAATTGGTACGCGACGTTTCGATCAACGCGTAATTGATGAGGTCGGATCTCGTTGCTCCTCGGTCTAAAAGACCTCTGCAATTTCTGCACCTATACAGGGTGTATTCGCCATAGAGCAACGCTCGGAACCACGCTCGAGTATGAGCTATTGAAAGTTTATATTGAATTTTTTTTAATCGTTTTATGTATAAGTTTACATTGTTCAAATTTCAAAAGTTCTTCACAATGCTCTTACAATATCTATAACTTTCATACAATACTTAATAATTTCTAACGATTCCTCACAATTCCCCTTAATCCTTATTCATATACCGTTCACCTTTTTTTAAACGTAGGGATGGTGGGGGAAAGCGGCCCCTCTGCGGCAAGGAGGCCCACCTCAAAAATTATCCAAATTTTTTTTTCGTTATTATAATTATAAATTCTGGTAATTTGTACATTTTTAGACCCTTTCGTAATACCAGGGGTAAGTTTTCGAAAATCATATAAATACCAATAACAAATTTTTCAAATAGTTATTAATCAGTATTTTTTTTTATTAAATACTTTGTAATAAATAATTATAATTATTACATAGGCGAGAGAGGGGCACGGCGGCCAGAAGCTTCGCCAAAAGTGGGCCGCCTTACTCCACCCACAGTAATAGAAAAATTAATTTCAATTAAATTTTGTAGTTACATACTATCTGCTGCTGTTGTTTCCAGGGGGTTGACATCTACATACCTTCACTTCTTTGGAACATAAGCTTTTTATTAAAAAATATATTATATTTTGAAAGTTCTTGACATGAACGAAAAATATAATAAATAATAAGTACTATTATTTAGACAACTTTAAATCAGTTAAAGTATTGAGAAAACAACAACTTTGGAAGTTGTAGAAGAAGTTTTAATATCTTTTGAATCGCATCATACCTAAAGGACCCACTCCACACCCTAACTTATTAAATGATTATTTCATTGTTTTCTTCTAAACTTTTAATTTATATACAAATTGAAGCCCTTCATTATAATAAGATAACTTAGGTAACTAAATGATTTGAACATCAAACTGAAATTATAGACTTCATTTCAATTAATAATTATTTTAAATGAATACAAGGAAAACTTGACGCAATGTGCTATATTTCATACAAATTACAAATTTTTAAAATAAATGGGAAACTATCGCCGAGATTACTTGACCCATAAATATATGAATCTCTTATAAACATTATCATCTCAGTTGCAAAAAAATATTTTTAAACTTATTTTCACTTGCTTTTTTACCAATCCGCCTAAACATCATGATTCATAATCCAAATATGATTTTTCGATTTTTTCGAATTTTACTGATTTTTGAATTTTTTATTTTCAAAAGTCTGGGATTTAAACGCTCTGTACTAACGTGATGTTTACCTTAACTTCGTAGCCAGCGGTTCTTTGAAAACTTTGCTACTATTCTCAACATCTACTTTCGCATATTGACCTTTTTACCTAAATTCACATCTTTATTTGAATAGCTTTCAAGTATAATTCTTCTAAATTACATTTTCAAAGAATTCCGCTATGTCCGTTTTAAGGTTTTCTTACTTCTGGGATAATACAGGTGTAATTAGATTTTTTTTATTGTCAAAGGATTAGGAGAATTTATTTCTCAGTAGGTCGGAAACTTTTCTTTTTTTTTTTTTGGAACCAATATGCCTTCTTTTTTAATATGTATCCGGGTTTTCAAATTTTCATTTTAAAAACCTTTGGTGTCCCAAAATCAGTAATGTATTTTTGCCGCTTTTCATAGGAACTTAATGTGATAGAGTGAAAAAGAAAATATATTTTTGATACGACTTTACCAGGGAATTAGTTTTCGTACATGAGCATACATCAGGTCAAAAGCGTTAGAAGCTCTCAATATCCGAAATAAAAAATCCAGGTCAGTGTTTACAAACAAACTTCATGACTGTCCTAAAAAACCGTTCTAAGTTAAATCTGAGGCGACAAATTTTAAAAACTGTGATGCAGTTTTTCAATATATCAAAAAACCATAATTTCAAAAAAGTCTCTAGACCCTCGAAGTAAGCAACACGCGATCTAGTGT